>NC_060140.1:586367123-586991051 GCF_021461385.2 Schistocerca piceifrons | reverse complement strand
CAACTCCCCCTCCCCCCCAAAAAAACAAAATATATATATTGAGTGTCATGTAATATTTTGTCTAATGTAATATCTTGTATAGAGATCTTTCATTAACCTGACACGTTCCACATCATTACGAAGTGGCGTATTCATAATCTATGGAACAAGTACTAATCTAATCTAATCGGCGCGGGAGAAATACAGCGCTCCCATCAGCCACCGCGTGGAACATAAATTTGCGCACTGTGCATCCTGCTATTGCAGGATGCACAGTGCTTTTTTCCGTGCCCGTGGTGGCTGATGGTAGTGCTCCCATAATCCACCGCGCCCACATGCAGCTAGGTTGGTTACGTGACAGTAGACACATGTGTCGGTAGTACGCACTACCAAGTAGCGCAGACGCTCGCGGATTTTTTTAGTCGCGCGGGGAAGGGAAATTTTGTTTTTCCTATGATTTTTGTAAATGTCTTGGCGGGCCACACAAAACCCATCGGCGGGCCAACCCCTGCTTTACAACAAGAAAAAAGAGAAACGCGTCTGGGAAAAATAAAAAAAGATGCAGCAAGGAAAGGCGGTTTTATTTACAAAACAAGTATTTCTGTGCTTGCTGCGGAGGATGGCCTCGCAAAGAAACTTGTTAAGTGTGTGTTATCTTACCCTTTGCCTTCAGCAACTATCCACTGCCATTCTTCTAAGGAATACACGTGTTGACCCAGTAGCAAATGGAGTGAGAACTTACAAAATTATTTTTTTAATGTTGCTTCATGCACTTCATATCATAATGCACCTTCCACCCTCACCCCCCACCCCCCCCCACCCCCAAAAAAAAAATCCACATGGTCCGCAGGGAATGAAATAACTAAAAAATTAGTAAGCTGTTCTCTCGAAAGATTTGATAAAACAAGAAAACAAGGTAAAAAGCTGCAGCTGGTTTCCTTGTGAGTTCTATTTAAGATGCCTGATGAGCTGGCGTAAATTTGATGTTGATAAGAAAGAAGTTCTTTCTATGATACTGAGACTAAACAGTGTGGTACTTTTTCCATTTTTTCTAATATAAAAACTTTAGTGTGGTTTTTCCTTCGAGTGGCGCTAAGCATCGTTGCGTTCTGAGGCGCGGTCTTTGGATTTTTAAATGCCTGAATGTTAATGCTAGTTCGTAGCGATAATATTATTAGAGGTGTTTGCTTTGAGTAGCTCCCGTTCGATTAGGAAGCCCTCAGAGGGTGCATAATTATGTATATGGGAAATGTCTCTCATTGGTTTATTGTGTCGCTAAGGCAATAAATTTTTAAAGTGTACTTCTGGTATATATATTACCCGCAGATAGTTGTGATTAATAACTGATTCAAGGCGCAGATTGCACTTAGGCCAACTCTAAATGGTTCTTTTCTCTTAGATCGGCCGTAAAGGTTGTTAATGAACTATTGTCACAGTAATAATTAAAGTTAGGGAGTAAATCTTAAAGTTACTTTATTTCCGTTATTTGTAGCTTGCTTTAATTCACTTTCATAAAACCTGACCATTCTTCTCTCGAGTCTAGTACTGAGTAATTATTATATATTAACTAACAGCCTTTTATCTGTACTACAGGTGCGCCTGGCCATACAGTTGTAACTTAGAGGTTTGATAAACGTTATACTGTTGTTGTGTTTTGACCTGTCTCGGAACTTGATTTTGTTTTGCAATTACGGCCGACGTTCAGTCCGAGCGGCCAGTTTAGACCATCACACTAATGCTTGGACACAGGCAGTAAATTTATTAGAAGGGTCAGCCATCATTTCAGACAGCTTGGCCTACGTGCACTCTGCAAATTAGTATTTCTTGACTGTCCTGCTGTCAAGACCAAAGAAGGCGTTCAGTGTATTCCTAATTTTAAAATTCTTGCAATTTCATTTGTTTGAATCTTGAAGTCTGCTTTTCTCCTTGGATTAGTATTTTAATTGTTTGATACTAATAATTTATATTACTGCAGCCTTGCCTTAGACGCAGTTATTGTTTTTTTGCAATTTCGAGTTCCTACGAATTTGAGGCCGATTATTTTTCACTTGGACAATTAAAAGCTCGCTCGTGTAATTTCAAGCTCTTAAAACTTGGTTCCACTCGTTCTGTTGGCCAGTAAAGCAAAATGAAATTTTTAGCTTTGTTTTAGTCCGAAATGGTTCTAGTCAGTCCTTTTAATTTCTGAATGTGAAATAAAGACGTTGTTCCTTTTAATGGAGACCGATGTTTTAAACTACCCAGGGTCCAGTTCTTCCACTCAACAGCATTTGATGGCGCCAACTCAGACGCAGTTACCAGGCCCAATACTTAAACGGCGAAATATTTACACTTCTTTTTTAAAAAATAACAAAGAGATTATCTTCGTTGATTGTGTTAATATAAAATTAAGCTGTTGGTTCTATTCTAATTAAAGCAGAAAACTAAATAAAATATATTTAAAACATATCGCAACCAGGTGACGATCTTAGAACGAAGCGTTGCACTTACACTGTTAAATTAAGGAAGTCTACAGGAGAATAATATTTTGGAGAGGTAAGCGATAGGTGTTCTGAAGATTTCAGGTGTGGGTACACATTGGGATCCACTGAATTGTCAAAAAAAAAATGGTTCAAATGGCTCTGAGCACTATGGGACTTAACAGCTGTGGTCATCAGTCCCCTAGAACTTA
The DNA here is from genome assembly GCF_021461385.2 of Schistocerca piceifrons. NCBI lineage: Eukaryota > Metazoa > Arthropoda > Insecta > Orthoptera > Acrididae > Schistocerca > Schistocerca piceifrons. Next base: position 586,988,401 of record NC_060140.1, on the reverse strand, counting down.
GAACTACTTAAACCTAACTAACCTAAGGACTTCACACACATCCATGCCCGAGGTAGGATTCGAACCTGCGACCGTAGCAGTCGCGCGGTTCCGGACTGCGCGCCTAGAACCGCGAGACCACCCGGGCCGGCATTGAATTGTCACTTTGGGACTGTGGGTAGATGTTGAGATAGATGGTATGGAAGAAAGGGAGCATGTGAATGGAGTGTGGGCAGAGACACAGAAAAAAAGCAATGAAATCGGGAGAGATGGAGAGGGAAAGTGGGACGGAGGAGTCCTGATGTGGGGTGTGATACAGAGGGAATGGCTGTATCTGAGAAGAAGAATAAACGGCTGGGTCGGTTTCACTGCCACAGAGAACGAGTCGATTGAAAGTCGTTGGGAGTTAAAATGGAGTTTGAGTAGGTGAAGGGCTGGTGTAATGCGTCGGCACAAGCGCGACAGCGAAACAGGACTGAAAATTAGAGGGGAAACAAAAGGTTTATTGATCTACATTTTCAGAGAGTGTAAGACGCGAGGAGATATGTTATGTGAGATATAAATTCGACGATATGCTGAAAGATCCTGGTGAGATAAGTTAAAAAGAAAGGCAGACTGCATGACTTTTAAAGATTTGGGGGGAGTTATGGATAGCGATGCAGCATTGACATAGCAATGAACAGGTCGGATCAATGTTTTGTAGGAATGGACGATAATGGAGGGACGCAGCCACCATATTCAGCCAGTCAGTAAAGTAGTTTTATGCCATAATGAGCTTCCTGTTGGATGGTTAGCAGGAGAGGTTTGCATATTCGTTGCTGTTCGAATTTTATACCGAGGTATTTTAGCGTGGGTTAGTTAAGCAGGCGTTATAGGGACAAAATCTGTGTGTTGTTTGTCGTAAGGCTACATACTACCTGGATTTCAGATGAGTTTGAGAAGCCATAGGCTACGCAAGAAATTAAACCAGGTAGCGCTGGAGGCATTGTTGGAATTTCTGAAGTATACAATAGTGTAGTGTAGAAATCATGTGGGAATATTGAACGTGTAATTGAGATGAGAATATAATTAACATCTGTGATAGGATAACTGTGGTAGAGGAAAGAACAGAAGGCAAAATTATAAGAGGTTATGGGCTCTGTAAATTTAATTGCAGGGGAGAAAAGCAAATTGAGTTCTGCAACACATTTCCCCTAATAATAGAGAATAAACCATCAAAAAATCGTAAGAAGAGGAGGTATGGTTGCAAAAGGCCTGGAGATCCGACAGTATTCTAGATGTATTACGTCATAGTGAGACAGAGATTTCAAAATCAGATACTGTGTTGTAAGGCATACCCAGAAGAAGATATGGACTCGGATCACAATTTAGTACTGATGAAGAGTAAACTGAACTTTAAGAAAATCGTGCAGAAGGATCGCTATGGGATAGAGTACTGAGGAATCATGAGGAATATTTATGAGGCATGTTTGAAGATCTTTAATACTGTAGAGATTGCGATAGTGAATCTCCCATTAGGCAGTTCAGAACAAGGGACGTTGCTAAATAGATTATCACAAAGCTGGGCAGACAAATGCAGACGCAAGGTCACTGCTAAGAAAGTTGAGTTATTAATTAGTGCTTCAATTCATGAATGAAAGATGGAAACAATTGCGAAAAAAAGGATGTACAGCAAATTCGAAGAAATAGAAGAAGAAATTGTCATCGAATGAACTGATTTAGCACTACACAACCTTCGGTGAAATTAAAAGTAAAGGCGTCAACATTAGGAGTGCAGAGAAGGGAGAGCGGGTAGATGGAAAGAATACATCGAAGACCTCTGCAGGGGGAAAAACTGTCTGATGTCGTAATAGGATACTAGATGGGTATCAGTATGGAAGACACATGGGCTACGCTATAACAGTCAGATTTTGTCAGAGCCTTGTAAGACCTGCGATGAAGCAAGCTGGATGGAATAGATAACATTCTTTCGCAATTTCTTTCGTGAAATGGTGGGTGGAGGTGGCAAGTGGCAGCCAAAGAACTGTTCAAGCTGGTTTATGGCATGTACAAGGGTGGAACAAAAAGTGAAGCCTACTGTTGTGCCATAAAAATTTAATAATGGACATATATTAGTAGAATTAGTATAGATCGTAGCGTGAAGTGTCCTCTATCCGACAGTACCATCCAGAATAGTCACCATGCACTTCTACGCATTTGCGTCTTCCTAGAACCCAGGTATCAAAGCCAATTTTGAAAAATGCTCATGTTTTCTTCTTGAGCCATGATTCTGAACTTGTCTTAACCTAATTCATGAAGAAAGTGTAAGCGGAAGCTTGATGGAGATCAGCAATGTGCGGCGTTGGGTGAAGTATTCAGGAAAGGAGACACGCACAGTGCCGGTTGGCACTTGCCACTGATGCTAATCGAGAGCGAACTCATAAAGTGATTCGAGGACACAGTAAAATCTGGGCTTTTAAAATAATGGATCAAAAGCAAAACCCTGAAGTTTTCCAAACTGGTTATGATGCCTCGGTCCAAAGATGGTGAAAATGAGTATGGTGACTATGTTGAACGCTAGTGCTGCGCGGGATGACAACGCAGACTGCGATCTGTACTAAACCCGCTGTTATACGTTCAGTCTTAAATTTTGATGACACAGGAGGCATTACTTCTTGACCCACCAATCAGGCTTACGGGAAAATACCGCCCGCAATATCTGTACCATGGGTTCTCCAACGGAACACTTGAGTATCCTGGTACTCTGATGGAACACTTTGCTTATTTTGAAGGTTGATAATATCTTAGAATTGAGAAAATCTTTTTTGATTCAGTGATTACTTCAATTTTCAATGATAACTAATAACACAGAAGTTGTAATAAAAATTTTAAAAAACAATTGGTATCGTCAAAACATCGGAAAAGCGCCATGTTATTAACAGTTTTTCGCACGCCTTTATTCTCTTCTCGATGAACACCGTGTTCCACGGAACGCAGTTCGGCAATCCTGTTCCAGAAGATAGCAAAGGCAGATAAGTGCGAGAAGTAACACACAATCAGCTTAACATCTTATCCAAGTTACAGACAAGATTAATATACAGAAGAATGGAAAAGAAAATTGATAATCTGTTAGATGACGATCAGTTGGGCTTTCGGAAATGTAAGGACACTATATAGGCAGTTCTAACGTTGCTAGTGGTAATATAAGCAAATGTTATAGCATGGTGACAGCATTTATTGACATAGAAAAATCAGAAAATTCGGTGTGAGCTTCTAACTTCTAAAGAAGGAAAATACACTAAATGTACCATAAGCGCTGGCCGGTGTAGCCGAGCGGTTCTAGGCGCTTCAGTCTGGAACCGCGCGACCGCTACGGTCGCAGGATCGAATCCTGCTTCGGGCATGGATGTGTGTGATGTCCTTAGGTTAGTTAGGTTTAAGTAGTTCTAATTTCTAGGGTACTGATGAACTGACATGTTAAGTCCCATAGCGCTCAGAGCCATTTGTACCATAAACAAAAGGGTAAAATAAGAATATGAGGAGACCAAAAACGAAATATTTAGGACATATAGAGGGATGTAGTCCGGCACCCCTACAATTCGCTCTATACATTGACGAAGTAATGATGGAAACAAAAGATAAGGAGTGGGATTAAAATTCTGTCACACAGAATACCAGCGTAATATACGCTGAAGACATTGCTATCCTCAATGAAAGCGAGGAAGAATTGCATGATTTGTTGGACGGAATGAACAGCCTAATGAGCATATAGCATACACTGAGAATAAATCGAAGAAAGGCAGAAGTATTGAAGAATACTAAAAACTATATTACTGATAATAACACAATTGTGGACCAAGGAAGTAGACAAAGTGAAATAATTCTGCTACCTTGGAAGCAAAACAACACAGAAAGATGAATCACGTTTTAAAAAGCAAACTAGCACCCGTAAAGAGAGCGTTTAATCCTCGAAGGAGGACTGCTAATATCAAACGTTGGCCTTAAATTGAGGAAGAAAGACCGAGAACATACGTCCGCGTCACAGCGTTATTCAGAAGTGAATAGTGAATTGTGAGAAAACCGGACACGAATTGCAGCGTTTGTGATGGGGTGCTACAGTAGCATGTTGAAAATCAGTTAGACTGATCAGACGGGAAATGAGGACGTTCTGCCCAGAATTGGCGAAGCGAGGAACATGTGTAAAACTAGAAAAAGAGGCTGTAAAATAGGACATAGTGCGTTAAGGCATCAAGGAATATCTACCGTGGTATCTGAGAGAGCTGTACAAGGAAAAACTATTATTGGAATATATCCTCCAAGTAATTGAGGGCGAACAGTGCAAGTGCTACTCTAAGTTGAGGAGGTTGACAAGCATAACTCTTGACGGGAAGCATTAAACCGGTCTGAGGTCCGATAAACAGAAATAGAAGATCGCTCAGTAAACCTCCGAAATGTAGCAAATGAAAATCACAGTTCCTAAACGTTGCAGATGGAAAGTCGCGCGTGTTGCCTCTCCTGGAATTGTGACCATATCGGTTCGACCCTAGACGACTGGAAAACCTTGGGATGGTCATATGAGTCCCAATTTCAGTTGGTAATAGCTGATGGCACGTTTCGAGTGTGGCGCAGCCCTAACTAAGCCATGGATCCAAGTTGTCAATAAGCCACTGAGCAGTTGGTAGTGGCTCCATAATTTTGTAAGGGTGGAGGGCTGTGTTTGCATTGAACGACTCGGTCCTCTAGTCTAACTTAACTGATTGGAAATGGTTATGTTCGTCTACTTGTCACTGGACCACAATTGTCCACGATAGGTTTGAAAAACATTCTGGACCATTCGAGAGAATGATTTGGCGATCCAGATCGCCCGACATGAACCCCATCGAACATTTATGGGACATAACTGAGAGGTCATTTCGTGCACTGGCTCCTGCACTTTCACAGATATGGGTGGCTACAGAGGCAACATGGCTCAATATTTCTGCAGGGGATTTCCAACGACATGTTGAGTCAATTCAACGTTGAATTTCTGCATTACGACGGGCAAAAGGAAGTCCGACACGATGGTAGGGGGTGTATCGTGGCTTTTGTCACCTCAGTGCTCAAGTACCGACAAGTATGTATGGAATTTGTGTGGCATTCGTGTCTTCCCGACGTGTGTGCGCTAAATACCGCAACGTGAACCATGGCGACGTCTTTACGAAAGCATTTTTTACCGAAAGCATCCAAACAACAACAACATGCAGCTATTCTTTCTCGGTTGCCGAAGGAAAAATTCTAGTAGACATCCACCGCACTGGGCAACGTGTCTGTTGAAAACCAACCGTGACAAGAGCTGCTGCTGCTGCTGCTTCATGATAACGCACGTCCCTTTATTGCAACTATCGTAACGCAGAAGTTACGTGAACTCAAGTGAAAGACATTCGAGCTCCCTCCTTATAGTCTTGATATCTCCCATGTGATTATCAGCCTTCCGTCCGTTGAAAAAGGCCGTTGAGGGTCTGCTGTTCTTATCAGACGAGAATGCGCAGCATGCAGTGAAGGTCTTCAACATGCAGCAGGACACGGTGTTTCATCAAGCGGGTATCTTCAACCTGATGCTTCGGTGGGATGATTGCCCCAGTGGCCACGGCAATTTTGTTTGACTGAGATAAGTTTAGAATTAGGTTAGTTCAGTTAACTGTACATTAACCTGGTTCTAATGAACTGTAAATACTTCGCTGCCCTGTATAGCTTCACCAGAGGAAAATAGTTTTCTGTGTTAGGTCGAGAAAATATGAGAGAGGAGTTCAATAACAACAAAAAAAAATACCACGGGTGATTAGCCGAGCGGTCTAAAGCGCTGCAGTCATGGACTGTGCGGCTGATCCCGCCGGAGTTTCGAGTCCTCCCTCGGGCATGGGTGTGTGTGTTTGTCCTTAGGATAATTTAGATTAAGTAGTGAGTAAGCTTAGGGACTGATGACCTTAGCAGTTAAGTCCCATAAGATTTCACACACATTTGAACATTTTTGAAAAAAATTATCACATCTGTATTTTTCAGTGTCGCTGTCTGGCACTTGTATAACTATATTCAAATTACTTCTCTCACACAATTTTAGACAAATGACTAAAAGTCAATTTAGACGCATATCTATCCTTCATCGACATCTAAAAACCTTTTGACGGTGTAAACAAAAAAAAACTTTGGAACATACTAACTGAAGCTGGATATCCCACACAACTTATTGAAGCTGTATCAAGCTTGTACAAGGACACAAAAACAATAATCAAAAAGTTGGCAATAAGGGACTTTAAAAAAGCTGTATTTAGTGAGTATATAAAATGTGGGGCCCTGCCCACTCGTCTCTTATACGGTGACTGAAGGATGCTGCTTTCTCGGATATCTATATAACAACTCAAGCGAACTACATTATTAGTTTTTATTACAATAAAGTAGACTGACAATACTTAACTTTGGTTTAGAAGAACATGTCGCAAGCGTTTGGCGACACGCAAACAATCAATGTCCTTCACTATAGACAATGTCCATACAAGCAATTAATATCAGCATTTGTCTCAGTGTAACAGTTAGGATGACGGCTCTTCTACTGCTTGGCTTCTAGTCTGGGTGTGGTGGTGCCGATTTACTACTGTCCGGCCGAGGCTGGCAGGAGCGGAGCTTATATCCTCTTCTTGAATTGGCCGCTCCTGTCGTGGTGAAGTCCTAGTCAGCGTGCTATTGGCTGATGTCGTCTCACTGCCTTGTCCGCTCTTGCGTTCTTCATCTTCGTTCCGTCGCTTGTCGTTACGCCGGAACAGAAATTACTTGATTTCGAAGTGGAGACAAGTAGGAACTCTGGGCGTAGAGATTAATAGAAATAAACGTGCTAATACACGTATCCCTGCAGATGATGTAACAATTTCGAAAGAAAGTGCAAATGACTTACAAAAAGCAGCGTATGAACCACATCATTTAGGGAATAGAGAATATAAGTTTCGTATATTCATCAAGAAAACTACACTACTGGCCATTAAAATTGCTACACCAAGAAGAAATGCAGATGATAAACAGATATTCATTGAACAATTATATTATACTAGAACTGACATGTGATTACATTTGTGATGTCACCGCCAGACACCACACTTGCTAGGTGGTAGCCTTTTAAATCGGCCGCGGTCCGCTAGTATACGACGGACACGCGTGTCGCCACTATCAGTGATTGCAGACCGAGCGCCGCCACACGGCAGGTCTAGAGAGACTTACTAGCACTCGCCCCAGTTGTACAGCCGACGTTGCTAGGAAAGGTTCACTGAGAATTACGCTCTCATTTGCCGAGACGATAGTTAGCATAGCCTTCAGCTAAGTCAATTGCTACGAACTAGAGAGGCGCCATTTATCCTTTGCTATGTATCTAATGAAGCATGTACAGTAACAAGACCAATGTTCACCAACTGTGGATTAAAGTTAAGTATTCCAGCAGCTACGTACTTTTCTTTATAGCATTCATTACGTATCCAGTTCCAGACCTCACGCCAGCCAGCGTGAATTTAAGCGCGTGCCTTTCGGTTACCCGTCACTGTGGACTGGCTGTCTTGTCAGTCCACAACAACATTTTCACGCAATTTGGGTGCATAGATCCTGAGAAATCAGTAGCCAGAACAACCACCTCTGGCCGTAATAACGGTCTTCATACGCCTGGGCATTGAGTCAAACAGAGCTTGGATGGCGTGTACAGGAACAGCTGCCCATGCAGCTTCAACACGATACCACAGTCCATCAAGAGTAGTGACTGGCGTATTGTGACGAGCCAGTTGCTCGGCCACCATTAACCAGACGCTTTCAATTGGTGAGAGATCTTGAGAATGTGCTGGCCAGGGCAGCAGTCGAACATTTTCTGTATCCAGAAAGTCCCGTGCAGAACATGCAACATGCGGTCGTGCACTATCCTGCTGAAATGTAGGGTTTCGCAGGGATCGAATGAAGGGTAGAGCCACGGGTCGTAATACAACTGAAATGTAACTTAACACCGTTCAAAGTGCAGTTATTCCGAACAAGGGGTGACCGAGACGTGTAACCAAGGCACCCGATACCATCGTGCCGGGTGATACGCGAGTATGGCGATGACGAACACACGCTTCCAACGTGCGTTCACAGCGATATCGCCAAACACGGATGCGACCATCATGATGCTGTAAACAGAACCTGGATTCATCCGAAAAAATAACGTTTTGCCATTCGTGCACCCAGGTTCGTCGTTGAGTACACCATCGCAGGCGTTCCTGTCTGTGATGCAGCGCCAAAGGTAATCACAGGCATGGTCTCCGAGCTGATAGTCCATGCTGCTGCAAACGTCGTCGAACTATTCGTGCAGATGGTTGTTGTCTTGCAAACGTCCCCATCTGTTGAATCAGGGATCGAGACGTGGTTGCACGATCCGTTACAGCCATGCGAATAAGTTGCCTGTCATCTCGAATGCCAGTGATACGAGGCCGTTGGGATCCAGCACGGCGTCCCGTATTACCCTCCTGAACGCACCGATTCCACATTCTGCTAACAGTCATTGGATCTCGACCAACGCGAGCAACAACGTTGCGATACGATAAACCGCAATCGCGATAGGTTACAATCCGTCCTTTATCAAAATCGGAAACGTGATGGTACGCATTTCTCGTTCTTACACGAGGCATCACAACAACGTTTCACCAGGCGACGCCGGTCAACTGTTGTTTGTGTTTGAGAAATCGGTTGGAAGCTTTCCTCATGTCAGCACGTTGTGGGTGTCGCCACCAGCGCCAACCTTGTGTGAATGCTCTGTAAAGCTGATCATTTTCATATCAAAGCATCTTCTTCCTGCCGGTTACATTTCGCGTCTGTACCGCGTCATCTTTGTGGTGTAGCAATTTTAATGGCCAGTGGTGTAAAATCGTTGTCCGGCATGGAAAATGTCCTACTTGTTCAAAAATAATAACTCAGTGGGTCTCGAACTTTAATTTCTGAAGCGGTGATATAAGCTCTGATATGGGTAAGAATATAGAAAATAAGATAAACAAATACCAATCACTTTGCGCAATATAAACAAAATATTCCAAGATACAATACGGCTGGAAACAAAACTAAAATTTTACAAAACCGCAGCTACTTAAGTTTTGTTATAGGGAAATGAGTCATGGGTCGCAGAACAAGCGATACAGAAGTGCGATTTCCGTGGAAAGTTGGAGATGTTGCCAGCAAAGAGCATAAAAGAATTGAGGATCTACATCTACGTATATACTCAGTAAGCGTGATGCATGCGGAGGGTAATTTGTACCACTGCCAGGCGTTTGCTTTCCAGTCGCACTTCGGACCAGAGCGAAGAGATAACTACTGTCTGTGTACCTCCGTAGGAGACCTACGGCTTATTGCGAGCGGGTTCGAGTCCCAGCCCGGCACAAATTTTCATTGTCGTCATTCCATCTAGATGGTTGTCATTATTCACAATTGCGTATACATTTAATGTATTTCATAACGGCTGTAGTGGCAACAGCGCTTGTTCCTTTGGACATGGATGCCTGTGCAAAGGAACTTTCCATCGTAATCAGAATAACATAGGCACTGCGCTATCGTACTAAGTTCTCTTATTTTGTTTCCGTGGTCCTTAAGCGAATTGTACATTAGCGCCAATGGAATCGTTCTGCAGCCAGCCTCAAATGCCACTTCTCTATATTTCCTCAATATTCTTTCGCGAAAACAACGTCGTCTTCCTTCCAAGGATTCCCATTTGAGATCACAAAACGTCTCCGTAACAGTCGGGTGTTGATCGCTAACAAATCAACTACAGATTTATAATATCAATGAAAATATATGTGGTGTCCGTTTATTTGTACATGTTCCAAAGAGCAAACACCGTTTTGATTCTGCAGAAGCTATGAATCAAGACACAAAGGAGTTTCAGGCACTAGCTGCTAGTGGGCATTATTTACATTAATTGAGGCAAGTTAAAAATTTGTGTCAAGCTAATGTATTTCCTGTGTGTTTTGATCAATGAAAATACTGAAGAAAATAAAACGTTATAGGAATGTCACCGAGAAATAATGAGTGTAGGGGGAATCCAGAATCCTTCGTCAAGCCATGATTTGCTAGCCAAGACGAAAAAGAGGGAGATCCAGAAAGAGGTGGTAGTGAGAATTTAAGACTAATCAGGAGCAAGTGCCTAAACCTTAAAGTGGGGAAGGGGAGGTTGATAGAATGTATCACCGGTTTTACCGCGTGCAGTGACATGTGAAACTACACTAGTGGCCATTAAAATTGCTACACCACGAAGATGACGTGCTACAGACGCGAAAATCAACCGACAGGAAGAAGATGCTGTGATATGCAAATGATTAGCTTTTCAGAGCATTCACACAAGATTGGCGCCGGTGCCGACACCTACAACGTGCTGACATGAGGAAAGCTTCCAATCGATTTCTCTTACACTAACAGCAGTTGACCGGCATTGCCTGGTGAAATGTTGTTGTGATGCCTCGTGTAAGGAGGAGAAATGCGTACCATCACGTTTCCGACTTTGATAAAGGTCGGATTGTAGTCTATCGCGATTGCGGTTTATCGTATCGCGACATCGCTCTCGCGTTGGTCGAGATCCAATGACTGTTAGCAGAATATGGAATCCGTGGGTTCAGGAGGGTAATACGGAACTCCGTGCTGGATCCCAACGGCCTCGTATCACTAGCAGTCGAGATGACAGGCATCTTATCCGCATGGCTGTAACGGATCGTGCAGCCACGACTCGATCCCTGAGTCAGCAGATAGGGACGTTTGCAAGACAACAACAATCTGCACGAACAGTTCGACGACGTTTGCAGTAGAGTCCTGAGTGACCGAGTAAGCGAGCACAAAATACGAGGTGGGGCGAGCACACCCTAACTGGATAGGCTACCCGCGCTAGTTCTTGTGACCGAGCATAGAAGCCGTGACCGAACACGTAGCACGTAACTTCAAACACATTACACGTGTTATTATCCGTGTGACTCTGCAGCCAGTACGGGCTTCTTATTTGTGGTGTGTCTCTCTCTGTAATCATGCAGCGCGAGGAAGCCAGTGTAGTAAGACGTAAGATTGAAACCAATGTTTACACATTAAAGAAACGGGAAGGTCTAAGAAGTCAAGTATGGAGTACATTTCTGTTTGTTGTAGATGAAAACATTGCGTCTACTGGGTACGTATCGTGCATAAACTGCTCCACTTTATTGTTTCTCCAGTCGGGAACCACTCATTTAAAGAAACACAGTTGCTAGAAACCTCACAAAGATCGTTTCTTTGGCCGTCCTTCCGTTATCTTAATATGCTTGAAATAAGTGAAAAGCAGGAAATTCTTAACAATGTGCGACAAATGTGTGCTACGTACGCAGGTACAACATTCAATCATTAACATAATCGTTTTTGCATAGTTAGTGGAATGTGTATTATAGAGAAACGGGAATGTTGTGACTCGTATAATATTTCATTAACGTAAAACATCTCGTTTTTATGGGAATGGGGGTCGGGTTGTTTGGGGGAGAGACCAAACAGCGAGGTCATCGGTCTCTTACGGGAATGTTTCGATGATTTCCATATCAGTTCCGTATTACTTATCTCTTTTGTTTATTATCATAGATCCTTCAAGTACTGTGTCATCACCACCCAGAAAGAGAGCTCGTTTCAAGGAATGGAGGAACAACAGATCATCCGCAGCAGAAGAAGTAGATCTGTACATTTTAATGCACCCCGGAGATGATGATGACATCTTAAAGTGGTGGAGCAGACATGAAACAGACCTGCCAGGTTTGGCTGCAGTTGCAAGACGTATTTTATGTATCCCAGCAACAAGCGCACCTAGTGAAAGGTGCTTTAGTAAAGCCGGCATGTTACTAAAAAATTGCCGCAGCCAATTAAATCCGGAACGCGTTAGTGATTTCCTGCTGATCAACAATAACTATAATTTTGTTTATGTTGCAAACAATTGAACGTATGACAAGTTACGTCTGTAAATGTTTAATGCTCTTTGTATGCTTTCTTTATGAAGATGTTTGTCTTCTAGATTACAGGGAAAGCACTTATTTAATGTTTCCTATAAATGAAAGGAAAAATATCTTTTTTGTTTGGAAATGAGACTCGTCTTCTATCCGCGATTGTATTGAAATGTCATTTTACTTTACAGGTGCTTTATGAATTTAGCTGTGTCACGTACCCGTTCTTGGAAATGTTACTTTTGTATTAAACGAGAGAGAGAGAGAGAAAGAGAGGCGTTGGATTTGTACAGTAAAGTACAGTGCAGCGAGCTGGGGCGAAGCGAGGTGAGACGTCAGCGTGTCCGGAATCCGGACATCAGACATGGGGCGAGTACGTGACCGAGCCGAGTCGTATGGGACCGGACACGAGCTGCTCGGTCCCCCTGTCAACAGGCGAGCCGTGAGCGGTCAAACACTGAGCGTTGCAGCACTCTAGTTTGCAGCAGCATGGACTATCAGCTCGGAGACCATGGCTGCGGTTACCCTTGATGCTGCATCACAGACAGTAGCGCCTGCGATGGTGTACTCAACGACGAACCTGGGTGCACGAATGGCAAAACGTCATTTTTTCGGATGAATCCAGGTTCTGTTTACAGCATCATGATGGCGACATCGCGGTGAACACACATTGCAAGCGTGTATTCGTCACCGCCAAACTGGCGTATCACCCGGCGTGATGGTATGGGATGCCATTGGTTACACGTCTCGGTCACCTCTTGTCCATATTGACTGCACTTTGAACAGAGGACGTCAGATTTCAGATGTGTTACGACCCGTGGCTCTACCCTTCATTCGATTCCTGCGAAACCCTACATTTCAGCAGGATAATGCACGACCGCATGTTGCAGGTCCTGTGCGGACCTCTCTGGATACAGAAAATGTTCGACTGCTGCCCTGGCAAGCACATTCTCCAGATCTCTCACCAACTGAAAACGTCTGGTCAATGGTGGCCGAGCAACTGGCTCGTCACAATACGCCAGTCACTACTCTTGATGAACTGTGGTATCGTTTTGAAGCTGCATGGGCAGCTGTACCTGTACACGCCATCCAAGCTCTGTTTGACTCAAGGCCCAGGCGTATCAAGGCCGTTATTACGGCCTGAGTTGGTTGTTCTGGGTACTGATTTCTCAGGATCTATGCACCCAAATTGCGTGAAAATGTAATCACATGTCAGTTCTAGTATAATATATTTGTCCAATGAATACCCGTTTATCATCTGTATTTCTTCTTGGTGTAGCAATTTTAATGGCCAGTAGTGTATGTCTACAGAGTCGCTATGATTTGCACGACGGCGAGGAGGGGACGTGTGAGGTGCGAGGCGGTACGTGGCGGCGCTGGACCTGACACCTCTCTCTGGGTAGACGCCGGCAGGGAGGCAGGCAGGCAGCTACGCGGGCGCTGCGTGCTCTCATCAGGGAGGCGCGGCAACGCAGTTAGCGACGTGGCCCCCTCCCCCTCCCGCCCTCATCGTCGCTCCCCAGCCATCCCCCCTCCACCGATGGCCACCTCAGCCCGTCCCTGTTCACGGCGGCCCATCTGCAGTTCATTCGGGCTGCCGTATTGAATTTCCACGAGCATAGGCAGCGCCGGCCCGTCCTGAATACGGCGGCTGGCGCCACAGATACCGAAGCAGTCTGCAGGCGACGCGGCCTTCAGCCGCCTCTGTGGTATCTGACGGCCGTGGCCGAATGCCGGTGGCTGGCTCCGCTCTCTGGTGGCGCTGCCAAGGCGGAATATCCGGAACGTACTTATTTAGAATAACGTCCCTGACAAGCGCGACCATTCAGTGAGCCATCTCAACGTAAACATCGTGACAACACTACAATTCCTAAAGCAATAGGAAAATATAGCTACGTCATTGCTCCCTGTAACAGCATCGGCTTAACACTTTCATTCTATCTCTCTACATGTACACCTAAGTGCCTGGCAGAGGGTTCATCGAACCACCACCAAACTATTTCTCTGCCATTCCAATATAGAATGGCGAACTAAAAATGAGAACACTTAAATCTTTCCGTGGGAATTCTGATTTATGTTATTGTATTACGACACTTGTTTCTCCCTATGGACCTGTGCATACAAAAAAATTCGCAATTCTAAGAGAAAACCTATGATCAAACTTTCCTAAAATGACCCGGCTGCCACTAAAAACGCCTTTGTTCCAATGATATCCACTCCATCTCGTGTTTCGTATCCGTGACACTCAAATCTATAACTCCATGTGCACGATGACTGTTTCATGCAAACGTTTCGGTACGGATGCACAACTAACGTCCGATCTATACACAATCGATACACAATCTGTCTTGGCAAATGGTCGCATCGCTTTCGATTGGAGAAAGAACTGGCCAGATGATCGAATAAATACATAATTCCCGTATGACTAAAGTAGCTATTGGGCAACTAAACACTCACAACAGCAGACTTGTCACGCAGGAGCTGCGTAAGGTGATGGAGGAGAAGAGACTAGTTGTGCTCTGCCTGCAGGAGGCGTACTCCCAAGCTGGGAAAATAGTTTTCATAGCGGCAATATGGCAGATTGTAAGAAGTGGGAATGACCCGAGAGCGGAAATAATAATTACAAACAGATTATTGAAGGTAACAACTCTCTCGCAGTACACTAACAGTCACTGCAGCCGAGCTGAATCGTCAGTGAATCCCATTGCAAAGATTATCTGAGGTGGATAAACAATTCCAGATGATCAATGTGGATATTATTGGTATCTTTGCCCAAACACCACCAAAGAATGGTTGTGTAATAACTATAATCGATCATTTCTCGCATTTTGTGGCCATTACCACTACATCAGGTCAACAAGCAGAAATGATGTCACAGGCTGTGGTGAACTAATGGATATTGCAATTCAGGACACCTGAGACCGTAATAACTGACCAATGCACTACATTTATGTCCGAGCTATTGAAGTAATTGTGTCGACTATTACAAATAAAGAATTTATGAACCAGTGCACTACAGCTGCAAATGAACAGGATGCCTGAAAGGGCATGCAGAACGGTAGTAAAATGCTGAGTTATTGTGTAAACAGTCAACACTCTTCTACAACTCGCAGTACGATAGCATAACTGGAAGATCCATGAAAATACAGGCTTATCGCCACATGACGCTGTTTTTGACCAAAAAATGGTCTCTCCTGTCGAGTTATGCAAACCACTCGCAAGAGAAAGTATATCCTACATTTGAAATTTTGCTAGAAGGTGAAAGGGCTAAAAAGAGAAATAAAAAGTCTCTAGAATAGCAGAAAGGCACAGACAACAAAAATGCAAAGCTGCCTAAGTACCGTGTTGACTAAACCCTATGTGCTGACAGCGAAAACTATGAAGTTCATTTCATTTACCATGGACCTAATCAAATAGCAAACATGACGTCTCTGGGTAACTTCAAACCCGAACCACATTAGTGCGTGTAGGACGAGTTCGTCTCTCAGGAAGCAGTGGAAGCACTACCTCATTTGCCGGCAGCTCCTTCTGAAGGTGGGAGGGACACACAAACTAACAGGGGATTTCCTTTTCCCGTAGGACTCAGTCCATATCCAACCCACGGCCAGTTCACGGAGGGTAGAAGGTAGCATCTCCAGTACCAGTCGTCAAATGCAAGGCAAAAGTGAATGTGAAAACAAGAGCACCATTACTAGAGCCCACTAGGCGAACATATAATGGCAGTGGCTCTCAAATAACGTCCTGTGAGTGATGGGGTACTACGCACGCAACAGCTGAACGTAGAGTTCCATAATATCAGTAAACATTAAGGATTTTTAACTTGTAGCAACAGAAATTGAAATTCGAAGACTTGAATATACTTTTGGGAAATTGTAATTCGTGATGCAAGGCAAGACCCGCTGAATAACACTCGAGGGGTATATCACTTGTTACGATCAGTCTGTGTACATTTGCAGAAGCAGGTGCGCAAGATCAAGTAGTTGATCCTTCAAATCTGACAAAAGACAGGCTGGTTAGACGAAGGTGGCAGAATCCTGAAGACAATATTGGACACAGAAGACCAACACGTTGTTGCAAGAAGTACAAACGGACTTGGAAGGGAAGGGGACCAGGGGCCGTTGAATTGCACATAACGCAGGTTTCAAATCTAGATAAACGAAAAACGCGCAGTGAACTATACGTATTATGTAAAATGGCCGCCACTCTCATGACCCACATACAGGAAACAGCAGACGCAGTAAATCATGATTTTGCCATTCTCAGATACTCTGGATAATTTTGACACACAGCTGGCCTTCGTAAGGCTGTTACACACTCTCGCCGAAAACACATTGAAACCATAAAACCGCAGGAGCGCTCCTCGTCACTTCAGTGACCACATTGTTACCACTAGGACAATTCTTGGAAGAACTACGCGAAGTTCGAGCCGCGTTGCCAACTGTTAGCATCATCAGAGGAAGAATCTTTACCACAGTTCTGTAATATGACCTGCGTCGCCAGTACGCAACGGGGAACCGGGTTCGGATATTTATACCGTTAACGTAGGAGAATTGCCAGTTTGTGTGTTATCCCTTCCATATCTGGTCAGCAGGATGAGGAACCCTGCGGAAATCTGAGCTCTAAATTGTACAGGAAATATTAATGGTCTCACGTGATAGCAAATCATATGCCCTT
Source organism: Schistocerca piceifrons (assembly GCF_021461385.2). Taxonomy (NCBI): domain Eukaryota; kingdom Metazoa; phylum Arthropoda; class Insecta; order Orthoptera; family Acrididae; genus Schistocerca; species Schistocerca piceifrons. The sequence goes on along the minus strand of NC_060140.1, from coordinate 586,971,803 downwards.
CTCTCTACCAGGGAATTACTGCAGTGCCAAATTGGGCAACACACCTTCTGCCCCACAAAACAAATATGCAGTACTTGGGTCATATGAGTACACCTTGTTCTGAGATCGAGTTCACTATGGAGGTCATTACAAGTGGAACTGAATTCTTTCAAACGATGTGGTCACAGCTGCAATTCTCAGAGGCAAAAGTCGTAGTCGCCATTTACACCTACTACGAACAAGCTCATTTCGATGGAGCACAGCGACTAGAGCCGCAGAGGCAAGGGTGTGTTGACGAACGGTGTACGATGCAACATTTCAAGGCGTACCTTCCAGTTACCTACCTTCCACCATTACCGGTGCACCAACATCAGGCGCTACAGTCTGGTTCTAGGCGCTACAGTCTGGAACCGCGGGACCGCTACGGTCGCAAGTTCGAATCCTGCCTCGGGCATGGATGTGTGTGATGTCCTTAGGTTAGTTAGGTTTAAGTAGTTCTTGGGGACTGATGACCACAGCAGTTAAGTCCCATAGTGCTCAGAGCCATTTGAGCCAACATCAAACATCACCTACTCGTTGATATGCCTACAGGATTAATCTTTAGAGATCTTGCACAAGAAAAACGTAACTTACTTCAATGCCATGCTACATCGAACACCCACGAAAAACACACTAGCGCGACCCTTCTTGCTTCCTTCCATCGGAAGATAGCTGCGCAAAATCGTCACGTGACTATGAAACACCTATTCTGCCATGTGAAAAATATAGAAGCAAACATTGCCTCTGAACCATCACCATAGGAAATACCAAATCAGCCGCTTGTGTAATTCTGTAACAATAAATATCATCAGCATCAAAGGAATAAGTTTACCGGATACCCATCTTTAACTTCTTTGCACCTGCTAGTCCACCTTAGTCCTGCTGGCACCAATGAAGAGATAGGTACTTCAGGTATCAGTGAGTGAAGTAAAGTAGTGCAAATATAGAAACCAAAAACTCCACGTGTGAGCACCGTAAGAGCAAGGAAGCGTATGTAGTACGTTATGGAAAACGGAAGAAGAACACAAAAAGGGGAAAAATTACGCAGAAAGCATTTACTGTGTTGCAGCTACACTTTCGATTAGCAATCCGGTGGCCGAATTTACCTAAGCAGGGTGGAAACGTAATGGAGTACAACAGAGCCACAGGCCGGGTCGTGACCAGAATGCAGGCAACGCCAGCAGTGGCGGTCAACGACCTGGCTGCTCCCCCAACAGCAGCCCTGCAGCAGGGAGACGTTTCCGCGCCGAACTTTCGCAGGTTAATGGCCGGGCCTGGAACAGAGATCAGCTTTCAGGAAGCTTCTACAGTTCGACCCACTACGGTGGTGTGGCAAACGCCGGACTCAGACTACTGCCAACGAAGCGTTTCTCTCTCTCTGTAAGGGCTGAGATGATTTAAATAGAAGTTTTCTCAGTAAGTCACGGCAGGAACAGGATATGATTATCAAAGCAATTTTTAAATATAATACCAAGACTAGAGAGACAAAAAAACCCAATGACGGTAAAGCTGATCCAAAATTTTAGATAAAAGAAAGGAATAATTGTTAATAAAGTAATTACGCATTATTGTAATACTTCAGTTCACCATCGGATTCATTTTATGAGGATGGAGACACTTAGCCATTGAAGCGATTGCCATCGTCATTAATCTATGTCAATTAACCGATCAACCTAACAAAATTCTAAGATAAAAATATGCACAATTAACTGAAAGCAATGACCGTCAAATTGATTTCGAGGAGATTATGCTTAGCGGTAATGGACAAATAAGGAAAGAACACGTAATATTTTCGGTCGTTACGCCACTGAACAATTCATCACCACCCCTTTCTTCACAGCCTCTGACAAAATGCAGCATTATAAACAAATTGTCTTTATCAGCGTGGGAATTAATCAAGGTAAGTATTACGAAAATAATTCTACATACTTAGTTATTATAATACTCTCTGAGTTGAAGCAACATTATACAGAAACATAGATGTTCAAGTTACAAATTTGGGCCGAGAAACGGCCCTAAATATGGAGATAAAAAGTGATGTATAATCTTACTCTTGTTTTTAATAAAGAGTTGCTCTGAGTTCTTTTCACTTCTAGAATCTTGGCCAGTTATCAAAAGTCTTTGGCCTCAAAGCTCTACTTTGTTTTTAATAACATAAAATGCTTCACAAATAAAACAGAACATAAATTTGTATAGTATTACAAGAGTTACATTGTTTTACTAGCAGGGGTACCTGGCTTCGCTCAGGGAGTTGATATGACATTGTGTGGTAGTTGGAATGAAATTTAAAGTATGAGAAATTTAAAAAAATTATTGTAAATATATTCTATTTACAATATTTGTTTATGAACAACATTTTCCATTTTGTTAACCCGGGTATATAAGGACAAACTTTTAGAATTTCCTACTCGAGAGCAATGTTGACCCTGAAACAAGTAGCAGTCTTTGAGGTTGATACCACAATATTTTGAAGTTTCTCCTTCCGCTTTGTTAATTGAAAAACTGAGGCTAATTTGACAGGAAATTGCAGTCTTTTAAATTGTAATGGCAGTTCAGAGTACATCAGTAGTATTCTGGGGATAAATATTGTGTGCCTTTGTACTTTTCAGTCATAAGTTCGGCTTCGATGATGTTATTCGATAGCTGTACGATCATCCTTCTTCCAATACATAGTTTTGGTGAGCTGAGATTTCTGAATAGTGTGATCGGAGATCCAATTTTAAGTCGAAGGCAGTGTAATGGCATTTCTGGCACTTGCAAAGAATTTAGAAATTCTATAGAGAAGATCACACTTTCTTCGATGTTTACCACAGTGTCGATCGATTTGTGTATTCTCTCTTCACCGGGAATTTTCTTGTGAATATCAAAGTTGATATCGTGGACAATATTACTTTTAGTTGCCAAAATTGCCCTTTAAAGTAACCAGTCCTATGGTATAGTTGTGAACAATGTTTGGATAAATTTGGTCGATGAGTTCGTTTTCAGCAGTGACTGTGCTGCAGAAATCACTGTTCAGTTTAATGAGGGCGGTCGCTCGTCAGTAGGAGAGGTGCCTTTGGCTATTTGTAAAAGATGTTGAGCAAAATGTGCTCTTGTTTCGTCTTTCGATAGTTCAACTCTCATATTTTTTGTTAGTTGTAGTATTCGTATGGCCAGAAATGTGATTTTTTAAGCATGCATTGATCAAGTCTGCTGGTGTTGACTTGAGGATGGCTGGAAGCGTTTGTCAAAAATCTCCTGAGAATATGGGTAGAGCTCCTCCCATGACTTCAGAGTTTCCTCGCAAGTCTTGTAATGTCCTATCCCATGGCATGACATTGTTAATTCGTCCCAGAAGATAACTTTGTCTTGCTTTAGAAGTTCACTCCGTCCAGATGCTCTTCAGCTTTTACATACCGGGACTGTCCGTCGGCTATATTCAGCGGTAGTTGAAGGGCAGAATGGCCAGTTCGTCCTCCTTCCAAAAGTGTGGCTGCAATGCCGGATGATGCCAGTGCAAATGCGACGTGTTGTTTAGCACGTGTTTCTGCCAGCAATAGATATATTAGAAACGTTTTCCCGGTGCCGCCTGGTGCATCCAAGTAAATAATTCGGCCAGTCTTGTTGTCAATCCGGTTCATGATAGCATTGAAAATTTCCTTTTGATTGTCATTGAGGAGTGCTTTGTTGTGAGCAATGTATAGATGTCCAGAATGAGATTTTCACTCTGCAGCTCTACCATCTGAGCTACCCAAGCACGACTCACTCCCGGTCCTCACAGCTTTACTTCTGCCAGTATTTCGTCTCCTACCATCCAAACTTTACAGAAGCTCTCCTGCGAACCTTGCAGAACTAGCACTCCTGAAAGAAAGGATATTGTCAGGAAGTTTCATATCAGCGCACACTCCGCTGCAGAGTGAAAATCTCATTCTGGAAACATGCCCCAGGCTGTGACTAAGCCATGTCTCCGCAATATACTTTCTTTCAGGACTGCTAGTTCTGCAAGGTTCGCAGGAGAGCTTCTGTAAAGTTTGGAAGGTAGGAGACGAGATACTGGCAGAAGTAAAGCTGTGAGGACCGGGCGTGAGTCGTGCTTCGGTAGCTCAGATGGTAGAGCACTTGCCCGCGAGAGGCAAAGGTCCCGAGTTCGAGTCTCGGTCGGGCACACAGTTTTAATCTGCCAGGAAGTTTCAATATATAGATGTACTTCGTTGATGTTTTAGCTTTTTCCTTTGTAATTTGGAAGTTTAACACACTGTCAGCATCTTTTCGTAGTGCTTGCATCCGAAGTTGTACTAAGGTCTGGTCGTTTATTGCTAAGCATTTATCTTCTAGGAGAATGAGTGCTTCATTGAAGATGTCATCATTGAATTCGATGGTTGGTTCAGGATGAGCTTGTCGGATCTGGTACAGTGTGTCATCACTTGTACTCTCTTTGAATGAGTCCAATAGCTGTTTTGGATTCGATGGTTCACATGTCGTTAGAATTATAGCGAATAGGTATCTCATTTGTTCAGTTCAGGCTGTAAGCGAGGCTTCTCGTGGTGTTAATTCCCAGTGGTTGTCGCTTTCCGTTAGTTCTAAGCGTTAGCATGTTTCTGTGTATGTCTGGCATAGGTAAAGGTAATCAGTCTTGATGTCTGTGAAACTTATTGGTTCCTGTATTTCGTGTAGCTACATTATGAGATAGAAACATTTGGCATTGTACGGATGTACGGATGTACTGTAATATGCCAGTTTTTCATTCCTGGATGATCTTCTACTGGAATTCCTTGTTTTCATCGTTGAAAGATTTTTCTTGTTGTGTTCTACATACAATAGATAGGGATGTAATGTTTTCGTGAATGGATCCGTTTGGCACAGTTGGTAAAAAGCTGTTAATATTGTGTTTTGAGGTGGTTTGCTTGCAATTTTTCAGGCGGTGTCTTTTGTGAAATAAACTCTCTGTCCATTCTCCAAATGTACTGCTAGTTGTTGCACAGCTGGTTTGCGTTCGTATATGGGAAAAACGAAAATCCGTCACGGTGCTTTGTTAATGTCGATGTATCTTCCCATTTGGTATATGAGGATGTCGTCGTTTCTGTTTTGTTGTTCGCTGTTTTTGGCTGTTTGAAATACTGTCATACTTACAGACATATTTGATTTATTTCACTGAATTTCGGTATTCTACTTTTATGAGCACCTGGAATATTTTGGAAAGCATTTTGTTATATGCTATTACCCACAGGTTATCTATTTCCAGTTAGTCGCTGCTTTGTATATTGATTTTTGCTGTGAAGTCACATTTTTTGGGTGATCTTCTTCTGTATTTGGGATAGTCATCAACTACGGTTTGTGTGTCGTCCAAGCACGCTTTGGGGTATTTTTATTACGTTTTCCTTCACTCATATATGGTGAATTGGGGTTTAATGACACGCATGGTCCGCGAATGTTGTTTTTTACTACTGTGTCGCACAGTTCCGGATTTTCTTTTAGATTGGGAAATTCAGTTTGGATGATTTTGTCGATATCCGTGGGATGAATTCTGTCTTGTAGCCGTATGAGATTGTATGAGTGACCAGTCCTCGTTTTTGCCATTTGATTGTGTACGTCCAGCACCTATCGATTCCAAAGATGTGCTATTTTGTGATGACTTCAATAAATCTCACTTGATTTTGTCGGAAAACTCGGGCTATTATGTCGTGTCGAAGCATGGGTGCTTGTCCGTATCTTAGTTGTTCTCTGATTTCTGGCAACGACGAGTTGCATGTGAATGTTATGAAGAAGTCAGATCTTCCATATTTTCTTACGTACGTCATGGCATCTTGAGTGTATTCGAGCTTGTGTCTCGGAATTCTTATGTGTGTTGAGGGTAAGATTACCGTTGTTCCAATGTCATCAATGTTTCTGTCATTTATGATTGCGTCTCTAAGATGGGTGTACTCTTGCGTGCGTACTTTCTTCTGATTCAGTCTTACGCAATTAATCCTTTCTGATTCTGTTTTTGCATACATATCTATAAGAAACTGTTAGAATATGTGGAATGCAGTTGTATGTTTCATTGTCTCTGCTCATAAATATGTAAGAACAGAACTACCTGGAAATGACTCTTTTTTTTTGTTTCTATGCCCGTTTGCGGTTGGATTTGTTTCACATTAAAATGATATTCGTCCTCTCCGCGCAGAAATATTAATAGAATTGGAGGGTATCATATGAACGGTATGTCGCTCCAATGCGTTGTAGCCCTTCTCTTCCGTTGTACAATTATGTTACAGGTTGTGTCTTCATTGTCCACAATTACGATCCTTTGTGCATCTTGGACTACTTCTTCTCTCAATACAGTGTTAGCTGTGCAACGTGGTTCAATTTCTCTTTCTTCATTTCCGATGAAATGTAGTTGCGTAAATTTATGGTCTTCGTTGGTTAGTGGTGGTAATGATCTCATGTTGTGATAGATTTATTCTTGAATGGCAAAAACATAATCGATTTCATCTCTGTTGGTATTGATCGAAGTGACACCGAAACAAGTCTTTGGAAGCAGGCGTTGTACGCTTTTAGACTTTGAAGAAATTGTTTTGATTCTAGAGCTTTCCCAGTCATGTAATCTAAAAATTCCCGCGGAGGTGCTTCCAGTGGTGGTAATCGAATTTTTCCATTCAAGCACCTAAATCCTAGTGTTTTTCTACTGAATTTTTTCCCGTTGCAAAATTGACAGATGTTATCCATTTTTCCGATTAGATTGTTATATTCTTTCGTCGGGTCGTAGTGGAATGCTTTCATTCTTTAGGTTGTACTGTTTACTTGTCCTCGTCCGCGCTTCTCGTAGGGTAACGTTTTCATGGCTGGCTTAGTTCACAGTCTTTTCTTATAAGACCGAGTCACAATTCTCTATTCTTCAATCCGTTCACTGCATTGTTCTTCGGTTCGTCTGCTTCTCACGGTGCTCATGGTCGTTCGTTGGGAACTGAAATGTTTCGCGCTCATCGTCTGTTTCAATTTTTCGTTGTTGTTTTTGTTTTCACCTTTTTAGTTCAGAATTGGCCAGATCTCCTCCTCTTTTACATTTGGGCATTGTCTTAAATACGAGGTTAAGTTCATTATAATCAACAATTTAGTTATATTGAGCCCATCCATCACGCAAGATAGTACGACATCCGATGGAAAAATCGGTTTTTAATTGTCCCGAGGCCAAAAACAGCATAAAAAGGCAAAGTGAGGTCGGTTGTTAATTTTCCTGGGGCCAAAACCTGCATAGAAAGCAAAATGACATCAGTTTCTAATTGTCGCGAGACTGGTGCAAGATATTTTTAATATACTATCCACCGTTTTCTATCACAAGTTGAAATGGGGAAACAGCGTGTTCCACAACGGATCGAAGTATCTCGGCGGTTACGTTCAGAAGGCGTTCCGCAATGCATGCCTTCAGTTCACATACGTTCGTAATTGGAGAACTGAACGCAACACCTTTCAGATAACGACACAGCCAGAAGTCACAGGGATCAATGACGGTGATCTGGATTGCCAGGCTGTAGGTAAATCACGAATGATAGCTCCATCATTTCCAAATGCCTCGGCAGCAGTTGCTTCACTAGCTGTGCAATATGCATAGGGGTAACATATTGTATGACAATGATCCTACCCACTCTTTCATGCTGTTGAAGGGTTAGAATGACGCTGGTGAGAAAAAAATTCTCTCATAGCATTTACTAGTGACGGTAGAGGTAGAAGATCCGCAGGGTCACCTCTTCGATAAACTACTGCCCTGCGATAAACGAACATCCAGAGCGAACATTTATCTTGCTGGCAGGTCTGCAGGAATCAACTCCTCAACGTGTATGGATAGCAATGCAGGATGTTTCGTAAGATTTTATGCACCATCCTCGCAGGCACGTCCAACGTACGGGCAATTCACTGTGCACTGCGTATTTGCATACCACTGCAGAACCCCTCTTGCAATGCTGTGGCCGCCTCATTCACATACGTCGGATGAACTGCTTTCCTCCCTTTGCCACACTGCACTTCAAAAGAACCAGTCTTTTCGAATTGTCCGCCTGCTTATCTGGGTGGCAACGTGCTCGCCTCCCATGCAAGCGGTCCCGGGTTCGATTCTCGGGTGGGTTCGAGATGTTCTCATCATCAGTTCATCCTCATCACCGGCGCGCAAGTCGCCCAATTTGGCGTCGGATGACGTAAGACTTCACTTGGCGGCCGAACTTCCCCGAATAGGGGCCTCCCGTCCAACGATGTCATACGCTCATCTCCTTTTTTTTCGAATTTTGTACTAATTTCCTCCAGACCCTTAGCAGACATCGGACCAATGCATTTTTTCATACCCTTGTGTATTCGGAACTTCTGCGGGGCAAGTAGCGCACAATCACCATTCTTGTAAAAGAGCTTTAATAAAGACGTCAGGCGTCGCGGACGCAAACCGAGGAACAGCCGCGTGTCTGGTGGTGTGCATATTCTGACAGTTGCAGCGCCATCTATTGGTAAATTTTCGTTATATATATTTTTTTTTTTTCGTGCCGTTTTCTCCTGATTGAGTAAGATGCTGTTCAAAATTGACGACAATCTGAGAAGTAGTTCTCCTTCTGTGGAGTTTTCAAACTGGAACTAGAACTCTATAAAGTATGAAGCTATAACTTCCACGCGACGCACTCAGGTCTGCGGTACACCGTCGCCCGCCTGCCGCCTGCCTGCTGCAGACATGCTTCTCCACTTTCCTTTGTGATTCGAAATAAAGGGTTTTAGGAACAAATCGTCTACATCTCATTTCACTTCCAGCAATGAGCCACTCATCCACACCTCTCTATCTATCCTCGCTACAGAGCTCTTAATATTCACTTGTTTACCTACGTCTGAGTTCTTCCTTCGACCCCCCCTCCTCCGCCCACCACTCCCCTCTCACCATGACAACTAACTAACTTCGACTGCTTTAATTGAATTTGCAACTGCTGCTAACTTTTGATATAGAGGAGGAGTGAGGCATTCTATAGGGAATTCTTTCACTTGTTCTACTGTGTGACGCCCCCGATTTTGATGTCACTGCAATGTCATTATACGCCTTTTTGCTTCTCTTCTCTACACTTTATAATGAAAAGCATCTGGACAGTTATCAGTGAACATTAATTTTTTTTTACTGTCCCTTATAGTCCACCCCCTTTTGTTTTTCAGATATTGTGGACTATGCGTATGTGTCTGTGCTGTAGCTCCAGAGTTCTAAAAATAGTGTGCTTCGTACTCAAGCTTACGAAGTGCGTTCAAAAAGTATCGAAAATTTTCATCTTTTGGAAGCAATCATATTTATTCATCTACTTTAATGTTATCTCCTTCGAAGTCGTCCCCGTTAGATATTATAGACTTATGCCAGCGCTTCTTCCAACCCCCGAAACTCAGCTCTTTCAGTGATGCGCTTTTAATCTCATCTAAGCATTTAAAACGGCGATGTTTTAAGATTCTCTTTATTTTTTCAAACGGAAAATGTCTCACGTGGCATACCTGACGAATGTGGAGACTGGGGCGTCATCACATTTTTGTTTTCGCCAAAAATTCACGAACAAGCGGTGAAGCGTGAGCAGGTGCATTATCGTACTGCAAAATCCATAATTTGTTTCGCCACCAATCCAGGCCTTTTTTTCTTTTTCTTTCTTTTTTTTGGATTGCTTCCTACAAACGGCGTCGAACTTGTAGGCATTTCTCCTTATTGATTGTTTGACCCTTTGGCAAAAGCTCCTGTCCCGTTAAAATCGAAGCAAAAAATGAAGAGAACCTTCACATTAAATCGCACTTGCCGAGCTTTTTTCAACGTTGGCGATCTAGAATGCCTCCACTGGGGCAATTTCGCCCTAGTTTCGACGTCATACGAGTACACCCATGTTTCGTCACCTATTATGACAAGTTTCAATTCCTCTGAATCTTTGTTTATTACATTTAGTGACTGCTGAGTAACTTCAATTCGCCTCTACTATTACCCGAAATTCAACACATTTACCACAAATTTTGCTGTCACACGTTTCATACACAAATGTGCCAATTAATATGCCAACATCGTCAGCAACTTCTCTAAATATGATTCGGCGATCGTTCATAACCATTATTTCACTTTTTCTACATTTTCATCGGTTGTTGATGGGCTGGTGCGTCCAGGACGTTCGTCAGCTTTATCTTCTTCATGGTCATCTTGGAAACACTTACACCACTCGTAAACCTTTTTTTTTACTCATAGAAGACTGACCAAAAACAATAGTCGAAATGTCTAACGCTTTGATGCATTTACTCCGTTTTTATAGTGAAATTTAATGCAAATTCTCTGATTCATTTTTAAAGCCAATCAATAATCAGCACTCGTAAGAGAACACATGTAACTTCTTGACAACTGACGACACACCAAACATCCAGTGTGGCTACCAGTGCACAGTTACGTTTTTACATCTACATCTACATCCATACTCCGCAAGCCACCTGACGGTGTGTGGCGGAGGGCACTTTCAGTACCTCTATCGGTTCTCCCTTCTATTCCAGTCTCGTATTGTTCATGGAAAGAAAGATTGTCGGTATGCCTGTGTTTGGGCTCTAATCTCTCTTATTTTATCCTCATGGTCTCTTCGCGAGATATACGTAGGAAGGAGCAATATACTGCTTGACTCCTCGGTGAAGGTATGTTCTCGAAACTTCAACAAAAGCCCGTACCGAGCTACTGAACGTCTCTCTTGCAAAGTCTTCCACTGGACTTTATCTATCATCTCCGTAACGCTTTCGCGATTACTAAATGATCCTGTAACGAAGCGCGCTGCTCTCCGTTGGATCTTCTCTGTCTCTTCTATCAACCCTACCTGGTACGGATCCCACACCGGTGAGCAGTATTCAAGCAGTAGGCGAACAAGTGTACTGTAACCTAATTCCTTTGTTTTGGGATTGCATTTCCTTAGGATTCTTCCAATGAATCTCAGCCTGGCATCTGCTTTACCGACAATTGATTATATATGGTCATTCCATTTTAAATGACTCCTAGTGCCTACTCCAAGGATAATTTATGGAATTAACTGCTTCCAGTTGCTGACCTGCTATATTGTAACTACATGATAAAGGACTTTCTTTCTATGTATTCGCAACACATTACACTTGTCTACATTGAGATTCAACTGCCATTCCCTGCACCATGCGTCCAATCGTTGCAGATCCTCCTGCATTTCAGTACAGTTTTCCATTGTTGCAACCTCTCGATATACTATAGCATCATCCGCAAAAAGCCTCAGTGAACTTCCAATGTTATCGACAAAGTCATATATATATATATATATATATATATATATATTGTGAATAGCAACGGTCCTACGACACTCCACTGCGGCACACCTGAGATTACTCTTACTTCGGAAGACTTCTCTCCATTGAGAATGACATGCTGCGTTCTGTTATCTAGGCGCTCTTCAATGCAATCACACAATTGGTCTGGTAGTCCATATGCTCTTACTTTGTTCATTAAACGACTGTGGGGAACTGTATCAAATGCCTTACGGAAGTCAAGAAACACGGCATCTACCTGTAAACCCGTGTCTATGGCCCCCTGAGTCTCGTGGACGAATAGCGCAAGCTGGGTTTCACACGATCATCTTTTTCGAAACCCATACTGTTTCCTACAGAGTAGATTTCTAGTCTCCAGAAAAGTTATTATACTCGAACGTAGTACGTGCTCCAAAATTCTACAACTGATCGACGTTAGAGATATAGGTCTATAGTTCTGCACATCTGTTCGACGTCCCTTCTTGAAAACGGGGATGAACTGTGCCCTTTTCCAATCTTTTGGAACGCTACGCTCTTGTGGAGACCTACGGTACACCGCTGCAAGAAGGGGGGGCACGTTCCTTCGTGTACTCTGTGTAAAATTGAACTGGTCTCGCATCAGGTCCAGCGGCCTTCCCTCTTTTGAGCGATTTTAATTTTTTTCCATCCCCCTGTCATCTATTTCGATATCTACCATTCTGTCATCTGTGCGACAATCTAGAGAAGAAACTACAGTGCAGTCTTCCTCCGTTATTTGGAAAAGACTTTTAATATCTCGACCTTTAGTCTGTCATCCTTTGTTTCAGTACCATTTTGGTCACAGAGTGTCTGGACATTTTGTTTTGATCCACCTATCGCTCTGACATAAGACCAAAATTTCTTAGGATTTTCTGCCAAGTCAGTACTTAGAACTGTACTTTCGAATTCGTTGAACGCCTCTCGTATAGCCCTCCTCACACTACACTTCGCTTCGTGCAGTTTTTGTTTGTCTGCAAGGCTTTGGGTATGCTTTTGTTTGCTGTGAAGTTCTCTTTGCTTCCGTAGTAGTTTTCTAACTCGTTTGTTGTACCACGGTGGCTGTTTTCCATATTTACGATCTTGCTTTCAAATGTGTTTACCAACACACCAACGAAAAATTGGGCGAATCGGACTAATTCAACTGGAGGAATTACAAATTTCTGATACTTTTTAGGAACACCTCATACATTTCAGAAGGCTTTCTGTTGATTGAGAAGTGCTACAAATATCTCGTGATACTGTTCGCTCCCCGAGTTGGTACTCGGTGGAATTGCGTGGCGCTTCTGCTGCCACCGCAGCGAGAGACGGAGGCGAGTCTCGGCGAGCACGTAGCGGTGTGGTCTCTGAGGATGCGCGCTCCTCAGAGGGACGGCCAGCCAGTGCCTAGCCCAGCAGTGCGGCGCGGGTCAGCGGGTCGCGCGTGCCTGGCCTCGCCCTGCTATTCGTGACCCCCATCTGCCTCCACACAACGCCACCAGAAGTTCAGCAGCTGAAACAGCTCGTCAAGTAGGTCGCCATAACCTGTTATCAGCTACTCGAGTGGCGCGCGACCGGGAGGCAGCTAACATCGTCGAAAAACTTCATTGACTCCTCTGTACGTTCGAACTCCCTGACGGTTGCAGACAGGATTTGGCAGTTTCTTCTTACATTTGCGCTACGGCCTAGGATTAGCATCTTGGACTAGTAATCCATAAGTCCTGGATCACGGTTTCTATTTCAGCCATAGTTAAAATTATGAATGGCAACGTTGAACATGCAAGGAATGGGTAATATTCCACAGGCAGTAGCGTCGAATGTTAGAAGACTGAATGTGTTAGGGAAACTAGAAAATCAGAACGTAAAATACAACTGCTCATTCTGGATACAACACAGGTCAGTAACGTGAAATGTTTCTGTCGCAATGCTTCCTTTCATGTAACATACAGGGTGGTCAAAAAGTCAGTATAAATTTGAAAACTTAATAAACCACGGACTAATGTAGATAGAGAGTTAAAAATTGACACACATGCTTGGAATGACATGGGGTTTTATTAGAACCAAAAAAAAAACACCCCATATTGCTAGACGCGTGAAAGATCTCTTGCGCGCGTCGTTTGGTGATGATCCTGCGCTCAGCCGCCACTTTCGTCATGCTTGGCCTCCCAGGTTCCCAGACCTCAGTCCGTGCGATTATTGGCTTTGGGGTTACCTGAAGTCGCAAGTGTATCGTGATCGACGGACATCTCTAGGGATGCTGAAAGACAACATCCGACGTCAATGCCTCACCATAACTCCAGACATGCTTTACAGGGCTGTTCACAACATTATTCCTCGACTACAGCTATTGTTGAGGAATGATGGTGGACATATTGAGCATTTCCTGTAAAGAACATCATCTTTCCTTTGTGTAGCTTTGTTATGCTAATTATTGCTATTCTGATCAGATGAAGCGCCATCTGTCGGACATTTTTTGAACTTTTCTATTTTTTTGGTTCTAATGAAGCCGCATGTCATTCCAAGCATGTGTGTCAATTTGTACCTCTCTATCTACATTATTCCGTGATTTATTCAGTTTTCAAATTTATACTGACTTTTTGATCACACGGTGTGTTATGTACACCCATTTACTTGTCGGTAACTTTATTACATTCACCTGTGGTATCTGACATGTTTTTCTATAGCCATCTTACCTGTATAAACGTACCCCTTATCAACTAGTCGCTGTGGCAGTTTTGAATTCATCTTGCCTTGAAACATGTCTATCAATATTTGTACACCGTCTCCATGGGAACGTTCGGGGCCGCTCGAGCACTGTCTTTGCTGTAAGGAAAGATGGGAACACAGCCATCAGTCGCAATCCCATTGGTTTTTCATTATTCTTGCATATCCAGATTTAACTATAAATAGCCATCTTCACTGCTAAAATAAAGGGAAATTATAAAATCGGAACTGCTTTACATAAAACAACAAGTAAAACACCAAGATATCCAACAGAAATGATCCATTTTAGTCAACATACCCTCTGAATGAGTTATAATCCAACAAACTCCCAGCAGTACATATTGGTGGACAGGCAGTAGGAAACTGAAGTGATCTTATAGATCTTATAATTGTATTTTTTCCCTGAGACATTCAAGTCTCTTTTATCTACGATAGTGACTGAAGCAGAAGAAATGAATTACAATTTGTGCTCCAGCCAGGATTCGAACCAGTGTCTTCTTGCTTGCCAGGCTAAATTACTAACCATTACACCACCACAACATTATGGGGATCATTTCTGCACGAACTACCCAAATTGAGTGCCCTCCCCAACGCAAACTTCAAGTCGTATCTTCTGCATATTTTTCCTTACATTATATAAGATCTATAAGATCACCTATGAGAACTTTCCCGTTACGTCCAACGTCGGCGTGCTATTTCAGTGTCGGAGAGCTCTGGCAATAGTGGCAATGTAAGGGAAAATAAGCTGAAGATATGGAGTTTGTGTTGTGGATGCGTGCGGTAGCGTTCTCGCTTCCCACGCCCGGGTTCCCGGGTTCGATTCCCGGCGGGGTCAGGGATTTTCTCTGCCTCGTGATGGCTGGGTGTTGTGTGCCGTCCTTAGGTTAGTTAGGTTTAAGTAGTTCTAGGTTCTAGGGGACTGATGACCACAGTAGTTAAGTCCCATAGTGCTCAGAGCCATTTGAACCATTTTTTGTTGTGGATGGCACAAAATTTGGGTAGTTCGTGCAGCAATGTTAACTGCAGCGCTCTGGTGGTATGTCTGGCTAGCCAGCAAGAAGACCCAAGTTCGAGCCGTGCCGGGAGCAGAAATTTTAATTCATTTTTTGGTAGCTCAGTTGGTAGAGCACTTGCCCGCGAAAGGCAAAGGTCCCGAGTTCGAGTCTCGGTCCAGCACACAGTTTTAATCTGCCAGGAAGTTTCAGTTTAATTCATTTCTTCTAGTTCAATCATTATCTTAAAAACTGAGGTGGTTGTTTATAACAACTACAACAGCCTCAGTTTGCATCCTGTAGTGTAAGTAACTCCCTCTGTATCCAAAACCTAGCTGAGTCATTTCCTTTCGAATATAACAGTTTAAAACCGATTTTTTAAGAAGTAAAGTCAGCAAGTATATTTCCATATCACCTCTAAGATACTTCAAGAAACACCAGTTTACACTATGTTTATTCACATGTTTGTGGTGAAGCGATCCACCAAATCTTATGCAAAAGATCGTTAATTGATTCATATAACATTTTTGCTGTCATACGATCTACAAGTTAACTGCAAATCCTTGTCAATGGCAATCTACTCATAGCCCATTATCTCTGGTTGTCTCTCTCTTACATATTTTTAACATATTTTGACGAAATGCTTGTTATAGCAGCTGTTACATATAAAATAATGTCTCTATTTCTGCATTTATTATTCACGTGTGTATAACTTTCCTGTGTACATCTTACTATAATAACAGTTTTACTTCTTCTCTACCTAACTGGCTATTACACCCGTAATGCGGTTTGCTGTGGCTGGAGCACCGTGTACTTAAGCAACAACTCTGTTATTCTCTTCAGCAGTTGACGTTCGTCAATCCACGATTCCTGCTCCGTTCATAGCCACCGTCTGCCATCAAGGCTATAATTTCTTTCTGTTAACTTTGGTTGTATTTTATGTATTTTATATTTTACTATTATTATCAGATTGCTATCCAAATACATTCTACACTCATATTTCAGTGTAATATGATCTGAGGATGGTCTTATTTTGACCGAAATCGGTTATTATTGTCAATAAATATTTTATTCCGTTCTACACCGTTTTTTATTTAATTCTAAAAAGGTTTTATGTTCACGTGAATGTAGCGTAATACCAACTGTAGCAGGAAATAGTATAACTGGAGTGGGGTTTGTCACGAATAGAGTAGGACAGAGAATCAGTTATTGTGAACAGTTAGGTGATTAGGATTATTCTCTTCAGAATCGACGACAAATCATGGGTAACAGATGAAACACTTCAGGTACAGGCACCGACTTCTCAAACAGAAGATGAAGACATGGAGAAATTTTATAAAGATTATGAAAATCTAACTCGGTATGTAACGAGGCATGACAGTCTAATAATCACCGTTGCAGTAATGGAAGGAAAAGAAGAATCTGAGATTAGTAGTGTAAATGAGAAAGAACAAAGAGTAATTGAGTCCTGCAAAGAATTTCCACTAATAACACTGTTGAAAATCCACAAGAGGAGGACACGTACATAGAAAAGGACTGGATGCACGAAAACATTCATCCGGATTACATTATGGTCAGACATATGTTCCAAAACCAGATATTGGAGAGTAAGGCATGCCTACATCACAACTTAATAACGATGCAAAGTAGACTGAAGTTTAAGAGAATTGTCCCCAAGAATCAGTATGGGAAGAAATGCGATCGTGAAGAAATGAGAAAAGGCTAAGGATACTGCGATAATGAGTACTACAATAGGCAGTTCATATGCAGAAGAATAGACGTTTCTTAAACGGTTACCATAGAAATTGGACAGATAAATATAAGTGCAAGGGAGGTTACGGGACAGAAACCACGGGTAACAGATGAAACACTTCAGTTGGTGAACAAAAGAAGGAAATACAAAAATGTACAGAAAAATACAAAAACACGGCATTGTAAGTCACTTAGGAATTAAATTAATAGCAAATGCACGGAGTGTAATAGATACGAGTTGTGGGGGCAATCTTTAAAACAAAGGCGTTTATGGTTGCATGGAGATCTATTCACGAAGTAACCCCCAACGTTCTCTTCCGAATGCGGAAATTTTTTGTTTACACCCACTTACATACGGAGAAATGGTCATTGCAATAAAATATGAGAAAACAGAGCTTGCACCGGAAGATTTTTCCCGCGCCTTCTTAGAGAGTGGAACGGTAGAGGAAAACTGTGAAATTGGTTAGACGTACTCTCTGCCGGGCACTTAGGTGAGAATTGCAGAGTAGTCACGTATATGAAGATACAGAAAAAAGGTCAACATAGTTGCAGGAAAAGCAAAGAACAATCGAGAAAGGAATCGTCATCGGAAGGGCATATTCAGCAGTAGAAAAGTCATAAAATTCAGTGAAATTAGAAGGTGCCGACATTAAGAGTGCAATGGGTAGTTCAATGTCAAACAGAGAGGAAAGAGCAAATATGGAAAGAGCGATGCAGTTTTTTGCCTCTACTGTTCAACCCAAATATCGGAGAAGGAATGAAAGAAATAAAAGAAAGGTGCAGGGATAGGGTTTAAATTCTGAATGAAAGAATATCAATGATAACATTTGCCGATAACTTTGCTATCCGCAGTTAAATACGGCAAGGCCTGTGACTGGAATGAACGGTATAATGAGCATACACTATGGTCTGAGAGTAAACAGAAGAAAGACAAAAATAATAACGAATAGCAGAAACGAGTTTAACGATAATCAGATCAATATTAAGACCATGAAGTAGAAGAAATGAAGGAAATCTGCTACCTTGGAAAGAAAATAACACGTCGCGAAACCAGAAAGGAGGGCATGGTCCTTTGCAATAGCATCGAAGAAAGAACGTTGTTGACAGTTGCAGTGGGTTTGACGGGGCTGATTCGCACGTCTCCTTTAACCCCTTCAGGTAACGCTGTTTAACAAAAGCGATGGCAACAGTTCATTGTTGTCGCAGCTCTGTTGTTGTTGTTGTGATCTTCAGTCCTGAGACTGGTTTGATGCAGCTCTCCATGCTACACTATCCTGTGCAAGCTTCTTCATCTCCCAGTAACTACTGTAACCTACGTCCTTCTGAATCTGCTTAGTGTATTCACCTCTTGGTCTCCCTCTATGATTTTTACCCTCCACACTGCCCTCCAATGCTAAATTTATGATCCTTTGAGGCCTCAGAACATGTCCTACCAACCGGTCCCTTCTTCTTATCAAGTTGTGCCACAAACTCCTCTTCTCCCCAATTCTATTCAATACCTCATCATTAGTTATGTGATCTACCCATCTAATCTTCAGCATTCTTCTGTAGCACCACATTTCGAAAGCTTCTATTCTCTTCTTGTCTAAACTATTTATCGCTCATGTTTCACTTCCATACATGGCTACACTCCACACAAATACTTTCAGAAACGACTTCCTGACACTTAAATCTATACTCGATGTTAACAAATTTCTCTTCTTCAGAAACCCTTTTCCTGCGATTGCCAGTCTACATTTTATATCCTCTCTACTTCGACCATCATCAGTTATTTTGCTCCCCAAATAGCAAAACTCCTTTACTACTTTAAGTGTCTCATTTCCTAATCTAATTCCCTCAGCATCACCTGACTTAATTCGACTACATTCCATTATCCTCGTTTTGCTTTTGTTGATGTTCATCTTGTATCCTGGTTTCAAGACACTGTCCATTCCATTCAACTGCTCTTCCAAGACCTTTGCTGTCTCTGACAGAATTACAATGTCATCAGCGAACCTCAAAGTTTTTATTTCTTCTCCGTGGATTTTAATACCTACTCCGAATTTTTCTTTTGTTTCCTTTACTGCTTGCTCAATATACAGATTGAATAACATCGGGGAGAGGCTACAACCCTGTCTCACTCCCTTCCCAACCGCTGCTTCCATTTCATGTCCCTCGACTCTTATAACTGCCTTCTGGTTTTTGTACAGATTGTAAATAGCCTTTCGCTCCCTGTGTTTTACCACTGCCACCTTTAGAATTTGAAAGAGAGTAGGGTCAGTATAGCCTCACGTCTTACAACATTTCTACGGAATCCAAACTGATCTTCCACGAGATCGGCTTCTACCAGTTTCCCATTCGTCTGTAAAGAATTCGCGTTAGTATTTTGCAGCTGTGGCTTATTAAACTGATTGTTCGGTAGTTTTGACATCTGTCAACACCTGCTTTCTTTGGGATTGGAATTATTATATTCTTCTTGAAGTCTGAGGGTATTTCGCCTGTCTCGTACATCTTGCTCATCAGATGGTAGAGTTTTGTTTTGTCAGGACTGGCTCTCCCAAGGCTGTCAGTGGTTCTAACGGAATGTTGTCTACTCCCGGGGCCTTGTTTTGACTCAGGTCTTTCAGTGCTCTGTCAAACTCTTCGCGCAGTATCGTATCTCCCATTTCGTCTTCATCTACATTCTCTTCCATTTCCAGAACTTTATCCTCAAGTACGTCGCCCTTGTATAGACCCTCTATATACTCCTTCCAACTTTCTGCTTTCCCTTCTTTGCTTAGAACTGGGTTTCCATCTGAGCTCTTGATGCTCATACATGTGGTTTTCTTATCTCCAAAGGTCTCTTTAATTTTCCTGTAGGCAGTATCTATCTTACCCCTAGTGAGATAAGCCTCTACATCCTTACATTTGTCCTCTAGCCATCCCTGCTTAGCCATTTTGCACTTCCTGTCGATCTCATTTTTGAGACGCCTGTATTCCTTTTTGCCTGCTTCATTTACTGCATTTTTATATTTTCTCACCGGCCGTTGTGGCCGAGCGGTTCTAGGCGCTTCAGTCTGGAACCGCGCGCTACGGTCGCAGGTTTGAATCCTGCCTCGGGCATGGGTGTGTGTGGTGTCCTTAGGTTAGTTAGGTTTAAGTAGTTCTAAGTTCTAGGGGACTGATCACCTCAGATATTAAGTCCCATAGTGCTCAGAGCCATTTGAACCATTTTTTATATTTTCTCCTTTCATCAATTGAATTCAATATTTCTTCTGTTACCCAAGGATTTCTACTAGCCCTCGCCTTTTTACCTACTTGATCCTTTGCTTTCTTCACTACTTCATCCCTCAGAGCTACCCATTCTTCTTCTACGGTATTTCTTTCCCCCATTTGTGACAATTGTTCCCTTATGCTCTCCCTGAAACTCTGTACAACCTCTGGTTTCATCAGTTTGTCCAGATCCCATCTCCTTAAATTCCCACCTTTTTACAGTTTCTTCAGTTTTAATCTACAGCTCATAACCAATAGATTGTGGTCAGAGTCCACATCTGCCCCTGGAAATGTCTTACAATTTAAAACCTAAATCTCTGTCTTAATATTATATAATCTATCTGATACCTTCTAATATTTCCAGAATTCTTCCATGTGTACAACCTTCTTTTATGATTCTTGAACCAAGTGTTAGCTATGATTAAGTTATGCTCTGTGCAGAATTCTACCAGACGGCTTCCTCTTTCATTTCTTTCCCCCAATCCGTATTCACCTACTATGTTTCCTTCTCTCCCTTTTCCTACTCTCGAATTCCAGTCACCCATGACTATTAAATTTTCGTCTCCCTTCACTACCTGGATAATTTCTTTTATCTCATCATACATTGCATCAATTTCATCATCTGCAGAGCTAGTTGGCATATAAACTTGCACTATTGTAGTAGGTGTGGGCTTCGTGTCTATCTTGGCCACAATAATGCGTTCACTATGCTGTTTGTAGTAGCTAACCCGCACTCCTATTTTCCTATTCATTATTAAAGCTACTCCTGCATTACCCCTATTTGATTTTGTATTTATAACCCTGTATTCACCTGACCAAAAGTCTTGTTCCTCCTGCCACCGAACTTCACTAATTCCCACTATATCTAACTTTAACCTATCCATTTCCCTTTTTAAGTTTTCTGACCTACCTGCCCGATTAAGGGATCTGACATGCCACGCTCCGATCCGCAGAATGCCAGTTTTCTTTTTCCTGATAACGACGTCCTCCGCCCGGAGATCCGAATGGGGGACTATTTTACCTCCGGAATATTTTACCCAAGAGGACGCCATCATCATTTAATCATACAGTAAAACTGCATGCCCTCGGGAAAAATTACGGCTGTAATTTCCCCTTGCTTTCAGCCGTTCGCAGTACCAGCACAGCAAGGCCGTTTTGGTTGATGTTACAAGGCCAGATCAGTCAATCATCCAGACTGTTGCCCCTGCAACTACTGAAAAGGCTGCTGCCCCTCTTGAGGAACCACACGTTTGTCTGGCCTCTCAACAGATACCCCTCCGTTGTGGTTCCACCTACGGTACGGCAATCTGTATCGCTGAGGCACGCAAGCCTCCCCACCAACGGCAAGGTCCATGGTTCATGGGGGTCACTATTGTTGAGTGCTAGCAACAGCGCAGCCTGCTGAGAGGTTTCTTTCGCCAACTGTACCACAGTACTAACGTCGGCCTTAATTATGTAAAATAATTTCTTAAAAGGCTTGTTAGGAGCTGAACATTGTGTGGAAGTGAGTCATGCACAGTGGGAAAATAAGGGGAAAGAAGCAGAGAAGAAGAGATTCGAGGCGTCTGAAATGTGTTGCTGTAGAAGGACGTTGGAGATGAGGTATGCTGTAAGAATATGTGAGAAGAGAAACATATGGAAAACATTGGTAAGAAGAACGAGAGAATAAGATTTATGCTACGATGTCAAGGAATAACGTCCGTGGTACTCTGTAGGTGGTATAAACTTTAGGACTAGATAGAGACTGGAAAAGTAATTCAGGATACTGGGTGCACGAGCAGCTCTCAGATAAAGAGGCTGGCACAGGAGAGGAATTCATGGCATACGGCATCAAAGCAGCGAGATGACTGATGCCAAAGAAAGGTCTACTGATTTTCGACGAGGTTACATTTTGGATCACTTCACGTACTTCACAGTTTCGGTTGAACTGAATGACTAGCGACTTGTCTTAAGATGAAGATGTACGAGGGTTGGAACTTTAATAATGACAACTATTTATTTACACCTCGTACAAAAAAGATACGTGTTTCAAAGTTTTACTGACCTTCCGAGTAGTCTCCAGCATTGTTGCCAGCGATGTGGAAGTCGTAGGATACTCTTAGCAGTGCCAGTTGTGTTGACAGTTCCAGCGGTTCGGTCTATTCCCTAAAGCATTTGTAGCAGCTCTGAAGCGAATGCCGCGAAGTGTTTCCTTCGGTTTAGAAATCGAGTTGAACTTACGAGGGCTTAAGTCAGGCGAGTGCAGTAGGTGGTATAGTACTTAGCAGCCCCCTCAGTCAAGCAAATCAGTAACAAATGGTTCTAAGCACTATGGGACTTAACATCTGAGGTCATCAGTCCCTTAGAACTTAGAACTACTTAAACCTAACTAACCTAAGGCCATCAGACGCATCCATGCACGAGGCAGGATTAGAACCTGCGAGCGCAGCGGTCGCGCGGTTCCAGGCTGAAGCGCCTAGAACCGCTCGGCCTCAGAATCAGTAACAGCCTGCACTGTACGTGCTTGAGCATTGTCCTGCAAAATAAAAATGAACACCATGGAGACAGAAGAGATGACACTTTCTGCAGGACCTGACTACCACTTTGCAGGATAATGATCAAGCACGTACAATGCAAGCTGTTACTGATTTGTTTAACTGATGGGGCTGCCAAGTGCTATACCACCTACTGCACTACCCTGGCTTAAGCCCTCGTAAGTCCAACTCGATTTCTAAACTGAAGGAAACACTTCACGGTATTCAGAACTGCTACAAATTCGTCAGGCAACAGACAGAACTCTCAGCACAACTGGCACTGCTAAGAGTATCCTACGACTTCCACACCGCTGGCAACGGGGTATACACAATGCTGGTGACTACTTTGAAGGTTAGTAAAACTTTGAAATATGTATCTATTTTGTACGAGCTGTAAATAAATAGTTGCCACGATTAAAGTTCCAACCCTCGTATAACTTCTAAACCGTTAACTTTCATTCAATATTTTAACTAAGCGAGCACGATCAATTTTTCTAACAAGGGAACCTCCCCATCGCATCCCCCTCAGATTTTGTTATAAGTTGGCACAGCGGATAGGCCTTGAAAAACTGAACACAGATCAATCGAGAAAACAGGAAGAAGTTGTGTGGAACTACGAAAAAATAAGCAAAATATACAAACTGAGTAGTCCATTCGCTAGATAGGCAACATCAAGGCTAATGTAAACTAACGAGAGCCGTGGTCCCGTGGTTAGTGTGAGCAGCTGCGGAACGAAAGGTCATTGGTTCAAGTCTTCCCTCGAGTGAAAAGTATAATTTTTTATTTTCAGACAATTATCAAAGTTCAGGCACTCACACACAATCAACTTCGCTCTCCAAAATTCCAGGACATGTTCAGATTTGCTTGGACATATGCAGGATTTGACGGTCTACACACGGAAAAATTTGAGAACGTCAGAAACATATGTTTTGACAGAGCACAGGGAAAACTGTGCGACCGTGAAACTGTTGCATTCATTTGTTGCAGTTTATGTGACAAACTCTTATGTTTTCATCACTTCATTGGGAGTGATTATCACATCCACAAGAAAACCTAAATCCGGCAAGGTAGAAGAATCTTTTTACCCATTCGCCAAGTGTTCAAGTTAGGTGGGTCGACAACATATTCCTGTCATGCGACGCACATGCCGTCACCTGTGTCGTATAGAATGTATCAGACGCGTTTTGGAGGAATCGGTTGACCTATGACCTTGCGATGAAATGTTTTCGGTTCCCATTGGAGTGGCAAGTCCTTTCGTCTACTAATCGCACGGTTTACCGGTGCGGTCGCAAAACACAGACGCTAAACTTATTACAGTGAACAGAGACGTCAGTGAACGAACGGACAGATCATAACTTCACGAAAATAAAGAAATTACACTTTTACTGGAGGGAAGGCTTGAACCAAGGACTTCTGAGTCCGCAGCTGGTCACGTCAACCACGGGACCACTGCGCTCCTGACCTTAGGTTAGCCTTGATGTTGCCTATCTTACGCATCGACTACTCAGTTTGTATATTTTGCTTATTTTTTCATAGTTCCACACAACTTCTTCCTGTTTCCTCGATTGATCTGTGTTCAGTTATTCAAGGCCTATCCAGTGCGCCAACTTATATCTAAATCTGAGGGGGATGCGATGGGGAGGTTCCCTTGTAAGTTTTTGGTCTGTCTGTCCCATTATTTTTGCGCTTAACAGGGCTGCCCGCTAATTCTAAAGTTTGATGGGGTTCACCATGAGCACTTAGGCCACAGTACTTATAAGTTATCTAGCGTAAGTGATAGCGATGAAATATAGGGCTGTATGCTAGCCTGTTTTAGAATAAATCTTAAGGCGCACTAAGTTATTAAAATTCCTCTCCGCGAGTTTGACTTGCTTCGTCTGCTGATGCTTTGGCTTGTAATGAGAGTAGCGTGTAAGTCGTACAGTTAGGGTGGTTCAGTCGACACCGAAGGTTCTGTGTCATGTGTGTTGTGTCAGGTGGTGATTAGTGACCAGAGTTTATTAGTTGTTACGTGCGGAACTATTGGTTATTGTGGAGAGATTCTTGTCGACAAGGACAAGCTAAACAAATTGTGAATTCAGTTGACTTTCCTTATTTTATGGCGCAAGACTGTTAAAACAGAAACCAAGAATTAACATTAATCATCAAAATTTGAGTGTGTACTATCGCATGATTAAAGTTTAATCTTACGAATATGGTAGCATGTAAAGTCAGTTTTCACAGTTTCTGTTAAATAAGAGTCTATGGATGTTAGAAAGTTTTTTCAAAGGCTATGCAATTTTGTTAATATTGCATTTGAGAAATTTTAAACGTAAGATCCCTTCAGAATATTCTTGGTATAAAGTTGGCTTATCATTCGATATTTATCTCACATATTGTGTTGCCTGGCGTATTTAAGAGGTTGGTGACGTGACTGAGCCGTATTTCTTATACCGATATCAGTTACAGGGAGGTGTCCGCAGGCATTATTGGGAGATCGGTGATGGCCGACATCGCCTTCAAAGCGGTCCCGCAGCCACGTCGGAATCTCCACTGTGGCCTGTAAGGCTACTGAGCCTGCCGCAAATAAAAGTTTCAAAAAATGAAAAAATGATATTCGAATATACCTCATCAGTTAATAAACTCAGCCCTCCATTCCCAACCAGCCACATTGTTGGGACCACGCCCAAAGTGGAAAGGTGAGGGTATTTCTGACCACTAGCAATCCAATTCGACCATCCACTGTAGAAATCATTCACCCCAGGTATATACCGTATATTCAAAAATACATGGAAAGAAAAAGGTGAATAATCTAATGGGAAAAAATTCCTAACTGCAATCTATATTATTATTATATGTCTTCTACATAAAAGGTGTCGATGACCATCTTTTACAGATTATTATTGAAATGTACGCTGATATTAAGGTACGGGTTAAAACAAGGTCGAAGTGATAGAACCTACTAATGTCACAAGAGGTTTTAGACAAGGTTGCAGTAAGTCACCAGCTTGTTAACTTTATACATAGAATTGGCTCTCCGAAAACGAAGATGCAGGAACACCTGTGGAGGAATGTCAGTCAATGTTAATGACGGTTAATGATGTATAGCAAAGGCGAATACGATCTTGAGTTTATGACTTCGAAGTACATGTCAGTGATGGAGCCGTTATGAGACACTTAGCAAATTCTAGAGGCGTATACTAAGGAAAGTGGATCTGATGATACAGAAGTAAAATACAGAATACAACAAAACAGGAAAGTAATGGTGTTTACCAATCCTTTTTGGTGGGACAAGAACATTTCTATCAACAGTACTAAAAGAGTGAGTAGGCTATTTATTGAAGCTGTCCAGTCCTATGGATTTTAAACGCTGACCTAAGAAGAAGACTAATTGATGTGGAAATGGATTATTTACGAAGGGGCGGCTGAATATCAAGAATTGAGAAAGAAACGAATGCTCACGTAAAAGCTAGAATATGGGCAAATGAAACAGTGACTCAACTGAAAGAGAATCACTCCCGTGGTATGGACATTTATTGAGCGTGGCAGATCACCAGTGGCCAAAAAATAATTTTGATTGTAAAACGCCTGGCAAATGTAAGCGCGGTAGGAGCATCACGGTGTAGACAAGGAGGATAGAGAATTTGCAGAAGATAACAGGAATACAGCAAAATGTCATTAACCGCTCTTCATATTAATTTATTCCATAAAAATAACAATAATAATAATAATTATTATTATTATTCTTACTATGCACTGATATTGTTTTGTTAAAAGAAATACTTTCATTAAGATTATAGTTCCATCAGTTGATAACACTTCCCAGTTACAAACCAAAGGCACCTTGCTGATTATTGTATCTACTTTACTTCAGCAGTGGTATTTTTACTTATATAGTTAATCACGCAAACAAGAATATTAATATTAAGTTCTGAAAGAAATAAGATATTGTACGTTTAAAATTCTTACATTATTTTGTGTAAAAATATCTACAAAGTAATGTTTCTACTGTCTCCACATTTCCCCTAAGATAACTTCATAACAAAAACGATCCTCTCAAAATTTTATATTTTTCAGGAGAGCAAAAAATGTTCTAAATAGTTGTATAGCGTCTTGCGCCAACTGTATTTTTCATTTAGGTGGCGCCTTGGAATCAGTCTCTTGACTGATTTGTGTCAAGCTTTGCTTTCCCTCTCAGAGTAGCACTTGCAACCCATCCCAAAATATTTATTTGGCTGTATTCCAATCTCTGATTTCCTCTGCAGTTTTACAGTTTACATCTCTCTCTCCTGTCCCTGAAAGTTATTTCCTGATGTCTTAACACACGTTCTATCATCGTGCACTTTCTTCTTGTCAGTGTTTTTCCTGTATTCTAAAGCCGATTCTGCAGAGAACCTCCAAATTGCTTGCTTTGTCAGTCCACCCAGTTTTCAACTCTCTTCTTTAACACCACATCTCTAATGCTTCTATTCTGTTCTGTTCAGGTAGATTCCAGTTTACAGTATAGCAAACACAAATCTTTTAGGAATTTATATTGACTGTAACCTGAAAAATATTTCTGGAATATAAATGTACTACCTAAAGTGGAATTAAAACTGATCCACTATCAGAGAAAATGTCATCAACATGCCGTGTGCTTAGAGCAGCAGTGTGTAACAGTCAATGCCTTATGATTATACAGTGTGTTCAAAAAGTGTGGAATACTTTGAAACAAGAAAAATAAGTCCAATAAACATGGGTCCGGAAACGCAGACTTCCCGAAATAAAGACATGTTTATACGAAGGGCTGCGCGGATATTAGCACAATCGTTGCATTGGCGGTCCGTTAAATGTGTCGGCAGGATATTATGATGTCTTACTCACAGTACTCTACCTACCATCGAGTAGTCTGCAGGCAGTTGTGTGGTTCGACTGAAGTTGTAGGCTACGTTAGTTTTCGTCGTGTTTGTGTGCCTAATTGTTCAGTATAGTCAACTCTAAGTACGTATCGTAGTGTTTTGCCTTCTTCCAAACACGGATTCACTCATGTGTTTACTGTTATTGCGCGGTTTGTACTGTAAGTAGGCTGTTTAGGTTCTTATATTGGTAACGCCGCCGGGACGTAGCGCTCTCTGTATGAAAATCACTGGCTGTGCTGTGTGCAGTCTGTGGCTAGTTTGCATTGTTGTCTGCCATTGTAGTGTTGGGCAGCGGCAGCTGGATGTGAACAGCGCGTAGCGTTGCGCAGTTGGAGGTGAGCCGCCAGCAGTGGTGGATGTGGGGAGAGAGATGGCGGAGTTTTGTAATTTGTCATGAACTGCTATATATATTATGACTATTAAGGTAAATACATTGTTTGTTCTCTATTAAAATCTTTCATTTGCTAACTATGCCTATCAGTAGTTAGTGCCTTCAGTAGTTTGAATCTTTTATTTAGCTGGCAGTAGTGGCGCTCGCTGTATTGCAGTAGCTTGAGTAGCGAAGATTTTTGTGAGGTAAGTGATTTGTGAAAGGTATAGTTTAATGTATGCAGGGCCATTCGTTTGTAGGGATTATTGAAAGTCAGATTGCGTTGCGCTAACAAAATATTGTGTGTCAGTTTAAGGACAGTCGTGTATAATTTTTCATAAGGGGACGTTTCAGTACGTACAAATGCTGTAGTACATTTGCATTTTCTCTCTTCCACCACTTGTTAACAAGGAAAGCCGTCCATTCGACAAGTGAAATGGTGTATATGACTTCTGCTACGGTTTAACAAATGAACGTAGCCTGCGAACCCGTGCCCTCTACGCCGACAAATATTCACAACGCAGAATAACCTCTGATGAGCTGTTTGGCAGACTTTTCCACCTCGGAAGACTGGCAGTGGAAGGCCCCGCGCAGTCCGCACGCCTCACATGGAGGGGCATGTGCTACGTTTTGTGGAAGAAACCCCTCGAACAAGTGTGCAGCAATTAGCAGCAGCAGAAGTCATGTCCCCCTCTCTTGTCTGGGGAGTACTTCGCGAGCAGCTGCTGTACCCACGTTGTCCACAGCGCGTTCAGGCCCTAAGCCCACAGGATCGTCATGACAGACGGCAGTTCTGTCAATGGCTGTTGCCGAAGTGTGCCGTAGATCCGCTGTTCGCATCCAAGATTTTATTTACCGATGAGGCAGGGTGTTGCGAATTTCCGTAACCATCATGTATAGGTAGATTTAAATCCCCAAGCAAACCAGGAAAGAGGTGCATCAATACCGATTCTCAATCAACGTATGGCCAGGCATACTTGAGGACAGATTAATAGTCATACGTGCTACAAAAACGGTTAACTGGGGTGCATTATCTGGCATACCCTGGCATACCAGCACACCTTCATCACAATGTGCGCGGATATTTGAAGCAGACATTTCAGGAGCACTGGATCTGGATTGTTCGGGAGCAGGAAAGGGGGGGGGGGGCGGGGCGGTGCACGGTGCACGTCTTGACCTGCTCGTTCTCCAGACCTCAGTCCCCTAGACTTTTGGTGATGGGGACACTTGAAGAAACTAGGCTACGCCACGGCCGATCAGCGATATGCTATCACTACACGGTCGCATCTTCAATGCGTGCTAGCCGGTACAACAGGATATACTTCAAAGGATGCGTCATTCCTTAAGCTGGAGAACAGAGTGGTGCATTGTCATGAATGGATGCCACGTTGAACACCTCCTGTAAACACGCGTTTATAGCAGAAAGTATGCATTTTCGGGCCTGTGTTTATTGGACTTATTTTTTCTTATTTTAATGAGTACTACCACCTCTAAATGTATTGCACACTTTTCTTGAGCACCCTGTATACTGGTTCTACATGCACTCTACCTATGGAGCAGTTTTGGGGATCCTATAAACAAATTTGGACACAGTATTCAAACTACATAGATGGGTCATTACAATAGTAAGTAATAACATTAAATCAGATCTCTGCAAAGATCTGTTTAAAGAGCTAAGGAGTCTAACAGCAACTTAACGATCACGTCTACCACTCCATTATGCGCATCAAGAACATCAACAGTTATCTCACAAACAGTAATATCATGATCAGGGGACAAGGATCAGGCTAAACTTGCATTTACCAGGAGTAAACAAACAAAAGACACGAAACAGTATATTGTAGAATGGAATAAAACAACGCTGATTAAAGAAACAACTAACAGCCAAGTATTTAAAAAGTTAGTTAAGGAATATATCTCTTAATTAATAATACTACAAAGTCACAGATAATGAGATAACAGGGAGGTGGGAGTGGTAAACATTAACAAAATATTTATTGACAAACAACTGATGTTCTACAGTAAACGATCATGGTTTAATGATTGACGGATGACACTAATATTCAACTAATACTTATTTTTGGTGTTGGTGTGTCTGGATGTGATGAAAATTTGATAAACGACGTAGGCAAAACGTTAAACGCCGTTCATCCTTCTTATAAACAGAAAGTCATATAACGTGCAGGTTAGCAATGCATTTTTAAGTTAATTTTAAGCTATTCCTCACGCTAATTATCTTTTTCGTTATACTAAAACATCTGACATTTCCAGCAAGTTTTTAGTGGTGCCAGCTGATGAATGTGAAGCTGAGAGATGTGTGTAAAAGGCTTTCATGGTCGTTTTCTATGGGTGGGGTAGTGCGACTTCTAATTTATGAACTTTCGTGCTGCCACAGGACTTCTAAGTCGTTTCCTGACGAATGCCACCATAATTCCTTAACAAGGGAGCTTGTGCAGCAGGTCATTTGCTAATCATGACAGACAGTGCCAGGAACTGTGATGTGAAACGACCGGACACTAGAGGAATTGGAAAAACAGTGCAAGCCTTCTAGGTTGTCGACACTGAAATATGTTTGACTGTAGAAAAATATTTCCGACAACCGTTGCTATTCAAGATCATAGGGATTCTAATTTTATGAAAGCTACTCTGAAATTTTTTCGATGAAGCTTGGAATTTGACATTTCATATGGATCAGGAATGTGGCAATAAACAGAACAATTCACACATTGATCAGTAGAAACTTCATAAGGCCTCACCCCATCATCTACATATTGCAGTGAAATCGTAACAAACTGTCCAGTTAAAGAGAAATTATAACAGGGTAAGCCATGTTTCGGCAGAAATGTAACAAAATGCCCCACATTAGAGTGAAATTGTAATAAATTATCCCTTATTGCTGCAAAAATTGTAACAAATTCTCTTGTGTTACATTGAAATTGTACCAAATCGCCTTACTTTACTGAAAAATTCACTGAATGCCTGCAAGCAGTTGAGTTCCATGAGAGCTTTAAGACAGACCCAACACAATAGATCATGACATGTTCTACGTAACTTACATACCAGTTGTGTTGCTGTGGAGGCTATTAAGAGCTGTTCATTATAACTATCACAAGTTCAAAAAATTGTTCAAATGGCTCTGAG
Source organism: Schistocerca piceifrons (assembly GCF_021461385.2). NCBI lineage: Eukaryota > Metazoa > Arthropoda > Insecta > Orthoptera > Acrididae > Schistocerca > Schistocerca piceifrons. Next base: position 586,940,950 of record NC_060140.1, on the reverse strand, counting down.
CACTTAGGGACTTAACTTCTAAGGTCATCAGTCCCCTAGAACTTAGAACTACTTAAACCTAACTAACCTAAGGACATCACACACATCCATGCACGAGGCAGGATTCGAACGTGCGACCGTAGCGTTCGCGCAGTTCCAGACTGTAGCGCCTTTAACCGCTTGGCTACTCCGGCCGGCCTTTCACAAGTGTTTGATGCTCTTACCGAATGGATTGTTGTCCGACATCGTGTGTTGTAACAGTTGTACGATCTATTTATAGCTCACAAACATTCAATAACCGTTTTATTCAACATGGTTATCAAATTTTCTGTATCCTACAATGTTTTCCATCAATTTCGCAGTGAAAGTAGATCGTTTATACAACCATGCTAGTCGCCGACTTTGAAATTCGATATGGGCGTTCAAGATGTCACACCCATAACATCACAATACAAGATTGTGATCTAGAATATCGCCAATGATCTCAGAATTTAAGATGGTGATTCAGAATGGCTGACTTAGAGATACGAGTGCAGCTTTGAATGTTACCAGTCCAAAACAATTGTTCCACTTTCCTTAGTGCTGCAGTCACCATGTACCCAGCAGGCAAACTTGGTAGAGATGTTCAATACACGCTAGTGAGTGGCTGATAATCATGAAGTGTCGTAATCATGAAGTGTCGCCAAAGATCTACTTCCTTCACACAGAAAAAATGGCTTGCATAGTCAAATGTAAGTATTAACCCATCCCTCTCTCTCGGTCTGGTATTATCACTGTTATTCACTATAAACTCATATGTAAGCTTGTTTTGGCGGCTTTTCTTTTACTTCTCTGTCAGCACAACAGCTCCCTGATGTGATGCCTGATATATTGGAACAGAAGCAGCAGAAATCAAGCCAGCATGCAGACATGCTCCCTGATGCACCTTCTAACACATTGGAATGGATATCAGATCAGGATGCAGAACTGTTTCCAGACTTTGGGTTTCCACTAACTCTGTTACCTGCACAATAAATTCACTTTGCAGATAAGCTCTCTCACGGAACACCTGATATACTGGACCAAGGCACAGAACTTTTTCTAGATTTTGAGTTTCTACTACATTTAATACCTACACCACTCAACGAGTCTCAGCTACAGTGTGTAATCTTTTAGATGGCAGACCTCTCCCTAGTCCTGCATCGGTAGAAGTCAGTAAACGTCGGGAGGCTTCGGTAGGCACGCAGTTTCGACTGCTGCCAACATTACGTAGCTGACTGTGTTGTAGAAGGTAGCCATTGTCGTCTGCTTCGTTATTGTTTTGCGCTGTACTGTTCTGCGTGTTTTTATTGTGCAGTTGTGCTAAACATTATCAAAAACAGTGAAGAGGCATTTGCTGGCCCATCTCGGGAGTCACCAACAACCCTTACCGGCAGGCCTACGGTTAGAAGGAAACCAGTATTACGTAGCGATGCTCGCAAAATTATAGTATTGCGTGTGATTGAATGCTGCGAAAGGGAAAGGGAGCAGAAAAAATTGCTTCACCCCATTTACAAATCTTCGGTCAGGGCTGCTACATACACAGGACAAAGCATGCGTAACATTGGAAGATTCAAACAGTTTTCCAATAATCGTCCTGGCGTATCACCACAAACGCCTGACAAGAAAAGGTGAGTTTCCATTTCAGATATTTTGTTCGCGATCACTTTGAAGGAGCCCCCTATTTCGTCCGAATTACCTTACACTTCATTTTTCCTTGCTACCGTATTGCTTTGTATGGATACACCACTGGTTACTGTATTATTTCGAAACACATTCATATTACAGTACATTTCCAAATTCAAAAAAAGTACATGCAGTGCAGAAGGCATTTTCTTATAAATCTTTCTCTCTCTTTTAACTTAGGAAAAGAAGTGGAGAAATCGAAGTAATGATCGATGATTTCAACCAGCGTGTCATTCGCGACACGATAGCGGAATTTTATTCAGTGCGGAAGATTGTGCCGAGCCTGCGAACACTGCTTCCAGTTTTGCACGACAAAATAGGCTGGAAGTGGAGTATTGTCTCGCTGAGAAAAGTACTTTTGTCTATGGGATTCATATGGCGTAAGGTGGAAAACAAGAGGAATGTGTTGTTAGAACGTCCAGACATTGTGCCCTGGCGATCTCGTTTCATTGTTGACGTGAAGAACTTCAGGGAAGCAGGCAGAGAAATATTTTATCTCGATGAATCGTGGATGGATAATAACTTAACGTTTAATAAATGTTGGCAGAGGGAGGGTGACTTACGTGAAGAGAGTGTCGTTGGTGTCACTGCATGGGAGAGCTCGTCGAGAAGACTGAGAGTTGCAAGTGTCTGATCCAAGAATGGGTTCGTCAAGGAAGGGCAACTCATGTTCTGGGCAAAGTCGACAAAGGGGGATTATCACGGTTAGATGAATTCGGCAAACTTTGAGAAGTGGTTCGGAGAAAAGGTACTGCCAAATCTCCTGCCTAATTCAGTAATAGTTATGGATAACGCTCCTTACCATAACAGGCAAACAGAGAGAACTCCAACGAAGTTTGACACGAAAGTGCGACTGCTGGAGTGACTGCAACGCGGAAATATCCCCTGTGATGAGAGTATGAGGAAGGACGAGCTGTATGCAAAAGTACGAGCGGATAAGCCAGCTGAGAAGTCTTTTGCTGTAAACCTGTTGGCTGAAAGCAAAGGCCACCAAGCGGTTCGCTCGTCATCTTACAACTGCGACTAGAACGCAATATAATTAGCATGGACGAAGAGAAAATGGCATGTTATGGAGCACAACATATAAGGGGACTTGGCTGCCACAAACATGCTGAATCTTGTGGACGCAGCTTTCCAGTCGGTTACTGCCAATGATTGGAAGGGATATTGCAGGAAAGTTAAAGAAACAGAAGAAGAATATTGGGCACGTGATGGTGTCGTCGAAATTGCTGTGGTCGAAATTATCATTAACACAACCACATCAGATGTCAGTGAGGAAGCTTCAGACACAAAAACGGAAGACAGTGACAGTGAAAGCGATTGATCACATGGTGTGAAATGTTTTTACAAAAGATCACAGCTTGAATAAATAACAAAAACACTCTCTTATTAGTTTGTTGTAAATTGTATTTCTGTTCTATTTTAATCAAACACAGAAACGGAACATAGTGACAGTGAAAGAGGTGACCACATGGCTTTAAATGTTTTTACAAAAGTATGACATCTCGAATAAACAGGAAAAACAATCTGCCATTCATTGCGTCGTAAATTTTATTTCTATTTCGGACTGTTTCCTTTCCCTGCGATAAGAGTACTGCATTTATTAAACACTAGCTGTACGCCCGTGCTTCGCAACGGAAGAAACCTCGGAAAGTTGTTGAGCGATTGATTTAAAATTTTGGCACAACATTTTTTAGGAATACGCCCGTGGTTTTATATACTTTTTTTAACACGTTTGCGAAACGTGTTGCGAATAGTGTTAGTAGTGAAGAAATAATGGAACAAAACGTCATGCCTGACGCGGCACTTTTTCACGCATCTCGATGTTTACCACGTCATATCTCCTGAATTATATGTCGTAAAGAGACATAAATGTGCCGGCGCATTTACTGATATATGTGGATACTGTAGGCGAAATATGTTGCGATTACAGTTAATAGTAACGAAATAATACATTAAAACGTCATTCCTACTGCGGCAGATTTACGGTATGTACTGATAAAATGTAGTAAGCGACAACTTTTTTTCCTTTCATTATTTTGTGGAGGGTGTCAGCGATAAAAATTTTCGTAAAGGTTTGAAATTGTACGTAACGTTTGTTGCTAGTCGCTAAGTGCTCTCACTCTCAAATAGTGGATGCATAAATCTGGGTATTTTCCCGCGGTGGCATCTCATTGTTTATGGCGTCATATCTCCTCAAGAATGTGTCTTTTTTTTCGGCTAGGAACCTTCGTGGGCGTACGGAAAACAAATCACCAAAATTTCATCGCAATCGGATGAATGGTTTGGGAACGCACAGAGGACAGACATACATACAATCATTTATATATATACAGATTGATAGTTCCGTTATACTATATGACCTGTTTAAGTATATTTAAATTTTATAATTAACTAGCTGACCCGGCGAACTTCGTACCGCCTAACAGTCAATGAATGTCGTGTTACCTTTTAGCTGAACTAATTTAGGCTTTGATGAACGTAATACAATGATACAAAATAATATTAATATAGATAGAAATATAAAAGTATTTTATTTTGATGAATGATAATGAATACATACAGAATGAGAATAAAAATTAAAAAAATAATAATAATTAAGTATTTCAAACACATGTCAGAAAAAAAATCATTGAAAACTATGTTGTGCAGGTTGGGATAAACTCTGATTAATTCATTAATCGGATTTTCATTCAACCACCTTGTGGTAAACGACATTCTTTGTTTTTTGGTCAGGCGCAAGAACAAATAATGCGGATGGTTTGCCGACACGTGAGCATGCCACGTACAATTGACCATGAGAAAAACACGTATTTTCTAGATTGAGGCCACAAATAGTCAAGGATTGGCCCTGTGATTTGTTGATCGTCATGGCGAAGGCAAGACGAATCGGGAATTGAATTCGTTTAAACTCAAAGGGCATATATGTTGGGATCATCGGAATCCTTGGAATAAGAACTTCCTCATCTTTAAATTTTCCTTTAAGTATCGACGCGTGAATCACATTGCTCATCAGTTTTCTTATCACCAAACGCGTACCATTGCACAGTTTTGGTTGGTTTAAATTTCTAAGCATGATGACTACCGAGCCAACCTTCAGTTGTAAATTGTGCGGTGGTAAACCAGGCACATCCAAGGAGTTCAAAAATTCAGTTGGATAATTAGTGGCTTCTTCTTCGTTTGTTACACAGTCGATAGATTTGAATGAATACAGAGTACCTACGATTTGATTTTGAATTATAAAATTGAGGTCATCTACATCTTTATTTTTAGCCGCCAAAATTGCTCGCTCACTTAACCATTTAGTATTTTTGTGGTTAGCAATGATATCCGGAAATACTTTGTTGATAAGTTCGTCTTTTGATGAGACGAAATTGCAAAAATTTGGAGGAAATGAAATCAAACCGCTCGATTCGTCAACAGGAAAACGGCCATTACCGATAGTCAGCAATTGCTTCGAGAAATCATCAGCAGATAGATCGTTCAACAATGCAACTCTCATATTTACAGACAGTTGAAGTTTGTTTACATATCGCCACAGATTTGATGCTTTGAGGCAAGCGTTTATTTCGTCGGCAGCAGTAGATCTTGGAATTACTGGTAGTGTTTGTCGGAAATCGCCAGATAATAAAATCATTGAACCACCAAACATCTCGAGTCATTGCGCAGATCTTTTAATGTTCGGTCTAGTGCTTCCAATGCGCGTTTGTGCGCCATTGTGCATTCGTCCCATATGATGATTTTTGATGCTACTAAAACTTTGGCCATTGCGGAGTGTTGTTCTGTAGTTTGAAGGTTTAATGGCAATTTTAACGCTGAGTGAGCCGTACGGCATCCGTCTAACAATGTGGCCGCTATTCCAGAAGAAGCAATTGCTACCGCAATTTCGGATCTCGCACGTACAGTGGCCAAAATCAATGACATGAGGAATGTCTTCCCAGTTCCACCGGGGTCATCCAAAAAAAATAAGCCACCATTTACATCATCAATTGCATTAATCAGTGTATCATAGACTTCCTTCTGCTTAGGATTCAACAGTGGTACATTCGTTTGAACTGATTGGATTAGTTCATGTGGATCATATTCACGTTCACGTTCCAATTCTCTATTAAATGCGTCATTCATTCCGCGATCTGGCGCTGGCATTCCTAACCTAACTAACAAACTGCCGCACATGAGGTAACACATATCTTCGATCAAGAGCAAAGCCTGGTTATGCATCTCCTCATTCGCCTCAAGATCGAGATTTCTTGAGCTGACACGAATTCGATATAAAATGTCTTCTGACATGTTATCTTTGTATTTGGTCCACAGGTCACATGGGTTCGATGGGAAGCATGTCGAAATGATGATAGCAAATAATGTGCGTATCTGACTTGGAGATGCAGAAATAATTGCTTCAGCGTTTGTCGTGTCCCAATGAGTATCGTTTTCAAGCAAATTCAGCTCTTGACATACTGCACGAAATGTGGGGCACACTATACCATTAACAGTTCGTAGTCATTCAAATGATGTTGGCCCTCGAACATGTACCAGCAACAACCGCAAATAGAAACATTCATCATTCTTCGGATGAACTGTTTAAATACGACCAAGAGCATCAGCAGAACGCATATCTGGATGACCAGGAACTGCACCGCCTTGCTTCCGACGTTGAAATTTCTTCGATGTAGCGTTCCAAGTGTAATAACGTGGCATTTCCGAGTAAAGCAACGTTCGTGCGAACGGATCGTTTTGACAAATCGCAAAGAAACTGGTCAGTGTTGTCGCTGGAGGTGTTTCGGCACGTTGAGCAGCATTCGACGCTGTGAAATATACTCTCTGACCGTTCTCTAGATGCACCCCCAAATGTACAACAGTGGGATAACGTTCGTGAATAGGAAATGAGAATATACGCCAAATTGCTTCATTGCAGTTCACATATCTACCAACTTGATAGCGCGTGATTTCATCGTTGATATTGGATGTTTGGATACCAAAAACCGCCATGTCGCTCCCTTTCGTGACATATTTGCAAATGTATTTAATAGATTTGACCGAATTGCAATACTCAACATTACAATGTGCCTTGAATGTTTTGGAAAGAAGTGGCGAATATGTAACAATCCAACTGTTGTCAACTATGAAATCGTTTCCTTTCACTTTAGTTGTGATAGTTCTACCATTATCATCGGGCGATCGACGCCGATACAATGGATAACCATCGTTGCCTGTAATGGTCTCTGCCGTGAATTTTCGCGGATACCGTTTGGATCACTTGCCGTCGACCATGCACGGTGATTGGCGGTTGATTAACGTACATGTCAACGCAGTATTGTTGAAGCAGTCGACGAAATCGCAACAAATAATTGTCAGAATTTTCACGAATCATCAAACGATATGCGTAATAATTCATCGAACTAACCTTCTTGGTAGTTTCCTCACCTGAAACAAATACAGTAAAAATTGTATTTTAGAACCCCTAATAGGTTAACGACTCTTACAGCTACTCTCTACTAAATTAGGAGTGACAACTTTTTTTGTGTACCAAAAGCAAACAGAATAAAATGTATATCAAGTTAAAATGAAAACAATGATATTGATCTTACCATTCAATGGATTAATCATTTTGATATTAAAGTGATATCCATCGTCTCCTTGCCAAACCATCAGCGGGTATTGTAACGCGTCATATGAACGGTGTGTTTCATATATTCTTTGTAGTTGCCCAGTACTGCGTCGTGTAAGCACAATATCACGTGTTTCCAAGTTTTCACCAACAATCAGGATTGCCACTTCATCGATTGTTGGAGCATTAAATGTGCGTTCATGTGTTCCAGCTGGTCTTTTATCTGCTCTGATTACAACTTTATAGTCATCACTTGGCATGCGCTCTAAAGCAGTCTTGAACAGCCTGACCAATGCATGATGTTCGTGAAGCATTTGCTGCAAATCTTGGAGAATTGCTCTTTTCGTAGCTGTGCTGATCCCTTGACGCCGGTCAAGTTGTTCTTCCATATTGCCCATGAAGTATATTTGCAAGAATTTGTGCTGTGCACCTTCAATAGGTTGCAATGATCCAATGCGATGGCAAATCTGGCCTTGAATCTGTAAATTCAAAGCCATAGTTATAGTTAGATTTACAAACACTTTTTTTTTCAAATAATAACATACCATTTTTATTTTAGAGACAAATACAGAAATCTAACAAACTACATTCCAAATTTTTTTTACAATCATAGAAAATAAAGTTTTTAACGTAAATTACCTTAAATGTCGGATTATATCCGTGTTCTTCGATAATTTCCGCACCAAATGAAGTCATTTGGAAACAGGCATTGTATTTTTGAGTGTTCGCTAGAAAATGTCGTGATTCTAGTGTTTCGCCATAAAGCAGGGAACGCAATGGCTCTGGTGGCGGGACCACTAATGGCAATGTCACTTTACCACTAAGGCAGCACAAACCAGGCGTTTCACCAGCAAACTTCAATGCGCCACAATGCTGGCAAACAACGTCCATTGGACCAATGCAAACTAAACGATGCAAGCTGTAGTCGATTGTGCAATCATGTCGAAACGCTGCTCGATTCAAATCAATACTTGAACCATTTCTTCTTGCATTTCGAAGATTATTCCTCTGTTCATCTGTACGATAAGCTCGACGATTTCTCGTTTCTAATCTAGCCGTTTCACGGGCTGCCTCTCTTTGCTCTTGTGTTTGAGAAGCACGAATTAAGGCCCTTCTTTGCTCCATCCTAACGCGGCGCTCTTCTCGGGCAATTTCTCGTTCTTCGTCAGATAATTGACTCGCGATATTCCGTTGCCTAATTGCATTACGGCTCCGCTGGGAAAGATTAGATCTTCTAGGACGCGGCATTTTTATTAATAGTAATACTGAATATGCACTCGCACAAAACCACATAAAACAATCGAGACATAGACAATAGCTTATCAAGAAAAATCATAGACAACCTATGAAAAGACATTTACACTTTTGTTAACCTGTAGAATAAATCTTTAACTAATTAATAAATAATTTACACAAATTAATGTCTAAAACAAACAAATATAACAGTACCTACCTGAACTTTCGAGACATTTTACACAAAATAAATTTCTGAACGCACACATAAATAGTTGTTACAGTATTTGACAGGATTGGACAACAAATGTTTGACATGTAATAAACAAATGAGCATTTATTGAAATGACTAAGTATTCATTACACATTTCTGAATGCACGCGTAATACTTTTCAATCTTTTTTTAAAAAAATACACATAATAGTTTATTCATCCATTTTAAATAGTTTATGAACGCATGCATAAATGTCAATCATTGCTTACAGATTTTGACAAAAAAATTTGACAGCTCCGAAACTAAAGAACTTTTAGGGAAAATAACGCATTTTTCAAGTATTCGTCAATTTTTCATTATTTTTAAGATGTATTCTGCTATTCGGGGCGGAGACAAATCCAACAAATCAAAAACCATGAAAATTTTTGTTCTTCAATTTTTCATTATTTTTAAGATGTATTCTGCTATTCGGGGCGGAGACAAATCCAACAAATCAAAAACCATGAAAATTGGTCCAGCAGATCTCGATTTATAAGTGTTGTAACAAACCCGACTTTGTTTTATATATATAGATAGTTTAACATTGCGGGGAATGAAATAAAATGAAAAAAAATTGCGAACAGTGCGAATCGAACCCGGGTCCACTGCAACCCAAGTCTTTACCTAATCAATTGCCCTACGCTTACTACAATTACCAAACTATTGAAACATTGTTTATTGCCCTTTTCGGGCGTTCGGAGAACAACTCACCAAAGTTTCATTGCAGTCGGATGAATGGTTTGTGAGCGCTTAGTAGACAAACATATATACATTAATTTTTGTATATATAGATTTTAATGTATATGACGATTTCAGTTTCGTTTATGAACAACATTTAAAGCGAGTTTTACTTCCAAGCCTTTCGTCTGCTTTCGTGTAAGCATGACGCGGAATTTGTAGTGCCAGCACTGCAACTGGTAGGCGTGCCTTGTCCTCCCCCCAACGTCTCCTCTCCCCTCGCCATCCAATGCTTGCTTCCTCCTCTCCCCGCACTCCCCTCAAAACTCTGCCGTCTTTCAGTTAACACACTGTACGTTGTCTCAGAGTGCTGCTATTCGACACTACTTATCAACTGACTGCCAACAGGTCAAAGGGTGCTATTGTCGGTTTAACACGGAGCCGTGGTGCTCAGTGCGACGGGACGCTTTTCTTCGACCTTTGCGAGACTTTCGGGAGGTCGATGTTCCGGGTAGCGGAGCGAATGAGGAGAAGCATGCGGAGGCGGAAGCGAGAGGGAGTTTGGAGGAGTGCTGTGGGTGTGCTGACCGGCCCGTAGGCAGTCGGCGATTGGAAACGGTGAGCCTTGCTGTGCTTCGGACAAATATGAGTGCAACGACAGCGAGTTGGATCACATGTTGATTGTGAAGTTTCTCATGAATCGAACTTAATGCTATCAACTGTGTATGGCGCTTAGAGGAGTCACAAGTGCAGTAGGCTCAAGTATACGTCTGCATGTGACTTTGTGGTATAGCTTGGCCAGCTGAATTACGTGGGCTGTTCTGTTAAGATTCACAATTGTAAACGCTCCCTTGCCGTGTTGTGCTTGCTGTAATTACGTACACTGAACCTTATTAGTGCCGACTGATAGTAACTTAGTACATTCAGGTTTCATTCTTGTCAGCTTACGGAGTTTAACTTTGTGTCAGTGCTGATATGCCGAGTACCCCTTTAAGCAATACAAGCTTTCGACGTGGCCCTGTATTGCTCCTTAGTAACGTTATAAATTTAGTCTATTAAGTACACTACTCGTCGGATCCTGTAATTGGTCTCCTTTCGCTCCATGTTGTTGGGCAAGCATTTCAAGTTGTTTATGGTGGCCCGAATGTCTGGGACAATGAGTTGATGGAGGAAGGAAACTGCCAGCCAGTAACCATATTCGTTCCTTGCTGTGACAAAGGAGTGTGGGTTAGCATCTTGACCTTTGGTTATTGTGGACTAAGTTATGTACATAATGACTATGTTAAAGTTATTATGTTTAAGGAGACATTGTACATGAAATTCGTTGAAATTTGACGTTTTCTGTTTTCTACTTCATAATGTACTTTGGACGTTCCTGAACATTTTGGTATATAGTACATTAAAATCAGACCTTCAAATAATATTTTGAATTTTGACGTGTGACTCAAATTTCGCGGCTGCCCATGTACTGCCACAGTTGAGCAGTCATATCTTGCGAGCTACACAGTCTATAAGGCTGTGAATTGCTTTGTTTTGTGTCTATTGCTACGTCTCAGAAGTTGGCATTACGAATAAACGAATCAGTGCTTTGTTTCTGATACTAGTTTTCGTTGAAAGTAGTGGGATTATCGGCTATTTTTGTAGTAAGCTAACTTCTATTGCTTTTTATATGTAAATAAAATGACTAAGTGTAAAAATAACTTCAAGAAAAGCAAATTTTCGGGTAACAAATATGTGAGACCTGCATTTTCTTCTGAAGTGCTTGTAAACACCGATGAAAAGCCATGACATGCTTTGTGTCCACTACCACCAAACACTTGGTGTAAATATAGGCAAGCTGCATTTTCTAGCACCCTGCATGAACTTACACATAAACATACTCTTCCTTTGGCACTAATGAAGGCAATCAAATCTATTTACAGAGATTTGGCAAATCCTGAGCAACTAAAGAAATGTTTACATGGGGAGACCCAGAATGTGAATGAGTCCTTCAATAACGTTGTGTGGTGCCGCATGTAATAACTTTTAATGGTGGGAACTACGAAACAATTAAGGGGTATGGGAAAGATTTGGACAGAACACAGCTAAAGGACTGCGGGAACTGGATGAGCTTCGTGTACGTGAAGCAGAGTTAGCAGCTCAGCAAATGACAAAAGAAGAAAGAAAGAAAAGGAGGAGGCAAGCACTGGGCTGTTGTGACACTGAAGAAGGCACAGACTATGGGCCAGAAGAATTCTAGTGCATAAAAGACGCAGAAATTTAAGGCTGTATAAGAATTTGTAATATAAAAAATTTTAAACCTCAATATCTCTGAAGTACATTTTTTGCAATAAATGACCCATTTTCTAAAAAAGTTGTGATAGTAGAGACACGAAATTTTCACAGCATGCCAAGTGTGAGATTCAACACATATGGAACTAGAGTAATTAAAATATCTTGTGATGTTTTGTTTTTATATTCATCTATTTACAAAATTATGCCAAAAAATTGAGTGTTTGAAAAAACAAAGATAACATGCCCCACAATACAATTTTAGTAATAATTCTAGTCCAGTGTATCTACAAAGGTGCATTCAATAATTATGGAAAATTGTAAGTTGGTGCCTTAAAAAGTTTCCAAGATAATGGTCACAAAATCCGATAATTTAACATTGGCGGAATAGGACATACAATGTGCCCTTAAAGGTTTCTGTTAAAGTGACTCGCTAAATTTGCTTGCCGCTTGCTAACTGTATTGTATTTAAGTGTGTGGCTAGCAGTATTTTCTTATATTCTGTGCGAGTGCACGAAATTCTTTTGATCACGTTTTAATCTCTGTAAATTATTACTAGCCAGTTATTGAATGTTGGTTTTACGATTGTAGCCTGTTGTGTGTCTTGCGAAATGAAGTGACTGACCGTATTGCATTCTCGAGTTATACGTTGAATCAATCATTTTGTTAGCGTGAGTATTTGTTAGCCTTAAGTTTTGACACGAATTCAGAGAATTTCTAGTAGTTCAATGCGTTAATTGTCTTAATAATTGCTAGATGTTAAACCAAACATCTTACTTAAAATACCATTATTCTAAATATTTTCTTCGGATTTGTCAAAGCTATTCATGATACACGGCGTTTAAGCATATTTTTATCTTATTTAAGGAGATAATTATTTTTACTTTTTTCAAGGACATCAATTATTTTAAATACATCTCAGATTGTTCCAACTGAGTGAGATAATTTTTTTCTCATTCTTAAAATTTAATTATCATAAATGCAATCAATTAGGTAAGTTTGCAAGGTCAAATTAAGCTTACCAAACGTTAGATAAATTTTCTTTTAAATTTTTTTTGTTGTGATTGGTGTTGCTGTTACCTTCCACACCACAGCCTTCCCTTCTCCTGGTAAGATCCTTTTCAGAAACCTGACATAGACTTCGTTGTTTTAGAGGAAATAGGGGATGTTCAGCAGTGTACAAGCATGCAGTTGAGTGAAATGGTGTGAAATCAGCTCAAATACGAGGGGTATTTCTTTCAACCTGTTATTGGTAGAAAATGTAAATCACTGTGAAAAAAAAGTGTTTTGAAACTTACTGACAGATGAAAACGGCAGAGTGAAAATTTTCATTCTCCAAAAATGTTATATTTGCAACAGTTATGTGTGTAAGGGAAAAGCACGGAACACCCAAAAAATGTCTGAAGAAGATGTTGATTGTGTCAGAGCATACAGCAGTCATAGACTTAAGAAGTCTGTTCGCAAAGCAAGTTGTGAACATCAGTTGCCAAAGGCGATATTGTAGAGTGTTCTAAGAAAACCTTTACACATGCGTCCACGCCATTTACAGTCGGCACATGCCTCAGAGTCAGACGACTACGATGTTTGCTATACCTTTGGAAGTGAAATGTTGCAGCGAGAAGAGGAGTTTCTCTATCGTGTGTTCTGTGAAGAGAGAACTTTTCATCCAGGGGAAAGAGAAATACCTGTAATGTTCGTATCTGCGTATCAAAACATCCTCATGAACTGAACTGAAGCTACATTAACAGGGGTGGCTAATCAAGATATGTGCAAGAAAGACTCAGTCTTGAATTAGACGGTGATCTAAAAACTTCGAAAACCAGATGGAGCCCCTCCCCATCGGCATTGGGGCTGCATGACTGTGGTTGAACGTCGAAATACCTGACCGTTGGATTGGTCATAATGTCCAATGCAATAGAGTTCATTTCTGCTGGCCTCGCCATTCACCTGCCCTTTCCCTGTGCAGTTCTTCCTTTGGGGGCTTTATTAAAGATCATGTCTGTGTTGTGGCACTTCCTAATCGTTTGTCACAGCTGCAATACAGAATTGAAGATGATATTATTTCCATTGGTCTGCATTTGTTAAGATTGGTTGTGTGTCGTATAAAGGTGCACATATTGAACAATTGTAAGATAACCTAGGTTAGTTTACCTGAAATTTGATGCATGATTTATTGTAAATAGTATAAATCAAACTGTTATAAAATATCACCGAAGCTAGGAAAATCTTTTAGGACAGTCTATATTTAAAGTGTCCAACTGTTGTGGACCTGTGTGCTTTGTACACTACAATTTTGACCGCCATGAACAGATTCAATGTATGGTGAATGTACATTAAACCGTTCTTCGATAATTTAGTCAAGAACGTGTTGAACGTGAAGTTCACGATGAGGATGAGGAGTCAGACAAATGCGTTAAGTGCATGAATGTGTGTTATACATAGGTTGGTATATCTCTGATAGATAAGAATATGACTCATATTAAGTGTGACGTCGTCTAAGTGATCGATCCGCCGGATGCGATTCTCTCGATAAACGGAACAGAAGAACGGCTGTGTTAGCCGAAGAGTACACAGCCAGTCGCAGCACTTACGCTCGCCTCGAGGCGCTGCTAGGCCGCTTGAGGTGGAGCAGGAGAGTAGTGCAGTTGTGCCAGTCTACAGCTCGTATCCGCGCTCAGTGGTCAGCCAGCGCCGATGTTAGTGATCGTCTGCAGCTCAGTCACTGCTGCCGCCAAGTCTTTGTAGCTCCATTCCATGTTAGTCTTCAAATTCACTGGATTCGACATTCAATATTACGAGAGATTAATTAGTCACTGCAAGATTTGTGACTTGTAAATTATGCCATTCTACAGACGCTTAGTCTAGTCGCGTCTTCTACAGTTGTCAACCAACTGATCATGGACTACAGCAAAGTTCAGTAATAAATACTTTCTTATTTTGTACTCCTGCTAGTTAATTGTGTTTTCCTGTTTTAGCTACCAAGCAGTCTTGGCATAGTAGAACCCACGTTTCCACGTTTGCACACTTCTTCGATACGTCTATCGAAGCAACTGTCACCACTGATCAATGCTTGCGGCACAATAGGTAATAACCTGTGCAATTATTTTGTGAACTAACTTTCAAATTATTCTGCAGAATTCGGTTTCTTCTTCTTCTAATTATTATTATTATTATTATTAGACGAACCAAAAGGTGTACCATGGTTTAAGGCTTCTTATATACGAGGTATACTCCTAAATCTAATATTATTTTATCTCCTGTGACAGATGGTGGATCCTATAAACATCTTAAATATGCCCTGTTGCCAATACCATCTGACAAGAAAAATCACAATTCAGAATAAATGTAATTACGTGAATCACACAGACTGGAATAAAAAATCGTGGAACTTGATAGGGTGGCAGGGAGGGGGGAAGGGGGCGGGTGAGTGGAGAGGGCTCTCACCCGTCTGGTATACGTTTAACAAAAATTGCATTTGCTCCAACCTCTCCTATCTGTGGTGGTTGTTGATTAGCCATAGCACATATGGACTCAAATGTAGGATCAGAAAACTTTGAGGTTATGGAGAAACTAATGAATATTTTTTTAATTTTTCTGCCATATGAAACTTAGGATTCTACGTTGTTTTTAATCTTAGCATAAATCATCTGTAAACTATACAAGTTGGTCCACTATCACCAGGTCCTCCATCCAGGATCACCATCTTGAATTTTGACATCACAAGGCTGTAGCACTATCCCAGTGTCTCACACCTTGAATTCTGACATCATAGGACTGAGGATAATATGACAACCATGGAGGTAGCCCCTGTAACCCAACCTGTCAATGTTCAAGAGCGAGAGTAAAGTTCAGGGTGGAAGGACATCAATTATAAGATTCGCTGATGATATTGCTATCAGCAGTGAAAAGATCGCAGTCTTGGATCCTGACGTCATGAGCTGCCCTGGCATCCAAGGGACACAGATCTTGAATTCTGACGTCATAGGGCTGTGCTCGTATTCCACACGTCTGCAATCTTCAATTTTCAACTTACGGGACAGTGCACCATTTTGTGATTTTTTTTCTAGTTTTCCGTCATATTTCGCCTTGGACAACTTCCCTATCACCACAGTGACGTCATAGAAGGGAAAAAACTCTGGCTGTTTTGAATTATACGCCGTTTAATACACAAGGCAGTTGGCCTGTGCTGGAAGAATGGGGTGGGGAACAATTTGGTCACAATGCATGATATCATCGGTGGTATCATAGTGTGAGAGAAAGGAGGCAGGAGGAAGGGGGGAAATCTGGCAACAAGAGACTGCACCAAAGCCTTCACAGCCTCCAAATCCCACCTAACTCACCATTTTGTTTTCCAAATACGACTTAATTTTCAGGATATTAGCATACCTCTAGCGTTTCTGGCAAAGAAATTATTGTGAATACAAAACAAAGACAACAATTTAAAAAATCCAAGGAAATTAATTGCTAACGTTAAATATTCTAAACAACGCTAAATATACTAAACGTTGAAAGATTCTCGTTAATCGAGTTATAGCGGATCACAAATTAACGACTAATGGCAGAAAGTCAGTTTTTGGTAGTATCAAGGAAAGGAAAGTAAATGAAATCTGTTTGTTCATTCAACAGCTGTTCAGGATTGTTCTAGTCCGGTTTTTTGATCTACCGTACTGTTAGCATAGACATGTTCCGTCCGTTGACTCAGACAACAGTATTTCTATATATCAACTGACTGTGATTTCCACGCAGTGCCACGTAAAGGTGCATCTGTTTTCTACATTTTTCAGCTTATATGGTGTTCTTTATGTCTAGCGTAGGCCAGCGCATCGGAAAAGAGAAATGGAAAGCTTAATCTAGATGCAGTAGGGATCAGTGATGTGGAAATGAAAAAAAGACAAGATCTTCTGGTCATACGAGTGCAGGGTAATATTAACAGCAGCAGAAAATTACATATTGGGAGTAGAATTTGTTATGAAGCAGAGAGTGAGTTACTGAGAACAATTCAGTGACAGGATTGCTCTCGTCAGAATCGATGGCAAACGAATACCGACAAAATAATTCAGATGTAAGTGCCGACGTCGCAAGCTGAAGATGAAGGGATAAAGTATACGACGGTACTGAAAGGGTAATTCAGCACGTAAAGGGAAATAAAAATCTAATTGTCATGGAAGACTGGAACTTGGTTGTGGGCTTGGTAGTACGAATGAGAAAGGAAATAAACTGAGTACTCCAACAAATTTCAACTATTAACAGCGAATATATTGTTCAAGAATCATAAGGGGAGAAGGTATAGCCGGCCGCGGTCGCCGAGCGGTTCTAGGCGCCTCAGTCGGGAACCGCGCGACTGCTACTGTCGCAAGTTCGAATCCTGCCTCGGGCATGGATGTGTGTGATGTCCTTTGGTTAGTTGGGTTTAAGTAGTTCTAAGTTCTAGGGGCTGATGACCTCAGATGTTAAGTCCCATAGTGCTCAGAGCCATTTGGACCATTTGAATTTGAGAAGGTATACTTGGTAAAGGCTGGGAGATAGGGGAAGATACCAGTTCGACTACAACATGGTCAGACAGAGATACAGAAATCAGATACTAGAATGTAAGGCATATAGGGGAACTGATAGAGATTCACATCATAATTTAATGATGAAGAATAGGGTGACGTTTAAGAGACTAGTCAGGAAGAATCAATGCACAAAGAATCGGATCCGGAAGTACTAAAGAATGAAGAGATATGCTTGAAGTTCTCAGATGCTACAGATACAGCGATAACGAATAAATCAGTAAACAGTTCGCTTGAAGAGGAATGGACATATCTAAAATGGGTAATCACAGAAGTTGGAAAGAAAAACGAAGTTACGAAGAAGGTAACTGCGAAGAACCAATGGGTTACAGAAATACAAGTTACTGAGGAAGTACAGGGAAGCTAAGGCGGAATGGCTACAAGAAAAATGTGAAGAAGTCGAATGGGAAATGACAATCGGAAGGACTGACTCAACATACAGGAAAGTGAAAACAACCTTCGATGACATTGAAAGCAAGGGTGGTAACATTGAGAGTGTAATGGGAATTCCACTGTTAAATGCAGAGGAGAGAGCGGATGGGTAAAAATAGTACACTGAAGTTCCCTACGAGGGGCATGACTTGCCTAGTGACGTGATAAAAGAAGAAATAGGTGTCGATATAGAAGAGATAAGGGATGAAGTTCTAGAATCAAAATTTAAAGGAGCTTTCGACGACTTAAGATCAAATAATGGGATTGTTTGCGGGAAGAGACCAATCTGCGAGGTCATCAGTCTCATCGGATTAGGGAAGGGCGGGGAAGGAAGTAGGCCGTGGCCTTTCAAAGGAACCATCCCGGCATTTGCCTGGAGCGATTTAGGGAAATCACGGAAAACCTAAATCAGGATGGCCGGACGCGAAATTGAACCGTCGTCCTCCCGAATGCGAGTCCAGTGTGCTAACCACTGCGCCACCTCGCTCGGTCTAAGATAAAATAAGACAGAATGGATAGATTACACTCCATCGCAATTTCTAAAATCATTGGGAGAAGTTGCAACAAAACATCTATTCGCGTTGGTGTGTAGAATGAGTGACACGGAGGATATAATATCAGATTTTCGAGAAAACATCGACATAATTCCGAAGACAGCTAGAGTCATCAAGTGCGAAAATTATCACACAATCAGCTTGACCACCCATGCATCCAAGTTGCTAACAAGGATAATAGAAGGATGGAAAAGAAAATTGAAAATCTCTTAACGACGATCAGTTTAGTTTTAGAAAAGGTAAAGGCACCAGAGAGGCAGTTCTGACGTTGCGGCTGCTAATTGAAGCAAGGCTCAAGAAAAATCGAAACACCTTCACAGGATGGTGCAAGATGTCCAAAATCCTGGGAAAAACAGGGGTAAGCTATAGGGAAGACGAGTAATATACAATATGTACAAGAACCAACAGCGAAAAATAAGACTGGAAGACAAAGAACTAAGTGCTCAGATTAAAAACGGTGTGAGACAGGGTCGCTTGTCTTTTGCCCGTAATACTCAATCTATACATCGAACAAGCAATGACGGAAATAACAGAAAGTTTCAAGAGTGGATTAAAATTCGAGGCGAAAGGTTATCAATGATACGATTCGCTGATGACATTGCTATCCTGAGTGAAAATTAAAAAGAATTACAGGATCTTCTGCATGGAATGAACAGTCTAATGAGTACAGAATACGGACTGAGAGTAAATCTAAGAAAGACGAAAGTAATGAGAAGTAGCAGAAATGAGAAGAACGAGAAACTTAACATCAGGATTGATGGTCACGAAGTAGATGAAGTTAATTAATTCTGCTACCTAGGCAGTAAAACAACCAATGACGGACGGAGCAAGGAGGACAACAAAAGCAGACTAGCAATGGCAAAAATTGCATTTCTGGCCAAGATAAGTGTACTAGTATCAAACATAGTCTTAATTTGAGAAAGATATTTCCGAGAATGTACTTTTGGAACACAGTGTCGTATCGCAGTGTAACATGGACTTTAGAGGAACCGGAACAGAAGAGAACTGAAGCATCTGAGATGTGCTACTACAGAAGAATGTTGAAAATTAGGTGGATGACAATAAATGCGGAGATTCTTCGCACAACCGGAAAGGAAAACATTGACAATAAGAAGGGACTGCTGATAGGACATCTGTTAAGACATTTCGGAAGAGGTTTCATAGCTGTAGAGGATAAAAACTGCAGAGGAAGGAAGAGACTGGAATACATCCAACAAGTAATTGAGAATGTGTGGCAGGCAGCATGAAACCATTCAGAAGGCTGATGAGTCGAAAAAAGAACGCGTACACTGAGCTACGAATTTTTGCTGTATACTATATAAGTGATCATATAGACCTCATTTTCGTTCATTGACTACGGCTTGTGTTAGTGATCAAACAAATTTTGTTTCTATTGTTCCTATCTTATGACTTTTCTTGAAAAAGGAATGTATCAAGAAATAGCAATTTCTGATTAACTTTTTGGTTACTGTTGCTCGAATTTTTAGTGTTTTTTGTTTGTAATCAGTATAAGTAGCACCCATTGGTGGATCTGAAATGAAAAGCAGCACTCAGGTGGCTGGACGAGGTGTCTGCGTGTGAATTTCCTGAATATTTTAAATTGGTGGTTACTTCTGTTGATATCAATATTGATGCTTTAATATCTAGAAATTTCATTGTTCTCGTCCCATTTCCATGCCGAAACCTTATGTTCTTTTGTCATTTGTTCATACTTCCTAGAAATGTCGCAAGCTACCTTGCTATTCCTTTCCACATACGAATGACATCATCTACGTACTTTTAGCAGTACACGACGTATATGACTGGAGTTCAAATTTCAGAAAGCCTGTTTCGGAATTATGCGTGTAAATTTCCGCTACTAATGGAGATAAAGTGAAACACATTGCTAATCAACCAGTTTGTTTTAGAACGTGCTTTGGAAACAGAATTTTGCTTCAAACATAGCTCTACAATATCCATGCAGTTTAAAACTGTGTGCCGGACAGAGACTCGAACTCGCGACGTTTGCCTTTCGCGGGCAAGTGCTGTACAACCTGAGCTACCCAAGCACGACTAACGTTCCGTCCTGACACCTGTAATTGCGACAGTACCTCGTCTCTTACACTGCAAACATCACAGAAGCTCTCCTGCGAATCTTGCAGAACTAGCACTCCTGTAAGAAAGGATATTGCGGAGACATGTCTTAGCCACAGCCTGGTTTAGCACTTGCTCGCGAAAGGCAAAGGTCCCGACTTCTAGTCTCGGTCCGGCACACAGTTTCAATCAGCCAGGAAGTTCCATTTCAGGACACATACCGCTGCAGAGTGAAAGTTTAATTCTGGGAATGTCCATACAGTTCCTGTTCTGATGGTTAAAAATCATGCTTTCGCAAACATAGTAATTATTAACCGGAATACTGGAAAAGTGTCCATGAATATCGAATTAAGATATGTCAGCGTTAGTAGGGGCACTCACCTGATGTAACTTATTTTCTAAATCTCTTCCATTGTTAATACGGAATTTTACTTCGAAGTTTACCTTTTGATCATACATTGCTTTTTCTTGCTAAATTGTGAAAGCTGAAATGCACAGGTCTCACATCAGGCAATAGTTAGGTTATACTTTCTACAATATGACTCTACCTTGTGAACCTCTACGCTCTTCAAACGAACCCATGTTAATACGAATTGCCCAAACCATAAAAACTTTCATAAAGTTTTGATCATGAAACGAATATTACTTGTTGCAGGGTGTTCATCTGCGAACACAGAATCCACATCTGTACTCCGCACAGCACATCACATTGTTTGGCAGAGTATACGATGTCTGCCAATGTCACTTCCCTCCATTCCTGCTTCATTCACGAATGGTCCACGGGTAAAAGATTGTTCGCCAGCTTTTCATTAAATTTATTAGTAAATTATTCGTCAAACATCAGAAAAATTAGTTTAAGTCAGATACGTATTTGCTAGTTACTCCCTTTTCAACGTCCGCCAATTTTCGTTAGCAGCTGTATCATGGACCGATGGAAGCGCCACATAAAATAACTCAAGAAAACTGGACGAATGTGACCAATGTTCTCCTTCATCAGTTTCTTCTACATCTACATCTACATAGATACTCCGCAAGTCACCGTAAGTTGTGTGGCGGAGGGTACCCTGTACCACTGCTTGTCATTTCCCCTCCTGTTCCACTCGCAAATAGAGGGAGGGAAAACAACTGTCTGTACGCCTCCGCATGAGCCGTAATTTGATCTTATCTCCGTGGTTCTTACGCGTGATGTATATTGTCGGAAATAGAATCGTCCGGCAGTCTGCTTCAAATGCCGATTCTCTAAATTTTCTCTATGGTGTTTCTCGAAAACAACGTCACCTTAATTCCAGGGATTCCCCTTTGAGTTATCGAAGCTTCTCAATAACACGTACGTGTTGTTAAAACCTACCAGTAACAAATCTAGCAGCCGGCCTCAATATTGCTTCGATGATGATGATGTTTGGTTTGTTGGGCTCTCAACTGCGTGATCACAGCGCCCATACAAAGTCCCAATTTTTACACAATCTAATTTTTACACACTCCAGCCACTGTCACGAATGATGATGATGATGAAATGATTAGGACAACACAAACACCCAGTCCCCTGGCAGATAAAATCCCCAACCCGGCCGGGAATCAACCCGGGACCCCGTGATCCAGAGGCAGCAATGCCAGCCACAAGACCACGGGCTGCGGACGTATTGCTTCGATGTCTTGCTTTAATCCGATCTGGTACGGATCCTAAACTCTCGAGCAGTATTCAAGAATAGGTCGCATCAGCGTCCTATATGCGGTCTTCTTTACAGGTGAACCAATCTTTCCTAAAATTCTCCCAATAAACCGAAGACGACCATTCGCCTTCCCCACCATAGTTCTCACATCTTCTTTCCACCTCATATCGATTTGCAGCTTTATGCCCAGATATTACTGACTGTATCCGAACATTACAGGTTTGATCTCCCTACTCATCCACATTAACTTACATTTTTTTTCACATTTAGAGCTAGCTGCCATTCGTCACACCAACTGGAAATTCTCTCTAAGTCGTATCTTCCTGCAGCCACTCAGCTTCGACACCTTACCGTACACCACGGCATCATCAAGAAACAACCGCAGATTGCCACTCTGCCTGTCAGCCAAATCATTTATGTACATAAAGAACAGGGTCGGTCGTATCGCACTTCCCTGGAGCACTCCTGACGATACCCTTGTCTCTGGTGAACTCTCACAATTGAGGACACATAGTGGGTTCTATTATTTAAGAAGTCTTCGAGCCACTCACTTATCTGTGAACTTATTCCATACGCTCTTACCTTCGTTAACAGCCTGCAATGGGGCCCAGTGTCAAATGCTTTCCGGAAATCTAGAAATGTGGAATCTGCCTATTGCCCTTCAGCTATAGTTCTCGGAATATCATGTGAGAAAAGGGCAAGTTGAGTATCGGACTAGCCATGCTTTCTACAACCATGCTGATTCGTGCACATGAGTGTGCTGAAAACGAAAGGATGTAAGCGACTTCGTAGGTGGCTTTCTTTATTCCAATTCTGAGATTAACATTTCCAAGGAACTTATCCAAAATAAGTTGGTTTTCTGAAATAAAGGTCAATTTTTCATGCCACTCACATCTCGCATGCACCGAGTTCTTTAGCTGACGCCAAGAACTGACAGTGCTTTCCTGTTATCAGATGGATCTGTCGTTTAGTAACGTTTTATATTACTCGTAATTATTTTTTTAATTGAGAAAAGTTAGTGTTTTGGATCGACAGCGGAGTTCTTTACGCACTTCAGGTTCATTTTCATGTTGAGAAAGTGCCACCACACAACAGGACTTCTCCTCTGAAGACGTCACTTTCTTATTATTTGCACTGAATAAAGCTTCTAGGGCCGTTTGACTATGAAATTGCCTTTGACTTATAAAATGTGGCATTTTATTCTTTACTAGATGAGTATAAACCTTCTAGGGACGTTTCAGACCATGAATCTGCCTTTGGGTTATAAAATGTCTCACTGTATTCTGTACTAGGTGAGTACGCGGCGTTGCTCGGTCGTATATTTATTTCAGCTCTGTTAGTAATTTCACCTCCCTTTCTCTGTTTCTCTCCTCTGACACCCTCACTGTCCAGTTCCTTCTCCCCCTTCCTTCTGTCCGCCTACTCTACCTCCCCCCCCCCCCCCTCCAGCATTCTATGTCAATCTTCTCCCGTCCCTCTCTCCATCTATTTGCTACTCCCTCCTCTCTTTGTTCATCTTTTCCTCCCTCTCTCTGTCCGTCGCCTCTTTCTTTTCTGTGTCCATCTTCTCTTTCCCTCTCCCTGTTCATCTCCTCCACCCCTCTCTCTGTTTCGCAGTGATATAAATTTTTAGGTACATTCGGTGGCATATGTGGATAATGTCTGCTAAAAGTGTTGCGAATGGAGTAATAGAGAAGTAATGTACCTGAACGTCATGTCGTTGTGTCTGTTGCGACTGCTTTACTAAACGAACGGCGAATATTTAGTAAGTGATAAACTTCTTACTTTCATTAATTTGTGGGAGCTGTAAAAGAGGAAAAGTTTCATAAAGGTTTGAAATTATGAGTAAGGTTTCTTGCAAGTCACTAAGTGCACTAGTTCTCAAATACTGAATGGTGAATGTAGTTGCCATACATCGTGCAATGCGTGCGTTATGCTACAAATAGCGTGGAAGTGTGAATTAAACACACTGAAGAGTGAATAAGCATTGTATTCATTACTTTGAATGGCATCACGTAGCATATTTCAACCAAAAAATGCATTTGCACTAATTTTATACAGTTCAAAAGTGAAAGAGTAAACTGCTTTTTCGAATAGAATGTATGTTTCCATTTTTTGGGTAATATTCTTCAAATTTATAAGTCTCTTGTACCACATACTTTCTAATGCGGCCGATGTTCTTTCTCCTGGTTCAAGCTCTCTCTTTATCAAATTTCATCTAAATCGCTTCACCGGATTAGTTATATTAAATTTAAACGTCATGCATAATGCAGCAGTTTTTCACGCGCCTCACGGTTTGTGATGGCATATATCCTGAACTATTTGCCTTACAACGATATAATTTTGTAGTACATTCAGTGGCGTATCCGAACACTGTCAGCGAATATAGTTAGCAGTAAAGAAATAACAAATTAAAACGTAATGCTTGGTACGAAAATTTAGTAAGGTGTAAGTTTTTTCCCTTTCATCACAAGAGAGGGAGAAAACCCATACATTGCCCCCAAGCAACGTTGGCATTGTCAGAGAAAACCCCATAGAAATCCGACCAATAGTTTTAGAGGTTAACTGGTTCAAGGACAAACATACAGACATAACGGATTTACAGTTTTATTATTAACGTAGATTTTACACTTTATTCGAATTCAAAATTTAAAATCTATTCTCATTTTAGAAAATTCGTTAAGGTTTGCACGAATTATAGGATCAAGCAGAACATGCGTAAATTATAACACACAAATTTTCGTGTTTTTAAGCTTTTTGCTACCATGAAATTCCTTTAGGGCCGCCTATATTTTTATATCTAACACTTTGCTTACCAACAATAAACCCTATGTCAGAATTATATATTCGAATGCTTTTCAAACCGACATAAGTATGGTATTGTCAGAGAAAAAGGGTTTTATAATTTTAATGTATATGGTTTCACAGCGAAACAGTTAGTAAACCAGAGATTATTCATTTTTTTGTAGTACTGTGCAAAATAGTTTTTATTGCTATTGCTGCTGTGTGACACGCGATTAATCCGTGGAACGTACGGCTTGTAATAGTTGATGCGTAGCACTCTATTTGCTGCTCTTAGCGAACGCACTGATGTCTCCCAAAAGCGACTTAATGACAATAACGCTTCATTTGTGCAAACCCTTTCTGTCTTCTGCATTAATTTCGTTGAAGATTATGCTGACACTGACTACAGCGATATCAAGGAGCCGGCCGCGGTGGCCGTGCGGTTCTGGCGCTGCAGTCCGGAACCGCGGGACTGCTACGTTCGCAGGTTCGAATCCTGCCTCGGGCATGGGTGTGTGTGATGTCATTAGGTTAGTTACGTTTAAGTAGTTCTAAGCTCTAGGGGACTTATGACCTAAGATGTTGAGTCCCATAGTGCTCAGAGCCATTTGAACCATTTGATATCAAGGAAATGGCACACTGTTCGGTGTCACCATTTCACTTCCGTTGTCGCTGTCAGAGCTTACTACCGTCTTTTCATTGGGCTATTCACCAAGTAGTTTATATAGCATGTCACCGTTCAGTTCAGTAACACACAGATTCCATAGTTTCGTGACTCAGAAGAGGAGATGACTCGGTCCTTCCTCGCCAGCAGTAGAAAAGGTGGTTTCACGCGGTAGCAACGGAAAGCAAAGAGCTGATCGTATCTGAGTATGCGCAGTACTGAAAAACCCAAGTCCCCGGAGTGGGGCGGCGGCGGGCATACTGTGGAAGAACAAAATATGGGAACACCACAGATACAGCACAATACGGTGTGTGAAAACCGTTGGTATTCAAAATATATTCCAGTGGTCTCTGAACGTGTAAATAAAGGACCGTACGGTTGAACCGTAATTTATTTTCAAAGAATATTCTTAAGAATTTATTTTATTTACTAGCGATTCATCAAGAACATTAACACATTTAATCACACTATGTAAGCATGGAAGTAGTTGCCAGGGAGTAACTGATGAAATCATAATCAAATTCCTTTTAACAAATGGGAACTTCATTCACTTTAATAGCGCCTAGAAGCATTTTTTAAAAGAAACAGATTTAAAATGTAATCAGAAAGCACCCTCTAAATATCAGAATTACAATTTATTCAGACGCAGAAAGAAACAAGTTTTGACTCTATGAGCTTTCGGGCAGAGAACCTTGCCGCTCCCTTTTGACACGGCCGAAGTTACGACCGCTCACAACAGCCTCTGAAAGACTACACTGCCGCAAATCTGCAACACACCAGATAACTTTAAACTAAGAGTTTTAACAATTTACACAAGCACACAGACTATGCACCCCCCCTCCCCCCCCCCTCCCCCCCGCCGTAGGAGGGATGGAAATGGTACTAAACACTAACAATTAAAAAGTTAACCTTGCCACTGAAGGTGCAACTTGATTTTAACTTCTAAGAAAAGTCTTAAGGTGAAAGGGTGGCAACTTTATATACTAAAATGATCATTTAAATAAAATCCCATGAAATGCAATCTTATATAAAATTCTACAAGGTTGGCCAAACAATAGTTAAGATGCTCTACAGTACACAGATACCACCTCTCAAGATCATAGGCAATAATATCAAGGTTTCCAAAGATCAAAACGTATTTTAGGTACTAGATCGTTACACTCCAAGCAATAAATTCGTTAACACACCATATCCGACAAACATGACAGAGGCAGCTCCTAACGTATGGTAGATTGATAGAGATATTCCCGAACAACCTGAACCGCAGGTTGTTCTAACCCACCCCTACTCCACAAGGGAAAAACGGATCACACGATTTATAAACAACCACCTTCCCGCGGGTGGGCAGACGGAGAAGAATGGTGGGACGATCCCAAAGCAAAACGGCTGGTGACCTCACCAAGAAAACAAGTAGAATTTAACAAGAGTAAATCAAACAACATATCATTTAACTTCTAATAAACTGCGATTTCTCGAGAAGACCTGGCGCAGCACCCCCAAATCGCTCTCCCAAACCGTCCGCTGCCAGCGGCTTTAACAGACGCAGGAAGGCACGCCGATCTCCCGTCTCACGGCGTCGCAGCTCGCACAGGCCAGACGCATGTCGTGGGTTGACTGCTGTTGCTCTGTGTCCACCGCGAAGTCACTACCCCTCGCTATACGCCGCGGCCCACTGGACTCACGTGGCGACCTCACATACGCCGACGCTCAAGACGGACAAGTCATCTTGTGTCTCAGTGCGCGACCGACCAACCGATCGATCCAACCGCCAATGACCATTACCTGACCAAACTCGAACAGACTGGCGGCCTAACACGCAGACTCAGATGCAGGAATTAAGCCCCGACCGGGCGACCACTCGCTGAGTTCTCTTACTGGCGGTGTGGAGACACTCTCATTTTGCCGGCTTTAAGGGTTGATCCGAAAGACAGACATACTAGCATTCCGAACGACAGACAGACACTAACTGCCTAACAAATGCGGACGAGAGACAGACTAGCAAGCTGGGGACGAGAAACTGACCCAGATTGACCGACTGGCGAGCTCATAGCGCCCCTTTAAATGCACGTGAACAGGCAACCTTTCCGTTTTCCCACCAGAGGGAGACACCAAAGCTGCGATTGCCACAGTGACACCACTGCCAGAAACGGAGGGCGCCAGCTTCACACTACGTGCTGCGGTGCGCTCTTCAAAATAGCAATTTTTAGCACGGCTCAACGGTTTTCAATGGAATCTTACACTGTTCCTCCTGGAAAATAGAACCAAAGTCAGATAACTATGATGGTGGTGGATAGTGTTCACGCATGCATCTCGGAAGTAGACTACAATGGCCCCGTACTTTCGAGATCTGGTGGCTGGTGGCCATGGGACGTGCGACACTTCATCCTCGTGCTCACAAAACCAGTCCAGTACGATTCGAGTTGTGTGACTAAGGTCTCTGTCGTCTTGGAACACATGGTACAAACACTGCAACATGAGACGGACCTGATCGGCCAAAGTTATCACATAATCCTCGGCAGTAATGCGACCTTTCAGAGCAACCGGGGGCCCATTGAATACCTCGATATGGCTGCCCAAGTCAGCACCGGACCTCCGCCAAGTTTTACTCCTTGGAGGTAAGCTCAGTCAGAAGTGGCAGACAGTGTGATCCAAGAGTCACCCGAGCAAAAGACCGCGTTCCAGTGGCACCATGTCCAAGTTTTATGGCTTCGATGTCACGTTTTCCTGTTATTGGCATTTTCATCACTGATGAGTGATTCTAGAATTCCAGATAGTTCTACAGTTACCTGCCAACGGAACACCCTTCGTGTAGTTTTGGTGCTGACAGGGTTTACAAGTGCGACATTCAGTTCTGCAGTAACTTTTGCAGCTGATGTCCTCATATTTCCCGTCACAGTTCTCTTCAGTGTCCGGTTGTCACAATCCGTCAACACATACTTGCGTCCGCGTTGTGACTTAGCGGACGACGTATACGATGTACACAACTGGCCATTAAAATTGCTACACGAAGAAGAAACGCAGATGATAAAAAGGTATTCATTGGACAAATATATTATACTAGAACTGACATGATTACATTTTCACGCAATTTGGGTGCATAGATCCTAAGAAATCAGTACCCAGAGCAACCACCTCTGGCCGTAATAACGGCCTTGATACGCCTGGGCATTGAGTCAAACAGAGCTTGGATGGCGTGTACAGGTACAGCTGCCCATGCAGCTTTAACACGATACCACAGTTCATCAAGAGTAGTGACTGGCGTGTTGTGACGAGCCAGTTGCTCGACCACCATTGACCAGACGTTTTCAATTGGTGAGAGATCTGGAGAATGTGCTGGCCAGGGCAACAGTCGAACATTTTCTGTATACAGAAAGGTCCGTACAGGACCTGCAACATGCGGTCGTGCATTATTCTGGTGAAATGTAGGGTTTCGCAGGGATCGAATGAAGGGTAGAGCCACACGTCGTAACACATCTGAAATGTAACGTCCACTGTTCAAAGTGCCGTCAATCCGAACAAGAGGTGATCGAGACGTGTAACCAGTGGCACCCCATATCATCACGCCGGGTGATACGCCAGTATGACGATGACGAATACACGCTTCCAATGTGCATTCACCGCGATGTCGCCAAACACGGATGCCACCATCATGATCCTGTAAACAGAACCTGGATCCATCCGAAAAAATTATCTTTTACTATCCGTGCACCCAGGTTTGTCGTTGAGTACACCATCGCAGGCGCTCCTGTCTGTGATGGAACGTCAAGGGTAACCGCAGCCGTTGTCTCCCAGCTGATATTCCATGTTGTTGCAAACGTCGTCGAACTGTTCGTGCAGATGGTTCTCGTCTTGCAAACGTCCCCATCTGTTGACTCAGGGATCGAGACGTGGCTGTACGATCCGTTACAGCCATGCGGGTAAGATGCCTGTCATCTCGACTGCTAGTGATACGAGGCCGTTGGGATCCAGCACGGCGTTCCGTATTACCCTACTGAAGCCACCGATCCCATATTCTGCTAACAGTCATTGGATCTCGACCAACGCGAGCAGCAATGTCGCGATACGATAGACCGCAATCGCGACAGGCTACAATCCGACCTTTATCAAAGTCGGAAACGTGATGGTACGCATTTCTCCTCCTTACACGAGGCATCACAACAACGTTTCACCAGGTAACGCCGGTCAACTGCTGTTTGTGTATGAGAAATGGTTTGGAAACTTTCCTCATGCCAGCACGTTGTAAGTGTCGCCACCGGTGCCAACCTTGTGTGAATGCTCTGAAAAGCTAATCATTTGCATATCACAGCATCTTCTTCCCGTCGGTTAAATATCGCGTCTGTGGCAAGTCATCTTCGTGGTGTAGCAATTTTAATGACCAGTAGTGTAAATCTTCTATACGGTGTTTCTTGACACACCAGAGGCTTCGGCTAAGTTGGTTTCTGAACCACCCATCATACGAGTGCCGACTATTTCCTCACGTTCGAATACACATAGCTTCGACATAATGCCCCCTCAATTACACGGAAGACGATTCTGTCCGCGACTGACACTTGCAAAGTATTGACGACACTGCACAGGTGCCTTTCGCGGTCATATACCACAGCGCCACCTACAGGCTTGGCCAGCAGCTGCACTTAAGTTCAAACATGCATTTCTCGCGGGGTTCCCATATTTTAATCCAACCCCTGTACGCTTGTGATGCGACGGTATTTGTCGTGAAAAAAGATTCCGCAGTGAGCTGCGTAGGAAGCAAACCTCATAAAAACACCGTCACGGTAATGTGTGCGTGGGCCGAATTTAATTAATAAATGGAGCTCTCGTGAAATATTTGCGCCAGTGTTTTCTTTGCAGCGTTCGCTATTTAATATAATATTTTTTAAATTTATAATTAAAATTTATGATTAACTAAAGTATAATCATTAAATGACATTGTGGATATAAACTGCCAATTCCAGACTATGCAGAACTGAAGTTAAAATTCATGGTATAAACCACTCAATTCCGCTGCAGGAAAGGATGTTACTACTCTACAATGTACAAGTGAAAAGAAGGAAATTCGACAACATTTTCAGGTGAAGGAATGACGGTAGTTTAGTGTCGTAATCTCCGAAGATAAGAGTTCAAATTTGTTCAGTTCAAGGAAAGGACAGAACCAGTAAGAAGGAGCTAATCAGATAATAGAAGGGTTTCTCATAACCTAAACATTGATTTCATACTATGTAATTATTCCGTGACTTTATCTGAGTTTCTGCATTTCATGACGCAAGAGCACGATAAATTTATGATGCTGAATACGCAAAATGAGAATGTTGTAGACTATGCTATAAAATGTATATTACTGCTTTATGGCAACTTACAAATTTGTAATTAAGTAATTAACTCTGCTTAGGTATTTCTCTATGCAATAAAAGACGCCATACGAAACAATATTTATACTGACTTTAAAAACAGTACTGCTGTCTTCTAGTCATTTCATTACTGTGGTACATTAGCGAAGCAGTTTTATTTAAATGCTGTCGTTTTCCCTTCTGCAACTGTATATGAGGATATCTCATTCGAACTAAAATGCATTGTTTGCAGCAAAATTTGTAATTGAATAAAAATTCTCTGACGCTATATTTGACATTTCCGACTGCTTAACCATGTTCATACGCTATCTGCATGTGTCCACTTTCTTACGTCCAACTGCATACATTTCACTTGTTATTGTTTTGGTACTCGTAAACATAGGAAGAGACCTCAAAAAGTAAATTACACGTCAAATCGTGTCAAATTCAGACGAATGTATATGATCTAGGTTCCATGCACACAAAGTTCTGATGCATTACGATTAATACGTGTATCACGAAGTGTGAAGGAAATTAGGGACAACTGCAGGTGTACTCCAGAGTTGAGTACCATTGAACAGTACGATTCCTACGGGGAAAACTTCTAAATTACACTCAGATTTACCGTGAAATTCAGGCGTTTTATGCGCCAAATGCAATGGTTCAAATGGCTCTGAGCACTATGGGACTTAACATCTGTGGTCATGAGTCCCCTAGAACTTAGAACTAATTAAACCTAACTAACCTAAGGACATCACACACATCCATGCCCGAGGCAGGATTCGAACCTACGACCGTAGCAGTCGCGCGGTTCCGGACTGAGTGCCTAGAACCGCTAGACCA
This sequence comes from Schistocerca piceifrons, assembly GCF_021461385.2. Classification (NCBI taxonomy): domain Eukaryota; kingdom Metazoa; phylum Arthropoda; class Insecta; order Orthoptera; family Acrididae; genus Schistocerca; species Schistocerca piceifrons. The sequence continues at coordinate 586,909,325 of NC_060140.1, read as the reverse complement.
CCGCGGCCGGCGAAAAATGCAATGTCACTTCCAGAAATAGTGAACTGATGCCAACAATTTTATGGAGGCCATACATAAGTGATTATATATATAGACTGAAGCGGTGAATGAAAATTTGTGGCAAAGCCTGGTATCGAACCTGGGTCTCCTGCTTCAGCTTTTTTTTTTTTTTTTTTTTTTTTTTTTTTTTTTTTTTTTTGTTTTTTTTTAACAGACGGCAGGTAACCTGACTGAACACGCTGGTGCTACTAAGCTCTCTTGGCACAGTGGTTCCCACAGCTGCGTCGATTACCTCCATCCTCGATCCAATGATTACTGCCGCCCCATTCTACTTTAAATTGACCCTCACACATGAAAAGAATTGCCACGATTCTCCATATTCCGGAACAGCACCATAGCTTCAAACATTCGAGTCAACGCAGACGGAGAATCAAAGTCTGCCCACCTAAACTGGGCGCCAACACACTGTCCGCTCGCTCTGAGCCGCTATTTGCAGACGCTGTTTTCCCGCGTCGCGAACGCGAAGAGCGTGGCCCTTTTGTCCGACAAGCCCTTCATGACGATCATTTTTCCCGACGGCATACCAGGAGTATGATGGAGTGGTTCGAGGAAGACAGTGGCGGGTTCCAATTGATGTTCTTCCCCTCTCCCCCCCCCCCCCCCTAGCTCGGCAGATCTAAACCCTCTCGAACTTAAAGAATCTAGCCTCAAACCCAGGTGCAGGTACTAATACAAATGAAATGCAAGGGATAATGTACAACAGATTTGAGCGGCAGTGAGAATTTGTATCGAGGAGGGAGGCATGCAAGGGTAGTCCGTGCAGATGTGTAAACCACTGAGCAAAGGTGGCTTTGGGTAACTCACCTGCCTCGTAAGCAGAAGGCCTGGGTTCGATTCGCGACGTTGGTACAAATTTTCACTCGCCACTTCAGTCTGTATAAGTAAAATCATATCTGTATGAGACCTGCCAAGTCTCTGAAATTGTTTCATTTCATTTGTATAAGCACACATACGTGGGTGATGGTGATCGGGATGACCATAGACAAAAAGTCCAGGCAATCGAGGAACTTATTCACAGCTTATAGCAGATTTTTCCAACAAAGCCGTTCACACAGCGGTTCTCCAATAGCTCTTTGACCGAGAAGCGGATTTCTACCGTCGAGGAAATGAACGTTTGGTAGGTTGCTCAGACCTTTCTTGACAGAAACTTGTTGACTGCGCTGAAAAGTTTAGCCGTGTATCTGTGTGACTTTGAATTGTATGCAGCATCCCGTAAGTTAGTTGGTCAGCCGCAGTGATGTGTAACTTAATTTTTGTACTCCCGTCGTACATGAACACACTAAGACAAAAAAAATAAAAATAAAAAACCTCCCCATGAATGAACTGTCCGAATGGGGTGGAAACCCTTAGATAAGACGTACAAGTACAGACAAACAAATTATTACAATTACAGTAAATATTAAATGATTTATTCGAGAGAAAGAACTTCACAAACTGAGCAAGCAAATAATGCGTTGGTCTACAAATTGTCCTTAAGCCAACAATTACCTGGCTTAGCATTGTTTGTTAGAGTTTTTGGATGTCCTCCAGAGGGATAGCTTACCATATTCTGTGCAACTGGTGCGTTAGATCGTCAATATCCCGAGATAGTTGAGGGCCCTGCCCATAATGCTCCGCTCCAAAAGTTTCCATTTTGGGCAGAGATCCGGCGGCTTTACAATCCAAGATAGGGTGTGGTGAGCACCATGACAAGAAGTAGCAACCCTCGCCGTATGAGGGCGGGCGTTATCTTGCAGGAATGTAACAAAGAACGCTTGAAGCGTTATGGGTAGGGCCCTCCATCCAGCTCTGGATTTTGACGAGCTAACACGCCAATTACACTGGATTCGGCACGCTACCTTTTAGGAGGATATCCAACAACTCTATCAATCAGTGCCAAGCCGTATAATTACTTGCATAAGTGCCAGAGGTGAATCAACGTGTTATCGTCTTCCTCAGCTTGTGGAGCTCTTTCTCTTGAATAAATAATCCAGTTTTTCTGAAAGTGTAATCATTTGCCTGTACAGGCACATAATATTTACCGACCGTTTAGGATAATTCGGTCGTGGTGTTTCGTTACCTTCTTGTCATAGATCGTACACTCTTTTTTTCGGGTCTCAGCAGATTTGTACACAAATTAATAATGGTTTTAGTTTCAAAATGATGTGCTCTAACTACTTAAAGGATTTTATCCAAAACGCGATCCACTGTAGATGACGGGTTAGTTTTACCAAACTACTAGGAAACTTTCGAATTGTTGAGTTCTGGTTCACCCTGTATAGGCGAGTTAAGAACGTGATACACTATTAGCTTATGTTTAAGCCCTTCGCGTTATGTTCCGGATTAGGTTCAGTTCATAACGTCCGTGCAATTGGTATAATGGCGGCCAGGCCAGAGGCGGTCAGAGCTCGCCCCTGTGTGGTGTTGCCGGTGGCAGTTATCTAATTGTCAGCCGGCTCGCCCCCAGGCATGCGGAGGCGTTCCAGATTAGTTGCCCTCCGGACACGGGGGCCGCAGCTTGGATTGACAGGTAGCTAGACCTCTGGCATCGGTGAGGCGAGCACCCATCATAGGCTGCAAAGGACTCACCAGGTTACAGGCAAGAGAGACCTTCTGTCAGCAATGACTAACACATCCTACGAGTCACCGATCGACCGCACAATTTTCATTCTTGGCATTCAGCTTGCATCAGATATCCAACTTTTACATCAATGTCTATATTCTGCAAGTCATCTTATGTGGCGGGGAGGGGGGGGGGAGGTACTTTGTGTACCGATCTCATCTCTCACCTCGCCCTTATATTCTTCGAGTCGCGAATTATTCGCGACAGGGACGAACCTTGTAGATGTACGTACCTCCTAGAACAATATACAATTTCACAGTAAAAACAGTCTTGGTTGCAAAGCCATTTAATATCAATAATACGTTTCATCCTCTTGAGGCTGAGCCGTGTATCGACTCGTGCTACACCTTATGTTTAAATTGCATTGGTTTTCCTTTTCTTCCCCTGACATGTTTGTTTGATATGTTGTCTGTCATTAAGTGGCTGCTTGGTTGTATTTTCCCTCTGCTATCGATATCTGCGTTTTGCTTCCGGCAAACTGCTATGGAGGAAGTGAAATCTTTGACCGGTGGTAACTTCGTGTGGTGGCGCGGAAGTAGGGGCGTGCGCGCAGAGTCTGGTGAACACGGGAGGGGAGTGTGGCTCGCCAGCGCGGACCATGCGTGGTCGGTTGTACCGAGTTGCCGCGTGATGTATGTCGGTTGTGTGTAACGAGCGGGTCGAGTTGACGGAAGAGCTCCCCGCGGATTGGTTGTATACAGAATCGCCCCACGAGTGGTTGCTGTTCACTTCACCTTGGTGGGACGATAACAAGCTTTAAGTCCTCTTTTCAACACTGGAGTTTAAAAGGTAGACACCTAACATGAAGGAGCGGTCACTACCCGTCAACGTTTCAGAGAAGACGTGAACTCCGGTGACAGAGCGTGTTGTGTTGGGTACACTGGCGACGTGTGCACGGTCGGATGTGTGGATCCTTGCCATCGGAGATCGTGTACTGCCTGTTCGAGCATAATTGCAAGTTAAGTTAGTGGAAGGTTTAATCATTAAGTAATAAGGCCGGCCAGTGTGGCCGTGCGGTTCTAGGCGCTTCAGTCTGGAATAGCGTGACCGCTACGGTCGCAGGTTCGAATCCTGCCTCGGGCATGGATGTGTGTGATTTCCTTAGGTTAGTTAGGTTTAAGTAGTTCTAAGTTCTAGGGGACTGATGACCTCAAATGATAAGTCCCATAGTACTCAGAGCCATTTGAGCCATTAAGTAATAAGTTTGCGTAACCATTGTCTCTTCTGCCTTGTGGCCTCCGGTGATCGGCTTTCCTGTCGCCGGCACAGGTATAATTGAAGACAGTGATCTTTCCTCCTCCTCTCGCAACTGCCCGATGGGAGGTGTAGTTTTGGCAGTTTAATTGTTTCGCTATTCTGTCGTGTGTTATGAGTAAATTCATGCTTCTTATTGGTTGATCATGTGGTTGCTCATTCAGGACTGTGGGGTGTAATGTTTCGTTGCACGAGGTTAGCTCTAATTCTGTCAGCAAGTTAAGCCATCTTATTACAAATTTTCGCTGGCTAAAAGTCGGTGCAGTGGACAGCCTGAGCATCCCTGAGTAGGTGTGATGCGGAACGCTTCTCTTGCATCCTCGGCCACTACAGTTGGCTGAGCGTCTCCATAACACTTTCGGATTTCCTAAATGAACCTGCAACGAAACACACTGCTCGCCTTTCGATCTTCTCTATTTCCTCTATAAATCGTATCCGCTATGGGTCTCAGACCAACGAGCAATATTCGCCTATTGCTCGAACGAGAATTTGTGCGTGGACTAGACTTCATGCGGATTCGTTCAGCGAATTTGTCTGGCATCTGTCTTAGCTGCAATTAGTTTTAATGAGGCCACTCCGTCTAAAATCCCTCCTTAAGCATACCTCTATACAGGATGTCGCAGAAACGTTGCGACGAACTGAAATGGCCTGTAGAGGAAGGCTTGAGGAACAAATCGAGGATAGGAACCCGTGTCTGGAAGCGTCATCCAACAACAGTATAGAGCATCGAACTTAACAGGAGGCGGTGCCTACCACTAAGCCACCCCTTCGGCGGCAGACTTTACATTGTACGATGCGGACCGTCGGTGGGCCATCTGCAATGTTGTTTGCTGTTCTGTGATCGCGACTGGTTGCCACGATCGCCTGTGGAAAAGAACGAGCTAGCTGCTGCGCAGACAGGCCTTGTCTCTATGAATGCGACGCTCTGTTGCCTCGGTGGATGACGGTTTTCGATGGGGGCTTCTACTTGCATATTATTATTCTCCTGTACACCGAAAACCATTGGAGATTTTAGAGGATTCTTCTTGAAAAAGCGTGTTACCTATGCTTTTTCTCAATCGCTAGGAACATTTCGTCCCTCCGTCCATGTGTGGGAGACTTCTGCTAGGAGAGGAACAAGTCCTTTTGCATACGCTATGTAGCATTGTAATAGCATCCCATAAAGTGCATGTGTGTGTGTGTGTGTGTGTGTGTGTGTGTGTGTGTGTGTGTGTGTGTTTGAGTGTGTGTGTGTAAATACACTGAAGCGCCAAAGAAATTGGTATAGGCATGCGTATTCAAATACAGAGATATGTGAAAAGGTAGAACACGGCCCTGCTGTCGGCAATGCCTGTATGAGACAACAAGCGTCTGACGCAGTTGTAAGATCTCTTACTGCTGCTACAAAGGCAGATATCAAGATTGAAGTGAGTCTGAACGTGGTGCTACAGTCAGCGAACGAGCCATGCGAGACAGCACATCCGAGGTAGCGATGAAGTGTGGATTTCCCCATACGACCATTTCACGAGAGTACCGCGAATGTCAGAAATCCGGCAAAACCTCAAATCTCCGACATCGCTGCGGCCGGAAAAAGATCTTACAAGAACGGGACTAACGAAAACTGAAGAGAATTGTTCATCTGACAGAAGTGCAATCCTGCCGAAAATTACTGCAGATTTCAATGTTGGGTCATCAAGAAGTGTCGGCGCGCGAAACATTCAACGGCACATCATCGATATGGGCTTTCAGAACCGAAGGCCCGTTCTTGTACCCTTGATAACTGCACGACACAAAGTTTTACGCCTCGCCTGGGCCCATCAACACCGACTTTGGACTGCTGATGACTGGAAACATGTTGCCTGGTCGGATGAGTCTCGATTGAAATTGTAATGAACGGAGGAGGTGGACGCTCTGTAACTGTGTGGGGCGCGTGCAATTGGAGTGGTACGGGACCCCTGATAAGTACAGATACGACTCTGACAGGTGACACGTATGTAAGTTTCCTGTCTGATCACCTGCATCCGTCCGTGTCCACTGTGCATTCCGACGGACTTGGTCAATTCCAGCAGGACAATGTTTGACTGAAACAAGCGTTCAGTTCATAGTGCTGTGGAATGTGGGAAAAAACGCAAATTGGCATTCATAAGTAGAACAACAACACCAAAAATGCAACAGGAGCGTAATATGTAAGAAATTGTCCACGCAACCTGCCACTGATGATGCCTTGCAGAAAATAAAGGCGAAACGCGTATGCACTAAAATTGTGTTTTATTCAGTTGCTGTCAGACGGTCCATAAGTAAAAATTATCAATATACCGTGATCCTCAATAATGTTCATGTCTGGGGAGTTTTGTGGCCAGCGGAAGTGTTTAAACCCAGAAGAATGTTCCTGGAGCCACTCTGTGGCAATTCTTGATATATTGGGTGTCGCATTGTCCTGCTGGGATTGCCCATGTCCGTCGGCGTGCAAACGCACGTGAATGAATGCAGGTGATCAGACAGGCTGCTTACGTATGTATCACCTGTCAGAGTCGTATCTAGACATATCTCTCCAACGTTTTACCGGATTCCTTATATTCACGGTACACTCGTGAAATGGTTCAAAAATGTTCAAATGTGTGTGAATTTGTAAGGGACCACATTGCTAAGGTCATCGGTCTCTAGACTTACACACTACTTGAACTAACTTATGCTAAGAACAACACACACCCATGCCCGAGGGAGGACTCGAACCTCCGCCGGGAGAAGCCGCGCAGTCAGTGACATGGCGACTCTAACCGCGCGACCACTCCGCGCGGCGTGAAGTGGTCGTACGGGAAAACCCACGCTTCATCGCTACCTCGGATGTGCTGTGTCCAATCGATTGTGCACCGACTATAATTTCACTTTCAAATTCACTTAAATATTCATAACCTGCCATTGTAACACCAGTAACCGATCTAGCAACAGCGCCAGACACTTGTTGTCTCATACAGGTGTTGCCGACAGCAGCGCCGTTTTCTGCCTGTTTACATATCTCTGTGTTTGAATACTCATGCCTATACCAGTTTCTTTGGCGCTTCAGTATACTAATCAAACTTTCGAAAAGGCATCATCCAGAGAGTTCCAAAGATATCGAGAGCTGACAGTGCGAGAATTATCGCACAATCAGCTTGACAGCTCATGCTTCCGAGTTGCTGACAAGAATAATATACAGAAGAATGGAAAAGATGAGTGAGAATCTGTTAGATGATCAGTTTAGCTTTAGGGAACGTTCAGGCACCAGAGAGGCAGTTCCATCACTGTGGCCGATAACAGAATTAAGACTGAAGAAAAATGAAGACACCTTCATAGGATTTATCGACCTAGAAAAAGCGATCGACAATGTAAAATGGTGGTAGATGATCCAAATTCCGAGAAAAATAGAGGTAAGTTACAGGGAAAGACGTTAATATACGTTACGTACGAGAAAAGAACTAAATGCTCGGTTTAAAATTGTGTAAGATAGGGATGAAGTCTTTCGATCCTAATGTTCAATCTATACATCGAAGAAGCAGTGAGGGAAGTAAAAGAAAGGTTCACAAGTGGAATTACAATTCAAGGTGAAAGAAGATCACAGGTACGATTCGCTGATGACATTGCTATCATCACTGGAAATGAAGAATTACAGGATCTTCTAGATAGAATGAACAGTCTAATGAGGCCAGAATATGCATTGAGAGTAAATCGAAGAAAGACAAAAGTAATGAGAAGTAGCAGAAATGAGAAAAGCGAGAAACATAATATTAAAATTGTGGATAAGGAAGTAGATGAAGTTACGGAATTCTGATACCTTAACAGCAAAATATTCCATGACGAAAGGAGCAAGGAGGACTTGAAAAGCGAACTAGCACTGGAGAAAAGGGCATTCCTGGTTATAAGAAGTCTACTGGTGAGATAGGCCTTAATTTGAGGAGGAAATTTCTGAGAATGTCCGTTTGGAGCACAACATTGTTTGGAAGTGAAACATGGACCATGGGAAAAACGGAACAGATGTGAATCGAAGCATTTGAGATACGGTGCTACAGAAAATTGTTGAAAATTAGGTGGACTCTTAAGGTGAGGAATGAGAAAATTCTAACAAGGGAACTTCCCCATCGCACCCCCCTCAGATTTAGTTATAAGTTGGCACAGTGGACAGGCCTTCAAAAACTGAACACAGATCAATCGAGAAAACAGGAAGAAGTTGTGTGGAACTATGAAAAAATAAGCAAAATATACAAAGTGAGTAGTCGATGGCTAATATATGTAATATAAAGAAGAATGTGAGCCCAGGAGCACCGTGGTCACGTGGTTAGCGTGAGCAGCTGCGAAACGTGAGGTCCTTGGTTCAAGTCTTCCCTCGAGTGAACATTTTACATTCTTTATTTTCGCAAAGTTATGATCTGTCCGTTCGTTCATTGACGTCTCTGTTCACTGTAATTAGTTTTGTGTCTCTGTTTTGCGACCGCATCGCAAAACAGTGCGATTAGTAGACGAAAGGACGTGCCTCTCCAACGGGAACCGAAAACATTTGATCGCAAGGTCATAGATCAACCGATTCTTCCAAAGTAAAACACGTCTGATATATTCTATACCACACTCGTGGCGGCATGTGCGTCACATGATAGGAATATGTTGTCGACCCACCTAACTTGTACACTTAGCGAATGGGTAAAAAGATTTTTCTACCTTGCCCGATTTAGGTTTTCTTGTGCATGTGATAATCACTCCCAAAAAAGTGATGAAAACATAAAAATTTGTCACATAAACTGAAAATAAAAAATTAAAATTTTCGTACGGTGAAGGACTTGAACCGAGGACCAGGACCTCTCATTCCGCAGCTGTTCACGCTAACCACGGGACCACGGTGCTCCGAAGCTCAAGCTCACCTTGATTTTATATACGCATGGACTACTCAGTTTGTATATTTTGCTTATTTTTTTCAGAGTTCCACACAACTTCTTCCTGTTTTCTCGATTGATCTGTTTTTCAAGGCCTGTCCACTGTGCCAACTTATAACTAAATCTGAGGGGGGTGCGATGGGGAGGTTCCCTTGTAAGCAGAATCGACGAGGGAAGGAATACATACGCATGGAAAATACTGACAAGAAAAAGGAATAGGATGATTAGAATTCTGCTAAGACATCGGGTAATAACTTCCATCGTATCTGAGGGTGCATTAGAAGAAGACAGAGATTTGAAAATATCTAGCATACAATTGAGGTCTTAGGTTGCAAGTGCTACTCTGAGATGTAAAGTTTGGTACAGGAGAGGAATTCGTGTCAGAAAACTGCTGATTCAAAATTTAAAAAAGTAATTGCCACTCTACAGCACTTTTATAAGGACTAATCAAACCAAGTCAAACAATGCTGCATTTCGATATTAATTGTGCACAGATATAATCCATAAAACAAATATTTATGAGTATGTCAAACGTAATTAATCAAATAGTTGCACTATTAAGTATTTGTTTTTTTAAGAAAAGATAAACTTTTAAAGTTACTGGCTGCTATGCTTCCTTTGTTCATTCAACATGTTTTCCGACGATTTTTCATTGTCTAGCATTATTTAAAAAAACTCTAGCAGATCACGTTTTTCACCGTGGTTTTCTATGGGGAGTTCAGGGAAAAATAAACTTGCCAAAAAAGATGTTTAATACAGAAGATATGTCAATGACACAAAAGATGAGCTTACATTATTCAATTCACTCGGACAGTTATAACGTAAAATAATTTATATTTGATGCTGGAATTACATTGCAGATAGATCAGTTCCAACTGAAACGACAAAAGGTCTCTAAAACAGCTTAACAACAGAAAAAGCATAGGCAGTGTCCTCAATATGTTTAGAAAACTATCCTGATTATTCTTTCAACGCCACAATGAATTCTTCACAATTCGCGTTTTCTTTAACGCCAGTGAGGCTAGGGAAATGAAGGGTTTCTTTTTTTGTGACAATTTGTCCCTTCAATAATGCAATTTGCTTTTTAAATGCATCCATATCAGATCAGAAGTATTAAAATGTGAGATGTGCAATCCATTTCGTATATTCTAATTTTCGTTCCTCCTTTCCTTTCTTCTTCATAAGTTTAACAATATCGGCGTTTAGATCGAAATATCGTTCCAGCCAGGCCACTTCACTTAACTACCGTACTTTAAAGTAATATGTTTAGTCTCCATACTATTTGCTCATTTCCAAATATGTTCCAATGTGTGTGAATTCCTATGGGACCAAACTGCGGAGGTCATCGTTTCCTAGGCTACCTCCGGCGGGAGGAGCCGCGCTTGCTCATTTCCATCAAAAACTACTGCAACTGACTGTGTAATCATTCGAGTAACTTCAGTAAATTTTCTCTTTGTACAATAAAATTCATCACGTGCTCCACGCCTGCAAATTGACAACATATTCCTTCTTGATGTACAGAACTGAAATTCCCAAGCAAATCGTGTGTCAATTGTTGTCACTTTTTGTTCTTTCTTCGTCACGTAAATCCTTAAATTTTTTTCTGCATGGTGTTGTAACGTCGTTTCATAGCATATTCGACTTCCTTTATATAACGAACAATTTGTTTTTCTTTTTTTTTTTTTTTGTGGGTCATCGGTCTTCTGACTGGCTTGATGTGCCCCACCACAAATTCCTCTCCAGTGCCAACCTCTTCATCTCAGAGTAACACTTGCAACCTACGTACTCAATTACTTGCTGGATGTATTCCAATCTCTGTCGTCCTCTACAGTTTTTGCCCTCTACAGCTCCCTCTAGTAGCGTGGAAGTCGTTCCCTCATGTCTTCACAGATGTCCTGTCATCCTGTCCCTTCTTCTTATCAGTGTTTTCCACATATATTCCTTTGCTCTCAGATTCTGCGCAGGGCCTCCTCATTCTTTACCTTATCAGTCCACATAATTTTCGACATTCACCTGCAGCATCACATCTCAAATGCTTCGATTCTCTTCCGTACTGGTCTCCCCACAGTCCATTTTTCACTATCATACAATGCTGTGCTCCAAACGTACATTCTCAGAAATTTTTTCGTCAAATTAAGGCCTATGTTTGATACCAATAGACTTCTCTTGGACAGGAATGCCCTTTCAGCCAGTGCTAGTCTGTTGCAGATGTCTCCTTGCTCCTACCTCAACGTCATCTACTTCGTGACCATCAGTTCTAATGTTAAATTTCTCTTTGTTCTCATTTCTGCTGATCCTCATAACTTTTGTCTTTCTTCGATTCACTCTCACATTCTGTACTCATTAGACTATACATTCCGTTCAGCATATCACGTAATTCTTCTTCATTTTCACTCAGAATAGCAATGTCTTCAGCGAATCGTGCCATTGACATCCTTTCACTTTGTATTTTAATTCCACTCCTGAAGCTTTCTCTTATTTCCATCATTGCTTCTTCGATGTACAAATTGAACAGTAGGGGCGAAAAACTATGTCCTTGTCTTACACTGCCGGCCGCGGTGGTCTTGCGGCTCTAGGCGCTCAGTCCGGAACCGCGCGACTGCTACGGTCGCAGGTTCGAATCCTGCCTCGGGCATGGATGTGTGTGATGTCCTTAGGTTAGTTAGGTTTAAGTAGTTCTAAGTTCTAGGGGACTGATGACCACAGATGTTAAGTCCCATAGTGCTCAGAGCCATTTGAACCATTTTTTTGTCTTACACTCTTTTTAATCCGAGCACGTCGTTCTTGATCGTCCACTCTTTTTATTCTCTATTGGTTCTTGTACTTATTGTATATTACCCGTTTCTCCCTATAGCGTGCTCACATTTTTCTCAGAATGTCGAACATCTTGCACCATTTTACACTGTCGAACGCTTCTTCTTGGTCGGCAAATCCGATGAACGTGTCTTGTTTTTTCTTTAGTCTTGCTTCCGTTATCAACCGCAACGTCAGAATTGCCTCACTGGTGCTTTTACCTTTCCTAAAGCCAAACTGGTCGTCATCTAACACATCCTTAATTTTCTTTTCCATTCTTCTGTGTATTATTGTTTTCAGCAACTTGGAAATTTGGATGCATGAGCTGTTAAGCTGATTGCGCAATAAATCTTGCACTTGTCAGATCTTGGAGTCTTCGGAATTGTGTGGATGATATTTTTCGGAAAGTGAGATGGTATATCGCCAGTCTCATACATTCTACACATCAACGTGAATAGTCGTTTTGTTGCCACTTCCCCAAATGATTTTAGAAATTCTGAAGGAATGTTATCTATCCCTTCTCCCTTATCTGATCTTAAGTCCTCCAAAGCACTTTTAAATTCTGATGCTAATACTGGATCCCATATCTCTTCAAAATCGATTCCTGTTTCTTCTTCTATCACATCAGACAATTCTTCCCCGTCATAGAGGCTTTCAGTGCATTCTTTACACCTATCCGGTCTCTCCTCTACATTAAACAGTGGAATTCCGTTGCATTCTTAATGTTACCACTCTTGCTTTTAATGTCACCGAATGTTGTTTTGGGTTTCCTGTATGCTGATTCTGTCATTACGACAGCCATTTATTTTTCGAGTTCTTCACATTTTTCATGGAGACATTTCATCTTTTCTTCCCTGCACTTCTTATTTATTTCATTCCTCAGCGACTTGTATTTCTGCACTCCTAAGTTTCCGGAAAATTTTTGTACTTTCTCCTTTCATCGATCAACAGGAGTATTTCTTCAGTTACCGACGGTTTCTTCGCAGTTACCTTTTTTGTACCTATGTTTTTCTTTCCAACTTCTGTGATGGCAATTTTCAGAGGTGTCCATTCCTCTTCAACTGTACTGCTTATTGAGCTATTCCTTATTGCTGTAACTATAGCCTTAGAGAAATTAAGCGTATCTCGTCATTCCTTAGTACTTCCGTAATCCACTTCTTAGCATACTGATTCTTCCTGACTAATGTCTTAAACTTCAGTCTACTCTTCATCACATCTCTATTGGGATCTGAGTCTGTATTTTCTCCTGGGCACGGCTTACAATCCAGTACCTGATTACTGAATCTCTGTCTGACTATGATGTAATCTAACTGAAATCTTCCAGTATCACTGGGCCTTTTCCTAGTATACTTCCTCCTCTTGTGATTCTTGAACAGACTATTCGCTATTACTAGCTGATATTTATTACAGAACTTAATTAGTCTTATTCCTCTCTCAGTCCTTGTCCCAAACCCATATTTTCTTATAACATTTTCTTCTACTTCTTCCCCTACAACTGTATTCCAGTCCTCCATGACTATTAGATTTTCATCTGCCATTACATACTGTACTACCATTTCAATATCCTCATATACTTTATCTATCTCTTCATCTACAAATTGTGACGTCGGCATGTATACCTGAATTATCGTTCTGGATATTGTTTTGCTGTCGATTCTGATAACAACCCTGTCAATGAACTGTTGACAGTAACACTTTCTCTGTACTACCTTCCTATTCATAACGAATGCTACTCCCATTATGCTATTTTCTGCTGCTGTTGATATTATCCTATACTCATCTGACCAGAAATCCCTGTCTGCTTTCCATTTCAGTTCACTGACCCCTGCTATATCTAGATTGAGCCTTTGCATTTCCCTTTCCAGATTTTCTAGTGTCCCCACCATTTTCAAGCTTCTGACATTCCATGCCCCGACTAGTAGACCGTTATCCTTTCGTTGATTATTCAGTCTTTTTATTATGGTAACCTCCCCCTTGGCAGTCCCCTCCCGGAGATCCAAATGGAGGCTGTTCCGGAATCTTTTGCCAATAAAGAGATCATCACGAGTTTTTTAAATTACAGGCCACATGTCCTTTGGATATACGTTACGAGTCTTTAATGCAGTGGTTTCCATTAACTTCTGCATCTTCATGGCGCTGATCATTGCTGATTCTTCCGCCTTTAGGGGCAGTTTCCCACCCCAAGGACAAGAGAGTGCCCTGAAGCTTTGTCCACTACTCCGTCCTTTTTATAAGGCCGTTGGCAGAATGATGGTGATTTCTTATGCCAAAATTCTTCAGCAGCCATTCGCGATTATTAATCAAAATTTAAACAGTGGCAGGATTCGAACTCAGGATAGAGGACTTTGAGATTATTAATCAAAGATGCTAACGGTAAATCATGAACAAATTGCGCAGAACGAACACCGCTGACACCACAATTCTGCCAAACTGAAGAAAGCCTTTCCGACCGCCAAATATCGCATCGCACTGCGAAATGAAATGTTGCGCTGCACCGTGTGTTTCCGAGAAGGACCGTGCAAAGCCGAGATGTACGGATAATTGCCGAGACAAGCTGAGCGTCGGGAACGTAGGCGTGCAGCACATTATGCATGCTTGGAGTTTTGGACGCCTTGGTTGACCCTGATATAAGGTATTTCCATGACGTTTTCCACCGTGGTAGTTCTCTCTGGAGGACCTGAAAGCGGATAATCTTCTAGAGTTATGCAGGTACATCTGATTTCGTTGTTCATTTCTGAACTGTTGACATTGAATGAGCTGTCTTCTAATCAAACTCCACCAACTTTGGACGAATTTCTGGGGTGATGAAAAGTTCTAAACAAAGTTTTCCTACACATCGTATACGAATTGAACAATAAATACCACACCAAAAATAGAATTTCATTCTAGTTCAGACATAAAAATTTTCGTCTTTCAGATACATTTTTTTCTGCTATAAAATTATTGTAAAACAAATTATAGCATTTTCTTTGTTCATTCGACATTAACTGTTACTGTACTTGAACGAAAATAGGAAAAACGCTCCAAATGGTGTCCATAAACATATTTTCAATGTGTCCATTTTTTTAACGTCAGTTACCAGCAGTTATATTCGAGTTTGTCTCTTGTATCCCTCATACGTAGGACCATCCAAGCATTTCTACTGGCTTATTCAAAACTGAATGTAACATTTATGACAATGTAACAAATGAAGAACAACTTCCAAAGTAATGCAAGAATAATGTTGATGCGTAGTTATTAATTTGGAACAACGTCAGAAGTTGCAATAAGCAATTCTGTACATAGTGACATTGGACAATTTGGCAATAAGGGTATTGAATGTGGTCTTTCGTATAACATGGACGACTAATCAGTGATTTTCTGATTTATTCGACCCAGTATATTCGGTTGAAGGATGAACGTCCATTGAATGATGTGCAGGAAATCCGGTGCTGATCCTTAATACGTAGGTAGGCCTTATCTTGTTAGAACTGTATCGAAAAACGGGTGAATGGCGGGGATGTGACTACAGTCTGCACCGCTTCCTTGAAAGAGTTTGTAACAGCCGAAGCTGCAAGTTGCGCCTGACTACAACGTAATTGCTCATTATCCCGTGTGACGCTGCAGAACGTGGTGCTCAAAGCAATATAGCATATTTCGTGTTCAGGAGCTACTCCTGCCCCGTTTTAACGCGCGGCACTATCTTCTTCATTTACGCGATGATCTAGCATGCGCCATTTGCGGCGTCGTGGCGTTTTATGGTCCATTGTGCATGCATATTCTCCAGCAATGTGTTATTCTTCTGCCAAAAGGTCACAAACGCTTGACTGTGCGGGCCGAGCTTTCGTTCCGCCGATGTCTATACTTAGATTTTTATTGGTTATGAAGCATGACCAGACAACGGGAGCGGCATAGAAAACAAGGCAGTACGTGCAGACCTGGTAACATCAATACTCACTGTACACCAAAAAAACGCGAAAACCACTTGGTTTCAATAGACACACACAACCAAGAAATAAAACGCAGTGTCGAAAATTTAATAACAAGGCAACTGAAATTCAAATGTGCCCAAAACAATTTACATTAAAAATTTCTGACATCTAAAATACACTTTCCACAAAATAGTAAAGCTGTAAATATTCTGGTACAGAAACAACCCAGTTTATAAACGGTTCTTTAATATGGAGCAGGAGTCAGTGTCTTTGGACCACAATCTAAAGATACGGGAATCCAGGTACGATTCCAGTTAAAAAAAAGTAGCGTCAAGTAGCGTCTATTAAGCCTGGAATTAAAAAAGTATTTGGTATTAACTGCCGCCGTGGCTATAAAATTCATCCAGGTAACTCAACAATAAACGCTGGATGAATTGACTTTACTGTTAACAATCATTTCGTCCAGTTCTGTGTCCTTAATAAAGGGTTTAGAAACTAACCTTGCATATCTTTACTTTGAGTTAACCATACACCAGAGATCAGGATCCCCGGCACGGGACATTATATGCCCAGAAGGTCCCCTGGCCTGATAAGTTACAATACTACTTGCTGATACTCTCTGGTCTCCATGCGAGAATGTGTAAAAATAATGTAGATCGAACGAAATTTTTACTGTCGTAAAGTGCGGTGAAAAGATTGGACTCTTATTTCCGAACACTCAAAACAATCCACATATTCATATTAAGATAACGGTTCCTTAGAAATTACAGGACAATCATTTTGAAGGTTATCAGAATTTATTTGTCTCTTCCTTGCTTAACGACGCCGGTAAGTAATTTTTGTTGTTAAACATCGTCATTCCGTAAAATTTTTCGACGTTTTCCGATATTTATCACTCAATTTTTCTTCTTCCTGACAACTTCCTCACAACTTTAGAACATCCGTGAAAACCTTCTGGCCGCAAGTAAAAGATGTTTAAATATCAGTAACTTTTCTCGCGTTTTTCATTATTAAATTTTCACTTCATTCTGTGATGTTAATAATCAGTGTTTTATTAATCTTAAATGGCATAGTACTAATGAATTCAAAAATTTTAACATGAGAACGTTTCCCTAGGTTTACACTCCACTCAAACACATTTTCCAATTTTCGAGTATTGTTCGGGAGCCCGCCCGGCGAGCCGTGTGGTCTAGCGCACTGCTTCCCGGGCGAGAAGGCGTTCCGGTCCCCAGCACGAATGCGCCCGGCGGATCAGTGTCGAGGTCGTGTGTGCCGGCCAGTTTGTGAATGGTTTTTAAGACGGTTTTCGATCTGCCTCGGCGAATGCGGGCTGGTTCCCCTTATTCCGCCTCAGTTACCCTATGTTGGCGATTGCTGCTCAAACACTGTCTCCACGTACTCGTACGCCATAATTACTCTATTATTCTACCACGCAAACATTTGAAGTTACGCTCGTCTGGTGTGAGACGTTCCCAAGCGGGGGGGGGGGGGGGGGGCGGGGGAGAGATGGGGGTTTTACTGCTGGGCCGAACCGCACAATACCCCTGGTTCGGTGTGGGGCGGCGGTGGGGTGCGTGGATTGCTGTAGCCTGTTGTGGGGTTGTGCACCACTGATGGAACGAAACCTCTCTAGGTCCCCAGTGCAAAGCAGTACAATACAATACAATTGTTTGGGATATTCGGTGCTCCACGAGGAATGGCCAATAATCAGAGCTACGACAGGAACTATCAGTCGAAGTCAAAAGTCTACTAGGCTCTAAACCTACCTTAAGGTACTCGCTACTGTGAAACGCAACTCTTCTGCCAAACAATGCTCATAGCTCTTAAGGCATGCATTTTAGAGCCCATTTTTTACTTGTTTTGGTTCATACCACCTCCTCCCAAAATATCGAAAACAAAGAGCTTCCAGTAGAAGCGATTTATTCAACATTATCGAAAAATGGAGAAGTGTTCATGGCTCTTACGCTATGAACTGTAGACCGCCTGTTTGCTCGACTCCTTTGCTTCAAATTATAGTTACTCTCATACCGCTGAATACTGACCATTACTCCTGGGATGTCCTGTATAAGGAGCTTTCATCTGATTTTCACACATACGAGGGCTATTCGGAAAGTAAGGTCCGATCGGTCGCAAAATGGAAACCACTGTGTAAATCAATTTTTTTTATTTGTAGCAGTTAGCTACAACTTCCAGCTATTTCTCTACATAGAAACCGCTCCGAATTAGACTTTTTCCGTAGTGTTGTACCAACTTTCCAATACCCTCGTTACAGAAGGCAGCTGCCTGTGCTTTCAGCCAATTCTTTACGCTGGTCTGCAGCTCGTTGTCTGTTCCAAAATATTGTCTTCATAGTCAGTGGCTCCTGTGACCAATGATGAACGTCAGGGGGAGCCACATCCAAGCCGAACGGTGGATGATCAAAGACTTCCCACCGAAAATGCTGCTGGAGTACCTTCATTACCCCTGCAGTAAGCTGCCAAGAATTTTCAGGAAATGCATGACAGTTAAGTTATGTGGGCTGCATGAAATCAGGCGAAATCTCCCAGCAGACACCCATACTAGACGGAAGATATTATTGTTCCAGGCATCTTTACGTACTCGCTATGCACTCAGAACTGAAAAGAGCGATTTGACGCTATCGACTGGCATACTAGAGGCACTGCCCAACACATCTGTGCAAAGCTTCATCGTATTTTCACTGCGTTTCCATTTCGCACGAGATCGGACCTTACTTTTCGAATTGCCTCGTACTTTTCCATTAGACTATCGTACAATCGACGTATAATCTGAGGCATACACTTTCATTACGTATCAAAATCTATTAGTTCCTCTTCTGCGAGGAAGAGCTGTTGATCCGTGAAAGACGTGCACTTTGTTCACCATTCAGTGCTCGCATTTCATGTTTCTAAGCCACACGTTCTGGTATTCGGTAAACTAATAAATCAGGTAATACTAACAATTTCTATGGGTTGCCTGATTTATTTGACGATTTTTACAGCTTGTCTCACACTGATCTGTGAGAGGAGCTTGGCGCCAGGAATTTTCTTTATTTATGGGCTAGGGCAGCAGTCTTCCTAGCAGCCATGATGGCTCCCCGTTTCCCATCCTTTTTCCGATCGCCAGTGTAGCACGTGGTGGCGTTTGAAAGTTCAGTAGTGGCCAAAGTTTCTCCTGCTCTCAGTTCCCCAACCTGCCTTACCAACCTTGTAACTGATATTTCTTCTCAACTTTAACGTCGCGAGGTCGCCTCCCTGTGAAATTCCGGCCCTATGATTGGCCAGTTCAGGTGCGCGCCCGTTTTTCGCGGGTAGGCGCCAACCGCCCTCCGCGGATGGATAGTGGACAAAGGGGAAGTAGTCAGTTCTAGTGTGACCGTGCCTGAGGCCGGAGGTGCTGCTTCCAGGAGATGAAGTTCGGTAAGCATGAGCGCCGGCGTGCACTGTAGATTCGCGCCCTGCGGCCCAGAGGGAACCTTATAGGTCATTGTACTGATGTGCGGTCCTTGAATTACGGTTTATGCAATGTTTTCCGTGTTATAAGACTGTAGGGTTTTCCTTATACAGTTGGGCATGATGTGCGAGACGTGTTGGTTAGTCACAGAAGCTTGCAGTACGGCACTGAAGTGCATACATTCATGCTCACTTTTCCACTTCGTCCGACAGTAGCTCTTTCAGTTCTCCTGTGTAAAATTCGACTCAGAATTTATGTCTTCCCAGCTTGAAAACTTGTGCCCTTTGTCCTACGCCACGTGGTGTGTCTGGCACCCCTTCATGTTTCGTTAACGTAGTCGGACCGCGAGCCAAAGTTATGTGAATAGTTTCGCGTCTTGCTGGTTGTATTCCTTTAGTACAGAAGGCTACCTAGCGATTCACCCACGGTAGCATCTTTCTTAGTCTGATTCATGGTGGTGGTCGTTGTATGCCTGCAATCCCTTCCTTTAGTAAATTGGACCCCATTTGATAATACGGCGATCGTCCCTAAAATTGCTTGTCTCCTGCTATCGTGGCTTATTATGAACGAGCGTTGGGGCAAGCTGCTGAACTCAATTCTTTCCTCCCCCACCCCCATTTTATTGTATAATTGTTCAGTATCCAACTGTTAAATAAATAAGTCCTTTAATCTGTACATTCTCCCTTTCATTGCGTGAAACCATCCTTAGTGTCACAGTAGAATAATGAAGAACTATAACGGTTGCTACAAGGTCGTGCAGGTCTCGCGCCATTAATGATAGGATCAAGATTCAATATCGCGCGCCTGGCACGACCATTGCACGCATGGCACCGATAATAGTAATAATAATATTCAATTACCCCCCACTGATAAACTTGGAAGTGTTCACGGCTCAGTGTGAGTACGTGAGCACTAAATCCACTTGATGTAGTGGAAGTAGTGGCCTCTTTTTTACCTCGCTGATTTAAAAAAAGGAATATCAAAAATTACAGGCCCTACACAGAGGGATAGTAACCTGTAAAATAAAACGAGCCACCGCTTTTATCCTCTCGCTTCCTAGTTGGCGCCAGCAACGTGTTTTTCTGTGTGTGGCGTGGCACAGTGTTCTGCTGTGCTGTGGTGTGATGGCCATTTCTGTACTCCCCATGCCACAGAAAATTGTCCATACGACAGACTGGAGAGGACCTTTCTATCCTCTTCTCTGACTTCATCGCTTTCATTCCTCGAAGGTGACTGGGGGAAACTTTCAAAGCGATTTTCTCTGTTCTGAGACGCTGAAAGGCCAGGATTAACATCAGCTGTATTGTCCCATTCCAATACATTAATTTCATCCTTACTATCACCATTCTCATCGGCGTTTGAAAATTGTCGCGCACACATTGCCGCTACTCTGCAATTCTGCACAAACTGGAGAAAGATAAAGCTTCTTCTGCCATCTGCAATCAACGTTAGGTGCTAGCACGACTACTATCTTTATGAAGAGCTGTAGGTTAAGTTGTAAACTCACGTTGCACTAAAACACCGAAATGTATACACCAGACATTCGTGATCACTGCGGTATTGATTCCTGCCCCATATAAAAGGTGTTAACATATTCCCATTGCAAACTTCCAGAACTTGTAGATGGGAGTGAGTATATTATATTTTGAACAGAAATCCATGTCCGGGAACGTACGGCTTCCTTTCTACGACGGTTTCAATTCAGATATTTAAGTGGGATGTAAGCGAAAGTGACTAAAATTCTGAAAATTTTTCTACTGGACCTTCATTTACTATGTGGTATTGACATTTCAATTTCTGAGTATTACGTTCCAAACAGTAATTAACCACAGCTTACACAGGGCCATGCCCCTTTGTTGTTCAGTATTCCCTCATATTGTTTATTTCTGCGGTGTTATCTTCCAGTTTTATCCAGTCACAATGTAGGGAATTTTTCAACGTTTAGCACATCACGAACTAAAAAAGTGTGCGCATGGAAAAACTCAAAATCCCAATGAAATTTACAACTCTCTGGTAGGAAAACCATGCCCCAAGACATTCGTTTCCACACCTGCTGATGAAGTTGCTGCGTATGATGCATGTTTAGTTTTTAACAGTGTTGTTCTTGGTAGACTGCGGACTCTACAGAGGCTAGGATTTGAACCAGGAACCTTCACCCTGTCGATATTGAAGAAATCGGTAACAGGAGAATTGATGCAACTGTTATTATTGTTAATCAGTTTGAAAATCTGGTTAAACTAAGAGAAGACGCAAAGAAAAGACTGCTTGAGAATGAAGAGGAGAATGCGTATGGTTTGCGTTAGTTACCAGATAAAGTAAGGCCTAATACAAACACTGTCAAATCTTTGATTCAGTTTTCCCGTAACTTACATTTTGACAACTTTATGTACCTTTTCCTCGCAAACACATTACAGTATTTAAATTTGGCATGCAATTAGTCAGTACCACAGTGAAACATTGTGTGAAAGGAATTTTCATTTACTACAATAGTAAGGTATTTATGGAACAGAAATGCCCTAAAATTTGTTTTTTTTTCAGAGTAGTTCGAAGAGCTGTAAAAATTTAATGAAAGAAGGTATCATTGTTATGTTCCACTGATATTGGTAATAGTGGTGTATCAAAGTTGACATAAAAAACATTAATTTTGATCTGACAGGTTTTCAAAACAAGAACACTTGTACCTTCCTTGTTGAAAAATATCAGTTAAAAATATCAGTTAAAAACATATTACTTCAATAAGCATGAGAACGTATAAGTGTATCCATATAAAATTCCTTAATAACTGTGCCAAATTGCATTACATTCCCTCGAAGACTTAGGATTTTATAAGGTTTTTCTCCAGAGTTTGAAACATCACGTATGTCCCCCCCTTAACTCATACATTTCTCCTTGAGGAATTGAATTAGGCGTGATGCAGTAGAGTTTTTAGGTAACAGTTAGAAAGGAAACAAAACTAAATACCCGTTTATCACTGAAGCACATTTGTTTGTATTAACACTTAAACATTACGTTCTGTACGTACAGATGTTGTACATTTGGTTTGGAATAATGTACACATGTAATGTATACTGAAGTGCCAAAGAAAATGGTACAGGCACGCGTATGCAAATACGGAGATATGTAAACACGCAGAAGACGGCCCTGCTGTCGGCAATGCCTATGCAAGAGAAGAAGATTCTGGTGCAGTTGTAAGATCGGTTACTGCTGCTACAATGGCAGGTTATCAAAAGTTAGGTGAGTTTGAATGTGGTGTTACAGTCGGCGCACGAGCGATGGGGCACAGGATCTCCGAATCAGCGATGAAGTAGGGATCTTCCCGTATGACCATTTCACGAGTGTACCGTGAATATTAGCAACCCGGTAAAACTTCAAATCACCGACATCGCTGAGGCTGGAAAAAGATCCTGCAAGAAAGGGACCAGCGGCGACTGAAGGGAATCGTTAAATGTGACAGAAGTGCAATCTTTCCTCAACTTGCTGCAGATTTCAGTGGTGGACCATCAACAAGTGTCATCGTGCGAACCATTCAACGAAACATCATCGATATGGGCTTTCGGAGCCGAAGGCTCACTCGCGTACCGTTGATCATTGCAGTACCAAAGCTTTACGCCTTATCTTCGCCCGTCAACACCGACACTGGACTATTGATGACTGGAAACGTATTGTCTGGTCGGACGAGTCACGTTTCAAATTGTATCGAGCAGAGGACTGTTCAAGTGTAGTTGGAGTGATATGGGACCCCTACTAGATACTACTCTGATAGGTGACACATACATAAGCACCGTGTCTGATCACCCGCATCCATTCATGTCCATTGTGCATTCCGACGGACTTGGCCAATTGAAGCAGTACAATGCGACACTCCACACGTCCAGAGTTGCTACAGAATGGCACTTCCGCTAACCAGTAAACTGTCCAGACATGAACGTTATAGAGCATATCTGGGATGCCTTGCAACGTGCTGTTCAGAAGAGAACTCCACCCCCTCGCGCTCTTATGGAATTATGAACATCCCTTCAGGATTCATGGTGCCAATTCCCTCCAGCTCTACTTCAGAACTTAATCGAGTTCATGCCACTTCGTGTTGCAGCACTTCTGCGTGCTCGCGGGGTACCCTACGCGACATTACGCAGGTGTTCCAATTTCTTTGGCTCTTTGGTTTATAAGTGTTAATATAAAAAATGCCCTTAAGTGATAAATGTATATTTCGTTATGTTTCCTTTTTAATTGTTACCCAATAATTGTACTGCGTCACGCGTAATTCACTTCCTCAAGCAGAAGTGGACGTGTTGAACATCTGAACTGAAATCATCATGTATTGGAAGCTTTACGTTTTAGGACATATGTTTTTATTCAGTATACTATACAACTTACTTCCTTCCACAAGCGCTAGAAGTTTGTAAAGGGAATTTCTGAACACCCTGCATACGTTGTTGGCAACTTTACTACGAATGTATATGTCGAAGCACTTACAGGATTAACAACAGTTGGTCTTCAATAACTTGTGCTACAAAGCTTTCTAGGTAGTTTCATAGTTAATTCGTTACATGTTCCACAGATCATCTGAACGATTTATCTAAATAATAGTTTACAGACTATGTATAGATGATTTAGTCTGCCGTTATAAGTTCATAAATGGCATACTGGATTATTTTTCAGTCCTACTCCAGTATCTGTACTTAAAACTAGTTTTTTTCCGGGCTAGCAGTTTCTTTTAGTTACAGTTTCGCCCGTGGAATTGAAGTAATTATGCGGAAGAATTAGTTAAAGGTTATAGTAAAACTTGCTTTATTACATGTCTGACATATTATATTATTGTCTAAATAATCACAAACTTCTGTTGTAGTACAGTGAAGTCCTTCTCAGCACCTGTCACATTTAATGTGAGTATATAAAGGTCACTTTTTATTCTAATATTACTGGGACATTAATTAATGCTTTATGAAGAGTTTCATTATCGAATATATATTTTGAGAAAGTGTAGTTAAGAAACCTAGCTCTCTGAAGATGACCCTACAAGATGAATGCAGGTGAACACTACTTCATATTATTATGGGAATGCCCGCATCTCGTGGTCGTGCGGTAGCGTTCTCGCTTCCCACGCCCGGGTTCCCGGGTTCGATTCCCGGCGGGGTCAGGGATTTTCTCTGCCTCGTGATGGCTGGGTGTTGTGTGCTGTCCTTAGGTTAGTTAGGTTTAAGTAGTTCTAAGTTCTAGGGGACTTATGACCACAGCAGTTGAGTACCATAGTGCTCAGAGCCATTTGAACCATTATTATGGGAATATTAACTGCTTTGTTGCAATCAATACCTTGTGATGACTTACCTCCTGATGACTTCATTATTGAGTGGAAATATGCAAAATACATTTGCAGACTGATTTGTTTGCTTCCAAGACTAGCAACTATAAAAAGAGCAAAAGTAGCTGGACTTAAGCGACTGAGAAGCTGAGTAATATATTTCATAACGTCTAAGTTTCCACCCATATGTACATCCAGAAACCTGGAACATTCTACCTCGTTTACAGATTTTTCTTCTGGCGTTAGTTCCTGTCTCTCAATGATATATTCAAGGGGAGGGTTTCTCTAAAGGCCCGACATTAATTAATTGCTAACAGGCTATGAGATTTTTGCGTAACTCAACAGTAGTGATACGAAGGCAACCCACATTGATGATGGACAATCTCTTTAGATAGCATCACGCATTGCAACTCATTAATACTTCACTTGCTGTAAGTGAAACATTTCCTTATTGTGGTTCATCAACGAAAAGACTTGTTTTATTTGGTACTCCTACTGAGTAGGCTACCCGAATTCATTTTTCGAAAGCGGTAACCGATCATACCCACGCGATACTCACAACAAAATGTTACGTACAGCAAGGGAAACGATCGGATAACATATCTAAAGGGGATTCTGACTTTCTGTTGTAAAGCAGTTAACGAAAGAAAACGGACAGTGTTCCGTCGTCCGACTCCGAACAATCCACCGCAAGCCTCTTCTATTTTCTCACTGAAACGCATTTAAGAGAACAATACAGACGGAGTAAATGATATGGAGACAGGAAACAATGAACTCGATTAATTACGGTGAAATAGATAATTATTAAGTTAAAAAATTACACTCCATCCAATTTACATATGTTCCATATAAGCTACCATCAAGGGAAGACAAAATGAAATTGGTTATTTATGTTATAGTCCTGTAAGATTCTCCCAGCGAAATTTTCATTGGAATTAAAAAAACGTTCACTGGTTTACAGATAATGACACTTTTAATTATATCTATTTAGTGGTACTTTACCCATTTCTTAAAATCGATCACTACAGGCAACAATTAGATAATAAGAAGATAATAAGAACAAAATGAAACGCTTCACTCTTCATTCCCTAACTCAACTATTGGTGTGATTATTTGTTTCTAATACGAAAACACATCTCTTCCAGGGTAAATTTACGCGAAGTATCTTCAACATTTAACTGCTAGTAAAAATTTCGACGTATTTCTTTCGCATCAGATTGTACTGTTCTTTTAATAGATCCACGACGCGTGCAATACGAAGAAAGAGAAAAGAGGCTGTCACTTCTCTCACTAAAAGCAGGAGCGATTTCTGGAGCGTGGGGCGTAAATGCATCTGTGGTTGAGAACGGCGGCCTTTAAATCCATCGCACAGAAAAAGCGTGGCACTCCCCCGGAGCTTGAGCGAAGCAATCTCGCAGAATCCACGGCGGCCCTTTCACACACTTCCACAGGTGTAGGCGGTACCGTGGCGCGCCGTGGGTAGATCTCGCTATTCAAGAGGGAGACCTGAAAGGAGCGGTGTAAGGATAGAGGAAACATACGAGCTCCCAGCGAGCAAACCTCATTGCCTGATTCTATTTCAGAGGCAGTGTCTCCACCTCTACTATGATTTTGGATTGTCCTGCAGATTCGTAGATCTCGAGTGAAGGGCGACGTTAGTCCAAACACCGGATTCGTGTTGCGGCATTCAGATTCTGGTCTGGCGAATTCCACGATGGTTCTCTCGAACAGGAAATGGCCGATAATCTCTGACATCCTTTCTCCATCCAAGTACTGCTTGTGTATGAAACTCGTTGTCGATAGGACGCTAACCCAATCTTCCTTCTCATCGTTAATGTATTCGAGTAATTCAAGGTTATCACAATTTAATTTGAAAGGATGTTTTCGTTTAGATTCAAGTAATGAGACTTCCACCTGTCATACTGCAACCAAAGGAATGCGTACCCCTCTCTCCTTGATAGTGTTGTTGTATGCACAGAAGTCGCAGCGCTAGATAACTGTAGTAAAATGCAGGAGGGCCTGGAGAGGATCGACTGTCGGTGCAACGATTGGCAAAAGACCGCCAAGAAATAGAAATGTACGTATTTACGAATACATTGACGGAAAGACCCTTTTGTACGACGACATGATTGTGGAACAATCACAGGAAGCAGTCATATCCATTAGACGTGTGGAAGGAAGCGTACAGAGTGATTTAAAGGGGAATGGCCACATAAAACTAATCACTTGAAAGACTGATGCCTGACTGGGATTCATTGGAAGAATTTTACCTTTCGTTGTTTATTCAACCGTCTTCTGGTGGTCATCTCCCCTTCGCAGTGGCTTATCGGTGGTAAGAATGATGGTCTAAGCCTCAGTGTGTTGTATTGTTGTTGGTACTGGTTTTCTGTCTGTTCTCATGAGAATAATCCTGTCTCTAAACCGCTCACAGTAACTCTTTCTACCCTACCTTACCATTCATGACAAATTCTATTTACGTTACATAATTTCTGCTACTGTTGATATCATCCTATGTTCATCTGAGCATAAATTCTTATCGTTTGCTTTTTTAATTTCACTTCACCGACTCCTCCTGCATTTGGACTGAGTCTTTCAATTTTCATATTCAGATTTCTTCTCAACAAAATTAAGAGTTCTGCCATAACTCACTCCACTTCGTAGAAGCTCACCCTTCCGTTCGTTATAGTCACCTCCCGCAGAAGATCCGAATGAGGTACTAGTCCGCAATGTTTTGCCAACGGATGATCATCATGATACTTTAGTAACATGCAACGTGTCCCATGGATACACGTTATATGTCTTTGATGTAGCGCTCCCCATTGCCATTTGGATCCTAATGACGTTGATTATAGCTGATTTTACGCCACATAGGGGCAATTTCTCACCCAGTGGTCAAGAGGGTGCTCCAAACCTCTTTTCGCTCCTCCGCCTTCTTTGCAAGAACATAGGCGGAACGAGGTTGCCTCGATGTATTTTAAGTCTTCAGCCGCTATAGCTGATGATTTCTAAACGATTTCAAGAACTGGAGGGGACTGAAACCGTGATCCAAGACGCTTAGATTTCTTGTCAAAGACACTACCATTCTTTTATTTATTTCTTTATTTTTATAGATCCTGCGCTCTCACAACGTTATCGCCTTCTTCGGCGTGGCGACTCTTCGCCCCTGTATTTAGCTGTAAATCTGGAAATGTTTCCATTCTCCTCATATTTTTAAATATTTGCTTTTAATCAACTTCCTCGACTTCTTGGGTCGTTGGTTACATTTGCTTTGTGGAAAAATCTATACATAATGCACAAAATTATTTATAACTTGTCTGAAATTAATATGGATTGAAAAGTGGACTATAAATTGACATGTACTTGAAGCCAGAATAAAATCAATTTTCTGTGTTTCCTTTTGCAGCCCACATTTTCATCGTGGCTTCAAACCTTTTGCATGAAACAGAATGTCATGACCATCGCTCACAGATCAGCAAAGGATCCAGGCCTCCGTGGCTTCATTTAGTTTGTCTAACAACGTTGGCTAGCAAATCTCAAAGTCATCAAGCACCCCTGAATCCAGGGATATTGGCACCATATGCATGAATCATTCACGTTTAATTGTGTCCCCTTGCTGCACCGAGATTATGGACACAACACAGTCATCATCCAGAATAAACTCCAATGCTGGGTATTAACTTCATATGGGATGGTCATCACTAAAAGATTGTCTAGATGACATGTCTTCTGGAAAGGCATCGACAAAGACATAAAACAGGTGGTCGCAGCGTGCGAGGCACACCAGAGCATGTTGCTGTTTCCAGTGGTCTGAGACAACGTCACTCTGGTCCTAGATTCATCTCTATTTTGCTGGGCTTTTTCTTGGTTTGTCTGGTTTGATTTTGATCAGAGCAGGAAGAAATTGCTTTATGTCTCTCAGATGCAATCGACTTCCTCTGAAAAATCCGTGAAATCCTTATCACGCGTTTTCTTCCATCTAAGGATTACCAGAACTATTGGGGCAGATAATAGACCTCAGTTCACATCGTAAGTTTTTCGGCACTTTTGAGAAGAAAATGGGCTCACCTTGATCGAAACAGCGTCGCTGAATTTCGCTTCCAGCGGCCTGGTGGAAAGAGTGGCAGTAATATAATGATCTCAGAGAGGCAGATACCTTGTCTCTCACCTTCTACAGCTCCATACCACAGTGTAGGTCAAGATCAGCAGAAAAAGTATATGATCGACTGCAGCGGTCTCAGTTCTCCATCTCGTACACCCACACCCCAGCGTCCTCCCCGCCGTTGCTATAGCCTTCGGAATGACGAATAAACACTGGTATTCTCGAGGTGTTGCACCAACATTATGTACGAGCTTGTGTCACATGGCTCATAGGCAGGGCAGTAGTCTAAATCTAGCTGACAGATCACTCCCACTTTCAAAAGCAGCGCAATCAAGTACATCTTTGAAAGATTCTGGCAGAGAATTTCTCCTGGATTTCTGTTTCAGACCTAGTTCAAACAGCAACCAGGGGCTACAGTCGACCCCCTGCCTGCCCCACTCTTCAGAACCGACGACCAGGAGACGCATGGACGCCTCTCTACCAGCCGGTACCACAGCCCATCCCCATGGATATCGAGAGGAGTCCAAAGGGTTTGCCACTTCCTCAAATCACTGGCACCACCAATGCTGACTACCAAGGGACTGAGATGTGCCACCATCCTTCTCTGGGTGACGGGAGGGTGGTGGGGAAGGAAACAGGGCGCTATATTTAGGCTTATAGCCCATACCAACATGACGGTACTGTATCAAGATTTGTCTATGCCCTAGACCTCAGAGACCACGACAATGCAAACAAAATAAAGTGTGTCAGTACGCAACAACAAAGGCAAGCCACGTTATGGAGAGCAACTCCAGACACCAGCGCTCCGGCTCTGGGCGCCTGCCTCATCGACGGACAGCAGTGACATCGCTCCTAGGAGTCACAATAGCGAGGACGTATTTACGTACGTCACGTCACAAAACCGAAAGTAGTTCATGAGCAATCCATGTGCCCGCCAATACTTAAGCCATTGTCGGGGTTACGTCCGTCAACTGCAGCCTCTCACAGTTTGATGAGGCCGCCAGCAGACTTCATCTTGGCTGTGCAAAGAGTTGGCTTCACGACACTCGCGCCTCGCGGACTTTGTGGGCTCCTTATTGTGATTACATTTAGAGACCTGTCTCCGTTAGGTCTTATGGGCTCTATCATATCGTTTGTGACTTGGCCATTCTAGGTGAACAGTTAAACTATCAGAATGTTTTACGAGACAGAAGCTTCGATTAATAAACTGTTTATGTGTTTTTATGTGATTAAATACGGAAAATTAGTAATAAGTCGGTTCTACATCTACATCTACGTTATTACTCTGCTATTCACAAAAAGCTTTACTGGCAGAAGTAAAGCTGTGAGGACGGGGTGTGAGTCGTGCTTGGGTAGCTCAGTTGGTAAAGCACTTGCCCGCGAAAGGCAAAGGTCCCGAGTTCGAATCTCGGTCCGGCACACAGTTTTAATCTGCCAGGAAGTTTCGTCTTGCAGTGTTGTTTCTCATTCAGTTATGATCGCCATTGAAGAAAAATGTAACTAACTGCTGCGTAGAAAAGCCTTGTCTCTTACGAATACTATGTTTTATTGCCTTGGTTGAGGGCGTTTTCAGAACGGGTTTCAGTCTACAGTTTATTTTTATCCTGGAATCTCCACAATCTATGTTTCAGGTACAGAGGAGAAGAACAAAATGCAGATGCAAACCTGTGTCCAAAACCATCATCCAACAAGGCAACAGAGCATCGCATTCACAGCTAACTACATCTTCTCCACTAGCTATCGCGCCAATCAGCCGGGATCACTGCATAACAAACAACATTGCGAGACGTTCTCTCTACAAAGTCACGTCTGCTGCCGAAGTGAATGCGTAGTGGCAGAAGCTGGCGATTAATTTCGATGCTTTGTTGTATCGTTCGATGCCGTTTCTACACACGTCTTCCTATACTATCGTTCTTGGTGGTACATACTATTTTCTAGTCCTCTTTACGTGCACACTGTGCTCTCAGAACTGAAAAGAGCCACGTGACGGCCATACTAGAGACACATATGTGCAAAGATTCATCACATTTTCACAGTGGTTACCATTTCGCGACCGATCGGACCTAACTTTCCGAGTAACCCTAGTACAATAGGCTGCCGACCATTGTGAACGAGGAGGAAACAGTAGTTCCAGTGGTACCCAAAGGAAAATAAACCTCTGAAAAGTAGGCTACAATGCTTACTAGTTTAATTAATAGTGAATCCAGAAAGCGCATGTAACAGAAAACGAATTTCATAATTCACAAAACGATAGTCCAAAACTTAAGCTCACTTCTCGTTTATAATTCCTCTACATCAGTACCCACATCTAAAAATGTTGACTACTGTGAACCTCTACAGCTGTAGCTAGTTGTACCAGAATCAGCATTTTATTAAAATTGCTAGTTTAAATATATTATAGCATATTGTATGGTAATATTTAAGTACACATTTATTTGAAATTGGACTCAAAGAACCTAGTTTTGCTAAAGAGATGAATTTACTTACTAACTCTGACTAACTGTCATACACTGTGATCAACAGTATCCGGACAACCCCAAAAACATACGTTTTCAATATCCGGTGCATTGTACTGCCACCTACTGCCAGGTACTCCATATCAGCGACCTCAGTACTTATTAGAGATCGTGAGAGAGCAGAATCTGGCGCTCCGTGGAAGTCACGGACGTCGAACGTGGTCAGGTGATTGGGTGTCACTTGTGTCATCCGTCTGTACGCGACATTTCCACATTCCTAAACATCCCTAGGTCGACTGTTTGCGCTGTGATACTAAACTGGAAACGTGAATGGACACGTACATCACAAAAGCGTACTGCCCGACCTAGTCTGTTGACCGACAGAGACCACCGACACTTGAAGAGAGTCGTGATATGTAATAGGCAGACATCTATCCAAACTATTACACAGGAATTCCAAACTGCATCAGGATCCACTGCAAGTACTATGACAGTCAGGAGGTGAGAAAACCTGGATTTCGTGGTCGAGCGGCTGCCCATAAGCCACACGTCACGCCGGTAAATGCCAAACGACACCTCGCGTGGTGTAAGGAACGTAAACATTGGACGATTTAACAGTGGAAAGACGTTGTGTGGAGTGACGAATCACCATACACAATGTGGCGATCCGATCGCAGCGTATGGGTATGGCGAATGTCTGTTGAACGTCATCTGTCAGCGTGTGTAGTGCCGACAGTAAAATTCAGAAGCGGTCGTGTTATGGCGTGGAGGTGTTTTTCATGGAGGGGGCTTGCACCCCTTGTTGTTTTGCGTGGCAGTATCACAGCACAGTCCGACACTGATGTTTTAAGCACCTTCTTGTTTCCCACTGTTGAAGAGAAATTCGGGAATGGCGATTGCATCTTTCAACTCGATCGAGCACCTGTTCATAATGCACCGCCCGTGCCGGAGTGGTTAACGACAATAGCATCTCTGTAATGGACTGGCCTGCACAGAGTCCTGACCTGAATCCTATAGAACACCTTTGGGATGTTTTGGAACGCCGACTTCGTGCCAGGCCTCACCGACCGACATCAATACTATTCCTCAGTGCAGCCCTCCGTGACGAATGGGCTGCCATTTCCCAAGAAACCTTCCAGCACCTGATTGAACGTATGCCTGCGAGAGTGGAAACTGTCATCAAGGCTAAGGGTGGCCAACACAATACTAAATTCCAGCGCTGCCGATGGAGGGTGCCACGAACTCGTAAGTCATTTTCAACCAGGTTTCCGGATACTTTTGATCACATAGTGTAACTTTGGTCAGAAAACTTTTCCTTTCCCTTAAAACGTTAAAGTTAGCTTCGTTTGCCAAAGCACAGCGGAGTTTTTAAAATTTCAGCTCAATAACAAGCTAATGGAGTTGCAATTGCAACAAATACTGCAACAGTCTGTTATAAAACAAATAATATAATAACAAATAATATATATATATATATATATATATATATATATATATATATATATATATATATAAATGTAGGATTCTGCGGCCATTGTTACGGTCATCGAAATTTTTCTGGTTTTGTGACCGCGTTGTCAATATGTAAAATTACCGACGTTTCGGTCACTGTTGCGAGTGACCTTCTTCAGGGTGTTTTTCTTTATTGCTAAATGAGGAATCTTCGTTAGTTATATACCTGCAGACGTGGCTGTTATCTAATTCCGATAGGCTGTTAAGGACGGAGGGGAGGATTGTTAGAAGCTTTTATTGCTGTTTTTTATTATTTCTTTTCATTGGTGGATACCCGACGTTTCGATTGGAGTTTTGATTACTGCTTGTGATTGGCGGAGATCGGCGAATGAGAAAACCAGGCGGCCGCTGTATCGTTGCGTTTTTTCCAGCTTTCTAGCTGTGGCTGAGGCGCGCCAGTACTCTCTGTACCTGCGGCCGTTGCAGTCTCACGCGCGCCTGTGTGTTACTTCGCGTGAGCTGTCGTCCCGTAACGCTGTTATTGCTGGCAGCCAAGACGTCGGAAGTCGGTGCCCGTCTTCTCTGTTCGTGCTGGCAGGTCGCTTGGCTATTTTATTGCTTCTCTAATCTTACTCCTGAAATTAAAAGGCCTTTTCGCCAGTACGTGAGCTTCACCAAAAGCAATCTGTTTGCCGCACTCGTTCTGGTGTTCTGCCGCCCCTGACTTGGTGTATTGTCTTAGTCGGCTATATATTTCGTGTTCATATACCCGTGTGCTGATGGGTCGCCCCGTCTCGCCTACATAAGCTAATCCACATTCGCACCTGATTTCGTAAACACCAGCATCATGTAGTTAACAACTGCATTTTCTATTCTATTGCTGCTTTGGAAAATCGGCTTGATGTATGCTCGGCGGAGAATTTTGTTTACCTGTTCAGTGACACCTTGATCAAATGGTAATAGAGCAATGTTTTGTGCTTCCTGCTGCTCTCCTCTATTGTCTACATTCTTTGTCGCCATAGACACCCAGGATGAGTGCAGCAAACAGATTGATTTTGGTGAAGCTCTCGTACTGGCCGAAAAGCTCCTTACTTTCGGGAGGAAGATTAGAGAGGCAATAGAAATAGCCAAGCGACCTGCCAACATTCACAGAGAAGACGGGTACCGACTTCCGACGTCTTGGCTGCCAGCAATAACAGCGCCACGACACAGCGGCCGCCTTGTTTTTCCATTCGCCGATGTCCACCAATCACAAGCAGTAATGCAAACTCCAATCGAAACGACAGCTATCCACCAATTAAAAGAAATAATAAAAAACAGTAATAAAGAACTACTAACATCCGTCCCCTTCATCGTTAACAGCCTGTCAGAATTAGATAACAGCCACGTCTGCAGGTATATAAGAAACAAAGTTTTCTCATTCAGCAGTAAACAAAAACACACTAAAGAAGGTCACTTGCAACGGTGACCCAAACGTCGATAGTTTTACACATTGACAATGCGGTCACAAATCCAGAAATTTTTTTATGAGAATAGAGGATAAGTCAGGTCAATAACTTATGAAAAGCTTATATTCGGTATGAAAACAAACGTAATTTCTTCGTTTACATTGCTGGAAACCCATATTAATTCTCATTTCACGAAGAATTACACTGTTTCACTGAAAAATCTATATTTACTCATATATCGAGGTAGCTAAGAAAGTTTTGAATGTTAATTATATTTCACAATACTATACACTTTAGGTGCAATCTTTTGCAAAAATTCGGTTTGATATCTCGAGCTCCTTGTGAATTATGAGGGATGTTAGGAATATTTCTCTTTCTCTGTGTCATTTGCGACTGC
Organism: Schistocerca piceifrons; assembly: GCF_021461385.2. NCBI lineage: Eukaryota > Metazoa > Arthropoda > Insecta > Orthoptera > Acrididae > Schistocerca > Schistocerca piceifrons. Next base: position 586,875,224 of record NC_060140.1, on the reverse strand, counting down.
GAACAGAAGTGAGTGCACTGCGTATGATCCGCTTTGCTGAGACTAGTGATGAATATAGATCTCATCTAAATTTCAAAGAAATATTCTTAGCGTTAGCTACATGTCGTGCACAGAAATGTATGACCTAACACACACCAAACAAACTCATTGTGCCCCCTACTTTCCGTTGTAAGTTATTCGAACTTTGTGCAATACCTCACTTAACACCAAAATATCAAACTAAGTATAAGCGTTAACAAAATGGCAGGCTGTTCATCATGAAGCTGACGAGTGACGTTATTAGATACGGGAAGATGAAATTTTATTTCCAAATAGTTTCTTCAATATTATTTGAGAGCCGACCGGAGTGGCCGAGCGGTTCTAGGCGCTACAGTCTGGAACCGCGCGACCGCTCCGGTCGCAGGTTCAAATCCTGCCTCGGGCATGGATGTGTGTGATGTCCTTAGGTTAGTTAGACTTAAGTAGTTCTAAGTTCTAGGGGACTGATGACCTCAGAAGTTAAGTCCCATAGTGCTCAGAGCCATTTGAACCATTTTATTATTTGAGAAGAAATGCTTACCAGCTGGCACGCAAGTCTCCATTTCTGCGGTGCAGCGTATTGGCTACTGCCCGCACTAAAGTGAGCAGAGTATTTTTCTTCCATAGTGGATGGAGCGCTCGGTAGGCGACTGCAAATAGAGGCGACCACCCCTTCAGAACAGACTGGTGGACTCGCCCAGTGCCGAGAAGAAGTAAGCGTTTCTGCGCAAGGGCCAACTGCTGATGCACAGGTCTGCCAGCTACTATCGAGACTTTGCTGCAACACCAAATTCGCAGACTTCCTTGTAATTAAAGCTACGATTTATTCTAATGAGTCTAAAATGTCTAATATATCAGGCATCTTGTATCTTATTGTTGAAATCTTTCACAGGAACCTTGATGACAGGTATGTAGAAAGGAAGGTGACGGTTGCGAAGAGGTTAAAACACTGTCAAAAAAATAAAATTGCAGATTGGTTACTGCATCCGTTTACGAGCTGCTCATCGTTTATACAAAAAAGCGTTCATTATGAAGATTGTTGTTGTTACTGGATGCGATGCTCATAGACGACTATTTTCCTCTCCCGTTTCATGGTAGTAAAAAATTTACCTTTTTGTCAAATCATTTGTTATTAAAATTCGTATTTTTTAACTCCTAACTTCAGTCCATTTTCTATCTCACACTTTGTTTCCTGTTAAGTACAGCTGGGGTACGTGTGAGTTGTCAGTATGTTGGTAGCCCTGTGTCTATTTTGGTGTTAAAATTCGTAACTGACAAGAAGGTCTTGCCGTTTTGCATAACTACAGTAAGAAGTGAGAGGTCTCCCGAATTCTGTCCCCAACTGTAGATGAGAGTCGAGCCCATCACATTAAACTGGTGCAATGAATTATAATTGTAGAAATTAGCATGTTCATCATTTGGGTATATACAGAATTATATGTAGCTAGTTTGTCTCACAGCAGCTTTTCTAGGAGTAAACATTGGGGAGGGGTATAACTAGGAAGTAGTATATTTGGTAGATACTGTAGCTAGATGAGGAATCTGTATCATAGCTGGATGGCTAAGAAATAAACCCACACCTGGTAGGTTTCGGAATCAAATGCCGGTCTAGTTCACAGTTTTAATCTGATAGGAAATTTCGAAAACCGCACAAACTAGCCTTCCGAAAGCTAGATTAATTCTAGAATCAACCCAGTTGGTATATCACTTTTCTTTTCCTGTTAGTTACAGTTGGGGCACATGTGACTGGACAGTATGTTGCAAGCACTGCGTGTATTTGCCTGTTATATTGGGTAACAGAATAACGATAAAGAAAAGAGTCTCCTGGATTCTGTACCTGACCGTACATGAAAGAGGTATAAATGACTACACACCAAACCGCTGCCTATTATCTATTTCTCCAAGTTCTTTCTTTCTGGATTGCTAGTCACGCAGTGTATGCACAAGACCTTCTGTGAAGTCTGGAAGGTGGGAAATAAGTATTTCCCGAAAGTATATCTGTGAGGGTGAGCCTTGATTAGTGCCTGGATACCTTAGCTGGTAAGAGCAAGATTCCGGGCTATGGTCCCTGGCTGACAAAGTTTTAATCTTCCTGCCAAATTAAAACTGTGTGCTGGACTCGAACTCAGCACCTTTGCCTTTCGCGGGCAAGTGTTCTACCATCTGAGCTACCCAAACACGACTCACAACTCGTCCTGATAGCTTTGCTTCCGCCACTACCTCGTCTCCTACCTTCCAAACTTCACAGAAGCTCTCCTCCGAACCTTGCACAACTAGCACTTCTGGAAGAAAGGATTTTCCGGAGACATGGCTTAGCCTCAGCCTGGGGGATGTTTCCAGAATGAGATTTTCACTCTGTAGCGGAGTGTGCGTTCATATGAAACTTCGTGGCAGATTAAAAAAGGTCCCGAGTTCGAATCTCGATCGGTCACACAGTTTTAACCTGCCAGGAAGTTTCATATCAGCGCACACTCTGCTGACGAGTGAAAATCTCATTCCGAAAGTTTTAATCCCTTAGGAAGGTGAGAAGTGGCGGTTCATTCCACCTTCCACTATCGATAGCTTCTAGACGGTGTCGCAACAGGTGGCACCATGCAGTTGTCGCTGCCCCGGCTAGGCCTCAAAGGCAGCCCGATAGCAACGTCAAGGGACACGCCCAGGTCGAACGCCACGACCTTACCTTTAAATCTCCAGACAACATCTCTCGTACTGCTACTTTCCTCCACCAGAGCTTGACTGACGCCGTAGCCATCCATATCCCTACCAAAGACATCCACCCTCACCGCCCAGCCCTGCCCCCGCAAGCTGTCCTTCTTCTTCATGAATCCCGTCGCCCCTACCATTCCTTCCTCCGCACTCGTGATTGGGACACGCTCACACGCCACTGGCAATTACAACTACACATCCGCAACATGCTTACTGTGAAGAAACGCCGTGCCTGGCGACAGACATGCATACAACTCAACGCCACGCTCCCAATAAATTCTTCCAAGTATTGGTCTGCTTTCCACCACCTTAGTGGGAACCGCCCTACCCCGCACTGCCTTCTCCTCCTTGATGACCATCCCTTTCCTGACAACCTCAGTAAGGCCAACCACTTTGCCTCCCACCTATCTGATGTCTTTTCCATTCCAGATGACCTCCAGTCTGATTATTCCCTCTTCCCCAACGTCTTCGCATGTATGGATACCTCTGTTCCTCCCCTTGCTCCTAGCTTCCAGTATTTAGGCCACACACCACCATCAGAACTTAACACTCCTATCACTACACAGGACATTAGTTTCACACTCCGCACTAAACGCAACACTGCCCCCTGGCCACGACCACGTTACATACCGTCATCTCAAACACTGCCCTCCCTTTTTCCTTGCAGTCCTTGCCACCCTCTACACGTAATCCTTGCCACCAGCTACTACCCCAACCTGTGGAATACCTCCCGTATCCTGATGTTATCCAAACCAAACAAGCTTCCATCCGATGCCTCTTCCTATCGCCCTATATGTCTCACCTTGGTGGTCAGCAAGCTCTTGAAATCCTTCCTTACCCAACACATCCATCACCACCTCCACCGGCACCACCTCCTCCCCAACACTCAATGTGGCTTTCGACCTTCCTTCTCTGCCAATGACTAACGCCTGTTCCTCACTCATCTCCTCTCCCTCCAGCTTAACTCCCATCGCTCTGCCATTTTTGTCTGCCTAGACCTCGAAAAGGCCTACAACTGCGTATGGCATTTCGGTCTCCTGTTTAAACAACAGATCTACGCCCTTCCTATCAACTATGTCTGCCTGTTTGCCTCCTTCCTCTCCCACTGCCCCTCCTATGTTACCATCTATAACAATGATTCCCACAACTTCTACACCTCCTTGGGTGTGCTCCAGGGCTCTGTCCTCTCCCCTCTCCCCTACCTCCTGTACATGGCCGATATGCCCCAACCCCCCCTCCAGTCCACTTACTGCAATATGCCAATTACATGGCCTTCCTTGCGCTCGCTCCCACTGTTCAAGGGACCAACGCCTTCTCCAGAATCACCTTGGCGTTTTTGCCACATTATGTAACCAGTGGCTCCTCAAAATCAATCCTTCCAAGACCCAGGCATTCATCATAGGTCGCACCACTCGCTCCTTCCAGCTTCTTGATTTTTCCGTTACCATCTGCACCTGTCCTGTCCACCTCTCCACCACCCTCACCACCTTGGACTCACCATTGACCGTCACCTCATCTAGATCCCTCATCATTGCTCTATCCAATCCAAAGCCTGCAACCACCTCTGCCTCCCTAAACTCCTCTCTGGCCCGACACGGGGATAGAACCCCTTTGCCATCCTCCACACCTACAAATCCTTAATCCATCCCATCCTCTATTATACCAGTTCTGCCTGGATATCCACCACCACCCCAAATTCTGTAAGTCCCTCCAGATCCTTGAGCGCCATGCACTCTGCTTTGCCTTCCATATATGCCTCCAACCCCCACGCAGATCCTCTATGACCTGATTCCTTTCCCACATCTGCTCCTTTTCCTTGAACATATCCGAGTCCTCTACACCTCCCATCAACTTGATCACCCAACATACTGTGGTTGCTCTTCTCCTCTCCAACCCCATGCCCGCTACTGCACCTTCACTGTTGTGTCCCCCCTACCCTCCACCTCTACACCCTTCATCTCCTTTCCCAAGGTGGCTTCTGTCAACTCCCCCTCCCGTATAATGCCCTCTCTCCCTCCATTTATCCTATCAACTCTGATCCTCACCTCCCCATCCCTCCCTCTGTCCTTTTCCTGGGCTCCCTCCCCTGAGTCCTTTTTCTTTCCCCTCCACTGCCTTCCCCACTACTTCTCACATCCACCCTGCACCCCCTCTTTTTCTGTGTCCTCTCCCTCCATCAGCACCCCCCCCCACCCCACCCCCCCCACCCCCCAGTGCCTAGGTGAGTTTCATATCGGATGAGGTTAGTGGAACTTTTATAGTTCATAATTTTTCTCTGTTGGATGGTACACAATAACGATTATAGCATTTTGAGCTGATAGATGTGAATAGACGCGGATCTGATTTGGACTGTAGTATCTATATCTGATTTGGAGACACACCACAACGTGTGAATTTCCACCGAATGGTCAAAACACAGTCCTGTTGCACTAACTCAGGTCGTTCTCTTTCTACATGGGCTACAGAAGGTGGTGGATATGTCTTTCTCTGACTTCTGCTCGTTTCAGACTTTATCTGAAAGATCACATTTGCAAAGCTGTAGAAAGCGGAGCAGTTGCAAGATGCATAGGGGCTGACTAAAATCAGGTTGTAATTTTACTGTAGCAGACAGGTTCAAGAAAGGTGACTCATTTCGAGATATGAGAGTGCCAGAAATATGATTTCTAGTGGATTGCGGAACATTAGAGATCTTAAAACCTAGTGTACATTTTCGTACGACTTCAATCAGCACACCATCTACTACTGTTTGTGATCCTTCTCAACCAGTCATCGCCTATAACTCAGTGGATATATCGCAGAACCTCTGACATGGTATCGAGACAGAATACGTTACACATACTGGAGAAATATCTAGCGGCGTGAGGGAGTTGCAGATAGCGGTTTCATACCACGTTCCTTAGCCGATTACTTTCATAATTCAGCGATTTTATCACGAGGTAGCATCGTGGGCTTCATGTAACCGGACTGGTGATCTGATATTACACACTCCTATGATCACTGTCTCGGTATTTGTGCAGAAAAACTAATTCATTCAGAGGTAATGCCATACCTCTATTTATAAAGCCAGTATAGCTTTCAATATGGATACTTGCATGCATCCTTAGAGCCAAGACTGCTTGTGACAGAAGTTGTTGCGATCGGTTTTTTTTAACATCTGGTGGTTCATAAGACAATTGTGCCTCTCTTTCTAGCACAGAGTGGTATCACTCGCAAGAAAACGTATTAGACATGTCCACCCATCGTTGATTTTCTCTCAATATTATATTGTTTCGTCTTCAGTTATTTATTAGCAAAGTATTATACTTAGTAGTAGTAGTAGGGGATGCGTGATAGGTTCACCTTGAGCATGAGGCTTATAAAGTATGCGTTTGTGTTCCAAAATATGCAATGGGGTTCACCTTGAGCATGAGGCTTATAAAGTATGCGTTTGTGTTCCAAAATATGCAATGGGGAAGAGTATCTAAAGTGATAACGATGGTACAGATATTTCTATTTCCAGAATGTCATTCAGTTGAGGCTAGAATCCTAACATTTAGTTGTAAGTACAGGCATAAAATATATATGAGGGTAGTTTCTTAGGATCATTATTCTGTACACACATGTAGCGTAGGTGACCTCTGTGTGAATGATTCACGTTTCCCATTGATGGTAGGAGCCATGCAAATGTAGATGACTTAACTGTGTTACCCTCTAGACGATCGAATAGCGAACTAATAGTTAGTATGTGTTGGATAGCTTTGGTGATCGCGTGGAAATTTGAGAAGATTGAATATGGAGGTGTGTTTGTGCTGGACCGTTGTTCCCTCCCATGTAAATTTTTCGGTTGACTGCTTCCACACATTTCGCACCTTTATTTGGTTGAGAGCAGATAGATTGTGGTGTGTGCATCTAGCAGGTGGAAGACACGTTTCCTGGTTCTCTAGACGTGAGAAACACCTTAGTTGAGTTTGTAAATTATAGGGATGATTTGGAATCTGTTACATCAGCAACATCATTATTCGAGAGTGGAAATATCAATTTGCCCTATTTGTTTCGAGTTCTCACATAAAGGTCCTCGCACATTGGATAAGTTTCTAGTTACTCAGTGGTCTAGAGCATACTCCACCTAGCTAAAGTTTTGGGGTTGTAGAGAAATAATTCCCGGTCTATATCTTCAGAATTACGTTGTGCGAGAGATCAGTAGGATACTGCTGTGTGCAAACCATGCGAAAATATATTTCTTCCTGTAATCCCAGCATCTGGAGATGGGTGTAGAAAAATGCAAGCATGGAAGTAGGTCTGGACCAGAAACAGTAACACAATTGTGCCAAGGGGGAACGACCCCAAATTTGTAGAACAGTTCTGAGAGTGACTTTAGTCCACTGAGGGCGCTCTGGTCACCTGCCGGAGTTGAATGACCGCCAACCTTGCAGGAGGTTATCTAGTGCTTCGAGGAGTGTATACAATGCTGTCTATCTTCGTGGTATATGTACGACTGCTGTAAAAGGGGCGATTTAGTATGTTTATTACATCGAGGTGGTATGTGTTGATATATTGCTGGGTTGGAGATCGGTTTCACACTCTAATATTCACGCTCCTGTCCTCAGTCGGAGAGCAGTGTAATTGAGTAATAGTCTTTTCGTATTTGACGATATGTAGGGAACTTTGCAGGGTTTAATTGCGATTGCAATATGGTGATCTGTACAAAATACAATATAATTCTCTTTTCATTCACAAGACATCCCTTGTGCCAGGATGTAGGAGCATGTAGAAACAGATTCGAACAAGATGAATGCAGAATATTTACAGAATGTTCTGAGGAAGCAAGTATTCAAAGACATGATGAAACAGACCATCCATCTCTGGCGAGGATGCCATCACTCATCCGCCATTGTACCATTAGGACATCTCCTGACCTGTAGCCATAGGATACCGAAAATTCAGGACAATGTTCTCTTTTGTATGACAGTGGTTCGAATTCTGTTTGTGTAATTGTTCTGAACCGCCCCCATCTGTGCTTAGACAGTGATCTGTTTCCAAACAAGGAGAATGCTTTTATGATTAAGGGTGTTTTCGCAAGTGTGCACAGGCTTTTAGCTGTGTGAACGTTTAACGTTTCTGAGAGGTATATTGACAGCAGGATGAACATTTCACCGCAAAGCGTGAGCCATGCTGGGTACGCAAGCATGACTAGACAGAGCTCTCATGTTCCGTTAGGGACGCAAAGAACAATGGGCCATGTGAAATTATGGAAACGGTTTCTGTAGTGTCTGTGAGGGTGAGTCACTTGGCAATAAGTTTTTTGCTGGACCACATGTAGAGAGAGGGTTCACACCAGCAGTGGCGAACACACATATGCATGGCCCAGAGGATGACTTAGCACTTATTTACATAGACAGACATGTGACATCAGTACAACACCCAAAGAACTTTCACATGCCATCAGCAGTTCTCCTGTGCTGGCTCATGCTGGTTGGCTCTGATAGCTGCAATTGTTGATGGTTCGGAAGCATTTTTGCATGCACTGAGTGTTTGTCCATTGGATTTTTTCCCTCCTGTTTAATCACTGTGAGCGTTAGACATGCAATATGGTTTGAGGATTTAATAGTTGTTTTGGTGTTTGTTGCATTATTTTGTGAATGGGTGTGCAATGCATGATTTCGAAAGTTGATCATTAGCAAATGTGTTTAGGGGTCTCTTAGATGGAGTCAATGTGCATGCACCCTTGGAGCATCTGCGCTTTGCAAATAGGTCTTTGCTCGCATGAGGTCACATCGGCAACGGTGCCGAGGTGATCGCATATTTCGAGAGGAATTTCTGAGGTGCCAAGTATGAAAGAGGTGCCGCCACCTCATGCTTGCAGCACCTGTGCATCACTTCGCAGAGGCTGCCAGTGCATCTCGACTTCTGGGAGCATGTGTAGTCCAGTGGACAGGGGGCAACAGGCAACGCCTGCACATGTCTGTTACCTTATTTTGCGAGCAGGTCTATAGGCTGCGCTATGCATTATTTGGACAGTTCATGAGTACTGAGTGTGTCTACCCATCAGTGTACTGCATTATTTAGGAGCAGATTGCAGGTCTGTGTGTTGTGTATTGAAATTATATTGGTAATTTAGGAGTTGTTTGTAGTGCATTATTTAGGAGTAGTTTACAGGTCCGCAGGCTGTGCGGCGTGATCCCAAGCATGTCGTAGCGAGTGTTTTGTATCAGTGTGATAAATATACCAGATTGGTAAATAAATTGTTCAAAAATAAATAAAGTACAGTCCTTCTTCTCTCCAGCAGCCCAGTATGTAGCTACAATCTGTGACGTCAGTAGGCGTATCACACATATGTTGTCAGTTGCAGAACAGTTTTTTCTATTGCACGATGACATCAGTATGTGCGTCACACATGTTGCGAGCAGTAGAACAGTTTTTATAGTGCACGATCTGTGACGACAGTATGTGTGCCATACACATATCGACCACAGGCCCTTCTGGTGGCAGTACTGTGTACTGGGTCAATTGGACTCTGGACCCCACGGCGACTACACTTGATGGTGGTACTGCCTCTAATTGTTTAAATAAATAGTGCATGCAAAATAGAGACTTATGTCCAGCATAGGTCGAGTCCTCTCCCAGCCAATCTGTAGGAAGAAGTGGTGGTTGGATGACTTAGGTTAGTGGAGGTAGTCCAAATGCCCTTTCTTTCCTGCCATTTTCTTAGGTTAGTATGAACAGCCCAAGTGACCTATCTTCCCACTATTTTCTTACATTAGTAGAGGTGAGTTGCATTGTCCTGATGGAATTTAAACTTCCTTCCATGGTGTGTGGCACTTTCCTACCATCTTGGATAATGGTGCTTGCGTCATCACCTGATGTCAGTTGATGATATCATCTCCGCCATTTAGGATAATGGTACTTTGGGTAGAATCACCGTTGTCCAAATACTGAGGGGGTCCAACAGCCGATCAGCCCAAGTCATTCCAACAGGAAGGAGGTACATGGCTCATGTTGTCTTTAGTTCAACCATGGTCAACCATGGTCAATAGCACAGTTCAATTGCATCCGCATTGTTACTTTGTGCCAGGAAGGGCATTCATCAAGGGGTGTTCCCAGGTGTCTCGGAGTGAACCAAAGTGCTGTTGTTCGGACATGGAGGAGATACAGAGAGACAGGAACTGTCGATGACATTCTTCGCTTAGGCCGGCCAAGGGCAGCCCCAGGATGTCGTGTTACAACTCAAACTGTGTGCAACAGGCTGCATTATGCGTAACTTCATTCCTAACGTCCACGGCGAGCTCCGTCTTTGCAACCATGACACCATGCAGTGCAGAACAGATGGGCCCAACAACATGCTGAATGGACCGCTCATGATTAGCATCACATTCTCTTCACTGATGAGTGTCGCATTTGCCTACAACCAGACAATCGTCGAAGACGTGTTTGGAGGCAACCCAGTCAGACTCAACGCCTTAGACACACTGTGCAGCGAATGCAGCAAGGTGGAGGCTCCCTGCTGTTTTGGGTTGGCATTATGTAGGGTCGATGTACGCCGCTGGTGGTCATGGAAGGCGCCTTAACGGCTGTACGATACGTAATGCTGACTTCAGACAGATAGTGAAACCACATCGGCAGCATATTGGCGAGGCATTCGTCTTAATGGACGACATTTTGCGCCCCCATCGTGCACATCTTGTGAATGAATTCCTTCAGGATAAGGACATCGCTCGACTACAGTGGACAGCATGTTTTCCAGACATAACATGCCTGGGATAGGTTGAAAAGGACTGTTTATGGATGACGTGACCCACCAAACACTCTGAGGGACCAACGCTGCACCGCCGTTGAGGAGTTGGACCATCTGGACCAACAGTGCCTTGATGATCTTGTGGATAGCATAGCACGATGAATACGGGTATGCATCAATGCAAGAGGATGTGCTACTGGGTATTAGAAGTACCTGTGTGTACAGCAATCTGGACTACCACCTCTGAAGATCTCGCTGTGTGGTGGTACGACATGCAATTTGTGGTTTTCATGAGCAATAAAAAGGGCGGAAATGGTGTTTATGTTGATCTCTATTGTTTTCTGTACAGGTTCCGGAACTCTCGGAACTGAGGTGACTGAAAAATATTTTTATGTGTGTAATAATAACAGTAACACATGGAAATACTTATTAAATGTCATGCGTTTATCAGACTCAATGTTGAAAGGCATAATTTAGTGGTTCCATGGTGATAATACATATGTAGCAGAGTTTGAAAATTATTTGCAAAGCACGTTGTTAGCCCTACTGGTGACTTAAGGCCCTAACGAAATGCAATGGACCTGAACGTGGCAAGAATAATAGTTGATACTAATTTATGGGATTATTGGTTGGACGGTTCACAGATAAAGGTGTGGTGTCACCGCCAGACACCACACTTGCTAGGTGGTAGCTTCAATCGGCCGCGGTCCATTTAGTACATGTCGGACCCGCGTGTCGCCACTGTGGGATCGCAGACCTAGCGCCACCACAAGGCAGGTCTCGATATACAAACAAGCACTCGCCCCAGTTGTACGACGACATTGCTAGCGACAATACGGACGAAGCCTTCCTCTCATTTGCCGAGAGACAGTTAGAATAGCCTTCTGCTAAGTCCATGGCTACGACCTAGCAAGGCGCCAATTGTAACAGTGCATGTATCTTACGAGTCACATTTGTATAGTCAAGAGAGATGTATCACAAGGAGACATTAAAGTTAAGTATAAAGCAGCTACGTACTTTTCTTGCTACCATTCAATAGTTATCCTGTTCCAGACTTGACGCCCGTCGGCGTGTGTGTATGCGTGCCTTTCTTTCGGCTACTACCGTGTGGCGTAACAGTCTTGTTACATCACTACAGATTGGCGACGAGGCTTCAAGGAAACGTGTTTTTTCTGATTGCTTACATTTACTTGTGTCATGGCTTCGCCAGATGTACTGTCCGAATTTTATCGCTTGCAGAATCAGCAGACGCAGGCGTTATTGGATGCCCTTGGACAGCTCGTCCAGGGTCAATGTGCCATTCAAACCGATGCGGCAGCCGCCGCTTCACCGCTACCGCAGCCACAACATGCCGTTGCACCGCAGTTTTGCCCGTTTAATCAAAACCACGAGTCGTGGCCAGAATGTTCCCGACAGTTCGGCTTCCATCTCGCCGCCTACAGAATTCAACGTAATGAGTGGCAGCCGTTTTTGCTTTCTTGTGTCGGTGTGTCCACCTACCGTGTGATAGTGAAATTGTTTCCCCGACGCGACGTAGCAACTCTGTCTACGAGGAAATTTTGTCTGCTTTAGATGCCTATTTCAAAGAAACAGTTAATGTGGTTGCAAAACGGTATACGTTTTTTCGTACAAAACGTATGGCCGGTCAAACTAATAGGGAGTGGGTAGCAACATTGCAAGGACTTACTAGGGACTGTGCCTTTGACTGTGACTGTGGCCTTTCTTATTCAGATACAATGGTGCGTGATGCAATTGCACAGAACGTTTCTGATGTTCGCATACGGGAGCACATTTTGAAACTAGTTAATCCCTCCCTTCAACAAGTGATAGACATATTAGATAGACAAGACACACTTGACTGTGCTCAGGAATCTTTTGAAACTTCGCCAGCAGTGTGTAACATTAACCGGCCCGCCGGGCGAGCTGCGCGGCCCGGTCAACTGCCCTCGCGCAAACAAATGCAGCTGCCGCCGCGCTCTAAGCCACGTGTGCCGCGCCAGCCCACAAATGCAGTGAAATCATGCCCGCGGTGTGCTACTAGACATTCGCGTGAACATTGCCCGTCACGCCAAGCTATTTGCTTTTTCTGCAATAGGAAAGGACATGTTCAAAGTGTTTGCCAGAAAAAGCTCATATCAAACAATCACAATCATTCCAGGCCCTTTGCTTCGCGCCGGAATCGAACCAAGGACACACAGGATCGTGGACCTTCGCCCATGGACATTCATGTAGTTAATTCCGATTCGTCCAGTGCCACTTTCTCTAACAGTGACTGTGTTCGTCCCACAAAAACTGTGCGTCGACGTCGCCGGAAATCACGTCAATTAGCAAGTGATTCTGTACCAGTGTCTGCTCAAATTGCACAAAACAGTCGCTCTTGTCGTCAGCAGGACAATAAACTTTTTGTGGACTTAGATTTTGAAGGCAAAGTGATACCATTCTAGCTCGATACTGGAGCTGCAGTTTCATTGCTCAATCACGACACGTACAAACAACTGGGCAAACCTCCGTTGCGTGCCGCAAATGTTCAGTTAAAAAGTTATTCCGGACAGACAATTCCTGTGTTAGGACAGTGCACTCTTTTTGCAACATATAAAGGACAAACAAAACTAGTGTCATTTTACGTTCTTCGTTCTTCTACTGCAGTGAACTTGTTTGGTTTAGATTTATTTCAGTTGTTTAACATGTCTATTGTAAATCAGGTCCTATCAGTGAATCAAACTGTGCCTTCAGACAGTGTTTCTCGCTTATGTGACGAATTTACAGACATTTTTGCACCGGGCTTAGGTTGCGCTAAAAACTGTGAAGCACATTTGGAACTGAAAGTAAACGCGCAACAGAAATTTTTCAGAGCGCGCAATGTTCCTCACGCATTGCGTGGTGCGGTCGCACGACCATTGAACGATTTAGAATCACACGGTGTGAGTGACTGTGCGCAATGCCTCTTCCCTTTCAGCTCCACTCAATCGCTTGCGCCGTACAGGTGTTCCGTTTCTCTGGACGACGGAATTCGTACGCGCCTTTCGCCAGTTGAAATCGGCGTTGCTTTCAAATACTTGCCTTACGCCATTCGATCCCCGGAAATCACTTTTGTACTGGTAGATGCATCAGATTTCGGGATCGGTGCTGTGCTTGCAACAAAGTTGGCTCGCATGATCGCCCTATTGCCTTTGCGTCCACATTGCTCTCGTCTGCGCAAAGAAATTATTCCCAGATAGAGAAAGAAGCTTTGGCTCTCGTGTTTGGTGTTACTAAGTTCCATGATTTCTTGTATGGTCGTCACTTTACCATCATCACAGACCACAAACCTTTGACATCGCTTTTTCATCCGAACACGCCTGTACCTCCGCGTACAGCGCAGAAATTCATTCGCTGGTCTATTTTTCTCTCGCAGTACCGCTACGATATCTTGTATCGGTCCACTGCTAAGCACGGCAACGCTGATGCGTTGTCCCGTTTGTCTGTTGCTGAGGATCAAGCATTCGATTCTTCCGAACTTGCTTGCATGTTCATTGATTCGGAAACCGATGAAGTGGTCGAATCGTTTCCGATTGATTTTCGTCGTGTAGCTACCGCCACAGCTGCTGACCTTGTCCTTGCTACTGTTTTGCGTTTTGTTGCTACGCAATGACATTTGTCAAAGACTCGGATCGAGGATCCGTTGGTTCGCCGATTTTTTGCTCACAAGGAGAGACTTTTTGTTCGACGTGGTGTTTTGTTGTTGCGTTCTGATAATGATCAGTCCAGAGTAGTGGTCCCACGTTCGTTACAGTCCTCTGTGTTACGGCTTCTTCACCAAGGAAATTGGGGTATAGTGCGAACGAAACAACTTGCTCGTCAGCACTGTACTTGGTTCGGAATCGATGCTGCGATTACGAATATGTGTTCTTCTTGCATGGCGTGTGCCGAACATCAATCCGCACCGCCGCGGAAAGTCTTTACATGGCCAAAAGCCACTTCCCCTTGGGAACGCTTGCACATTGATTTTGATGGTCCATTCTGGAATGCTCGATGGTTGGTTCTGGTCGACGCCTTCAGTAATTTTCCTTTTGTTGTCCGGATGTCTTCCACGACGTCCTCCGCCACCATCCAAGCGTTGTCTGCTATCTTTTGCATTGAAGGCCTTCCGCAGACTGTTGTTTCCGACAATGGCCCACAATTCATGTCCGCAGAATTTCAGTCATTCTGCCAGGCCAATGGTATTCAACATCTGACATCCGCGCCGTTTTCGCCTCAGTCAAACGGTGCCTCTGAACGATTGGTCTGGACTTTCAAGTCACAGATGTTGAAATTGAAAGAGTCGCATTCTCGGGAGGACGCGTTGTTGCTCTTTTTGTCATCGTATCGCTCTCAGCCCCGAGATGGTCGCTCGCCGGCTGAGTTGCTCCATGGTCGTCCGCATCGCACCTTGATGTCTTTGCTGCATCCGCCGCATCAGGTTCCTGTGCAGCGGCAGACTCCTGCTTTTGCTCCAGGCGACGTTGTATTTTATCGCAACTATCGAGGTTCACGGCGTTGGCTCGCAGGGCGCATTCTTCGCTGCCTCGGCCGCGCGATGTATTTGGTTTTGGGGGCCTCTGGTGAGGTGCGTCGGCATCTCAATCAGCTGCGCCTCTGTCGTCGCACGGGTTCTGCCGCTCCCCGTCTGCTTTCAGCGACGGTGCCGTCCGGTCAGCGCCCTGGGGACCCATCTACTGGCTCGCCTCATCCCCAGGTGTTACCGACGATGCCTTCCATTTTGCCCCATGGCGACGCGCCGCCGCAGC
Organism: Schistocerca piceifrons; assembly: GCF_021461385.2. NCBI lineage: Eukaryota > Metazoa > Arthropoda > Insecta > Orthoptera > Acrididae > Schistocerca > Schistocerca piceifrons. The sequence goes on along the minus strand of NC_060140.1, from coordinate 586,860,023 downwards.
AGCCGCCGCCGCCGCCGCCGCCTGTTCTCCCGCCGGCGCCGCACGCATTCGACGCTTCGCTGCAGCCGCCAAGCGCCTCCCTGGGTCACGCACCGCCGATCGCGTCCCGTGACCAGCTGTCCTCCGCCATGGAACTCCCGCCCGCTCCGGACCACATGACGTCATCGCGCGTCGGCTACCCCGACGCAATGGAGGTCGACCCTTCGGCCCCTCCTGTCTCTTTACGGGCGCATACACTGCATGTTGACGTGCACTCTGGACTAGGTTTTCAGGCGTTTCCTAGCTCCCCTCGGACCGAATGGCCGGGTGCGGGTGGCAGAGCCTCGCCTGTTGTTAGGCTCCCCACCTCATCGCATACGTCAACATGGAGTCCTCCCCACGGCGGGCGGAAGCCTTATCTCACGACCGTTCGCCGATTTGTGGGGGAGGAATGTGGTGTCACCGCCAGACACCACACTTGCTAGGTGGTAGCTTAAATCGGCCGCGGTCCATTTAGTACATGTCGGACCCGCGTGTCGCCACTGTGTGATCGCAGACCTAGCGCCACCACAAGGCAGGTCTCGATATACGAACAAGCACTCGCCCCAGTTGTACGACGACATTGCTAGCGACAATACGGACAAAGCCTTCCTCTCATTTGCCGAGAGATAGTTAGAATAGCCTTCTGCTAAGTCCATGGCTACGACCTAGCAAGGCGCCAATTGTAACAGTGCATGTATCTTACGAGTCGCATTTGTATAGTCAAGAGAGATGTATCACAAGGAGACATTAAAGTTAAGTATAAAGCAGCTACGTCCTTTTCTTGCTACCATTCAATAGTTATCCTGTTCCAGACTTGACGCCCGTCGGCGTGTGTGTACGCGTGCCTTTCTTTCGGCTACTACCGTGTGGCGTAACAGACTTGTTACGTCACTACAAAAGGTTTGGAATCTAGTAGATGAAGTGGAGTGAAACAATTCCCATCCACAATGTGCTAAACGTTTCTTTATAAGCCGACCACTGAAAACGGTTGTACTTCCATTTCTGGGTTCGGAGCACGTAAGTGCAGATGTTTTGTAGAAGACCCAGTGTAATCGCTGTATGATGATTAAGACGTCGTACAAAGCAGAGCATCTAGGACGCTGCAGTCATGAACTGCGCGGCTGGTCCCGGCAGAGGTTCGAGTCCTCCCTCGGGCATGAGTGTGTGTGTTTGTCCTTAGGATAATTTAGGTTAAGTAGTGTGTAAGCTTAGGAACTGATGACCTTAGCAGTTAAGTCCCATAAGATTTCACACACATTTGAACATTTGAACAAAGCGGAACACATTTAGCAAATAAAAACAAATACACTTCCACCCGCATCGAACCGTCAACCTCCAACATGTGACTCCTGCTTGTACATGCTGACAGAGGTAACTACCGTACACGTGATTAGTGTTGCGAAACTGCTAGTCTTTACCTTTCATTTACTGCCATTATTTATTTATTTATTTAGCGTATGACGCTACACACATGGTTTACACTTATTACATTATGGAATTATACGATAAAATACACTATAAAATACATAAGTGAAGGATACATATTCAGATAAAATATAATACATAAACACAATAAAAAGTTACATCACAGCAGATATTTTGCGTGACACAAGTCTTCAAATTCTGACGTCCAAATTGACGATCCATTCGAGGCAGGGCGGTGTGGCGTTCAAGAAGTCAGCCGGACTACCCTGGTAGGCTCTTAATTCACAGTCCTGCGCGATGTCCTTTATTGTTTAATTAGGTGCCCCACAGTCACAGCTAGGGCTGGGAAGCTTTCCCCACTTGTGTAGATTGTGTGCACATAGTCCACGTCCTGTTCGGATTCTGTTTAGGTTTTTCCATAGCTGCCGTGGAAGTTCAAAGCCCTTAGGTTTCTCTGTTGGACAGATGAGTTCACGGTTGTTGGGGGAGGCACTATCACTCCGGCTCTCGTGCCATTTAGTATCATTGCTGAAGTTGGCAGCTGACAGTTGTTGGACCAGTCTTAAAGGGGGATTTCTGGAGCAGAGTCGTGTTCTTTCCAAAGTTGGGACATCTTCATGGATAGGAAGTAGGGGATTATTCATTATTTTTGTGTATTCCTTCATGAGAGCTTCCTGTCTTCGCAGAGAGTGTGGAGCTATATGACTAAGTGTTGGAAGCCAGTATAGTGGGGTAGTCTTTATGCATCCAGTTATGGTTCTCATAGCAGCGTTGAGCTGGGTGTCCACCTTGTTTATATGCTTGCTGGTTAACCACGCTGGTGCACAGTACTCGGCTGCAGAGTACACTAAGGCAGGTGCAGAGGTTCGTAGTGTGTCTGCTGCTGCTCCCCAGTTAGTGCTGCAGAGCCTCTGAATGAGGCTGTTCCGTGAGCTTATTTTATTGAATACATTTTCCAGGTGTCTTTTGAAGGATAATGTCCTATCTAGAGTGACGCCCAGGTACTGTGGATGTGGCTGATATCGCAGTTGACTGTTATTCATATGAACCTTCAGCTCATATCCCGCCGTTCTGTTGTTCAAATGAAAACAGCTGACTTCAGTCTTGGTGGGATTTGGTATTAGCCTCCATTTGGTGAAATACTCATGCATTTTGTTTAGGTCAGTTGTGAGGATGTTTTCAGTGTCTTCAAAGTGCTCATGACAAAGAAAGACATTTTTTTATAACAAGTACTGTATATGACAAATCGCGCAGCGAAATCCGAGTTCCCAAATTTTTCTTCATGCTGTATATTAGTTGTTTCTGATGCGTTTTCTCGCTTTGTGTGGTTTTTGCCAAGTAGAGGGGTTACAGCTACGCTATTCGTCATTTAACTCGGACCTTTTCCTGGTTCAGTCCGCCAAAGGCAGTTGGCTTTGGCAATGCCCCCACATTTGAGTAACGAGAATATAAGCAGTTTTGTTTTGGTAACGCCATTAAGGACGATGTGACCAGCCCCTAGCACCCTCAAATTTCCTTTTCTGAGAGGGTTAGTCTTAAGGCCGCCTTAATTATTCATCATGCTAAGAATAAGAGCAAATGGGACACTTCCATCCCTCAGATTAATGCTGCCTACAATTCAGCACAGCAAGAGGCTTCCAAAGCAGTTCAAGCTGTTTTGATGTTTCCTTACTCCCTTGATCCTCCCCTGGCTGATTTTTGGCGTACAAACGATATGTTGCCTGAAGGAATTAACCCTTGGCTGATGAAAGAAGATTGATATAGAGCTAGGAGAAACATCGACCTAGCCCGTTGCTGTTAAGACTAGACGCTATAATTAGGAAAAGAGACGCTTTTTCGGCCGAGATGGGGATAAGCTTTCTGTTCGGAATTTTAGCATTGGTGATAATCAGGGTAATGGTATATCCAGGAAGCTTGTTCCTAGGTTTGTGGAATCCTGTGCAGTTGTTAAGATCTTTAGTCTCACCAATCTGCTAGTGCGCAACTTTGTGAATGGAAAAACCTTCAAGGTGCATATGAGCTCAAGTTATTCGTTCCCCTCCTTCTATTCTCATTTAAAAAAAAAAAAAGGAAGGGCAAGATTTTTGGATTGAGTGGGGGAGGCTGAGGCGTGGCCGCTCATTCGACCTTCCCACTATCGATACCTTCCAGCTGGCGTCTCACCAGGTGGCACGTAGTACTGGTTTTGGGCGATCATCGCTGCCATGGCTAGGCTTTAAAAACAGCTGTACAGCAATGTCAAGGAAGGCCTTCAGAAAGCGTAGTGCAGGCAGTTTATGCGTAGTCTTCGCGCAGCACGGAGCTGGGGCCAGCAGCAGTTCTTTTAGCAACGTACACGCAGTGCGGATCGGCACGACGTCTTTTCCGGGTCATCGTTCAGTCTTCTTCGCCGGGACTGGGTAGAAGACAAAAGGTTTTGTTTTCCTATGCCGTACGTATCTGATTGTTCAGCTCTGTGCACCAATTTCCCATTCCGCGGGTTATTTGAGCAGATGTTCGTGTTTATATTCATTGAGTCGTTGTGCACGCCTTTGTTACTTGACTCTGTGTGATTTTAGGACAAATTTACTGGCGTGTCTGTTCAGTGTGTTTTTCCAAGTGTGTTCTATTAATCCGTTAGCCTGCCTTCCCTCTAAAAATTTGCCATGGTTAATGTTGTTATGGCGATTTCTATTACTACGTAATGTGCCCAGATTTCACTCATAATTGTATCAGGTGCCTATAAATTATCAAGTGTTTAAATTTTTGCGTTTGTTTTTATATTGTTTTATGCGAGAGAACAAACTGTTTCTGAATTTTAATATTGGTTTTCACTATGTTCTAGAAACTGGTGTGGTCTTTGTTTCATTATCATCGAGCCGTTTAAATTTTGTGTGTTATGGCCTCCAGATAACGTTAAGACCTTTGCGAGTTGTTATTTATATTCCTTCCTGCAAAACTTACTGCTCTCTACAACACCCTCATTGGCATTGTAGCGAGAAGGAAGTGCTTCTCTCGGCGGTGTCACTAACTTGGTGCCTTGCTGCTTCGATAAGTCCCTCGTTGCACAGTTGTAGCGCTCAGTCGCCAGGTTCCATGTATGTGGCGATCCTGCTGAAGTGGAGTGTTTAGGGGTGCCAGTTGTTAATTGTCAACAACGTTTGAACTATACTTGTTTTAATACAGAAATTGCTTAGTCACACACGTCACAGAATCAGAATTTGCAATATGGCATCTCTGGACTACGTCGTTATATTCTACCCTTTACACACATTAATTACATAATGACAGACACTGCCCACGACACGTGGCGTTCTTATAACTAATAACTTCAATTTATATCTTGTTTAACATCTGCAATATGCACTCGCGACCGTTCTCTAGAGCCGCCCCGGTTACTCGACCGTGCGTTTTGAGTGGCTCTTCGCGATTGACCCGCCCTGTCTTCCCGAAGGACAAGAGAGACCACCGCCACCTTTCTCTCTCAGCCAATGAGGACACTTCTCTCGTTTCCTCTCTCTCTCTCTCTCTCTCTCCCTCTATATATATATATATATATATATATATATCCAAACTGTGGTGTCACTGCCAGACATCACACTTGCTAGGTAGTAGCCTTTAAATCGGCCGCGGTCCATTAGTATACGTCGGACCCGCGTGTCGCCACTATCAGTGATTGCAGACCGAGCGCCGCCACACGACAGGTCTAGAGAGACTTCCTAGCACTCGCCCCAGTTGTACAGCCGACTTTGCTAGCGATGGTTCACTGACAAAATACGCTCTCATTTGCCGAGACGATAGTTAGCATAGCCTTCAGCTACGTCATTTGCTACGACCTAGCAAGGCGCCATTACCAGTTACTATTGATGCTGTAAAACATGTACCGTCAAGAGCGATGTTCACCATTTATGGATTAAAGTTAAGTATTCCACAGCTACGTCCTTTTTTGCTAGTCTAATTCCTTGACCTGTTCCAGACCTCACGCCAGCCTGCGTGAGCTAAAACACGTGCCTTTCGGCTTCCTCTCCTAGTGGGTTGGCTGTCTTGTCAATCCACAAAACAAACCTTCAGCCAATGGCTGTTCAGATCGCTGTTGCTAGGCGGATCTGACGTCACGTTTGCGGACATTGTGACGGAAGTTTGTCTCGGAACACTGTCTCAGATTATAAGATCCTACTCCCGAATAGTCGGATCTTGTCCCTACTAAGGTTGCACAACATTGCCTCCTATGATTTCATCACTAATGCTCCTTGCTGACGCTTAATTGTTAAATGTACATGTAGCCTGGCTGCTACTGAGCATTCCCGATCGCATAAATGTGCGGAATACTTGGCTTAAACACGTGAAGGGAATGCATATATGCATTACATCTCTTTGAGTAGTTTCCTTTTATGCCTTACATATTTAGCAATCCTTATCTGCTAGGGCGTTTACCTTGTTGCTAATATTCCGTAAGTGCAGTAGTGGTTACACAACAACTTTCAGATGTATTGCAATTCAGTGAGACATTTACGTTCGGTGTTTGTTGACAGCGCCAATTAAGTTGCCTTGAGAGCGTTCCGTGTCGGCAGCTCCTTGTCACGTGGGCATGGCTTGCTTGTGGCTGTGTGGACAGTTTTCGAGCATTTCCTAGAACGGCTCCCTATTTGTTTGCAGTCGCGTGTCCGGACTGTCTGTGGTCAAGTTGAGCATCTTATGTTACCTGACTTGTAAATGAAATCTTGCTGACTGTCAAGAGAGCTTTATATGATTAATCACCTTTACACAGAGAATTTTTCCTTTAATGTTGTTGTTCTGTTTAATACCTATTGTAACCTTGTTCTAATTTTTATTTTAAACTTTTTGGTGTAAAACCCTTTGGGTAAGTCGTATATTCATCTTTTGGGGGTCTGTCTAATGCCTTGGTTTTGAGCTCACTTGCAGAAATTTATGTAGCGTTCAGTTTTAATTGTTTGCTGGTTTACTTAAAAATTTTAAATTTAATTTTTTAAAGGCCAATATCGTTAAAGTCTTATCTTCTTGCGTCTTGTTTGAGACCATTAAAAGGGTAACTGTGTTATTCACCATTTCGAACTCTTTTCAAATGTGTGAATTTGAAAAAGAAATGTTTGTTGTCAAAGGGATGTTAGTTAAAGGAACCTAACCCTTCCACGTCATTTCCCTGATCCTGGTAATTCTTGATCAGAAGTATCATAACACAACCGGTATTCAATATTCCTACACAAAATAAGAGTTATTGCTTACAAAGTAAATTTCATAGCAGTCTGAAAGTGTGTAATGAGTCATAGGGGGTAAAATATTCCTAGTGTAACGTTATTTATGTTTATACAACAATCAGATCAACGATACCCATGTAACTCGAGATGCAGAGACTAAGACATGTCGGCTCTGCCGTTATGATTTTCTACTAAAGAGTGTTTTTTTATATCAAACCTTCATCGGATATGGCCTTCCTTCAGTCCTGAAAAACAGAATGTACCGAAGCTGATTCTCGGAGCTTCTTCATCCGTCGTTGCCGTACTGTGAAGTTCCTGTTGCCCTCTGAAAGCGACGTCTCTGCTGCAGAGCTGGCTTCGTGAATGAAATTCCTGCAGTCGCTGCGACACGTGCCAGACAACTCCTTTCAAAGTTCCGTAACTGCGGGGGTGGGTTCGCGATAGTCAGCCGCTCCGAATGAAACCTCTGACGTAAGCAGACGTCTGCAGGAGTCAGGTGAAACAGTCTCATGCCAGCTAATTCAAGTCAATGTAAGCACAAGCTGAGTCAAGATATACATCACATCAGAACTATAATTTCATTGCATTAAATAAATGCGCAGTTCTCAAATTAGCTGTATTTTTATTCCGCAACTACTTTCGCCTTTTTAAGCCATTATCCAGTATTTAGTTGGGAAAAGGTAGCATATATATACAGGGTGAGTCAGTAGGAAAGGTATATCCTTTGAGATGCGATAATATTAGTGATCCTGAACAAAAAACTTCATGTGGACATATGCCCTAATGCGAATGGTTTTAGAGATAGAATACGTTTAATATCACTTTTGTACGTTTTTCTTTAATAGCTCGAAAACCGCACACTCTAACGCAAACGTGTCTCAGTACACAACTAAACTAAATTAAATTTGCTACAAAGAAGGTCCTTTTTATTTTTTTCTAGGACTAACAGTCTGGGCGGAGAGATCTCGAGAATACTGAAAATCTCGTGCGACACGCGAGGGCTGTAGCTTAGGTGCTTTTTGTAGGCCAGTTTGAGGTAGTTTTCCGACTTGATGGATCACAAGCGTCTTGTATCAAAATGTTCGTCTCAACTTCCTCAATATTACCGTGGTACGTTGTAAGCAATGAGAACGAATAATACAGAAAATAAATAGAACTGAACATTAAAAGTGTTCTATCTCGGAATAGCGCTTATATCCACATCAATTTTTTTTGTTCAGAATCACTAATGCTACCACCTACCACCCGTCAAAACAAGTACCTTTCCTCCTGACTCACCACGTATATATGTGTTGTTGTTGTGGTCTTCAATCCAGAGACTGGTTTGATGAAGCTTTCCATGCTACTCTATCCTGTGCAAGCTTCTTCATCTCCAAAAAGTACCTACTGCAACCTACATACTTCTGCATCTGCTTAGTGTATTCATCTCTTGGTCTCCCTCTACGATTTTTACCCTTCACGCTGCCCTCCAATACTAAATTGGTGATCCCTTGATGCCTCAGAACATATCCTACCAACCGATCCCTTCTTCTAGTCAAGGTGTACCACAAATTTCTCTTCTCCCTAATACTATTCAATACCTCCTCATTAGTTATGTGATCTACCCATATAATCTTCAGCATCCTTCTGTAGCACCACATTTCGAAAGTTTCTATTCTCTTCTTGTCCAAACTATTTATCGCCCACGTTTCACTTCCATACGCGGCCACATTCTACACAAATAATTTCAGAAACGACTTCCTGACACAAAAATCTATACTCAATGTTAACAAATTTCTCTTCTTCAGAAACGCTTTCGTTGCCATTGCCAGTCTACATTTTACATCTTCTCTACTTCGACCATCATCAGTTATTTTGTTTCCCAAATAGCGAAAGTCATTTGTTACTTTAAGCGTCTCATTTCCTAATCTAATTCCCTCGGCATCACCCGATTTAATTAGACTACATTCCATTACTCTCGTTTTGCTTTTGTGATGTTCATCTTATATCCTCCTTTCAACACACTGTCCATTCTGTTCAGCTGCTCTTCCACGTCCTTTGCTGTCTCTGACAGAATTACAATGTGATCGGTGAACTTCAAAGTTTTTATTTCTTCTCCATGGATTTTAATTCCTATTCCGAATTTTTCTTTTGTTTCCTTTACTGCTTGCTCAATATACAGATTGAATAACATCGGGGATAGGCTACAACCCTGTCTCGCTTCCTTCCCAACCACTGCTTCCCTTTCATGTGGCCTCGACTCTTATAACTACCATCTGGTTTCTGTACAAATTGTAAATAGCCTTTCGCTCCCAGTTTTTTACCCCTGACACCTTACGAATTTGAAAGAGAGTATTCCAGTCAACACTGTCAAAAGCTTTCTTTAAGTCTACAAGTACTAGAAACGTACGTTTGCCTTTCCTTAATCTATTTTCTAAGATAAGTCGCAGGGTCAATATTGCCTCACGTGTTCCAACATTTCTACGGAATCCAAACTGATCTTCCCCGAGGTCGGCTTCAACCAGTTTCTCCAATAAATAGAACTGTACATTAAAAGTGTTCTATCTCGGAAGCCATTCGGAATAGCGCGTGTATCCACATCAAATTTTTTGTTCAGAATCACTAATGCTACCACCCATCAAAATACATACCTTTCCTCCTGACTCACCCTATATATATATATATATATATATATATATATATATATATATATATATACTGTAAATTTATAAACATGATCGCATATTTACAGTATGTGTTTTTGTTGATTTTGTTGTTTGTTGGTAAACATGGGGGTTTATGTATACTAACCAACTGTCAGACCATCTTAATTTGTACAGATTTTAATTAAATACTGGATAATCGCTTAAAAAGCTGAAATTAATGGAGGAATTATAATAAAAATATAAACTGATGGGAAAAGGCCTGCTCCATTTAACGAATTAGGTCACTTGATAAACAAGTAAATATGAAGTGATATTCACTACATGTTGACACTGAGCATTTACTTCAGAAACATAGAGTTCGCGAAACTTGTCAGACATTTTTCATAAGCACCTAGTTTTGCACTAGTAGCCAGTGACCGAACGGGTCTGTGACAGTCGTGGTTCAAATGGCTCTGAGTACTATGGGACTTAAACGTCTGAGGTCATCAGTCCCCTAGACTTAGAACTACCGAAACCTAACTAACCTAAGGACATCACACACATCCATGCCCAAGGCAGGATTGGAACCTGCGACCGTAGCAGCAGCGGGGTTCCGGACTGAAGCGCCTAGAACCGCTCGGCCACAACGGCCGGCGTGTGACAGTAATGCAGGAATTATTATTTAAGGATAACCAAATAGTCCTGTGTTTTACGAAGCTGTTAAGTGTGTGGGTTACACGAATGAGCTGAACTGTCAATTTCGACATTCTGTTCCATACAGGTAATAGATTCCAAGTACATATTATTTACAAGTTTCCAAGTAGGCCATGAAGTGTGCAAAAAAAATACACTGCCTGACAAAAATGGAGCTCCCAGAGGAAGTGGTCGGATGTCAATATAACATCGGATACGTACACACCATCAACGTCTTTATATACTGATCGGTCAGAACATAACAGCCGGTATGTCCACCTTTGGCACACATAACAGCGGTGACGCCTAGTGGTATGGAAGCGATGAGGCTTTGGTAGGTCGCTGCAGGTAGTTGACACCACATCTGCATACACAAGTTACCTAATTCCCAAAATTCCAGGGAGGGGGCGATGAGCTCTGAGGCCTCATTCAATCATATCCCAAATGTGTTCGATCAGGTTCAGATCTGGCAACTGGGGTGAGGGCAGCCCAACAATTGGAACCTGTCAATGTTTTCCTCGAACCACTCCAGAACATTCCCGGCCTTGTGATATGTTGCATTATCTTGTTGAAGAATTCCACTGCCGTCGGGAGACATGGTAGCCATGAAGGGGTGTATGTGGTCCGCAGCCAGTGTACGATAGTCCTTAGGCGTGTGCATCTTTCATCAGCCCCAATGGACTCATTGGTGCCCTTGCTGAATGTTCTCCACAGCATAATGGTGCTGCTGCCAGCTTATCTCCGTCCGGCAGTACAGGTGTCAAGGAGCTTTCCTCCTGGAAGACCACGAATTTGCGCGCTATCATCGGCATGATGGAGGTATCGGGATTCGTCAGAGCACACTATGTCCTGCCATTGCGCCAAAGTCCAGGGCCGATGGTCATGTGTGCAGTCCAGCTTTAGTTGTCGATGTTGGGGTGTTAACATTAGCACATGGCGTGGTTTGTTGGCAGTGAAGGCCCATTGTAACGACTGCTGTTTGATGCACTGTATGTTCAGACACACTTGTACTTTGCCCAGCATTAAGGTCTGATGTTAGTTCGGCGTCTGTCCTCTTTTACCAGTCTGCCCAGCCTACGACATCGGCCGTCTGTACTGAGGGGTGAACTCCCATACTCCACGACGTCTGGACGAGGTTTCTCTTTGGTTTCGCCATGTGTTCAAGACGCTCACCACTGCACTCCTCGAACTCGCGACAAGTCGTGCAGTTTTCCGAGCCATCACAATCTGTCCTCAGTGAAACTCAGACAGAACACGGGCCTTCCCATTCTACACACTAACAGCACACTCAGTGGCACTATGTACACCGTGCGTGTGTCTGACTAGCAGTCGTTCCTCCCCATGTGACGTTGCTATCGCCTGGACCGACTTAAGTCGATAGTAGGTCATAATGTTCTGGCTGATCAGTGTAAATGATTAGAGTTACAGTTCTCTATGACAGGTAGAAAGCGCAAAAGAGTGTGTTAGACATTTTTTGTAAGTTCCTTCTGGAAACTGGTTTCGCAGGACAGAGCGGATCAGGTTGTGGAAATGGGTCTAGGTCAGTTACTGTTAGTTATACAAGAACACACACAACTTTATTCCTCAATTCAATGCACAGTTTTCTCTTTAAAACAACAAAGATCAATTCACGGCTGAGGGCCCAAGTAACCTCTCCGGAATAAATTTAAATGATTCCTTTTAAAATACCAGGATTTAGAGTAACGGTTGAAGGCCTTACTTAAGTAAAATTTCAATATCTTCTAGGCAAAAGGCCGAAATAATATTTCAGATCAGCTAAGGAAATTCTTTAAAAGCAAAACATTTACAAATTTCGGCTAAAGGCCATATCAAGGAAATTCAAATTAATTCTTCGGCTGAAAGCCCAAATAAAAAATTTTTCATATAATAAAAGAGAGGCTTTTATGGTAAGCTTTTACACAGTACAACAGAAAAACATCTTAAGAAAACTTGTAGTATCTTGTCGTCAGCGTCCAAATACACGTCGTCCTATGAGACGACCGATCGAACGACCAACCCAGGTCATTCCCACTCAAGTTACGTGTGTCGGCAACGGTCGGGCAAGTCTTGTCCGTCCGAAGCTGACTGCAGCTCCAACCCGACTCAACTCCGTTTCGAACTCGGAGACACGGCGACCCGGCCGCACTGGCTTGGACCCATCCATGCAGAGTTAAGTCTTGCCCATTGGCCACGACATCTCTGTGCAAGGAAAGAACCGTCCCACGTCTGGCAAGGTGAGCAACTGACGAGAGCCATAAACGGTCAAAAGACCCAATACACGTCGCTCCATGAGACGACCAACCGAACGACCTACCAAAGGTCGTCCCACTCCAGTCTCCTTCCGTCGGGCAGTTGAAGTGTGTCGCCAGCGGTCGGCGAGCACTGGCTGTCCGCACCTCACTGGCGCTCCATCGCCGACTCACTGCTTCTGCGTCCCGACTTCACTGCTACTGCACCTCAACTGAGCTCCCAACTGAACTCCAGACACACGACGACCCGTAAATAATGTCGGTCGCTCCAGAGATGGTACGACAGTGCACTTACCGATAAGCGCTGCTGCTGCTGCCGCTCACGGGCAGGTAAGTCAGGAAGTTAGTGAAGCCAGTAAATGGAATAAGTTAACGAGGCGGTAGTATCGTAAAGAGAAGATGACAACCAATGATGGGCATGAACACGAGTCTCGCGCGCCTCACCTTCTTAACTGAAATTTCAGAACTTAAAGGTGAAGTTATGTGTTTGATTGGCATTCAGTGTCAAAATTATGAACCCAGTTTCTCTAGACCAACTGTAGTTAGTTTTTAGCAGTATTTTTTAACTGTTGCGGTGTTTTGCTGTCTTGCTGTTTCTGCCAGTACTTCATTTTGCAGGTGAGATTCATAATACGTGACTGTTTCATTTCCTTTGAACAATGAAGATTGTGTCAGTTTCCTATTTCACCAGGCCCTGCAGAAATTTTCGTGTGTTTCAGGTTACGTTCTTATCTTTCTTTCTTTCTTTCACTTACGCCATAGTCCCACAGCGATCGCAGTGTCGGCGTGGTTACAACGGATTTGGCAATGTTAGTACTTGGGGATTGCAGGATGCCCATCCTGCCGCCACCCCGTACCCTCCATGATGGAATCAGTGAACCCAAACTGTCTGCATCTAGTGTAAATCGTGAAATAGTGCGGACGTGTTTCAAATGTCTGTGACACGTGTAACTGAGGGGGGACGTGGGGACGAGTCTGGTATTCACCTAGTGTGATGTGGAAAACCGCTTAAAAACCACATCCAGGCTGGCCAGCACACCGGCCCTCGCCGTTAATCCGCCGGGCGGATTCGATCCGGGGCCGGCGCGCCTACCCGAGTCCAGGATGCAGCGCGTTAGCGCTCTTGGCTACCCTGGCGTGTTTTCAGGTTAAATTCTTATACAGGACGACATTACTGTTGTTTTTATGCAGTTACTTTTTTTCAAACAGTTCGCACTGACCAAGTCTACTGAGCGTGAAATTATTGCTTTGCTTATTTATTTGCATATGAATAAGATCAGTTTCCACGCACAAAAGATTCTTTTCAATTTCATACAAGCGATGTGGCTTTGAGTTCAGTAGCATATTTAAGTTGTATGTTTATATTCCCAGGTTTGCATTTACGATAACACACGCATAAGTGAAACCCACTCACTTACAGGTCTCATCCTGGATCTTTATTTGGCCGCATTGTCTAATCGTGCGATATCCACATTTGCGGGGCACTCGGATGTATTAATGGTCTGATGTTGACATAGAGACCTGAGGGCGGTCACACTCGTGAAGGTGGTAGTCGGCTACATCTGATCACCGTAAGGGAACAACGTCGTTTTGTGCACCAATCGCATCGTAACTCCTTCATATCTGCTTCCACCATTGGAGAACACGTCATAGATTCCTTGCAACATTGTGAGAGTAGCAGCGGCTGGACTAGGGAATTACCGTCCCATGTGCAGGCAGCCCTAACACCACGACACTGACGACTGCATTTGGAGTGGTGCCGTGACCAAAAGAGGAAGCATGGTCTGTTCAAAATGGCTCAAATGGCTCTGAGCACTATGCGACTTAACTTCTGAGGTCATCAGTCGCCTAGAACTTAGAACTAATTAAACCTAACTAACCTAAGGACATCACATACATCCATGCCCCAGGCAGGATTCGAACCTGTGACCGTAGCGGTCGCTCGGCTCCAGACTGGAGCGCCTAGAACCGCTCGGCCACTCCGGCCGGCGGAAGCATGGTCTGCTGATGAACGAGGTCGCGTGGTGTTCAGAGATGAATCGCGGTTTTGCAATACCACGGAGTATGGCGGCGACCTGGGAAGGCGTTCCATTCTCCCACTGTTTTGGAGAGACAAACAAGTATTATTCTTGGCGTCGTGGTGTGGGGGACATCGGATATGATTTCGTGTCGTGACTGGTAGTGACTGAGGCCACTCTGAATTCACGCCAGTATATCACGGAGATCCTGCGTTCTCATAATCTCTCATGCGATAGTATTGTGGTGGTATTTTTAAACATAAGAATGCTCGTCCACACACGGCACTTTTTTTACGACATGTCCTCGTGATGTGATGTACTCTTGTAGTTAGCAAGATCCTCAATTATGGGACCAGCTCTGACGATAGTAGCCAGTATACTGTATCCAAGATCCAGGATATCAAGGACCAGCTGCAACAGATTTAGGCCACCTTGCCTTAGAAGAGCGTGCAACGACTTCATGACACGCTTATCAAATGAAACAGTGCACGCGTCCAGGCCAGAGGGGAAGCAACCTCGTACTGATAGGTGGGGTCATACTGGCCAGTTCTTCGACAGTCTGGCTCGATTTTGTAATAAATATATAACATTATATACCTACTCAACCCATAAAGTTTCTGTCAATGACAATAAAATTCACCAATAGCCGTGTACTTTGAGGAATTATTTTATTTTATTCTGAAGGCTACCGGTTTCGGCATTTCATTATTGGACAGAAGCGTATGGGACCAGAAGTTGGCATAATGAAATACCGAAACTGGTAGCCTTTAAAATAAAATAAAATAATTTCTTAAAGTACGCGGCTGTTGGTGAATTTTATTGACAGTGGCAATTAATTAACCAGCCGCTGTCCCCTGACCATGACGGACCAACAGCGACATGAAGTTACTTGTTTCCTCCTCCTGTTTTGGCTGCTGCACCTGTGTGTCAGGCGGTGTACTTAACGTTACTGTACCAACGTTTTCGAAGTTTTTTCTGTGGTTACGGAAATAATTTTGGATTTTCATTTACCTCAGATCCTAAACAATATTCAATTTAATAACAGGACCTTTATACATGCTTCATGTTTAACCGAGCAAAATAGTAATGTTGTAAATGTATAAACTGAATGTTGCATGTTTGTCATTTTTGATCACAAACACCGCACTGTTCAATTTTATTTCATTCGTCTCATACAGAAAATTATTCTCCCCTTCGTCTCTCCCAATAAATGGACCTCTTTTGTTCAGTGTTGACAGTTACAAGGGATAGTCAAATACAAATCGAACACCCACCACAAAACGATCATGGGATGATACCATCCAAACGCTATTACTATTTACCCCACTGGGAAACGAGACGATTAATACCTGATTCGTAGAAGGCCGTCGGCCGCTGACGGATCCACTACGGCGTCCACTCTTGCATTTCCTCCCCCGACTGACACTGACGTCCACGCATGTTTTCCCTGACGTCACCAATGATATGTAAGTCATACGGTCTCATACGCAGCTTCTGCAAAGTGTCTCCATCACACTGTGCATTGACTGTGGTTCCACGTTCGAGGAACTCGACGAGCAGAGGGTCCTTACAGTCGAAGAAGGAAGTCATCATTATCTTATCTGAACTTGTGTGAACACTTTTGGATTTCCTTGGTGGGGAAGATATGTTTCCACTGATAGCTTTCCAAACGATTCAGCGATTGGTTGGGGAACATCGCTGTATTCTCCGTACAGACCGGAACTATCACCGTGTAATCTTCACATCTTTGGTCACCTGAAGAAAGACATTCGTGAATGTCGGTTTCAGTCGGACGAGGAAGTGCAAGAGTGGCTGCGGTCGTGGATCCGCACAGCGGCCGAGCGCGTTCTACGAAACAGCAATGGATCGTCTCTTCTCCCAGTGGGATAAACGTCTTAACGCCTGTTGTGATTATTTTTGAATGGAACCGTTCCATGGCGCTGTTCTAACGTGTGTTCGATTTTCATTTTACTGCCCCTCATAAAAGCATCTATTCTCAACACCCAAACCTGAAATATCTATAATCTATTTTCATACAGTCACTAAGATACGAATAATGCACGAATACAGGTCTGCTGACAACAACGCGCAACACATTTTAAACGTGTCACGGCTTGATGATTGGGATGGCGACACCGCTTACACAGTGGAGAGATTCCGTAGCCGGCAGTCCGCCACCGTTACTGCTACCAAAGGAACAATTACGTTCCAGACGCGAGCTACATCCTCCTCGTGCGCTGCTATTGAGAAACAGCTGCGATGGGAAGTTACGAACGAAAGATGATGTTGAAGGCATGCGAGTAACACCTAATGAATCACTGCAGCACTGCAGAACGACTGTGATGGAACCTTTGCAAGAAACGAACAAGTTTCAGGCACGAAGCTATATTTCTATAACAGCTTGAGAGAGGGACGTCAGGGGCTGACTGCTACACTGACAAGGCGCGAATGGTATGGGTTGTTTATGGATTGTTTAAAAGTATTGAACGATTTCGAACAGTTTCCTCATTATGTTAGAACACTCCCCCCTCCTCCCCCCCTCCCCACCCCCTCCAACGTGCAACAGTGCGATTCACTATGTTACTCCCTACATTAAATATCACCTATGGGTTGTGTCACGGTCATGCATCGACATAAAACAAAATCAGATTTTAACTCTGCAGATGAAATCTCATTTTCCGGTTTTGACGACCTTCCGTGAGAATGGAAAGTACAACTGCAGATTTTCATGCATCGCAAAACAACGTCCATTCAAGACTGGCGGTCTTTAAATTAATGAAAGCTTGCACTGAAACACTATGTAAAGTTACATAGTGGACTTAAATGTATCCAAGAATTATTTTAAAACAGACAAATGGCTGACTAACTTTTAAACTACGGGAAAAACAGTAATACGTTTCCGTTACGACACTGAACTAAGGGTACTCATTTTTCCATTTATGTTCCGCGTAACCTACGCCTCGCCGGGAAAAGATAAATCCCACATATTCTTATGTATCACAACTTAACTTTAATAACACTTCAAACAGCTCTTAACTGATGATTTATTCACGACCGATTTCGCTGCGCTAAAGCAGCATCTTCAGGTTGGTAATAATGTCACATAGATTCGTATGCGGAGACACCCCAGCGTTCGCAGTCACAGAATCCAAACCCATGAAGAGGGGAAGTAGTCAACAAATAACAGCCGACAGATCATTGGGGCGAAAAGAGCAGGGGATGGGACACGATAAAAAACAAATCAGAACCGAGACTAAACATCAAATAATTGGGGGTCGCATTTACAATGCAAATCCTATAGTTGGTTGTCGCGGGGGTGAAGCACTGGAGGCGATACCCGTGTATACCTTGTATGGTTCCTAAGGCCTGCGTCAGGTTCAGGCAGTAACGGTATACAGGAGGAAATGTTTTCCCCGTTAACCAAGCAGTCTGAATTTACAACCTTATTTCTAACATGGGGGAACAACTAGTGACTAGTGGAAAACTAATGTGATGAGTCAAAAATGAGTGACTTTCTAATGTTAGGTTACGTAAGTTTATTTTCTGTTACAAATTTGACTGCTGTTAAGTTTACTAATAAAATGGAAGTGTTTCGCATGCAAGAAATTTTTTTATTTTCAACTTTCTTTACAGTAGAATACTCGTGTTTAGTTTATTGCTGAAGAAATGATTCATACAGGATGACAGTTATTGAACTGTATGAAGAAAACGTAAATTATTTAGAAACTATGGCGTGCACACGCTTTATTCAGCATGTAAACGTCACTAAAGATTTTCGGATTTAAGTTACGATATGTTCGATATGCCTGCATCATTAGCGATTATGTGGTGCAAACGAATAGCGAAATTCTGCATGACCCACCGAAGCGTCAGAACATCGATGTTGTCGACGATCTGCTGAATGGCTGTTTTCATTTCAGCAGTGGTTTTGGGGCTATTTCTGTACACGTTGTCTTTAATATAGTCCCACAAAAAGGAGTCCCACATGTTCAGATCCGGAGAATATCGCAGCCAATTGAGGCCCATGTCAGTGGGCTCTGGGTACCCCAGACCCAGAGTTCAGTCTTCAGAGTGCTCCTCCAGAACATTAGACATACTCTTGCATCGATGGGGTTCAGCTTCGTCTTGCATAAACCACATCTTGTTGAAATCAGTGTGACTTTGGATAACGAGGATGAAATGATCTTCAGGTACCGTTCGGTAGTCACCGTGCCACCAAGGAATCTCGCACCGAGTAAGCCGTGACTGGACATTGCACACCACACAGTCACCCATTGAGGCTGAAGAGACTTCTCGATCGCGAGATGCGGATTCTCAATCCCCCAAATGCTCCAATTTTGCCTATTGACGAACCCATCCAAATGAAACTGGGCTTCGTCGCTAAACCAAATGCGCACGTGCGTAATAATTCGCATCATTCATCGCGGCCAACCGTGCAGTTTGAACGTCCAAACGCAAACCGTTCAGAAGTAATGATGATTTTATTTCATATAGTTCAATAACCGTCACCCTGCAAGAACGTGGAAAAAAATTTGTGGTAAGACCATCGGTCCCTAAGCTTATACACTACGTAATCTAACTTAAACTTACTTACACTATGGACAACACACACACACACACACACACATGCCCGACGGAGGAGTCGAACTTCCGACGGGGTGAGCCGCACGGACCGTGACAAGACTCCCTAAACCGCGCGCCTACCCCCCCGCGCCAAGAACGAGAACGCGGAGAAAACATGCAGATTCCCCTAGTGCAATGCTGTAGTTCCGGTATATGAAACATGCTCGAAACTCCAGTAGATTTTAAATTAATTACGAAGCGACTGTTTCTGTCAATACTTTCGCAAAATGAGAAATATTCGGTAAAAGACGACAGGAAGACAAAAAATACCAAAGCTTAGTTCGAAAAAAGAAAAAGCACAAACAAATCGATTAAAAGCATAGTTTCATAACCGACGAATATAAAAAAGCCACTGTTTTAAATTCTTCTTTCAATTGTTGCAACACACAAATAGTAGACGCACGTAACCTAGTCATATCATCAACTGTGAACCATCAAATGGGTCACGTGTTAAGTCAATGTTATGTCATCAGTCAGTATCAAGTGGCTTATGTGGTCAAGTGTTATTTGGCATTCTCAGTAGTCAATGAACGACTTGAGTACAGCCCTGGCGAGTCAATTCCTTCAGTACTCCCATATGCTACTCCCAGTTGAAGGCCAGTTATAGAGCGCTGTCTCCTGGCGGAGGCATGAAATCTTGTTGAAAGCAGATGAACGTTATCCCATCGCCGTTTAACGTCTAAGTCCAGCAGTGCGCCTCTTGTCTTTTTGACAAATTTGACAGCAGCAAATATTGCTAAGGAAGGCAGCAGCGCCTCAGAGAACACCGTCTACCATATCTTGCTACAAACGCAGCTTCTCCAAATGTGTCGTATGCGAAGCCCATGTTATAACACACAAACACACACAATCACACAATTACACGCACACTTTTCCTCCAACGCTGAAAATTAACAGTCATTGCTAACGTGAAGGGCGTATGACGTTATTCACATTGTATGTGCTTGTGTCAGAAATATACATATTATTCAATAGATCCCACGAGTACGGAAGAAAGTCATAATTAAAGTAATTGTACAAAGCACATATTATCACAGACGAGCGTCGTTTAACTTTTGGAACAGGTAAATGGCGACGATCGTCAAGTATTTACATTCTGCTGCTATTAGTGTTTGATCATAACACAAGGAATGACGATAAGAAGACGAAAAGCATGTGCTGATTGGTGATGTCTTTGGGGTTATAGAACGTCTGAGGTTCACCTGCTCAGTAAAAGTAAAGCTGTCAATCACTCAAAGATGGCTTGACCACTAACGTGTATTGGTGACGTGGTACTACAGCAAGTGTTTCATGCCAAGTGAGGTATTTACAGAGCTGCAAGTCACTGTAAACGGCATAAAAGTTGATGAATTTGTAAGTCGGTCAGTTCTCAGAGGAACCACGGATCCCATTCTGTTAAGGCGGCGGTTCGTGGCTCAAACGGTGGTACAGGGAAAAGTGTGACAACAAAACCTCAAACTTGCAATAACACGTCGAGTCATGGCCTCTTCGGCATATTGATCCACTTACCTTGTGTTGGTACCTGCTCTCGTTCATGTGAAACTGACTTTGGGTCACCGAGCGTAGACAGCTATCGACTGCATCACAAAAATGCTAGTCTGGATTAATATCGGGTGATTCTCGTGACCAAGCCATGGTCGTGAATTCACTGGAGTGCTCGTCAACCCAGCTGTTTGCAACCAATGAGCAATGACACGTTGTATCATCCAGTTGTAACACAGCATCTCCATAAGGGTACTCCAATGCCAGAAATGTGTGCAGATGGTATGCAACAATATCCACCATACCTGGACCACAATCTTGTTGACACGGAGGACACGTAGCTTCATGGGTCACTCTCATGCTTCCATCATCAGCTCAATATAATTGAAACTGAGACTCATCGAACCACGCTACACACAGCCACTGTTCCAAAGTCTAGTAACGATGTTCACAGGCCCATGCCAACCACTGTGAGGTCTCGGAGACGAGTTGGTCATCAGCTGCTGAAGGTTATGCGGTCCGTTTTGCTCCCTATAGTCCTGACAGAAATAGTTTCCTGATCGCCCACATTCAGACCAGAGGTGATCTCACAGTAGATCATCGATTGCCACTTACGGTTCTGCAGAGATGACGTGACGTCCGTTCGTCAAAAACCTGTGGTCATACCTGAGACGGTACTGCAACGCTTGCAGCTATCGATCACAGAAAGATCTCGTGCTACCTCTGAGATCAACGAGGAGCCTCTCTGACCAAAGACTAAATGATGAGTGTGCACCAAGCTGAAGTGAGCAGTCAGTGGAGCCCAATAAGTAAATAACACTGCGGAGCGAGGAGACGGGCAGAACGGTCCCTGTGCCCCGTAGAGTCGATGATCAGATGTGTTACTGTAATTTTGAGGGCTTGCGCAGGAACATCTTGCTATCACGTCCAATGCCCTCCCATGACTTTTGGCCTGTCACAGCGTATTTCCTCTATTCCGTTCTTGCTACACAGCATTAGATGACCTCACCCCTCCCCCCCTCCCCCTCTCTCTCCCTCTCTCTCTTCTCTCTCCACCCCAGGGCTGTGGTCCGAGGATGGGGCGCTGGTTTGGGCTTCATCAGTCACTTTCAGTAAGGTTGCCTGCAGGAGTGGTGGTTACGCAGTAATTGGAGTGGCAGCTGGTTGAAGAGGTCATAGCCGCTGTCAGAGGCCAGAGTGAACATTCCTGCTATTGAACGGCTCTACAGACACCAAATCTTGTTAAATGCCATTTAAGTTTTTTTTCTGCGCTGATGTTGAGTTCCTACTGGTTCTGATCATTGCACTTCTGTCTAGTACAAGTTGACAGACCATCTGGTTGTCGCCAATGTAGCATTAAGATCTTTATTTAGTTGGTTATGTGTGTTGATACTGTGTATACGGTACTGTCATATTTAACCCAGCGCATGCTTTTATTAAAGGTATACACACAGAAATATTGTATCAAAGAATTTAAAGCACAATCGGCCCTGCGTATCATTTCAATTGAGATTTTGTCCTTTTATTCATGTTGTTTAAGAAAATAAGTTTCCTTTATATCACGACAGTTGTAGTGTATGCTACTATATAAAGACAAATCGATGTGTAACTTTGTTACCAAAAATCTAGAAAAGGTTGAAACACGTATGTAACATAGCAGCGATGGCGAGGCATTGTAGCATCTGTGACCAGAGAGTATGCGCTTGACCGCGCGAGTGTTGCGAGCGGTTCTCAGTCTGTCAGTCAGTCGTTGCGAGTCGGTCAGCAGTCGTTGCGAGTCTGTAGCTCTGTCTAGTTGAGAGCAGTACTCTGTCAGTAGTCGTCGCGTGCAGTACGCTAATAGTCGTCATGCAGAGCGGTCGGTCAGTAGTAGCAGTCCAGTGCGGGTGATGTAGGCGGTCGGCAACACTGGTCAAGATGGTGAATTCAGAGATCTTTTACAGCTCTTGGAGGTACAGCAATCTGATTATTCTTTTGTAAACAAAAACTTTTCTTATAATAACCAAGGTCAACAAAAGTACAGCAATTATGATCAGACACGTAATTTTAATAGGAAATATAAGAGACGCTTTAGGAACGACAACTACCAAAATTCTAATAACAGCCAAAATTCTAATTATCAATATCGTCAAACTTTTCAGCAACAGGAACCGCACTTTAGTAACAATAGAGGTATTTCACAACAACAACATCAAAACCAGCCGGTTAACATACCTAACCAACAATGGAATGCACAAGGTCAACCAGGCTTTAATGTTTCGCCGCGTGGACGTATAGTCCCTGGTCCAACAAATAGTAATGGACGGCAGCAAGGAAACAACTACGTACAAAGAAGACAGTATTTCAATTCCCATCGCAATGCACCGTATAGGAATGACTATTACGACAGACGTAAAAACGATGAGCATAATTACCAGCGTACATATAATAACAGTCGGTCTCACCAACAGCAAAATCATACGCAAGAACATATTCGCATGAATGAACCCGACAGTAGATACCATCCAGAACGTAATACGTCTGGAAGAAGTAATAGAACGGTTCAAATAGTCGAAATGCCACAACATCCTCCTAATAATAATAACACGTCAGACAGAATCTGACTAGATAATGCACAGATCGCATCTTCCAATAATACAAGCACTACTTTAGACACGCAAAATGTTGTTCACGAAAATGTAATTACTTTTGACGACATCAGAGACACACTCTTGCAGGAAAGACCAGTTATTCAGAAAACCATTTCACATCCTGTCATCGAAATTAATATTGGTTCATCGAAATTCTCAGCAGTAATTGATTCCGGATCACCAATATCAGTAATAAATGAGGAGACTTTTAATGAGTGCAACAAAGAGAATACCTATCCGACATTACCTTTAGGCAAAACAAAAGTGAAAGGAGCAGTACCGAGTAAAGGAGTAGACGTTAAATTACAGACGCATTTATCATTTTGTATCGCAGGTCACACTTTTCACTCTAATTTTTGGATTGTTCCTTTATTGACGACAGACGTAATTTTAGGTACGAATTTTCTGGTACAACACGACGCAGTTATCGACTTTCAGAATTCTTATTTAATGTTAAAGGATGAAAATGTACAACTTGCTTTAGAATTTCAGCACTCATTATCTGCGGAAGAACAAACAATTAACCGCACAGAGGTCATTTCCGCAACACGTGACATAGACTGTAATCCCACATTGTTCACGGATACGTACGTACACAACTATAATACTCCAGACGAAGTGGACTACGACGTAATACAAATGATTTCCGATAAAGTTAGACAAAGCAGTGCAACTACAGACGACGAACGAACGCAATTACATAAAATTCTTTTACAGCAAGCTCCAGTTTTTGACAACATTCCTGGTACTATGTCCGGCTTTATGTATGAATTTCAAGTCAAACCGCACGACACATTTAAAGCAAAGCATTATCCCATTCCATATATTCACAGAGAACAAGTTAAAAAAGAATTGCAGGATATGCTTGATCAAGGAATTATTGAACCAGCAGTTAGTCCGTACATAAACCCGCTGCATATTGTTAAGAAAAAAGATGGCTCACTTCGCCTTGTACTTGATTCACGTCACATTAATGACATTATTATTAATGAAACAGATCGGCCACAGACATTAGAGGAACTTTTACAGAAATTTCACGGTACAGCTATTTATTCTACACTAGATTTGAAATCAGGATTTTGGCAAATTCAACTTCATCCAAATTGCAGAAAATATACAGCTTTTCTCTGTTTCGGCGACTGTTATCAATTTTGCAAATTACCGTTCGGCTTAACTATTTCTTCTGCAGCTTTTATTCGCGGTTTGAACACAATACTTCCGACAGAACTTAGAGACAGAATCACGACGTATGTAGACGACATTCTTATCGCAGAAGCTAACTGGTCTGAACACAACCTGATTCTTGAACAACTGTTACAAACTTTTCATGCACAAGGACTTACAGTTAATCTTAGTAAATCGCACATTGGCAAAACTTCCATAAAATTTCTTGGACACGTAATTTCAGCAGAAGGCATTGCACCTGATCCGGAAAAACTTCAAGCTCTACGTGACATTACTGTTCCTACGACAAAAAAGCAACTACGCAGTTTTTTAGGCTTAATTAACTTTTTTCGCAAATTTATTCATCACTCTGCTTTAGACACGCCTAGACTATGCCAATTAACAGGTAAAAACACTATTTGGTCATGGGATAAGCAAGCACACTCTGAATTCATGAACCTGAAACATGCTTTGTTGAATGCTCCACTTTTATCGCACCCAGATCTTACCAGAAATTTTTCCATTGCCACCGACAGTTCCAACACGGCTTTAGGCGTACACATTTTCCAGGAAATTGAAGAAGATGGTTCTACAGTAATTAAAAACATCGCATTTGCAAGCCGCATTCTGTCACCTGCTGAGCGAAATTATTCTGTTACAGAACTTGAAACATTATGTGTTGTATGGGCTTTTACGAGATTTCGGCACTTTCTTTATGGCAGACATACCACCGTCTACACAGACCACAGAGCGATACAATTTTTACTTTCGGCTAAATTCACTCATGATAGATTAAGTAGATGGAAACTGTATTTACAGGAATTTAATTTTACGATTGTTCACATTCCCGGCACACAAAATGTTATAGCAGACGCACTATCGCGTTCTCTCGGCAACAATCAGCAAGACGTAGCAACCAACTTCTGCAAAACAAATTTCAGTGTCATGTACATTCAGCAAGTTGCATTTGAAAATTTTATTTCATCGTCATTACAGGACATAGCACAAGAACAAAATAAAGACAATGTGTGGAAAGAAATTAAACACCTTTGGCTAGATAAGAATAATGTTACGATTAGGAACCACTACACTGTGCGCAATGACATTCTGTTTCGCCGCTCTCATCCTGACAGCAACATTTGGTTATTATGCATTCCTGACGAACTGGTTAACAAATAAATTTGGTACACTCATTTAAGTTACGCACATTACGGAGCAAGAAAATGTTTTCTTATACTGAGACAGAACTGTTATTTTACCAACATGGAGAAACGTATACGACGAGTTTTAGCGTCTTGTAAAATTTGCCAGAAAGCTAAATCAGACACCACCTCACATATTCCTCCATTATATCCCATTGTACCTGTTAAATTAAGACACATGGCCGCAGTAGATATTTTTGGTCCGATTCCGAGAACTAACAGAGGTTTTTGCTACATCTTTGTCGCTGTTGAGCTCACTTCAAAATTTGTTACTTTCACTCCATTACGCAAAGCTACTGCTAAAACTGTTTCGAAAGCATTTGTAAAACATTTTCTATCTCATGTAGGGCATGTAATGAAAGTAATTTCTGACAATGGATCTCAATTTCGTAGTAGCGTATGGACACGCATGTTACGAGCCAGAAACATTTCTCCGATCTATATATCCAAGTACCACGCTTCTTCGAACCCCTGTGAACGATTAATGAAAGAAATTGGTAAACTGTGCCGAATATACTGCCACAAAAGACATATTGATTGGGACACACACATATTCTCATTCCAAGATGTAATTAATTCCATTCCAAATGAATCCACTATGCTATCTCCGTCTGTTATACTGAAAAATGCTGAACCACCTAACAAAATTAAAGAATTAATAACATTTCCTACATCTCGTCGATTACGACACCACGAAATAATTGACATTGCGCTGAACAACATCAAACGTGCCGCAGAGCGCCGGAGAAGACAGCAAAAACAGGTTTGTACACGCCGAGACTTTCACGTTGGACAGAAGATATTAGTACGTACACACTATTTATCCAGCAAATTAAAAGGTAAGTGCAGTAAATTTGAACTTCTATAGGCAGGTCCATATCGGATTCGCAGCATCCCTCACCCCAATGTTGTACACGTCGAAACTTTGAAAACCAGAAAATCGAAAGGCAATCACCATATCTCAAACATTAAACCGTTTATTGAGTGAAACCACTGTATGATTCAACACATTATGATGCCATTTACTAATGCAATTATTTCACCTTACTAATTACTGATGATTATCGTATTTTTTCTTGGCAAGTGCCCGGCAAGGTAAGGTTAGCAGATCGCTTTTCTTGTCGTTACACATCAGACCGTGCACATTTTTCCTTTTTTTGTGTATGGTTATACTCCAGTTTTATTTGTATGTATTGTGAAATAGTTGAGATATAACACACACCAGTTGACTTTGACATTTTTTTTTGCCCTAAGACATCTCTGCATTGTATTATTCTGTGTACATTTTTGCATCTGAACACTGTCAATGTCTTTGACACGTTACGTTTTCTGTCATGATATGCTGTATGGTTAATTGTGTCACCATAAACTAGTCATTATTTAGTGGGTATATGATTTAAATGCAAGACATTAATCTTTGTTCATCAATTTCAGAAAGGAATGATGATTCTAAGAAATAAATTTATCATAAATGGGAATTTCACCTACGGAATAAACGAAAGAAGATGCAGTAACTGTATGGGGAAGAGTAAATGGATCAGGATTAACAAGCATTAACAAGAATATACTATACTCATCGTAGAATAGCAGTCTTAACTAATTTTTTCTTTCAGAATACAAGGTGATTGATACAGGCTGTCAGACAGAACTACACATCTTAGTTTTAGTGATGAAATATGCTAGAGATAAGGAATAGTTGTATAATGAGTAATGAAGTGATTTTTTGCAGATGATAATTAATACTGATGAATGATGATGAAGGATATGATGTTATGAATAATGAAGTTTTACTTTACAGGTGATGATAATAATGAAGTTATGATAATATGGATAATGAAGTGATGGATAATGAAGTTTTTTCTTTACAGATGAGGATAATGTTGAAGTTATGTATTTATGCTACGTAGTTATTTAAGTATTTGTTGCAGTTTGTTTTGACAGCAGGTGTTACATTGCATAGTAGGATGACAGAAAGTTTTGGAAAGGACAGCTATGGAACACAATTTATACACATTTCACTACCTGTTAATTCGAAGTTCACTACTTTTCAGCATAGTGTGCGTTTCTTCTTTCAGGTCGATAATCCGTTTTTGTATTTTTTCCAGGAGAAGCTTTTCATGATACTTACTAAACCTGTTAGTTATTATACCTGTTCTAGTACTTGCATTTTTATTTTTTACCCATTTGTGTTTATCACTTATAAATGTGATCACATATACTGCCTTGTTACATAACCTTGCTACAGCTGACTCATGACGAATGACGTTACCTATCCTCATTTGCAGCAATAGGTCAAAAGCAAATAGTGTTATGCCTCAGCAATTAATTATCGATCCCAACGCAATGCATTGCTTATTACCAGTCCCAAATAGTGATACCAGTTTGAGAAAATTCTGAATAATACTGATTAGCTCTGAATAAAATGTCACTTGAGTAATGACTTCTTAATGAGACAAAAAAAAAAGTATATATTTAAAATAATGCTTTGTCACTAGTTAATAACTGCCACTGTTTATTGTAATGAGACTACTTATAATGCCTATGATTACTAATGCTATGACTAATTAACTGATTTTAATAATGACTTTGTAATGATCTGAATACTACTGAAGGAGAAACACTGTTTATTGTAATGAGACTACTTATAATGCCTGTGATTATTAATGCTATGACTGTAATTAACTGGTTTTTAATAATGACTTTGTGATGATCTGGATAATACTGAATGATGAACTATGTTTTATTCCATTCAATACTTGCTGGCCACTGAGTGCCAATAATTAATGTCAGTCGATGAATTGTTATTAATTATGCCATTAATTAGTTCTTGTTTTCTATGTTCATACTTTGTAATTTGAAATGAATGTGACTGTTTAATAATGCTTTGTAATTAGGAGAAGACTAATAATTCTTACTATTGGAATGACAAATGATTAATTAACGACAAATGATTAATTAACTGTAATTAGACAAATGATTAATTAACGACAAATGATTAATTAACTGTAATTAGACAAATGGTTAATTAACAACAAATGATTAATTAACTGTAATTAGGAAAAGGCTAATGATTATTATTGGAATGACAAATGATTAATTAACCATGCTACATTTTGTAACTAGGAAAAGAAGGCTACTGATTCCATGTAAAACAACTAATGAACATTTTTCTGTAATACTACATACTTGGTACAGAAATGTTCAATAACTGGGCTATGAATGCCACAAAATGCTAATTAAGTCTCTAATTGTCAATATTATGTGACTTGATGTCCTTCACCTCGTAAGCTGACTACCCTGAATTACTGCAATGTCCATTTGTCCTGTTTATCCTAGTGATCATGGAGCACTATCTTTGGTTTTGCACTAATTCTACGTTGGTGCGCCTTGTAAGAGCGTGGTGTTGACACGACATGCTGTCCACCACCGTGAGCGATGAAGACGTTATTATGGTCGCACTGTTTGGTGTACCTAATGTACTGCCAAAATGAAAACATGGAATATTACTACGACAATTCAGTGTCTTGGGTACGCTGATAAATTCTGATGGGAAAAGAACTTCAAGTTGTGTCACTTGGTGTTGCACTTCTGTGGAAAGATATGGACTTTCAGAACAGCTGTGTGCAATCTAAAGTGCTACAACCATGATGCAATCCTTCCCTTTCCTATCCTAATTCTTGTCACATAATGAAAATCATTTTTTTTTTTTTGGTAACATCATTTATGTTCATAGGTTATACATTTTTCGATTTGTTGAATTCCAGTGCGAGTACACTTGTGGCACTTTCGACATGATTTTTTGCCATTATGTTTATTTATTGCGAAAATGCTAAAGACATTTTTCGATTTGTTCTGAAGTACAGTATATGTACACTCTTGTCTTTTATATTGTATATACATTTTTATTTTTATGATATGTTCTGAACTACAGTGCATGTGCACTTCTGTTAGGTGTTAATATGTTTTCTACTGAACTTCAGTGCCTGTACACTTATCTCATTTTTCAATATGTTTTCTACTATTCTGTATATTCAATACGTTAATGCGAATGCACTTATGCCATTTGTTACTAATTGTACATACATTTCATCAATTACTGATATGTTCTCAACTGCAGTGCATGTGCACTCATGTCACTTGTCAACATAATATTTTTTGCCAGTCTGTTTATTTGTTCTGAATATGCTAAAGAATTTTTTCAGTGCCTGTGCACTTTGTTATCTGTCAAATAATATGTATATACATTTTTCTGATTTGTTACTATGTTTTGTACTCACATTTTGTCTTTGTCTGATATATCTTGTACTTAATGCGTGTGCACAACATTTACTTTATGTACTACATCTAAATATTCTGTAAATTGTAGTGTAACCTCCCCACCGTAATTTTTAAAAGGAAAAAAGACAATATTATTCAATACAAATGGGAGCCGAGTGTAACCTCCCCACAAAAATTTGAAAGAAAGAAACACGACAATATTTAATTATGAATCCTAATGGACATTGCGCTAAGCGTAACCTGCCCACAATGAAATGTACTGACAATGTTAACAAAAATGTGAAATACGCAATCTGACTCGAATGTAAATCCTTCAAAAAAAATTAAAGTCCATTCACTGACAACAAAATACAATTAAACCGAAATATCGGTCTTTGGCCCTGTGCAAAACAATCAGAATTAAAGTCTTACCTCAGAATAAATGGATGTCACATTTCTGCTCTTGTTGTTGCGCACCGCTTGGAGGAACTGCATTGCAAATAATAATATTCTCTTTTTTTGTGATATTACTAAAAATTTTCTTTTAAAGAAGTGGAATGAAATGGGAAGTGCAACGAAATCTTTAGTTCAATAAAAAATTAAATTTTTGAAAAAATGCTTTTGAAATAAAAATTATTATTGGGGCACTTGTTAGAGAATAATTACAATAAATAAAATTTTTCATTATCTAATGATTATATTAATTAACAGTATACCTTATTCACCATCTTGACCAGTGTTGCCGACCGCCTACATCACCCGCACTGGACTGCTACTACTGACCGACCGCTCTGCATGACGACTATTAGCGTACTGCACGCGACGACTACTGACAGAGTACTGCTCTCAACTAGACAGAGCTACAGACTCGCAACGACTGCTGACCGACTCGCAACGACTGACTGACAGACTGAGAACCGCTCGCAACACTCGCGCGGTCAAGCGCATACTCTCTGGTCACAGATGCTACAATGCCTCGCCATCGCTACTATGTTACATACGTGTTTCATAACCCTCCACTGGGGGGGCAAAAATTTGGCAGCGATGGTGAGTCATTTGGACTTGCCAATCGCGGCAAAATTTTTCTTTAATTAACAAAATCCTACAACTTACAGAATATTTAAATGTTGTGCACACACACTAAGTACGAAATATATAAGACAAAGACAAGATGTGAGTACAAAACATAGTAGCAAATCAGAAAAATGTATATACAAATTATTTGACAGATAACAAAGTGCACAGGCACTGAAAAAATTCTTTGACATATTCAGAACAAATAAACAGACTGGCAAAAAATATTATGTTGACACGTGACATGAGTGCACATGCACTGCAGTTGAGAACATATCAGTAATTGATGAAATGTATGTACAATTAGTAACAAATGGCATAAGTGCATTCGCATTAAAGTATTGAATATACAGAATAGTAGAAAACATATTGAAAAATGAGATAAGTGTACAGGCACTGAAGTTCAGTAGAAAACATATTAACACCTAACAGAAGTGCACATGCACTGTAGTTCAGAACATATCATAAAAATAAAAATGTATATACAATATAAAAGACAAGAGTGTACATACGTATACTGTATACTGTACTTCAGAACAAATCGAAAAATGTCTTTAGTATTTTCGCAATAAATAAACATAATGACAAAAAATCATGTCCAAAGTGCACACGCACTGGAGAAATGTCTTTAGCATTTTCACAACAAATAAACATAATGGCAAAAAATCATGTCGACCAGTGCCACAAGTGTACTCGCACTGGAATTCAACAAATCGAAAAATGTATAACCTATGAACATAAATGATGTTACCAAAAAAAAATTTTTTTTTTTTATGTGACAAGAATCAGGATAGGAAAGGGAAGGATTGCATCATGGTTGTAGCACTTTAGATTGCACACAGCTGTTCTGAAAGTCCATATCTTTCCACAGTAGTACAACACCAAGTGACACAACTTGAAGTTCTTTTCCCATCAGAATTTATCAGCGTACCCAAGACACTGAATTGTCGTAGTAATATTCCATGTTTTCATTTTGGCAGTACATTAGGTACACCAAACAGTGCGACCATAATAACGTCTTCATCGCTCACGGTGGTGGACAGCATGTCGTGTCAACACCACGCTCTTACAAGGCGCACCAACGTAGAATTAGTGCAAAACCAAATATAGTGCTCCATGATCACTAGGATAAACACGACAAATGGACATTGCAATAATTCAGGGTAGTCAGCTTATGAGGTGAAGGACATCAAGTCACATAATATTGACAATTAGAGACTTAATTAGTTTGTGGCATTCATAGCCCAGTTATTGAACATTTCTGTACCAAGTGTGTAGTATTACAGAAAAATGTTCATTAATTGTTTTACATGGAATCAGTAGCCTTCTTTTCCTGGTTACAAAGCATTATTAAATAATCGCATTCTTTTCAGTTACAGAGTGTAATTAAGAATCATTAACCTTCTCCTAATTACAGTTAATTAATCATTTGTCATTCCAATAGTAAGAATTATTAGTCTTCTCCTAATTACAAAGCATTATTAAACAGTACCATAGTTAATTAATTATGTGTCATTCCAATCTATTAAGAATCACTAGCTGGCATCATGGGTAATCGTATTACAATAAACAGTGGCAGTCCTTGGCCAGTTACAAAGTATATTTAGTATGACAGAATAATGTTCATCAGAAGTCTTAGTTGAAAAGGAGAGTCAATTATTGGCCTAGCATTAACATAATACATTGAGTGATACAAATTATTGGCACTCATTGGCCATTAACCAAAACATGAAAACTCAACATGGAAAAAAAGGGCTAATTAATGGCATAATTAATAACAATTCTTCAAGTGACATTAATTATTGGCACTCAGTGGCCAGCAAGTATTGAATAGAATCATCATTCAGTATTATTCAGATTATTACGAAGTCATTATTAAAAATCAGTTAATTACAGTCATAGCATTAATAATCACAGGCATTATAAGTAGTCTCATTACAATAAACAGTGTTTCTCCTTCAGTAGTATTCAGATCATTACAAAGTCATTATTAAAATCAGTTAATTAGTCATAGCATTAGTAATCATAGGCATTATAAGTAGTCTCATTACAATAAACAGTGGCAGTTATTAACTAGTGACAAAGCATTATTTTAAATATATACTTTTTTTTGTCTCATTAAGAAGTCATTACTCAAGTGACATACTATTCAGAGCTAATCAGTATTATTCAGAATTTTCTTAAACTGGTATCACTATTTGGGACTGGTAATACATTTTTTTTGTTAGCAATGCATTGCGTTGAGATCGATAATTAATTGCTGAGGCATAACACTATTTGCTTTTGACCTATTGCTGCAAATGAGGATAGGTAACATCATTCGTCATGAGTCAGCTGTAGCAAGGTTATGCAACAAGGCAGTATATGTGATCACATTTATAAATGATAGACACAAATGGGTAAAAAATAAAAATGCAAGTACTAGAACAGGTATAATAAGTAACAGGTTTAGCAAGTATCATGAAAAGCTTCTCCTGAAAAAAATACAAAATGGATTATTGACCTGAAAGAAGAAACGCATTAGTATGCTGAAAAGTAGTGAACCTCGAATTAACAGGTAGTGAAATGTGTATAAAATGTGTTCCATAGCTGTCCTTTCCAAAACTTTCCATCATCCTACTAAGCAATGTAACACCTGCTGTCAAAACAAACTGCAACAAATACTTAAATAACTACGTAGCATAAATACATAACTTCAACATTATCCTCAAATGTAAAGAAAAAACTTCATTATCAATACCATCATAACTTCATTATCATCATCACCTGTAAAGAAAAACTTCATTATTCATAATACCATTTCCTTCATCATTATTCATCAGTATTCATTATCATCTGCAAAAAAAAAATCACTTCATTACTCATTATACAACTATTCCTTATCTCTAGCATATTTCATCACTAAAACTAAGATGTGTAGTTCAGTCTGACAGCCTGCATCAATCCCCTTGTATTCTGAAAGAAAAAATTAGTTAAGACTGCTATTCTACGATGAGTATAGTATATTCTTGTTAATGCTTGTTAATCCTGATCCATGTACTCTTCCTCATAAAGTTATTGCAACTCCTTTCGTTTATTCCGTAGGTGAAATTCCCATTTCTGTTGAATTTATTTCTTACATGCATCATTTCTTTCTGAAATTCATGAACAAAGATTAATGTCCTGCATTTAAATCATATACCCACTAAATAATGACTGGTTTATGGTAACATACTTAAGCATACAGCATATCATGACAGAAAACGTAATATGTCAAAGACATTGACAGTGTTCAAAGCTAAAAATGTACAGAGAATATCACAATGCAGCAGCAAAAAATGTAAAACAGTCACGATGTTGAGATGTCATAAGGCAAAAAATGTCAAAGTTAACTGGTGTGTGTTATATCCTAACTATTTCACAGTGCATACTAACAAAACTGGAATACAATCGTACATAAAAAGACAAATGTGACGTTCGTTGTGTTCAGCTTGTATGTAGTGTAGTTAATAGAGGCTAGAATTAAAGCCTTTAATGAAAAAAAATGTAATGAAATTAACATGCCATTAGCTAACATTGCATAATTAGTCATAAAATACGTAAGTGTCTGTGAAAAAATATGCACGGTCTGATGTGTAACGACAAGAAAAGCGACCTGCTAACCTTACCTTGCCGGGCACTTGCCAAGAAAAAATACGATAATCATCAGTAATTAGTCAGGTGAAATAATTGCATTAGTAAATGGCATCATAGTGTGTTGAATCATACAGTGGTTTCACTCAATAAACGGTTTAATGTTTGAGATATGGTGATTGCCTTTCGATTTTCTGGTTCTCAAAGTTTCGACGTGCACAACATTGGGGTGAGGAATGCTGCGAATCCGATATGGACCTGCCTATAGAAGTTCAAATTTACTGCACTTACCTTTTAATTTGCTGGATAAATAGTGTGTACGTACTAATATCTTCTGTCCAACGTGAAAGTCACGGCGTGTACAAACCTGTTTTTGCTGTCTTCTCCGGCGCTCTGCGGCACGTTTGATGTTGTTCAGCGCAATGTCAATTATTTCGTGGTGTCGTAATCGACGAGATGTAGGAAATGTTATTAATTCTTTAATTTTGTTAGGTGGTTCAGCATTTTTCAGTATAACAGACGGAGATAGCATAGTGGATTCATTTGGAATGAAATTAATTACATCTTGGAATGAGAATATGTGTGTGTCCCAATCAATATGTCTTTTGTGGCAGTATATTCGGCACAGCTTACCAATTTCTTTCATTAATCGTTCACAGGGGTTCGAAGAAGCGTGGTACTTGGATATATAGATCGGAGAAATGTTTCTGGCTCGTAACATGCGTGTCCATACGCTACTACGAAATTGTGATCCATTGTCAGAAATTACTTTCATCACATGCCCTACATGAGATAGAAAATGTTTTACAAATGCTTTCGAAACAATTTTAGCAGTAGCTTTGCGTAATGGAGTGAAAGTAACAAATGTTGAAGTGAGTTCAACAGCGACAAAGATGTAGCAAAAACATGGTAGTGAGGTCGGACATGTTCTTTTGTGTTCCGATTCTACTTTGTTATTATCCGTAATAGTTTGCACGTGTCAAAATTAATCATTTGCTGAAAAACATTTGTTTGTGTTTTGTGAGTGTCGTAAATTGGTAGTGACAGCAGAAGACAACACAGCTGACGGACAGAAGCATTAGCTCGCGCAGCTGACCAAAGCATGTGAAAGAAAAAAAAGAATACTATGTCTCGTAATGACGACGAAATGAAATTTTCAAATGCAACTTGTTGAATGTACATGACACTGAAATTTGTTTTGCAGAAGTTGGTTGCTACGTCTTGCTGATTGTTGCCGAGAGAACGCGATAGTGCGTCTGCTATAACATTTTGCGTGCCGGGAATGTGAACAATCGTAAAATTAAATTCTTGTAAATATAGTTTCCATCTACTTAATCTATCGTGCGTGAATTTGGCCGAAAGAAAAAATTGTATCGCTCTGTGATCTGTGTAAACAGTGGTATGTCTGCCATAAAGAAAATGCCGAAATCTCGTGAAAGCCCATACAACACATAATGTTTCAAGTTCTGTAACAGAATAATTTCGTTCAGCAGGTGACAGAATGCGGCTTGCAAATGCAATGTTTTTAATTACTATTGAACCATCTTCTTCAATTTCCTGGAAAATATGTACGCCTAAAGCGGTGTTGGAACTGTCGGTGGCAATAGAAAAATTTCTAGTAAGATCTGGGTGCGACAAAAGTGGTGCATTCAACAGAGCATTTTTCAAATAACATTCTCGTGAGCAAAATTCTGCGTGTCAAAAATAATGTTTACGTTACTGTAATATGCAATCTGTGCTGTATCTGGTTAAAATCTATCGTATGTGTCGTTATTTATTTTACGGGAGGATGCTGTGGCATATCCACTATATGAACTGTTCTGTTATTTCTTACTGACGTTTTACGCTATCGATGACACCTATTGTCTGTTCCATTCATGATTATATGTTGTTGCTGATGTTGTTGCTGCTAATAAGATCGACTGTTATTAAATGTACGCTGAAAATTGTACTCGTTATTTTTACGTCTGTCATGATAGTAATTTCTATACGGCGCATTGCGATACGAGTTGAAATAGTGTGTTGTCTGTACGTAGTTATTTCTTTGCTGCCATGCGTTACTATTTGTTATACCAGGGACTATACGTGCACGCGGCGAAACATTAAAGTTTGGTTGACCTTGTAGACTGCATTGTTGGTTACGTATGCTAAGCGGCTGACTTTCATGCTGTTGTGGTGAAAAACATCTATTGTTACAAAAATATGGTTGCGACTGCCGAAAATTTTGTACATACTGATGATTACGATTTTATCTGTAATTAAAATTACGGCGGTAGTTGTCATTACGGGAGTGCCTACTGAAAAATGTCACATTCGGTAAAAGATTTGTCATATCGGGTTTTCATTACTCGTTTCTTAATACTAGGTAGAGCAATAGTTAAAGAGCAGTTTGGATAGATATAAAGGATAGTAGAAGAAAAGGCAGCAGTGCAGAAAACTAAAGATGAAACAGCACTACTACAGCTCGGGGCCCTATGCTCGCTACGGCACATATTCATTAAAGCGTAATGAATCCCCTGAGGTCTTTTACGCACTGCAAATAAATTTTGGTTTTTGCGTTACAGGCAATAGCGGTAAAATTCCAAAAGCAAATTGCTGTAACCATGTTAATTCAAGTTTCCTCATTACACGCAACGCTGATGAAAATGCAATAGCAAATTGTCGCGTCAGGTTCAAAGCTAGTTTCTCCATTACAGATAATAGCGGTGAAAGTACAAAAACAAATTGTCGTATATAGCTCAAAGCGTGTACCTGTGTTCTGTCATTATTAAATTCCTTACATTTTCTTACAAATGCAAATTGCTTATAATCAACCTTCTCGTCACTGAATTTGATAACACGTTCAGGTTTGTGTGTGAATCTGTTCGTCTGTGTAATTACGGATTTCAAGTTGCGTAGCTTTTCTGATTTTAAGTCGCGTGTCTTTTCGGATTTTAATTCGCGTAGTCTCTGTAAATTATTCACATTATACACGCTGCGTGAGTCAGACAAATGTTCGCAAAGTGGCAGATTCTGTGACGTATTGGTGACTGAAATAGTTTTCAACTCTGTTACTGTAACACTTTCGTCAATTTGGTTGATCTGTCGTGCAAATTTCTCGTCAGCTTCCGTATTCGGAGTGTGTGAAACTTCCACTGACTCTAGATTAATCTCGTCGCGAATCTGTACTGCGTTTTTAAGGCATTGTTCAGTGACTGCATTAATTTCGTGTATCTGTGTTTCGTTTGCTGAACATTGTTCGGTGACTGCATTAATCTTGTCTTTATGTGATTCTGTTGTGCCTACACGTGTGCTACTTAATTCTTGTGCAACAGTGCCAACTTCTTCATTACTGTTATTAGCACAAGTCTTAGTATTCACACGTAATTGTTCTTTAATGTCCTGGCATTGCACGGTAACAGCTGTAATCTGCTCACTAACTTGTTTGTTCTGTTCTTTAAGGTCGTCTTGTCTTTCGCTTGTGAGTTCGAAACTTTTATCAATTGTTTCTCTAAGTTGTTTGAAATGGTTGTCGAAACTTTCACTCTTTTGTCTGATCTGTTCACTAAGTTTGTCTAGTTTTTCGTTCTTATTGTCAAGTTTTTCATTAATTTGGTTAAGTCGCTGCAGCAATAGTGCCATAATTTGATCTGAGCCAAAATTAGCATTTCTATTCTCTGTGCTAATTAATGGTGGAACTGGAATTGTTTCGCTTAGTGTGACCATTTGGTCATTCTGTAATTTACAAAAAGGTTTATCAGTCGAATGTACACTGTCAGACATTATTTCGGAATTAAATAAATCCGTCGTACTTTGTGTATCCTGTTCATTTTCATTAGTCAAATTTGTCTGTACGTTACTTGGATTTTCTAAATCGGGTGTGTTAAGCTCGGCAGCGCTCATTACTATAGACCGCTCCGCGTCATCAATTGTCGTCAAATTAACAGACGAGACAATTGAGTTTGTTTGTTCATTATCAGGGTAAAAGTCATCAATAGTGGTTGGAATGCACTGATTGTTAGTGAACGCAGGATTGTCATCATTACACTGTGTGTCATATGTCCTATCGGTAAAGTTGTTTGAGTCGGTAATTTCATTCATAATACTTCGCGATACACTATTCACAGTCTTTCGCGGCATTTTACAGTGGTCACAATTATTCACAAAACAATAAGCACAAATGCAAAAACAACACACAAATACAACAAAGCAACGAGTTGCCGTTGACCTGTAGAAAGAAAGTCACAAGTTAATAAAAGCGTAGCGCCAAATTCTAATTATACCTAAGCAAATAAGAGCAGATATCTGACTGTTGCTCAAAAGACTCTCAACGAAATACGATCCTGGCAGGGTCGCCAAGTGTAACCTCCCCACCGTAATTTTTAAAAGGAAAAAAGACAATATTATTCAATACAAATGGGAGCCGAGTGTAACCTCCCCACAAAAATTTGAAAGAAAGAAACACGACAATATTTAATTATGAATCCTAATGGACATTGCGCTAAGCGTAACCTGCCCACAATGAAATGTACTGACAATGTTAACAAAAATGTGAAATACGCAATCTGACTCGAATGTAAATCCTTCAAAAAAAATTAAAGTCCATTCAGTGACAACAAAATACAATTAAACCGAAATATCGGTCTTTGGCCCTGTGCAAAACAATCAGAATTAAAGTCTTACCTCAGAATAAATGGATGTCACATTTCTGCTCTTGTTGTTGCGCACCGCTTGGAGGAACTGCATTGCAAATAATAATATTCTCTTTTTTTGTGATTTTACTAAAAATTTTCTTTTAAAGAAGTGGAATGAAATGGGAAGTGCAACGAAATCTTTAGTTCAATAAAAAATTAAATTTTTGAAAAAATGCTTTTGAAATAAAAATTATTATTGGGGCACTTGTTAGAGAATAATTACAATAAATAAAATTTTTCATTATCTAATGATTATATTAATTAACAGTATACCTTATTCACCATCTTGACCAGTGTTGCCGACCACCTACATCACCCGCACTGGACTGCTACTACTGACCGACCGCTCTGCATGACGACTATTAGCGTACTGCACGCGACGACTACTGACAGAGTACTGCTCTCAACTAGACAGAGCTACAGACTCGCAACGACTGCTGACCGACTCGCAACGACTGACTGACAGACTGAGAACCGCTCGCAACACTCGCGCGGTCAAGCGCATACTCTCTGGTCACAGATGCTACAATGCCTCGCCATCGCTGCTATGTTACATACGTGTTTCAAGGTATTAACCGATTTGCTTTAGACTTTTGATTGATACTTTAATAAAATATAAAGAGAAAATATTGTTACCAAAAATGTTGAAAAGATGTTTACCAAATTACTTCAAATTTTTAGGCGATAGTGTAACAAGATTTGAAGGGTCATGAGACATTATTGAACATATAACTTTCACTGCAGTCACGAAGGCTGAAAGTACGATTAATAATCGTGTATCCTGCCACAAACATTGATGTGTGGGAATCACGCTTGCATCTCGGGACGTGCAATAGCGGCAGGTTTCGTTTATTTCAAGCGTCAACTTCGCTTTGCAATTTTTCCGTGTAGAATTGACCTATTACTGCAATATTCTTTTTGTGATTTTTCACGTTACTAATTGCTTAATAAATAATACAGAATCCATTAAAACATAGGTTTGTTTTAAAAATAGTAATTGCTTACGTTTTAGAATGTCATATAGTATTTACTTCAAATGGCTCTAAGCACTATGGGACTTAACATCTGACGTCATCAGTCCACTAGACTTACAAGGAGACGGCACGACCGTGGGGTCGGGGTTTTGTCCGAAATTTTTTGTGGTGAAAGAGGACCCCTAATACCTCACGTGGTTAAAATATTAGGACGCATTACCCGGAGTATCCCGAGAAAAATCTATCCAAGGTTTCTTCGGTGACTTATGAGTATAAAATGTTAATCAATTGCAGAGCCTCCGTCTGATCTAGATGGTTAGGGCTCGGACTCTCACGCCAGAGGTCTCGGGTTCGATTCCTCCTCTGGCACTTTTCTTTCTTCTGTTTCATTTTCTTTTGTTATTCCACCAATTATTCAAAAAGTTTCTCAAACCTACATTATTTTTAAAACATTATTTTAGCTCAAGAACGTAAAGTTTTTCATTCACTGAAAAAAATTCGTGCTCATTGTTCTGTTTCGTTTTATGAGGATTCAAGATTTAAAGGGGCTTTCTAAGGGTCCCCTTGGTATTATAACGGTCATCTGCGCATAGGACTGTGAGCGAGCCATGAGAAGTAAACTGCAGTTTGTTTTTCGATTTCGTCGTGAACAGACGTGCCTGTTTCAAATTTCAACGTGTTATTCCGATCCGAGGTTTAACATGTCGACTGAAGAAGTTGCGCTGGCTAATCTGGAATAGGAGAAGAAATTCCTGAAGAATCCATTCATAGTGATCTATAAAAATTACGGTTGCGGGGCGCAGTGGTGTATTATGAAAAGCTGTTGACGGGAAATAATTTAATTGCATCGACATCTTCGGAAAAATCTCTCGCGATGCTATGTTATTGGGCGGAGAACTTTATAATAATACACTGGAACTTTTGGGTGAAAAAACGTTCGTAACTGAAGAGGAATTAATTCACGCTCATGAGGATTGCGAAGAATGTGAGGAGAACGACGAAGTGCCACAAAGCGATTCGTCTCCAGACGAATATAAACCGTCACCGAAAGGATTTAAAAGTGACATGATTCCCATTGCCTACGAAGTCAAAGTCGTGAATATTGCTAAACCGCACCCCACATAGTCCTTGGCGGCATTGCAAAAAAAAATAAAAAATAAAAAAAAAAAAAAAAAAAAAAAGTGCCCCGCCAATTGAAGAGAAATGAATATCTTTCACAATGGGAGTAAGATATTAAAAGTGGTGGTACGCGAATGGATAAATTTGAGATGATAGAATCGTGGACCTACGACCGTTTTATGGAAGCAAGACAGCAATATCAGCAAATCACGACAAGAAATTTACAGCAATGGGCATTGGCTGCGGCTGCACAATTCGTCGATTTCAAATTCAAGGCGTCTGATCGATGGGTCACGGCATTTAAACAGATGCACAGAATTTCACTACGCAAGATCACGAAACTGGTTTCGAAAAAAGAAGCGGTGTCAATGGAGGACATCCAGGCATCTGCGGGGACCTTACGTCGGCAGATGTGCCGTTTAATCCCTCAGTACCATGAGGATTATGTGATAAATACTGACCAGACACGTAAATACATGTTTTCTGCGTACAAAATGTTTTTACCGATGTAAAATACATCAATTCAAATTTAATTATAGAAAAAGTTATTTGCATACACATTCGAATATTGTTTAATATTAAAAATACTATTGTTTCAGGATGCCAATATCAATCTGTTTTCAACAGGACTCTCACAGAAAAAGGGAGTAAAACAGTTTTCGTGATAAAGTCGGATTTGAATAAAGTGACGCATTCGTACACCGCACAATATTCAATAACATTTTCCGGAAAACTGCTACCACATGTCTTCATACGCGACCGGTCATTTCGGACCTCGTATTCAAAAATTAATAGATGGCTATGCCAATACTTATACGAACGTCGTCGTAACACCACCGAAGTCCGGAAAATTAACAACAGTTTTATACATGGATTTTCTCCGGAAATTTTTAAATTTTTACGTCTGGAAGAATAAATATTTACTTCTCATTGACTCTTGGGGAGGTCAAACGAATCCGGAGATATATGATGCAATTTTTCAAGATGACGAAAATATGCCAACTTGGTCTGTAAAAGTCATACCTCCAAAATGCATTTATTTGGTGCATCCTTGTGATGTTTACTTTCACAGGCAAGTTAAAAATTTCATAAAGCGCTTGCAAAATTACAGCGCATTGTTATAGGAGAATCGTGAAATTAATTCCCGGGAAGGTTGTATAAAAATTCATTCTATAATTCACCATCAATTGTCGTCACCAATATGCCGAAACATGATTCAATATGCCTGGTTTGCCTCAAAATTATCAGAAACTCGAAACATTTTCGTAAATGTTAATGGGGCATGTTTTTGCACAGATTTATTGCAAACGCCCTGTTATTGTAAAAAATCCGCTTATAAATGTCGAAAAAATTATTGCTTTGTTTGTTTTTACGATAGTTACCACTGTAGTTTTTGTTTATAATTATTATATGTATAAAAATTGAATGTTTCCCAGCCGACTTTGTTGTTCTGATTAAAAACCCAATGTTTCTCCTCATATACTTTACAAGGAAAAATGGAAAACCCGCCGCCATGACTTGTATTGTTGCACAAAAAGAAAATAATTTTTATTCAATAATGTAACTAATTTGTTAAAGATAACGTAGGTTTGGGAAACTGTCTGAATAATTCGTGGAATAACAAAAGAAAATGAAACAGAAGAGAAGAAAAAAGTTCCAGAGGAGAAATCGAACCCGAGACCTCTGGCGTAAGGTCCGAACCCCAACCATTTAGGCCAGACGGCGGCTCGGCAATGTACTAACATTTTATACTCATGAGGCACTTAAGAAACTTTGGATCGATATTTCCCGGGATTTTCCGGATGGTGCGTCCCAATATTTTAACCACGTGAGGTGTTAGGGGTCCTCTTTCACCACACAAAATTTCGGACAAATACCTGACCCCACGGTCGTGCCGTCTCCTTGTTAGAACTACTTCAACCTAACTAACCTAAGGACATCACTCACATCTATGCCCGAAGCAGGATTCGAACCTGCGACCGTAGCAGCAGCAGGGTTCCGGACTGAAGCACCTAGAACCGCTCGGCCACAGCGGCCGGCTTAGCATTTACTTTCACGAGCCCCTGCGTTACATTCATAAGCCATGCCCGCAAAAGTCGTCATTTTTCAACATCTATCGGCACTGAAATGTTTAAGTGGGCCACCCTCTACACACACACACACACACACACACACACACACACACACACACACACACACACACACATATATATATATATATATATTGTAACCTCCCCACAATAATTTTAAAGAATTGACAATATTATTTAGGGATGCTAATGGACATTGCTGTAAGCGTAACCTGCCCACAATGAAATGTACTGACAATGGCAACAAAATGTGAAATTCGCAATCTGACTCAAATATAAGTTTTTCATAAAATTTAAAGTCCATTCAGTGATAAGAAAATTCAATTAAACCGAAATATCGGTCTTTGGCCCTGTGCAAAACAATCAGAATTAAAGTCTTACCTCAGAATAATTGGATGTCACATTTCTGCTCTTATCTTTCTGCACGGCTTGGAGGAACTGCATTGCAAATGATAATATTCTCTTTTTTTTGTGATTTTAGTGAAATTTTTCTTCAAAAGAAGTGGAGTGAAATGGGAAGTGCAACGAAATCTTTAGTTCAATAAAAATTAAATTTTTTGAAAAAATGCTTTTGAAATAAAAATTATTATTGGGGAACTTGTTGGAGAATAATTACAATAAATAAATTTTTACATGATCTAATGATTACATTAATTAACAGTATACCTTATTCACTATCTTGACCAGTGTTGCCGACCGCCTACATCACACAACCGCACTGGGCTGCGACTGCTGACCGACTGCTCTCCATGACGACTATTAGCGTACTGCACTGCACGACTACTACTGACAGAGTACTGCTCTCAACTAGACAGAGCTACAGACTCGCAACGACTACTGACCGACTCGCAACGACTGACTGACAGACTGAGAACCGCTCGCAACACTCGCGCGGTCAAGCGCATACTCTCTGGTCACAGATGCTACAATGCCTCGCCATCGCTGCTATGTTACATACGTGTTTCATAACCCTCCACTGGGGGGGCAAAAATTTGGCAGCGATGGTGAGTCATTTGGACTTGCCAATCGCGGCAAAATTTTTTAATTAATTAATAAACTTCTACAATTTACAGAATATTTAGATGTAGTACATAAAGTAAATGTTGTGCACACGCATTAAGTACAAGATATATCAGACAAAGACAAAATGTGAGTACAAAACATAGTAACAAATCAGAAAAATGTATATACATATTATTTGACAGATAACAAAGTGCACAGGCACTGAAAAAATTCTTTAGCATATTCAGAACAAATAAACAGACTGGCAAAAAATA
Organism: Schistocerca piceifrons; assembly: GCF_021461385.2. Classification (NCBI taxonomy): domain Eukaryota; kingdom Metazoa; phylum Arthropoda; class Insecta; order Orthoptera; family Acrididae; genus Schistocerca; species Schistocerca piceifrons. The sequence goes on along the minus strand of NC_060140.1, from coordinate 586,815,621 downwards.
TTATGTTGACAAGTGACATGAGTGCACATGCACTGCAGTTGAGAACATATCAGTAATTGATGAAATGTATGTACAATTAGTAACAAATGGCATAAGTGCATTCGCATTAACGTATTGAATATACAGAATAGTAGAAAACATATTGAAAAATGAGATAAGTGTACAGGCACTGAAGTTCAGTAGAAAACATATTAACACCTAACAGAAGTGCACATGCACTGTAGTTCAGAACATATCATAAAAATAAAAATGTATATACAATATAAAAGACAAGAGTGTACATATACTGTACTTCAGAACAAATCGAAAAATGTCTTTAGCATTTTCGCAATAAATAAACATAATGGCAAAAAATCATGTCGAAAGTGCCACAAGTGTACTCGCACTGGAATTCAACAAATCGAAAAATGTATAACCTATGAACAGAAATGATGTTACCAAAAAAAAAAAAAATGATTTTCATTATGTGACAAGAATTAGGATAGGAAAGGGAAGGATTGCATCATGGTTGTAGCACTTTAGATTGCACACAGCTGTTCTGAAAGTCCATATCTTTCCACAGAAGTGCAACACCAAGTGACACAACTTGAAGTTCTTTTCCCATCAGAATTTATCAGCGTACCCAAGACACTGAATTGTCGTAGTAATATTCCATGTTTTCATTTTGGCAGTACATTAGGTACACCAAACAGTGCGACCATAATAACGTCTTCATCGCTCACGGTGGTGGACAGCATGTCGTGTCAACACCACGCTCTTACAAGGCGCACCAACGTAGAATTAGTGCAAAACCAAAGATAGTGCTCCATGATCACTAGGATAAACAGGACAAATGGACATTGCAGTAATTCAGGGTAGTCAGCTTACGAGGTGAAGGACATCAAGTCACATAATATTGACAATTAGAGACTTAATTAGCATTTTGTGGCATTCATAGCCCAGTTATTGAACATTTCTGTACCAAGTATGTAGTATTACAGAAAAATGTTCATTAGTTGTTTTACATGGAATCAGTAGCCTTCTTTTCCTAGTTACAAAATGTAGCATGGTTAATTAATCATTTGTCATTCCAATAATAATCATTAGCCTTTTCCTAATTACAGTTAATTAATCATTTGTTGTTAATTAACCATTTGTCTAATTACAGTTAATTAATCATTTGTCGTTAATTAATCATTTGTCTAATTACAGTTAATTAATCATTTGTCGTTAATTAATCATTTGTCATTCCAATAGTAAGAATTATTAGTCTTCTCCTAATTACAAAGCATTATTAAACAGTCACATTCATTTCAAATTACAAAGTATGAACATAGAAAACAAGAACTAATTAATGGCATAATTAATAACAATTCATCGACTGACATTAATTATTGGCACTCAGTGGCCAGCAAGTATTGAATGGAATAAAACATAGTTCATCATTCAGTATTATTCAGATCATCACAAAGTCATTATTAAAAACCAGTTAATTACAGTCATAGCATTAATAATCACAGGCATTATAAGTGGTCTCATTACAATAAACAGTGTTTCTCCTTCAGTAGTATTCAGATCATTACAAAGTCATTATTAAAATCAGTTAATTAGTCATAGCATTAGTAATCATAGGCATTATAAGTAGTCTCATTACAATAAACAGTGGCAGTTATTAACTAGTGACAAAGCATTATTTTAAATATATACTTTTTTTTTGTCTCATTAAGAAGTCATTACTCAAGTGACATTTTATTCAGAGCTAATCAGTATTATTCAGAATTTTCTCAAACTGGTATCACTATTTGGGACTGGTAATAAGCAATGCATTGCGTTGGGATCGATAATTAATTGCTGAGGCATAACACTATTTGCTTTTGACCTATTGCTGCAAATGAGGATAGGTAACGTCATTCGTCATGAGTCAGCTGTAGCAAGGTTATGTAACAAGGCAGTATATGTGATCACATTTATAAGTGATAAACACAAATGGGTAAAAAATAAAAATGCAAGTACTAGAACAGGTATAATAACTAACAGGTTTAGTAAGTATCATGAAAAGCTTCTCCTGGAAAAAATACAAAAACGGATTATCGACCTGAAAGAAGAAACGCACACTATGCTGAAAAGTAGTGAACTTCGAATTAACAGGTAGTGAAATGTGTATAAATTGTGTTCCATAGCTGTCCTTTCCAAAACTTTCTGTCATCCTACTATGCAATGTAACACCTGCTGTCAAAACAAACTGCAACAAATACTTAAATAACTACGTAGCATAAATACATAACTTCAACATTATCCTCATCTGTAAAGAAAAAACTTCATTATCCATCACTTCATTATCCATATTATCATAACTTCATTATTATCATCACCTGTAAAGAAAAACTTCATTATTCATAACATCATATCCTTCATCATCATTCATCAGTATTAATTATCATCTGCAAAAAATCACTTCATTACTCATTATACAACTATTCCTTATCTCTAGCATATTTCATCACTAAAACTAAGATGTGTAGTTCTGTCTGACAGCCTGTATCAATCACCTTGTATTCTGAAAAAAAAATTAGTTAAGACTGCTATTCTACGATGAGTATAGTATATTCTTGTTAATGCTTGTTAATCCTGATCCATTTACTCTTCCTCATAAAGTTATTGCATCTTCTTTTGTTTATTCCGTAGGTGAAATTCCCATTTCTGTTGAATTTATTTCTTACACGCATCATTTCTTTCTGAAATTGATGAACAAAGATTAATGTCTTGCATTTAAATCATATACCCACTAAATAATGACTGGTTTATGGTGACATAATTAACCATACAGCATAACATGACAGAAAACGTAATATGTCAAAGACATTGACAGTGTTCAGATGCAAAAATGTACACAGAATAATACAACGCAGCAGCAAAAAATGTAAAACAGTCACGATCTTGAGATGTCATAAAGCAAAAAATGTCAAAGTCAACTGGTGTGTGCTATATCCTAACTATTTCACAGTGCATACTAACAAAACTGGAATACAATCGTACATAAAAAGACAAATGTGACGTTCGTTGTGTTCAGCTTGTATGTAGTGTAGTTAATAGAGGCGAGAATTAAAGACTTTAATGGAGAGAGAATTTGATAAAATTAATACGTCATTACATGCAATTGCATAATTATTCATAAAATACGTAAGTTCATCTGAAAAAATATGCACGGTCTGATGTGTAACGACAAGAAGAGCGACCTGCTAACCTTACCTTGTCGGGCACTTGCCAAGAAAAAATACGATAATCATCAGTAATTAGTCAGGTGAAATAATTGCATTAGTAAATGGCATCATAGTGTGTTGATCATACAGTGGTTTCACTCAATAACCGGTTTAATGTTTGAGATATGGTGATTGCCTTTCGATTTTCTAGTTCTCAAAGTTTCGACGTGTACAACATTGGGGTGAGGGATGCTGCGAATCCGATATGGACCTGCGTATAGAAGTTCAAATTTACTGCACTTACCTTTTAATTTACTGGATAAATAGTGTGTACGTATTAGTATCTTCTGTCCAACGTGAAAGTCGCGGCGTGTACAAACCTGTTTTTGCTGTCTTCTCCGGCGCTCTGCGGCACGTTTGATGTTGTTCAGCGCAATGTCAATTATTTCGTGGTGTCGTAATCGACGAGATGTAGGAAATGTTATTAATTCTTTAATTTTGTTAGGTGGTTCAGCATTTTTCAGTATAACAGACGGAGATAGCATAGTGGATTCATTTGGTATGGAATTAATTACATCTTGGAATGAGAATATGTGTGTGTCCCAATCAATATGTCTTTTGTGGCAGTATATTCGGCACAGTTTACCAATTTCTTTCATTAATCGTTCACAGGGGTTCGAAGAAGCGTGGTACTTGGATATATAGATCGGAGAAATGTTTCTGGCTCGTAACATGCGTGTCCATACGCTACTACGAAATTGAGATCCATTGTCAGAAATTACTTTCATTACATGCCCTACATGAGATAGAAAATGTTTTACAAATGCTTTCGAAACAGTTTTAGCAGTAGCTTTGCGTAATGGAGTGAAAGTAACAAATTTTGAAGTAAGCTCAACAGCGACAAATATGTAGCAAAAACCTCTGTTAGTTCTGGGAATCGGACCAAAAATATCTACAGCGGCCATATGTCTTAATTTAACAGGTACAATGGCATATAATGGAGGAATATGTGAGGTGGTGTCTGATTTAGCTTTCTGGCAAATTTTACAAGACGCTAAAACTCGTCGTATACGTTTCTCCATGTTGGTAAAATAACAGTTCTGTCTCAGTATAAGAAAACATTTTCGTGCTCCGTAATGTGCGTAACTTAAATGAGTGTACCAAATTAATTTGTTAACCAGTTCGTCAGGAATGCATAATAACCAATTGTTGCTGTCAGGATGAGAGCGGCGAAACACAATGTCATTGCGCACAGTGTAATGGTTTCTAATCGTAACATTATTCCTATCTTCCCAAAGGTGTTTAATTTCTTTCCACACATTGTCTTTATTTTTCTCCTTTGCTATGTCCTGTAATGACGATGAAATAAAGTTTTCAAATGCAACTTGTTGAATGTACAAGACACTGAAATTTGTTTTGCAGAAGTTGGTTGCTACGTCTTGCTGATTGTTGCCGAGAGAACGCGATAGTGCGTCTGCTATAACATTTTGTGTGCCGGGAATGTGAACAATCGTAAAATTAAATTCCTGTAAATAAAGTTTCCATCTACTTAACCTGTCGTGAGTGAATTTAGCCGAAAGTAAAAATTGTATCGCTCTGTGGTCTGTGTAAACGGTGGTATGTCTGCCATAAAGAAAGTGCCTAAATCTCGTAAAAGCCCATACAACACATAATGTTTCTAATTCTGTAACGGAATAATTTCGTTCAGCGGGTGACAAAATGCGACTTGCAAATGCGATGTTTTTAATTACTGTAGAGCCATCTTCTTCAATTTCCTGGAAAATATGTACGCCTAAAGCGGTGTTGGAACTGTCGGTGGCAATGGAAAAATTTCTAGTAAGGTCTGGGTGCGATAAAAGTGGAGCATTCAACAAAGCATGTTTCAAATAACATTCTCGTGAATAAAATTTTGCGTGTCAAAAGTAATGTTTGCGTTACTGTAATATACAATCTGTGCTCTATCTGGTTAAAATTTATCGTACGTGTTATTATTTACGGGAGAATGTTGTGGCATTTCGACTATTTGAACTGCTCTGCTATTTCTTACTGACGTATTACGCTATCGATGACACCTATTGTCTGTTCCATTCATGATTATATGTTGTTGCTGATGTTGTTGCTGCTAATATGATCGACTGTTATTAAATGTACGCTGAAAATTGTGCTCATCATTTTTTTTTTTTTTTTTACTTCTGTCCTGATAGTAATTTCTATACGGCGCATTGCGATACGAGTTGAAATAGTGTGTTGTCTGTACGTGGTTATTTCTTTGCTGCCATGCGTTACTATTTGTTGGAGCTGGGACTATACGTGCACGCGGCGAAACATTAAAGTTTGGTTGACCTTGTAGACTGCATTGTTGGTTAGGTATGCTAAGCGGCTGACTTTCATGCTATTGTGGTGAAAAAACATCTATTGTTACAAAAATGTGGTTGCGACTGCCGAAAATTTTGTACATACTGATGATTACGATTTTATCTGTTATTAAAGTTACGGCGGTAGTTGTCATTACGGGAGTGCTTAATAAAATTGTCACTTTCAGTAAAAACTTGTCATATCCGGTTTTCATTGTCATACGTTTCTTAATTCTACAAAGAGCAATAGTTAAAGAGCAGTTTAGATATATATAAAGGATAGTAGAAGAGAAGGCAGCAGTGCAGAAAACTAAAGATGAAACAGCACTACTACAGCTCGGGGCCCTATGCTCGCTACGGCACATATTCATTAAAGCGTAATGAATCCCCTGAGGTCTATTACGCACTGCAAATAAATTTTATCTTTTGCGTTGCACGCAATAGCGGCAAAAATCCAAAAGCAAATTGTTGTATCCATGTTAATTCCAATTTCTGCATAATAGATAATGCTGATGAAAATACAAAAATAAGTTGACGCATCTGTTTCAAAGCCAGTTCCTGCATTACAGATAATAGCGGTGAAGGTACAAAAATAAACTGACGTATACAATGCAAAGCGTGTACCTGTGTTCTGTCATTATTAAATTCTTTACATTTTCTGGCTGATAAAAATTGCTCGTAATCTACGTTCTCGTCATTGAATTTGAAAACACGTTCGGGTTTGTGTGTGAATCTGTTTGTCTGTGTCGTTTCGTACTTCAAGTTGCGTAGCTTTTCATATTTTAAGTCGCGTAGCTTTTCGGATTTTACGTCTCGTAGTCTCTGTAAATTGCTCACATTATACGCGCTGCGTAAGTCTGACAAATGTTCACTAAGTGGCGGATTCTGTGACGTATTGGTGACTGAAATAATTGTTAATTCTGTTACTTTAATACTTTCGTCAATCTGGTTGTTGTGTCGTGCAAATTTCTCGTCATCTTCCGTATTCAGAGTGTGTGAAACTTCCACTGACTCTAAATTAATTTCGTCGCGAATCCGTACTTCGTTTTTAGGACATTCTTCAGTGACTGCATTAATTTCATGTATCTGTGTTTCGTTCGCTGAACATTGTTCAGTGACTGCATTAGTCTTGTCTTTATGTGATTCTGTTGTACCTACACGTGTGCTACTTGATTCTTGTGCAACAGTGCCAACTTTTTCATTACTGTTATTAGCACAAGTCTTGGTATTCACACGTAATTGTTCTTTAATGTCCTGGCATTGCACGGTAACAGCTGTATTCTGTTCACTAACTTGTCTGTTCCGTTCGTTAAGGTTGTCTTCTTTTTCGTTCGTCAGTTTGAAACTTTTATCAATCATTTCGCTAAGTTGTTTGTGCCGTTCATCAAGTCTTTCATTAAGTTGTTTAAACATTTGTTGCAAAAATGCTATAATTTGAGCTTCAGTAGCATTACCTGCTCTATTCTCTGTACTGTTTGACGGTGTATCTACAATTGTCGCGTTTTGTGTGACCATTTGGTCATTCTGTAATTTACAAAAACGTTGATCAGTCGGATGTACATTGTCAGACACTGTTCTGGAATTAAATAAATCCGTCGTACTTTCAGTATCCTGTTCATTTTCATTAGACAAATTTGTCTGTACGTTACTTGAGTTTTCCGAATCGGGTGTGTTAAGCTCGGCAGCGCTCATTACAATAGAGCGTTCTGCGTCATCAATTGTCGTCCAATTAACAGACGAGACAATTGAGTTCGTTTGTTCATTATCAGGGTAAAAGTCATCACTAGTGGTTGGAATGCACTGATTGTTAGTGAACGCAGGATTGTCATCATTACACTGCGTGTCACATGTCCTATCGGTAAAGTTGTTTGAGTCGGTAATTTCGCTCGTAATACCTCGCGATACACTATTCACAGTCTTTCGCGGCATTTTAACTGTAGTCACAATTATTCACAAAACAAATAAGCACAATGCAAAACAACACACAAATACAACAGAGCAACGAATTGCCGTTGACCTGTAGAAAGAAAGTCACAAAATTAGTAAAAGCGTTGCGCCAAATCCTAATTATATCTAAGCAAACAAGAGCAGATATCTGACTGTTTTTCAAAAGATTCTCAACGAAATACGATCCTGGACTGGGTGTCGCCAAGTGTAACCTCCCCACAATAATTTTAAAGAATTGACAATATTATTTAGGGATGCTAATGGACATTGCTGTAAGCGTAACCTGCCCACAATGAAATGTACTGACAATGGCAACAAAATGTGAAATTCGCAATCTGACTCAAATATAAGTTTTTCATAAAATTTAAAGTCCATTCAGTGATAAGAAAATTCAATTAAACCGAAATATCGGTCTTTGGCCCTGTGCAAAACAACCAGAATTAAAGTCTTACCTCAGAATAATTGGATGTCACATTTCTGCTCTTATCTTTCTGCACGGCTTGGAGGAACTGCATTGCAAATGATAATATTCTCTTTTTTTTGTGATTTTAGTGAAATTTTTCTTCAAAAGAAGTGGAGTGAAATGGGAAGTGCAACGAAATCTTTAGTTCAATAAAAATTAAATTTTTTGAAAAAATGCTTTTGAAATAAAAATTATTATTGGGGAACTTGTTGGAGAATAATTACAATAAATAAATTTTTACATGATCTAATGATTACATTAATTAACAGTATACCTCATTCACTATCTTGACCAGTGTTGCCGACCGCCTACATCACACAACCGCACTGGGCTGCGACTGCTGACCGACTGCTCTCCATGACGACTATTAGCGTACTGCACTGCACGACTACTACTGACAGAGTACTGCTCTCAACTAGACAGAGCTACAGACTCGCAACGACTACTGACCGACTCGCAACGACTGACTGACAGACTGAGAACCGCTCGCAACACTCGCGCGGTCAAGCGCATACTCTCTGGTCACAGATGCTACAATGCCTCGCCATCGCTGCTATGTTACATACGTATTTCAATATATATATATATATATATATATATATATATATATATATATATATATATATATATATGGTGCGGCATTATGGGAGGAAGGATAATTGGCCCCCATTTTATCGATGGGAATCTAAATGGTGCAATGTATGCTGATTTCCTACGTAATGTTCTACCGATGTTACTACAAAATGTTTCACTGCTTGACAGAATGATGATGTACTTCCAACATGATGGATGTCCGGCACAAAGCTCGCGTGCGGCTGAAGCGGTATTGAATAGCATATATTGGTCGTCGAAGCGTTCACCTGATCTGACGTCCCCGGATTTCTTTCTCTGGGGAGAGTTGAAGGATATTTGCTATCGTGATCCACCGACAACGCCTGACAACATGCGTCAGCGCATTGTGAATGCATGTGCGAACATTAAGGAAGGCGAACTACTTGCTGTTGAGAAGAATGTCGTTACACATATTTCCAAATGCATTGAGGCTGACGGAGATCATTTTGAGCATTTATTGCATTAATGTGGTGTTTACAGGTAATCACGCTGTAACAGCATGCGTTCTCAGAAACGATAAGTTCACTAAGGTACATGCATCACATTGGAACAACCGAAATAAAGTTTTCAAACGTACCTACGTTCTGTATTTTAATTTAAAAAACCTACCTGTTACCAACTGTTTGTCTAAAATTGTGGCCCATATGTTTTTGATTATTACAGCGCCATCTATCACAAAGCGAAAAACGTGGTCCAACTAAAACATTCATATTTCTTTACGTACTACACGAATATGTAATAAAAATGGGGGTTCCTATTTTAAAAAACGCAGTTTATATCCGCTTGACCTATGGCAGCGCCATCTAGCGGGCCAACCATAGCGCCATCTGGTTTCCCCCTTCAAGCTAGACAAGTTTCGTTCTTTCAACTTTTCTCGTTTGACGCTTATTTCGTGAGATATTTGGCCCGGTCACGATCAATGGACAATGTGTGTGTGTGTGTGTGTGTGTGTGTGTGTGTGTGTACGCTGAACCTATGCACAAGATATTCAGCATATTATAAACCACTGTAATCGGTAAAATATATAAAAAACAGAAAGCACCTTGCCCAAAAGGCCATGATCAATTACATATTACTCACAGATGCTTGTTACATGGTACAAGTACGGTACACAATAGCACATCCACCTTTTTTGCTTTCAGAAATCCCATTCTGGAGAAAGGGAGTCAAACGGCTGATCATCTGGCTTGTCCCAATTAATGAAGTTGTTTTTACTAAGTTAATGTGTGTTGCCATTTTCGGGGATCCACAACGATGTGTATGAGTTGTGCAACACGTACCTTGATACTGCGAGCACTACATGTTTAATATGTGGTGATGCTGTTGAAAATAATGAAGATAAGGGTACAATAAAGGGAAGGGTATTGTAAACCTTTGTTGATACCAGCAAGAGGAGAAAAGATGGCCATCATACGTGGTTAGAACGTTAAAAATCACTTGTTGTTCATGAGAAGTGTCCAAAAGGAATCAAGTGTTCTCAAGCCTGAAAGAGAAGTAAAATATTAAGACCGAGTGAACAGAGGTAAAATGAACAAGTTCAATTTCAAGGAATTATGTATTTATTATGAGAAGGCCCAGCAAAGTAAGTTAAATAAACACAGGCGAGATAGCGTGCCCCTCTTAATGAACTTCGAGGCTATAGAAAGTATAATAATGGCTGCCGCTGCTGGAGAGGATGAACGGGGTGAGGATGTTTTATGGAAGTTTGGCACTAAAACAGTTGTAGCAGCAGCAGAAGGAAGGTACCACAGTTCCTGTCTCATGCATTTCTTTTTCCATGCATCTTCTGCAACAGATTCGGAACCTCGTGGTCGGCCGGAAAGTGCTGAAATGACTGAATGTATTGACTTCAGCGTGAAATGGATCGAAGAGAATGAGGACTTGTGTCAGTTTACTCTAGAACACAGTCTGCAGACATATGATGGAGTTGTTCCCAGAAAGAAAAATAGACTTGTAAAGTTGTCTGAAATGTTTGAACACGATACAGTTGTGGTACCCGGAAGCAGCCAATTCCAGCAATCAACAATATGCTTTCGAAACACAGGTCACCAACAATTGTTATAAATCTAGGAAAGCTGACATGAATGACAAACGTATGACAGTAGTGAAAGCTGCCACAGAGATCATATGTGAGGAGATCAGGTCAAAAGTGCATTCATTGGATAAGTATCCCTCTCCTCATATGCTTCATGTAGTGTGAACAATGACATCCCAGATTCTTTGAAGTTGATGTTAGACACAATAACAAGCACTGTTAAAATAAGAAAGGAAGCTGGAGAAAGAATGGACAAAAGTAAAATAAAACTCCAAGTCATTACCCATTCACTGATATTAGCGATCCAAGCAAGATCATTCACGTCCCCAATCCTACTAGGAGTTGGAACTATGTTGTACAGGAAATATGGATCGAGAGACCTAGTAGATCTGCTTTCGGCCACGGGTTTCGGCAGTTCATATGGTGATGTGAAGAAATTTGAAATTTCAGCTTTTCAGCAGCCTCTTGAAAGCGTAACCAAAAACTCATCCATATAATTCAGTTCTGACAATGCAAACTTAAACATGGATACAATTGATGACCATGACACTTTTCATGCAATGGGGGTATTCAGTGTTTTACTCCCAAAAAGTCACTGACCCCAAGAGCAGCTATTAACAAGGTTAAGTCATTACCGAAAGCAACAGCCTTCCACTGGAGCACTTCGACAAACCTATTGGAGGAAGTTTAGCCACAATGACCGTTGACGCCATAGCTACTAGTGAAGTTGAAAGATGTACTGTCGAGGTCGGCAGATCTGCTGTGGGTGTACTGGAAAAGGAACAGTGCTATCAACTTACCTGGATGGAATGGGTTTATGGAGACAACAACATCTAACCAGCCCTTCTGGACCTCAAATATTGTGCCTCCCATTTATCAGAGCCCGCTCCCCGCTCCCTTCCTTCACCGCTTCAGATGTTGACAACATCTATACAGCCTTCTAAACAGATGCTAAAAAAATGTGAAGAGTGTTATAAAAAGTTCAGTTTTGTCACATTTGCCCATGCACTCTATATGAAAGCTAGAAAAGGTCTTGTTTCCTGTGGACTACATAGTGAGATGAGCTGTGTTATCGTGCAACTTGATGGCTTCCACTTACTAATGTCCTTCGTGGGTGTCACTGGATTCATAATGGATGGTAGTGTTTTGCAAGATTTATTCACTGTTTGTTTCGCACTAGCATCGACAAAAACGATGTCTGGGAACTACTATTCAAAAGCTGTAAGAGCTAATATTTTGGCTCAGCTTGCTGTTAGTAAAATTATCCTATCAACAATGGAGCTAACACAGATGGAGCACGCAGCATTATCATCTCTTCTAGACACCTCTGGGATTGATTAATTTGAATTCAATTACCTCATCGTGGAAGAAGTGATGCGGAAATTCTAAGCACAGTTACAAAATTTGGAGGAAAAAGCGCAACAGCGAAACTGTTAGTGCAATATTTTCCTGTGTTTCATACTCAAACAATTCACTGAAGCTGAGAAAAGCGGGGATTGGGAGTTGCACCTATCAAACGTAAAAAACATGATACCCTACTTTCACGCAAGTGGCCACTCTAACTAAGCCAAAGCTAGCCAGATATACTTGTAGGATATGCAGGATCTTAATAAAAGACTCGCTCATACCGCATAAGAGCAATTTGTGAATAAAGGTTATTTTAACAACAGTCGAACCCAAAAACACTGGTCAGCGTATGGTCAGACATGACCACTGAAACAGTTGTCATAGGGGTTATATTCTCCTCTGGGGGCGTGTTACGAGGGCGGGGGTTAAAGATGGAACTCCGGCTAGATGGATTGCTGGAATGCCAACAGCAGTATATGTCACACACACCAAATCGAGGAATTTTATGGTGTATCGTTTGCCTCATCAGATCAACACGTTGATACCACAAATTCTCGGATGAAAAGAGACAAAATTCAGTAAATGGTTCGCTTCTCATGACAGGTTCTGTCAGGGAACGTCCATCATGTGCATTAGAGCAGGAGTGTTGGGAGATGAAACATGAACTGTCAAGAAGCTTATGAAATGGGGAATAAAGCATGAAAAATATTCAAGGGAAAAGCTTTAGGTAGTGCAGTTCCTGAGGAAGAAAGGAGTAGTGGCCTACGAGCCGTGAAGTGTACAGTCAAGATGAATGGTGAACCAGTCGCTATTAGTCCTGATTTAATTTTCCGTAGGACCCCTCTCCACATGAAGACACCACAACACCTCGAATCACATTTCGACTTTGAATTAGTTCCATATCCATGATCCCTTTTTGATGACAACTGAATAATTGGCAAGACAATAAAATCGGACCATTTAAGCTATTCAATCCAGTCAGTGTTGAAATCACAAGCAACACAACTTCGTCCTTGACGGTGGGTTCCTCTTACACCGTATTGTGTGGAACACTGATGAAGTTTTTTCCTCCATCATTCAAAAGTATGTGAACTACGTCCAAAAATACTTTAGATACAAATGCACTATATTGTGTGATGGCTACCGTGAGGAGGGAGCTGAGAAAAGCATAAAAATCTGCTAAATGTGCTCGAAAACACGCGGTATGCCATCCGATTCTATTTTATTTGATGAAACAACGTCACCAACTATGTCAAATGAAATTAATAAGTGTATAAAGTAATAAGAAACGTCTTATCTCAATATTGAAAGAAAAATTATGTGGTGAAGGGTATCAGGTCAAGCAGGCCATTGATGATGCAGACTCCTTGGGTGTTGGCACAGCCATAGAAAAGTCGAGTCAGGGAGCCACTGACTGATCGTGTACCTAGTAGTAGTGAACAGGAAGCGCCTCCCACATCTTTCTTATGAAACCCGGAAAAGGCAAGCAAGGCACATCCATTTACACCCTCAACCGTTCTAAGATCTCTGAAGAAGTCAAGAAACATTTTATTTCTTATCGCCTTCAGTGGCTGTGATACCACCTCTACATTTTTTCGACGGGGCAAATTAAGATTTATAAACAGTTTTCAAAAGAACGCGAGCCTCCAGCACGCCGCCTCAGACTTCATGGATCCCAATCTCACTCCTGATAAGACAGCAGAGGCAAGAGTGAAGTTCATTGTGTACCTGTTCACGAGTGGTAGCTCTAAATCTTTGATAAACTGTTCCAGAGCGCTATAACGAAAAATAATATCTTCAATTTGGCATGTTTGCCTCCCACCGAAGCCGCCACTCGCCAGCGCTCCCTCAGGGTCTACTTGTAATTCAGATCTTGAGGAATAATCAGATGGATCCACTGAAATGGGGATGGAGGGAAAAAAACGGTTTTATGCTCATTGAAACCACCCAACCACCAACACCCCAGGAGCAGCTCAGCACAATATCATGACGAGCAAGAAGAGATGTCAAGCAACTTGTTCCTGCAGGAAAGCGTTCTTAAAGTGGTCGGCTATATGCAGGAACTGTCATGCTCTCACTGTCTAACAGAAGAGGACATCCTTGATTCGGCACAAATAGACGATGAGACTGACAGCACTGAGAGAGAAATCGATTACATCCACTGCCAGAAGAAGGCAAAGAATTGGATGACGTTTCCTCCCCGGACCATCTTTTCCGAAAAACGTAAAAAAAGAAATAAAATGTATATACAGAACAATAATTTAGTAATATAAAGAATGTTTATAAAAATTTATCTCTCATCAGTTTTACAGTGTAATTGACGTATATTTCCTTTAGTAAAACCTTTCACTTGATATGATGTTTTTGGTTCATTTTTAAATCGGTTTATTACAATTTTGGACTAGTGTGGTAATTAATTCGTATTAATACATAGAGCTAAGTATCTAAGTTGGTATGTACCTAACTAAATAGCCTTTGAATTTGAATATTTGGACCAATGTGACTGAGTTGGAGGTTCAAAAGGAATTGGACTTCGTAAAAATGTTTTAGCAAAATTTTGCGCTGCAAATGCTTTCCGGATTCTATTGGTATCTATGCATAGGAGTGAGGAAATTTTAAAATTTAGGAACTCTTTTTACGCAGACTTTAATGCTCTATAACTCTGATGCAAGGTATTTTTCATTTGGAGTAGTCATTTTTGACTGACAAGCGCTGTAAGATGAGCATAACTCACTTTTCCACAAGTTACTAAGAAAATACCAATTTTTGACGATCGTTTGTAGATAAACAGCTGAACCGATTTTAGCTTTAAGTAGGTCAATACACGTGAAATTTTATGCTCTTTCATTTTGGTTTTGAAAATATTTTCTATAGGATCCATCGTTGTCAAGTTATAGGCGAAAGACTGAAAAATGTCAAAAAATATCGTTGTTTTTCGGCACTCAAAAGTTTAGCATAAGCCAGAAAGCGTCGTAGACTTTCAGCTTGTGCACATTTAGTAGCCAGTAAAAGTCTATTTGCATGGGCCTAAAGATGTCTATTACATATGCAATGCCACACATAAATAGGTGATCGCATACCCATTAGGAGATTATTCTTGATGTGCTAGAAACTCACTTTCACTCACATAGTGGCGTCCTCCATGGCCTTGTGAGAGAATTTCTGCTTTCTTTTAGGATGTGACATCGCAGTATCGCAATATTTAATGTTAGAGTAAGAGGGATGAATTTTTTTATCTTGTCATTATTTACAGTTTTTATTTTTAATTTTTTATCTTATTTTTTTCAGAGTATTTTCATCTTACTTTCTGTCCTGTAAATATGAACCTTTCTTATCATGATCAAAGTCGGTTTTTTTCATTTCATATGATTGTAGGAAAATTAGACACGTTTTTAAAAGAGACAGATTTCTGTCCCGTAAATAAAATAAGGCCGCGCATTCTTTGTCCCTGATTTAATTTGTCTCTCTGTTTAATCTGTCAAAGAAGATAAGTAACTTATAAATATCATTCTTTCTGTAGTTCACACTGTAATTGTGGATCTGGAGTACGTAACGTAATTTCCGTTCTTGCCAGTGGGAAGGATGGATTGAGAGAAGGGGGTTATTGGAGGTGAAAGCAGGGAGTTCACATTCAAATTAAAACACGTGCTCAATTTCGCATTTAGTGATGTTTAATAAAGGAGGATAAAAAGGGATAATTAAAACCGATCGTTAATTACCTACTAATCAGGGTATCACTCATTTGTAATTATTTAACGCTAAACATTTTCAGTAGCTGTTTCCTGCATCACGTAACGAACTGCGCACAATATAATGATCAACATAAAACGTTATGAAGAGCGTGTTTAGCTGTAGTAGCTCTCGTTGTAACAAACGAAAAAAGAGAAACGTACAAAAAATTGGAACAAGTGGGCAAGCGTATGCAGTCCTCCCGAACGTTACGCGGCGGATCAAATAGGTAACACTTTTTCTCGTTTGTCACATTCAGCGTTAAATAAAAAATAACATCGTACTGTTTGTTACCGAGCATTTATGCTTTTTAAGTTGCGCTGCACTCTCAGTAAAATTCGTCTGATGAGGAACGCATAGAGGCCTGCTGGCAAATCAAATCAGTCTAGGCGATGGAGGCTCCAGAGTGAATTATTTTCTTCAGTGGGCAATAACAGAACAGTACAGTTCCGATGTATTTGTTAAGTTTTGTTCCTATACTCTGCTCCTAGCGAACATATACGCGATAGGGAGAAGTTTGTTTTTGTTATATGTTTCCAACATACTGTCGGTTGGAACAGCGACCAGCATAATCAGGAAAATGTGTCTCCTTTTGTCTGTCGTCGCACTTTTATTTCATCTACAGGCTACCGGTTCTGCTACCAGGTACGACCGTCAGGGAATCCCCTGGGCCGCAGTAGCCAAGTTCACTTCTCAAGTAGGTATCTCATAAATATTTCATACGCGATATATCAACTTGGGAAGCGATTTTGACAACTATTCTCCAGCGTATGGCCTGATGGTAGTTGTTACCGTAACCGGTAGCCAGCAGACGATATAAACTTGTTAAAATAATTTTTTTTTTTTTTGCTGTAGCACTTAATGTGCAGGGTGTTCAGAAATTCCCGTAGCAAACTTCTAGGACTTGCAGAGGGGAGTGAGAAGATAATATTTTAATTTGGAACCCATGTCCAGAAACGTACTGTTTCCGTGCTGCAATCATTTGAAAACGTGTTGATAACGCGATCCTTTTACAAGTAACAGATTATGCGTTACCCAGTATATTACTTGTTGTACAATTCCACTCATTAATAGCCAAAGAAACTGTTCGCGTACTCGTTGACGCGATGCAGTAAGGCCTCTTCCAGTTCAGGTGTGCGGCGTCTCCTTGGAGCAGCACAATCACGCCTGCTGACAGCGAAGTTACCCTTTCTCGAATCCGTTGCGTAATTGTGGCGGAAAGAGCATACGATGGAATCGGGCGTTGTGGAGAAAGATCTCGTTAAAGGCTACGAACAGCTCTTCCATTACCGTGAGCTTCGCCATTCAGCCCTGTTGCTCGAACTCTTCCAGACACTTGAATGAGGTTCGAACCAGGTCACAGAGGTAGGCCGACTTCAAATGACATCAGCCGATCCGACCTAACTACCCAATACAATGGCTATACTATTGTATACCTACCTAGCAAACACTTTTTCAAACGGCTGCAACACGGAAACGGTACATTTCCTCACAGGGTTCCTGTTCAAAATATTATGTACCCACTCCCCTCTACAAGTTCTGGGCGTTTGTAACGGGAATTTCCCAACACCCTGTATACTGGCTTTTAATAGGCTTGTAGTTTCAGCGCAAATCAGTCTAGCTGCTGCCAAGTAGAATGCGAATTTTCTGTTATTACCTATGTATTCGTCCTTGATTTTGACGACATTCTCTAGGGAGTTTAGTAGGGACAGCAAATAGAGGAAAACAGGCAGTCCCATCCGCGATTTTCACGTCCTTCTAAAAATTTACAGACGGTAGCCAGAATCACGTACCAACCGAAAATAAAATGATTTGTTCGTTACAGCTTTCTTTTACTGTCGATGGATTATGAAAGACGAAGATAATACGAAATTGAAGACGTATCTGCGCTAAATAGTGAGTACATGCACTAGTCGGAATGTGGTTAAAACGAGAAATGGTATCGGAAAACTACAGGTGCGCTAGGTTTTATCAAGAGTGTGTGTGTTCCAAATGGGAATTTTTCATTATCTGTTTGCATGGTCACAAGAGATCACTGCCGCCAAGCCATTCCGCTATGATAACAGCGCAGCTCGTCATTCTTCGAAAATTTTTCTTCTTTAATTGTCTGTACAACAAATAGTATTGACACTACGCAATTTCTAAAACCTGTTATACAGGGTGTAAATTTTATGTTGACAAACCAGAATAAATCGAAAAATAAGCTTCACACGAAAAAATGTGTAGAATCCAAAGCTGATTATTTTCGAGGGGGCATCTGCTACTACTAAAATTAGCCCGCCACCCCGGCCTCTTGGGGGTGGGGTGGGAGGCAACTTTGAAATTTCGAATAGGAACCCCCATTTTTATTGAAAACTCAGATTCTACATAAAAACCTACGTACGTTTTGTCTTAAACACTTGTTTTGATTCTTGGTAGTTGGCACTGTAATTCAAGATAATCCAGCTCTCATTTTTGCGTGGAAAATGGTTACGGATAAATAAAAAATACTTATTTACTTCGTAAATTTTGGTTTCTAAAACTAAAACTCTCCCTCTCTCCCCATAGGGTGGGGTTTGAAAGAGAGAGGAATTAGACTTTTACAAAATATGTTGACCCCAATTTTCTACGCAAAAATGAGAACGTGGATTTCTTTAATTACAGCGCCGATTACCAAGAATCAAAACAAATGTTTAAGACAAAATGTACGTAGTTTTTATGTAGAATCTGATTCTGCAAGAAGAAATGGGGATTCCCATTTGAAATTTTAAAACTGCCTCCCACCCCACCCCCAGCGGGCTGGGGTGGCGGGCTAATTTTAACACCAGTAGATGTCCCCCTCGAAAATAATCAACTTTGGAATCCACACATTTTTTCGTGTGAAGCTTATTTTGCGAGTTATTCTGGTTTGTCAACTTAAAATTTACATCCTGCATATTGACAAGAAGTGGGCGTCGATCCTGTACAGCATAGAACTGTAGCCGTTTACACAACTATACTTTTCTAGTTGTTTATTTCTTTCACGTAATCATGATTTCGGCGTCATAACTATTCTCAAGTGCATGTTGAAATTTTACAATGTGTCTGGCATGTTTGTGATATGTTTCGTCGAAAAACCATATTTTTCGTCTTATAGACCAGTTGTCGTATTACTACATGGGTATCTATTTAAGATACGTAATGTGACTGAAATTGTGTACAGCGGGTAACCATAAACACACGGTATGGAATATTTAACAGCCAATACTTTCTTGTGATCAGCATTCATCACATCTGTGCGTAATATAGAATGTGGAATTTTATTTAAGCACATGCCTGGCTACACACCGGAAACCCGAGAAGTGATTCGTGTTTTGAAGAGGCACGTCACGCAAAGGTATGCTAATGAGGGCCGAAAGAAGCACATGACTGTCTGCAAGATCAGGAATATCTGAACTCAGTCGTTTGGGACTTCTCCACAGCGTCTGACGGTGATCACCACGTGGGACTACAGTTTGTTTATACCAAAAGCTACCAAGCCCTTTCCAGTATCAGCAAGGCGTCGTGGGCAGAGCGTTGGAGACCCTTATATGGAGTTCTGCAAGAACCGGTTTTTGGGCTGACTCTGCATACCTGCAATTTCCTGAAGATCGGCAGCATGAAGCTAGATATCTACATGGAAGATAAGCACACCAGACAAAAAAAAATGGTCAGCACCAAGAGACAGCATACTAATAGCAAGAACACTTCCCCTATCTAGCCTATAACGGCCTTAATTCAGTGAGGAACAGAGTTAACGAGTTTTTTCAGGTATATCCATGTGAAGCCACTCATCGACGATTAGATCCCTCAGAGCTACAAAATTGCGGGTATGCCGACTGCTACGTTTCAGCCGTGTCCTAGACATTTTATGGGATTAATATCGGGTTATTTAGCGGGCCATTCGTGCCACGATAGGTTGCCTAAGTGCTCGAAAAATTAGGCACATGTGCGTACAGCCCTGTGAACGCAGTTGGGAGTCACCTTCAAAGACAGTGTCCAAAGCACGATAAAGATATCTAGAAAAAAGGCGAACACTTGGTCACCGAGAATGTTGGAATATACGTCCTGGTTCAAGTTCGCAGTAACCTGAACGAGAGGGCTAAAGTCGTGGTGCGTAAAACACCCCGAAAACAACACATAACCACCTCTGGCCTGAACTACATACTGCATAGACCTGCGGAATAAATACCTCGTTAGGTCATCGGCGCACCTTCTCTGCCTGTCAGTTGTAGTCTTTTTGCGAGCACTGTTCTTAAGAGCAGTTACGTGGCTGCAAGTGGTACATCACTTGTTCTACAAGATAAGTCGTATAGTCTATGTTGATACAGTTGTGCAACCATTCACGGTGTGGAAATGGGCACGCCCAGACAGAGTAGCTCCTTTCTGTCTCCGCGTGGACTCAACCTACTGCGCTGATTCCATACGACCGACTGGCACTCGTCATTTCACATCAGCGGTGGTGGCAGGGGGTGGGGGCAAGGGGAGAGGGGAGGAGTGTCTCTTGAGCATCTGGTGCCAGTTGCGTAGCATGTATAGTGCTCAAAAGCAGCAAGTGTGTTCTTTGAAGTGATGACTAATGTTTTGCGCTGTGAGCTTATCATGATGTTTAAATGGGGCATGAGTCCACTCCACAGACTGGGCTATGGCTGAAAAGCCAAGCGAGCACCTGAAGACCATTTCCTCCAACCATCTCCAGCCCATCTCACCATATGTCCACAATGGAGCATGCCCCATCAGTTGGATCATTATGATGTACTGCTTCGGCATTGTGTCTAATATTCATTTAACATAATGTGAACACAAGGGGGAAGTTTGAGAGAAGATGCACGGATATCTCACATCTCCCGTCTTCAGTATCAACTGTTCTCCTTCACATAAGGTTACTTTAGGCTGCCGCTCCCACTAGTAGAATATGATACTGGATGTGATCTTCTTTAACGTGCTTATAAAGTGCCATAAAGATATGGAGGAGCTTTAACTCAACCATTAAAATCATGGATTTGTTAGCAAAACGTAAGTTACCTCTTCCGTAATGCTCCTCAACTGACACTATTGGATTCACACAGGTTCATACTAAAAATCTGTTACCATTCCGTCTAAATGCTTGGACTGCAATAAACACACCTATTTTGTTTTTTTCTATTAATGAAAAGCTAAGTGCAGCAACAAGAAGTAAAAAAGCACGAACTGCTAAGTCACTGTAACATAGTACCTGTGACTCAGAACGTATGAATTGTTCAGTATCACTATATATGGCGTTACAACAGCTGGACTGTTAAGTTTCGTCTCATGCAAAATGTGCTGTCTCTTAAACATAGCAACAACTCTATTGTAAAATCGTGGCCTCTCTCATCGAGAACTGTTCCACTGTAACACCGAAAATAGGGAGATCAAAAAATGGTTCAAATGGCTCTGAGCACTATGGTACTCAATATCTGAGGTTATCAGTCCCCTAGAACTACTTAAAGCTAACTAACCTAAGGACATCAAACACATCCATGCCCGAGGCAGGATTCGAACCTGCGACCGTAGCGGTGGTGCGATTCCAGACTGAAGCGCCTAGAGCCGCTCGGCCACTCAGGCCGCGAACCATTTGTCGCCGCCTTCATTCTTCGTCATCCGCACAGCTACAACATCGTAAGACCGTTAAGTGAAAAATTACATAGGCATTGCCCAGAGGTATTTGCTGCACAAAGAATGACTTACATTAATCAACAGCCATTTTGGATCTGGGACGAGATACATCAACTAGTACGTATTCTGGTGTGTAAAATCTGAATATACCTTTCAAAATGTTCTAGCACGCACCATTTTTGCGTTTTTAAAGGTTTTTATTCTTCGTATTCAGTATTTCGCTTTTCGCTGTTCATCTGTTTTGATGTTTAATTGTTTGTTTTTTTATTTTCAGAGGAGAGACAGAAGATCTACAAATCGTTAATAAATGATTGGTGTGGTAATCCAGTGGTGTGAAAGAGATCCTCAGTGAATGTTTCCTGTGAAAGACAGGCACACTTTTTGTGTTTAAAACTTATACTAAGAAAAATGGCAACTAGCAAATCTCGTTGCTGTCTAAACAACCCCAATAACTTTTGTTGCGCGTGTGGGAAATTCATTCAAAAAGCCCAAAGAAAACCAATGACTGATTTGGTTAAGAAGGCATGTAAACTGTATTTTGATTGTCCTATTGGTGATCAAGATAAAAATGTTGCACCTCATATTGCCTGCACAGCCCCTACTACAACCTTAACCGAGTGGTTGACGGAAAACCGTCGAGCCATGCCATCCGCTGTTCCGATGGTGTGGTGTGAGCCTACAGACCCTTATTCAGGTTGTTACTTCTATCTTACAAATATTTCGGGACATTCAAGCAAAACTAGACATAACATAAAGTATCCAAATGTATCTTCAGTGCATTTGCCTGTGCCCTATGATAAGACGCTGCCTGTTCCTCTCTGCAACTTGAAAGTCACGGAACCAGACACCATGTCAAAAAAATGTTCGAATGTGTGTAAAATCTTATGGGACTTAACTGCTACAGTCATCAGTCCCTAAGCTTACACACTACTTAACCTAAATTATCCTAAAGACAAACACACACATACCTATGTCCGAGGGAGGATTCGAACCTCCGCCGGGACCAGCTACACAGACACCATGTCAAGTGAATCAGAAAGTATTGAATTTATAGAAGAGTACTGCCCTCAATATCATGACACTTCGCTTCAGCTCTTTAATCAAAACGAACTGAACGATTTGGTTCGCGATCTACAACTTTCGAAACAGCAAGCTGAACTCTTCAGTTCGAGACTGCAACAACGGAACCTTCTAGCTCCAGGGACAAAATTTTCCTGCTTCAGATCAAGAAGTGCTTCCTTCGCTCAATATTTCGACATACAGAATTCAATGTGTGTATGTAGAGATGTCTCTGATGGTGCAGCTAGGTATACATCATAATCCACAGGATTGGCGACTATTTATTGACTCCAGTAAAATCAGCTTGAAAGCAATACTATTGCATAATGGCAATGCATTTCCATCGGTACCTTTGGCTTACGTAATAGACATGAAAGAAACTTATGAAACCATGGCTTTGCTGCTAGAGGCAATCAAATATAAGGATCATGAATGGCAGCTTTGCTGTGATTTAAAAGTTGTTGCACTCCTTATAGGTTTACATGCTGGATTCACGAAATACTGCTGCTTTTTCTGCCTTTGGGGTAGCCGTGACACCAAGAACCACTATACAATCAAGGCATGGTCTATAAGGAAGTCATTTGTTCCTGGAAACGTAAATGTGAACAATACCCCATTGGTTGAGCCCGATGAAATCATTTTGCCTCCCGTTCATAACAAGTAGGGCATTATCAAGAACTTTGTAAGAGCTCTGGATAAAGAAGTTGTGGCCTTCAATCACCTAAAAGAAAAGTTTCCCAGATTAAGTGAGGCAAAGCTGAAAGAGGGTATATTTGTTGGACCACAAATAATAAAACTGCTGAAAGATCCAAACTTTGATACCAAACTCACAATATCCAATCAGCTGCTTCGTCTTTCAAAGCAATTGTGAGGGGCTTTTAGGGGAACAGAAAAGACAAAAACTATGTTACCATTGCGAATGATCTGTTGGGCAACTATAAGAACATGGGGTGCAGAATGTCGCTTAAAATTCACTTTTTACATTCTCACCTTGATTTCTTCTGGAAACATTTGGGAGCCGTAAGCGATCAGCATGGTGGACGCTTTCACCAACACATTCTTACCACGGAACACCGTTACCAAGGCCATTGGAACCCTTCGATGATGGATGACTACTGCTGGGGTCTTGTTAGGGAGATCGATGAAACGGCAAACAAAAGAAGAGCCCCACCGTCGCATTTTTTTTAAAAACCAAAGACGATTAAAAGTGAAAATATCTTCTGAACTAATTTGGACCTTTCATTGGCATCATGCCCATATATACATACAAAATAGTATTGATTTCAAACGTTCTGAATGCGTATTTTTGTTTGACTTAATTGTCTCAATTTTCATTATTATCATTTTTTATTCTGCTGTGTATCTAGGAAATGTGACGTCATAGAAAAAAATTGATTTTACCAGTGTATTCAGCACCCCAAAATCAGGTAAATGCACCCATTTACAAACCATATGCCGAAAAAAAGTTTAAATTTGTTAACTAGTGTTATCTGGAAGAGCTGAAGCGTATGGGCACCTGTGTTATCATTGTCCTCAGACATTATCACCAAGCAGGGTCAGTTTCATTTGCAGGCAATCACCGAGTGTCGTAAAATTATGAAAATTAACTATTTATTGACAGTTTTGTGTGTTTGCTGATGACCAGTTTCTGTCTAAATTTTCTGCCTCAGTAACTGTTCATTCTTGTATTGCACAACTGGGGCTTAACTAATTTGCAATTTTAACTATTAAATTCATTCACTTACATTAACGTAAAATTTCACAGGCAAAACTAGTAACTAAAGGTACAACATAAATTAAGAGTGCGCAATTACATTTATTCTGTTTTTATCTTAGCGAGTGACTACTGCTGGCTTGGTAAGTATTTTATTGTTGTTATATTGAAAGTAAAAGCAGTTGCTCATTTGCTTAAACTAAATTTAATTCTGTCTTTCAATAAGCAAAAGTAAACTGCTTGCCTTTTTCTAAATTTTGCGTTACGTTACAGTGAGCTTACTGGATGTAATATATATATTTTTTTTTTTGCATAACAAAGTTTTAGTCACATTTATTTCACCAGTAACTCCATTTAACGCTACTTTCAAAATTTATTATTTCGGAATAGATAACTGCAAACTTAATGGTTTCTGATTCATTTATTTTCTTATGAACTGTTGTATTGTGGAAAAGTGTGACAACCTGTTGCCACACCAGTGATCATTTCCTTAAATTACTTTGCCATTGCCTTTCTTAAAATTCTGGAGATTCATTGCCCTAGCGGGCTGGCGACCGTTTAATTATTCCTTTTTAGCTAATCAGTGTTTTCTTTGTATTATCGGTAAATTTTATAGTAAATATTTCCCTCTGTGTGGTGCGTGAGCGATTGCAGTATATTCCACCTGTTTCAACATTATCATCAGTATTTAGATTATGTTTAGAATAGATTCTTCCTTCAGAAGGGTCTGTTGTAAATTTTCCTACAACTGACCGGTGTTATTTTCCTTCGGTAACGATAGCCTTAGTCACTGTAAAATATCATTAAACATATGTGATCACAATCAGTTATATCGCAGTCCAGTAGGCCGATTAAGAAGGAGGACGTTACACCAGTAGATAAGAAGTATACCATTTATGGACAACTATTCGTTTAAATTTGGGCTATAGTTCTCCGACATCCTCCTGGGCATAGGAAAGTGTTTGCAATTCCTCTTTGAGATATAGCTTGACTGTCTCTCTTTATCTAGATTACTAAACGTGAAAATCATTCAAGTTGCACTTGTCATCATAGCTGCATATTTTATTTGGAGAATGTATGCAGTGAAACAGCCCTAGAGACAGAGACTTTCATGTATTAACCATTCTTTTAAAATTTTGTCTAATACAGTTGGTTGTAGAAGCAAGTTCAAATATGCCCATAATCGTACATAATTCTGTACCAACGTTCAGATATATTTTAATGACCATAGACACATATTTCAAATTCGCCGAGGTCTTTCCTCCGATGGCAAACAGTCGAAGGGCACCGTTGCGCAGGTGTTTCAACACCTGCTGCAAACTGGTATGAATCGGTGCCCTGAAAACCTGCAGACCGACCACGGAGGCGAATTTTACAGTAAGCATTAAAACGTCCCCTTTGAACAATTATACATGACTGTGCTTAAACTGACACACAATATTTTTAGCGCAACGCAGTCTGACTTTCAAAAATCGCTACAAAGAATGGCCCTGACTAACATTAACCTATACGTTTCACAAATCACTTACCTCACCAAAAATCTTCGTTACTCGAACTACTGCAATACAGCGAGCGCCACTAATGCCAGCTAAATAAAAGATTCTAACTACTGAAGGCACTAACTACTGACAGGCATAGTCACCAAGATTTTGATAGAGCACAAACAATGTATTTACCTTAATAGTGTTCAAAAGTCATAATATACACTCCTGGAAATTGAAATAAGAACACCGTGAATTCATTGTCCCAGGAAGGGGAAACTTTATTGACACATTCCTGGGGTCAGATACATCACATGATCACACTGACAGAACCACAGGCACATAGACACAGGCAACAGAGCATGCACAATGTCGGCACTAGTACAGTGTATATCCACCTTTCGCAGCAATGCAGGCTGCTATTCTCCCATGGAGACGATCGTAGAGATGCTGGATGTAGTCCTGTGGAACGGCTTGCCATGCCATTTCCACCTGGCGCCTCAGTTGGACCAGCGTTCGTGCTGGACGTGCAGACCGCGTGAGACGACGCTTCATCCAGTCCCAAACATGCTCAATGGGGGACAGATCCGGAGATCTTGCTGGCCAGGGTAGTTGACTTACACCTTCTAGAGCACGTTGGGTGGCACGGGATACATGCGGACGTGCATTGTCCTGTTGGAACAGCAAGTTCTCTTGCCGGTCTAGGAATGGTAGAACGATGGGTTCGATGACGGTTTGGATGTACCGTGCACTATTCAGTGTCCCCTCGACGATCACAAGTGGTGTACGGCCAGTGTAGGAGATCGCTCCCCACATCATGATGCCGGGTGTTGGCCCTGTGTGCCTCGGTCGTATGCAGTCCTGATTGTGGCGCTCACCTGCACGGCGCCAAACACGCATGCGACCATCATTGGCACCAAGGCAGAAGCGACTCTCATCGCTGAAGACGACACGTCTCCATTCGTCCCTCCATTCACGCCTGTCGCGACACCACTGGAGGCGGGCTGCACGATGTTGGGGCGTGAGCGGAAGACGGCCTAACGGTGTGCGGGACCGTAGCCCAGCTTCATGGAGACGGTTGCGAATGGTCCTCGCCGATACCCCAGGAGCAACAGTGTCCCTAATTTGCTGGGAAGTGGCGGTGCGGTCCCCTACGGCACTGCGTAGGATCCTACGGTCTTGGCGTGCATCCGTGCGTCGCTGCGGTCCGGTCCCAGGTCGACGGGCACGTGCACCTTCCGCCGACCACTGGCGACAACATCGATGTACTGTGGAGACCTCACGCCCCACGTGTTGAGCAATTCGGCGGTACGTCCACCCGGCCTCCCGTATGCCCACTATACGCCCTCGCTCAAAGTCCGTCAACTGCACATACGGTTCACGTCCACGCTGTCGCGGCATGCTACCAGTGTTAAAGACTGCGATGGAGCTCCGTATGCCACGGAAAACTGGCTGACACTGACGGCGGCGGTGCACAAATGCTGCGCAGCTAGCGCCATTCGACGGTCAACACCGCGGTTCCTGGTGTGTCCGCTGTGCCGTGCGTGTGATCATTGCTTGTACAGCCCTCTCGCAGTGTCCGGAGCAAGTATGGTGGGTCTGACACACCGGTGTCAATGTGTTCTTTTTTCCATTTCCAGGAGTGTATATAGCAGTTCATGACATCCATTCTTACAAATTTCAAAGCTCCGCCATTTCTCTCCCCACATCCACCACTGCTGGCGGCTCACCTCCAACTGCGCAACGCTACACGCTGTTAACATCCAGCTGCAAAACAATGCAATGGCGAATATTACAACAATGCCAACCAGCCACAGACTGCACACAGCACAGTCAGTGATTTTCATATAGAGCGCTACGTGGCGTTACCAATAAAAAAAACCTAAACAGCCTACTTACATAGCCCCCGTGATCCCCACAAAAATTTAAAAATTGTTTTGGGCAGTGGCCAATACAGATTCGAAAAAATTTTTCATAGTTACAATAACATAGATATCAAATGCACACACTTATTGATACACTGTTGGTCAAAAGCTAAAATTTTCTCACAGTCCATAAAGACAGTCCTGGTCTTTCATCACAGTATTAATTACAATTTTATGCACAAAGTCACAGCATTAAGAGAAAATGCACCGGAAGTAGTGGATTTCCATGCAGTCTTGAAGAAGTAGTGTTGTCCTTCTAACAGAAAGACAGTGCTGACTCTTGACATGCAGACAGGTAATAGGCCCCAACAGAGCAAACCCACAGCAGAATCAGTCGAAGTTGAAGAATATTGGTAGGTTGGTCATCACAGAGCAGACCACTGTAGTCTTGTTAGAGATTACGGTATTGGTGGGCCACCAGAGGTGCAGGCCCACTGCAGTCCTTGTACAGATGGCCAGCAGCCATCTGTTGGGACTGTGCAGGCGCACAATCACCACTGAAGAGTCTTGCGGACAATATAGCAAGTCCATGAACCACCACTTGTTATTTATTTTCCATTACCTTACCTTTTTTTGAAACGTCCTTAGAACCAGCAATGCTTTTAACCAGTCCCTTGCTGAATTATTAACACAAGTGCAAACACTAAAAGTTCCAACTTCTCACGTATTGTGCATATACTATGACCAACAGAAACGTGTGCGGTGAAATGTAACTTCATTTGAAGAACTGGTGTCTATACAATTATAAATTTACAACATAAGAATACAATAACAAAGGTACAAAATACATCATTCAAGAACGTAACAATACAGATAACATTTGTAGTAAAACAGGCTTTACAAAAGAATAGAAATAAACATGTACATCAGTGTTACAAGAATTAAGACATAAGTACATACATAAAAGATCAGAATAACTTTTGAAACATCAAACTCACACATGAGCATTAAAACAAAACAGAATAAACAGAATAAATAATGTCTAACAGAATAAATAATGTCTAAACATCAGAAAAATTCTACAACATAAATCTTATAAGCTAAACACATAAAGACAGGAAAAACACAAATTCACGTAGCATAATAACACAAAGGTACATGGCAGGGTTTGTTTTCAGTGTGATATTTGGTACTGCAGTCCAGCCCACAACTTCATTCTGTAGATCTTTCCTCTTATTTCAACATTTGTTTCCACCAAAAGAATCCTATCCAAGCATCCTTTCTGTATTCTGTTCACATCCTCTTTCAAAAATAGTTTTTCTCCACTGTACACTACTTTTTTGGCCAAACCATTTTCTTATAGCTTCTCAATGCATTTCTTCCAATTCATCACAGTTAGTTTCTTATATAGTCTACCCCCTCTTAAGCTAACATAAATATACTGAGCTCAGATATATATATCAAGGGATGAGGCAATGCAGCAGCACATAACAAATTAACACAAATAGCAAGAACAAAAAAAATGGAAACTGACAAAGCAAGCAGCAGTAAATCTAAATTTGAAGAGCAAATGCAACATTATCACTAATATGAGCCAATTTGCAGCAAAAATAAAAATAAATCAGTAGTGAAACTGGCTTAACAGAGTAATACAATGTGAAATTCAGTAGCACTATGCCTGGCAAGCAGCAGCAGCAAATGCAATAACTTATACCTAAACATGACAAAGCTCAAGCAGAAAAAATAGTACACTAAAGACAACAATGGAGATAAGGGAAGTGTCCGTTCACATCTTAATATCTATGTCATTAAAGTGGTGCACCACAAAAACTTATTTTATGAAATAAACTATCAAGTACTTGAGAAGAAAATTATGTATGCAGTTCCTGAGAAGGGAAATGTCTTTTTGTGCTCCCTCATTTTTTGGAAGTATATCACAAAATTATTATTTACTGGATCTGTAGACAGAAAATATCTGTATTAGTACATCTATAAAATTAATTTTAACCAATGCTGCAGTGCAGCTAGAAACTAGATATTAAACAAAATAGGCAAAGCAAGGCGTGAAACGTCATTCACTAGCCATATGGCATTTCATAATGCAGTAAACAATCTTTCAACTAGCAAGACAATAGATGTGAAATGTTTCTCATCATTTCATTAGGCATTTTAGTAAATATCATAAATTACGAGCTCCACAGTCTAATCATATGTTTTCAAGTTTGAGCATGTCATATTTGCGATGCTTTCTACAAGAAATGTCAATAGCGAGGAAATGGCCTCCTTTCTTCTCCACCTGTGCCTCTGAAAGGCACAACTAATGGCTTTTTTCCAGGCGACTATTGCGCAGCTGGGTGCCCACGACGCATTACGTGAAGGTCGTCACTTAACTTTCTTGCCGAAATATTTACGACACCAGTTTGCACTACAGTGACAGTCTCATATAAAATTTCACAGGTCGAGAATTTGCATTACAAATGTGTAGAAACAAAATCCTTTAAATATAATAGTTTCCAAAAAATTTTCGTCGGCATTGTGATACATTCACGCATTTACACACATTTTTATAACTTTAAAGTACGATTCTTGGTTTACATCATCCTTTTTCACAAGTCAGAGTCCCTAGCCACTACTCCTTATTCCTTACCTTATTACACATATACATATTCATCAACACATCTTCAATATTTCATCATAATAAATACATAGCATAATCAGATTTCTCATATAGCATCATCTCATTGATCATAAACATACCTCAACAGAATAATACACATCATCGTCATAATAATAACATCATAACAGATCAATCACAACTCAAAATTGTCGTAGCTTTCTGACTATTTTAAAACCTAAAATAAATTCTCTGCTCATTTCAAAAGTGCCATCTACCTCAAACGTACTTTAAAAATCATGATCCCATACCAAATACAACATTCAAAGCTCTCTTAGTATCACAATTGTTCCGAAAAAATATGAACAGTTCACAAGGTACAGACAAATCCAATTTCATAAGTCTGAAGTTATCCAACGGTGTAATTATGTAAACATCTGTCACTGATGCGGTAAAATAAATGTTTGTCTCTCTCAGTTAAATAATCAGATAGCTGTGTAATTCTGTGTTAGAGAAACATGGTACCGATGTGTAAAGTTGTATAAGCAAATACCATATTAGGTAGGGCTCCTTGTGCTTGCCAAACACATGATACACAAAGTAAGCATGTAGCCCCCTGAGGATTAATGTAATTATACCCTCAGGTGTTACAGAATACAGCAATGTAATGAAAAGTATCACGGAAAACTTTCTTTGTAATTCAATAATCTTTAAAAATAAATGTTTTAAGTACAAAATTAATCACTCAAATGCGTGTCCTGTAGTGCTAGATTGTGCGTCTTGTTGTAACATTATCTCTGTCATTACTTAAGGGTAAAAAATGTGCCAAGTGACGTAATTATCGTCGTCCGTAAGCAAAGTTCTGTGGAAGTCAATGTACTTATCTCGTATTCAACAAAAGCGAAATGCTATGCATATAGATATCGTAGTTATTACGTACCGTAGTGTGATCAAGAAAGTACTACACTGTAACGTATTGTTGTGTTACATAAAAATGGCTGTCTTAATGTAGCTATACCACAAAGTTACTACTAAAACATGTTTTACTTTCCAGAAGAATTCAGAAAAACTGTGCAGATATAAAGCAGATACAGCACAAAAGCAACAATGTAAATTGTGTCACTCATTAGTAGCGTCGTGATATAATTGTGTAGCTGTCAAAGAAACCAAATGCTAAGTCATCTTTAATCCCACAGAAAGTACTTCAAATAAAGAATGTCTTTTCAAGTAAACCAAAATGTTGCATGAAAATCTCATTCGCAGTGCCGGTATATGTTCTAAGTATGTGAGCCTTATAATCGTTACGTGATTGGGCAACTAACAAGCAAGAATGTACAAATAACAACACTGTGTCGTCTGTTCACTATAACAATGCATTCGTAAGAGTACAATGAAATAAAAACAGGTTTGATTTTATGGTTCCGAAGCATGCGTGACCAAACAGCAGATCTGAATTGCAGTCCATTATCTGAAATGACTTTACTAACATGTCCAACTTCACGTAAGAAATTTTTAACAAAGGCGTTGGATACAGACCGTCCAGTGGCTTTACGTAACGGAATGAAAGAAACAAATTTTGAAGTAAGTTCAACAGCGACTAGAACGTACGAAAATCCATTAGATGTTCTGACAAGGGGTCCCAAGAGATCAACAGCAGCAAATTCTTTTAATTTAGAAGGAATGATAGGAAACAACGGAGCACGATGTGAGACAGTAGATGGTTTAGCCTTTTGACAAAGTTTACAAATATACAAGACTCTTCGAATTCTCTTTTCCATATTGTTAAAATAACAAGTCGTCCGAAGAATATGATAACATTTTCGTGGACCAAAATGTGCATAGCTGAAATGAAAGTACCAAATGAGCTTATTAACAAAATCGTCAGGAATGCAAAGTACTCATAGCTTGTCATCAACAGTGCAGCGTTTGAACAGTATGTTGTTTCTAACCAGATAATAATGCCGAATCTGTGTGTGTCTTTTCATGCCATTTACTTTTGATGTCTTTCCAAGTCGGATCTTTGTTTTGTTCATGAGCAATGTCCTTTAAAGATGTGGTGATGAAGTTTTCAAAGGCGACTTTCTGAATGTAAAGAATACTGAAATTTTTCTCGAGGTTGCCTTCTGTGTTACTTTTCTCAAGCCAAGCTGGTGCGCGTGACAGTGCATCCGCAACAATGTTCTCCTTGCCGGGAATGTAGACTATTGTGAAGTGGAATTCTTGCAGAAACAATGCCCAACGTGTTTTAACCTGTCATGGTTTAATTTTGAAGACATAGGAAATTGTAATGCACGATGATCACTGTATACTTTTACGTGCTTACCAGAAAGAAAGAAACGGAATTTGTTAAATGCCCAAACGATAGCTAAAGCTTCTAATTCAGTAACGGAATAATTTTTTTCAGATTTTGTAAGCACTCTGCTATCAAAAGCAATGGTTTTCTGAACAATAGTGTCATTTTCTATGGTTTCTTGAAACAAATGGGCACCAAGACCGACTTTAGAAGAATCCGTGCTAAGGCAGAAATCTTGTGATAGATCTGGATGAGCTAGTATTGGCGGGTTAAGTAGCGATTCTTTCAAAGAATTGAATTCCAACTGTGCTTATTCGTCCCAGTTCCAAAAACTATTTTTTCCAGTGAGAGAACAAAGTTTTGGTGTCACTAGATTTTGCTTATTCAGAAAACGACGGTAAAAATTTACGAGACCTGGAAAACTGCGGACTTGTTTTTTTGTGAATGGAACTGGAATGGCTCTGTTTGCTTCTAACTGTTCAGGATCCGGCTGAATGGCTTCAGAAGAAATAATATGTCCCAAAAACCTCACCTTTGACCTACCAAATTCAGACTTTTCCAAGTTAACTGTAATTCCAGATTCTGCAAAAATACGTAACAAACTGTTGAGGATGCAATTATGTTGTTCCCATGAGGCTTCTGCTATTAGAATATCATCCACATATAAGGTGATGTGACGTTTTAAGAAATCAGGTAATATGGAATTTAGCCCGCGAATCAACGCTGCCGAAGAAATGTTCAAACCAAAAGGAAGTTTCCGAAATTGATAACAAACACTGAAACAAAGGAAAGCTGTGTATTTTCTACATTCTGGATGAAGTTCGATCTGATAAAAGCTGGATCTGAGATCAATAGAAGACAACACTTTTACACCATTAAAATTTTGAAGAAGCTCTTCCATCGTTTGCGGCCTGTCTGTTTCAGGAATGATGATAGTATTGATTTGTCTCGAATCTAAGACAACTCTGATCGATCCATTTTTCTTCTCAACAACATGTAATGGATTGTTGTATGAGCTTACTGCAGGCTCAATAATGCCCTCGTCAAGCATAGATTGTATTTCTGTTCTAACACGGTCCCTATAATGTGCTGGAATTACGTATGGTCTAACACAAAATTTAGTATGCTCACGAACACGAAATTGGTATTGAAATCCCTTGATTGTTCCTGTTTTGTGAGTAAAAACTGTGGAATTTGCTTGTAAAATCTCAAAAAGGTCCTGCCTATCAATGTCATTACAGTTCTCAATTGTTTGAATTTTATTCTGAATTAACTCATCAGTATCAAATACGCCGTCGTTATCATCCCTGTCAGTACTTGCAGAGTGATTGTTAATGTCAAGTTTCGTCAAAAATTCCGAACTGTTGTCTAACAGAAGGTAAAGCCGATTAATTTCCTCGTCATGGTTTGAGAGCCAATCTTCAAATTTCAAAGCAATTGACTTACCTTCTTTCTCTAAACTTATTTCACCATCGTGAAAGTTTAAAATTGCTTTGTATTCATTCAAAAAGTCTACTCCCAATATAATTTCTGTCGACAATAATGGAACAATAAGAAAGTTCATAGAGAAGCTGCGACTTTGACAAATGAATTCTAAGTTGGTTTGTTGGCGTACATCTACACTTTTTCCAAAAATTGCACCCTGTAATTTAATCTTACGTAAAGGAAGTTTGGGTCAATCGTTCGATTTGTTGCATTTGCTAAAAGCTGTTGCTGTTTCATTAATTACTGAAATGGGACTGCCAGAGTCAAGTACTGCCGTAAATTTTACGTCATTTACTGTAATGTGAATCACAGGATATGCAATGTTGTTATGTTTTACGTCGTGTTCCTGGAGTAAGATGTCCCTAATGTCTTCCATTTTTACGTAATTACTAGCTACGGCAGCTGCGTCGTCAGTTTCAGAAGTACGTTTTGTGGCTGCCAGCGATATGAGTCATTGCCTATTGTCTCTTTGTTGGTGCGCGTCGTTATTGGGATTTGGAGACCTAACTTCTACAATTTCACCTTGTGGGGAGGGCCCTGCCCTGTTTGAATCCCGCCAGTTCTGATGCAATTCAGGTCTGTCGTTACGATCATATCGTCTGTCGTCATGTCGGTAGATTCCATAGTTTCTTTCTTGTCGGTCACGTGGTGGACAATTTCTCCCTGAATCGTAACTGCGCGCTGGACCATTGCGTTTATTCTGTCTCCCTTGATAATAATTATTTTGGTTCTCATATTGTCTGTTTCTTTGATTGTCTCTGTGATAGTCACTACCACGGAGAGGTGATCTTTCCCTGTAATTATTACTACTCTGCCAACGGTTGTCATATGGGTAGTGTCTGGTTTGGTCACGATTTGTGTTATTATTTCTTGCGACGGATGTGACCTGTAATTGTTGTGTTCCTGTTTTCGCGTTCCGCGATTGTAGTGTCAATTTCTAATTCTTGTAAGAGTCCCTGAAAAGCTTCAATGTCGTCTTTGCAACGTCCTGCCAAAATAATATGTCGTAAATATTCAGGTAATTTGATTAAGCAAATGCGGATGAGTTCTGAGGTGCTGTATGGGTTTTTCAGGTACTGATTCTTGTGCAACATGTCTTCAAAATATTTCACAAGACTGGAAAATTCAGATTGTTCGAAATGTTTCATCAGTATGATGCTATGTTTTACTAGGTCTTGTGTGGCTTGAGACCAATATGCTGAGAGGAAGGCATGGTAAAATTCTCCTTCACTGTGGCAATCGTGAATGACCGATCGCATTCTTACAACTGGTTCATTCTCTAAGTAGCCACACATAAATTCTAATCTGTGCTCTAATGTCCAGTTGGGAGGAAAACAATGAGAGAATTGATGGAGCCACGCTTGTGGATGAATGTAGTTGCCAGAATTCTTAAATGTTTTGAATTTACGTGTAGTAAAGAACAGCTTATAGTCAAAATCATCATGTCGGCGAGTCGCATATCGGTCATTGTTACGTCGTGTCGGCGGTTCCATCTCAAAATTCGGTGCACATTGCCAATTTCTTTCATAAATTCCGAAATGCCCTGTGTTATTATTTTGCGGCTTTTCCGTATTTCTAAGTCCCTCTTCCCGTGTTGGAACGCGAGTGTCCTCTGAAATTTGTAATTTTTGTATTATTTGTGCCAACTGATCTTGTACTTCCCGGATTTCTCTTTTGTGTTGCGTATTAATTTGATTCTGATTTTGTTTGACTTTCTTAATTTGTTCATACTCTTCTTTGTCAGTGATGGCTACAGGTCTTGTGTCATTCAGATCATCATCTACCTTTGTAGATAAGTTAGTGAACTGATCCGAAAGTTCGGCTACTTTCTCCGAGAGTGTACTTATTTCCTCAGTGTGTTTTTGTGAACCAAATTTCAGAGTGTCCATTAGTGTTGAAATCGTATCTACTGTGTCCTTTAAGTTTCCCTGAGTTTTTGCAAGTTGCGTAACCGAATCGGTAGATGTAACTGAGTCAATTTTAGCTTGCAAGGTCTCATGATTTTCATGAACAATAGTTTGCAGTTCTTTTATGGCTGCTTCGTGATTCTGTAATGTATTTTCATGCCGCGAAAAAATTGGTTGGAAATGCTCACAAATTTGTGTTTTTACGTCATTACAGACTTTTTGACATTTCGATTCGATTTTATGTAACTCAGTAGTTAAATCCTCACGTGTTTGTTCAAGCGTGGTGTGAAGATTTTGTTCCATTGCGTCTAACTGTTGCTGTGTTTGTCTCTGGTGTTTTTCCATTGTGTCTAACTTTTGAAAATTTTGTTCCATTGTGTCTAACTTTTGAAGATTTTGTTCCATTGTGTCTAATTTTTGTAGCCTTTGTCCCATTTGTTGCATTAACTATAATAACAATGCACTGGAGTCTGAAACATGTTCCTCAGTGCTTTTCGGCAGTGAAGTTGCACCGGCAACATTCACATTTTGACAAGCAGAAAATGTGTCTTGACTTATTTGAGAAAACGGTGAGGACCCAAAACCTGAATCTGCAGTATTTGCAAGATTGTGTCCTGTCATTCCCGATTCCTGAGGCGGGCTGTTGCCAACCGATCGATCGATAATGCTTCCCTGTTCATTAATTGTTCCACTATCTACACCATTGTTTGCCGCCCGCTCCATTTCCCTATGCACAATTACCAAATTACTATGTTGAACATTAGTTAATTCATTACATGGTGGCGCTAACACACTGCTTTCGTCTTCACTGTCATTTCTCAGTTTACTTTGGAGCCTAGTATTACGTTTTTCACACGCCATTATTGTCACAATATTTCACACGACAACACAGAAAAGCACAATTTGAAGAGCAAAATAAGAAAACACATTAACGTAGCACTGAAAATAATATCTAGTTAATTGCAAGCGCAGCTGCGAAATACTTGGTGCAAATCTACATGCATGCCACAACTGTTTTACAGTACAACAATGAAAGTCTGCAACTACAAAGGAGATTCTCTCTACAATTATGCGCTACCAATAAACAAAAGCTACACTAATTACACAAACTACAAGAAAAAATCAGAAGATTCCAGTGAGGTATCCTCGGCTAAGGGTCCCCTTTGAACAATTATACATGACTGTGCTTAAACTGACACACAATATTTTTAGCGCAACGCAATCTGACTTTCAAAAATCCCTACAAAAGAATGGCCCTGACTAACATTAACCTATACGTTTCACAAATCACTTACCTCACCAAAAATCTTCGTTACTCGAACTACTGCAATACAGCGAGTGCCACTACTGCCAGCTAAATAAAAGATTCTAACTACTGAAGGCACTAACTACTGATAGGCATAGTTAGCAAATGAAAGATTTTGATAGAGAACAAACAATGTATTTACCCTAATAGTGTTCAAAAGTCATAATATATATAGCAGTTCATGACATCCATTCTTACAAATTTCAAAGCTCCGCCATTTCTCTCCCCACATCCACCACTGCTGGCGGCTCACCTCCAACTGCGCAACGCTACGCGCTGTTAAAATCCAGCTGCCCAACACTACAATGGCGAATATTAAAACAATGCCAACCAGCCACAGACTGCACACAGCACAGTCAGTGATTTTCATATAGAGCGCTACGTGGCGTTACCAATAAAAAAAACGAAGCCTACTTACAGCATTTCAAGTAAGTAGTGCACTGTAGGTAATTTTGTGTGTATTTCGAAATACAAAACTGCATTTGAGATGTATTGTCCTAGTTGGTCAAAAGAGATATGTACAGTATCTAAAGTACAGAGAGCAAACCAGAGAACTTACGTCTTAAAGTACAGCGATGGTGAAGATATCACAGGGAGCTCTTACAGAGAGGAATTACAGAAAAGTTCTGTACCAACCTTGGCTTTGCAGCATCACAAAACAGTTGAGTGAACGCTCACGATTTGCTATATAACAGAGAGTGCAGTAGCATATTATGAATGCCAGGATAAGCTTCAGCAGAGGTGGTGGTGGTGCTCTCAATAAACATCTAGATGAACTTCGTTTTCCCAGATACAATATCTGTGGACGTGGAACGAAATGGAAAAACCATCTGGCTCAAGGTGATAAGAGAATTAATCTACTTGATGTGGCCCGCAAGGAGCATGTAAATCAAGGTTTGGCAGAATGTCGCTCTGCAGATGAAAGTTTAGCTGATAAAAACAAGCAACGCTGAAGAAGGCACATAGCCCTACGACAACATTTTGTGGCACTCACATTTGATAAAGCAATGCGTACCAAATTTAAATTCGGTCTGGAATAAGTTTCAAGCAAATAATGCGCACAGCTTGTTGTACACTAAAAAGACGAAACATACAGAGTGTTTAAAAAATTGTATCAAATTAGCAGGGGTAGTGGCAAAAACCATATCGAAGAAGAAGAAGAAGCCTTGTAGAAACGCCAAAGTCTGCTCGAAATATTCTACTGCTAATGCCGGCATTATCGGGACTATTGGCAATTGGGTCATTGGCGGGAGGAGCTGCCACCATAGCCCAAATAGTGAAGAATGCATAAAACGTTCAGGAGCAAATACACAAATACAAAAGGCATAAAGGATGATGCAAGCTGTCACTGTCGGGTACAGAACTATATTTAAAACCATTAAAGATAGCGTCTGGTCTACTTAGAGTCGACTAACGACAGGCCACATACCAATACTGATATACTTAAATTAGTCAAGAAACTCAAAATTTCAAGATTTTATAGTGTGTTTATGCAGAACTGTCCCGCAGAGATTTGGAAAAGAAAGGAATGTGAGATCTTTAATTTAGATGTTGTAGGACAATCCGAAACGCAGTGGGTTGGATATGTGAGAAGAAAACAGATTTAACTCGTACGAAGTTTATGCCTGCCACAAGATTTGCACTGCTATTTCTGCAATTTTCGACGCTACCAAGACTTTGATTCGTTCCTCCATGGACATTTCTGTCTAATTTTTGACCTGAAAACAAGCTGCATGTTCGTCACCACATCAGTTGAGCCATAGATGTCATGTTGTACACTCTTTATTGGTGTGGAAAATAATTACACCATTCCAGACATAACCAAGCTTTACAGATTTGAAAATTCATTCAAATTAATTCATAGTACCTTCAGAGGTGATTGTATTATCCATTTTCAAGGGAAATACATCATGTTTTGTCTCAGTCACGTCGCTAGTGCCGAATCGCACAGTAAGAAGCGTCAGCGGCAATTGCGTTAAAGATGGCTGCCTTCACTGGACCCGAGTGTGCTAGCTGTGTGTTTTAGTTTGAAGAATCAAAGTCGGCGCCAACAGTTCAGCGTAATATCCGTACCAAGTACGCTAAAAATCCTCCTAGTAGGCCTACAGTTTATGAGAGGCATAAATATGTTGTAGAAACAGGTGTTCGGTAAGACATGGGAAATCTTGAGGTACGACGTGACGTCACGTGTGCTGCAATGCTGTTGAAATTGCTCGTTAACATTTTATAAAATTTTAGACTTCATTTACTTATTTTATAGTTGTATTTGTGTTAATAATTGCCGTACAAGTAACTTACTAGTGGATTTTGATTAATCTTAGACTTTCTTCCTGTGTTATTGACTCGAGTGGTCTATTATTCGTGAGTGTGCTTGCGTCGTTCGTCTAAGCCTCGCGCCTTAGTAGTGTGTTTACATTTTGCGGCGTGTACTACAGCTGTAGCGGTTATATAAGCTAAGTACTGACAAACTTATTTGTGCTCTGTAATACAGTTACTAAATTTAGTAGTTTTCAACGGTGTTGCGTGCCGTTTGTGGCGAAATAACGACTCAATAAACTTCTGTAATCGTTCGCTCTCTGTGTTTCTTTAGAGTTTTCTGTGCGTCGAAGTCGTTTAGTAAATTTCGTACTTAAGTTTTCAACTGACGTTTATTATTGTTTCTAGTGAAATATTTCAGTAAAATTTTCATTCAGTGTTTTAACTTAGCTTAGTATTCCAGTGGTCGTTTGGCTTTTTTAGTTTTAGCTATTAAATTTGTGAAATTTTGTTGGTACTGGTATTAGCCGTGGTGTAGTGGTATTAATACGAGTAGTTGCGTTCTTAATAGGCAGAGAATTTCGAGACCATTATTGTTAGTTCTTAAATAGGTCTAATGCTGTAACTGAACTTCGGTAACATAGACGTATAGTTTTTTCTGTAACTGTAAAATTTTACCATGAGTGAAAAGTGTGGGCTCTGTAGTTTGTTTGTGAGTAGTGGGTTATGGTGTGGGATTTGTTCAAAGTATTTTCATTGGGGGGCAATGCAGTGGGGAAGCCAGTGGTCATTTTAGTGAGATCCTCTACTGGGAATGCAGAATCTGTAGTAGAAGTAAGTTGATAGAGGTTCAAAATGGCTCTGAGCACTATGGGACTCAACTGCTGAGGTCATTAGTCCCCTAGAACTTAGAACTAGTTAAACCTAACTAACCTAAGGACATCACAAACTTCCATGCCCGAGGCAGGATTCGAACCTGCGACCGTAGCGGTCTTGCGGTTCCAGACTGCAGCGCCTTTAACCGCACGGCCACTTCGGCCGGCGTTGATAGAGGAGCAGGAGCGTAAGATCTGTGCCCTTCAGGTGCAGTTACAATGCACAAAGGAGTAACTAGATAGGTTGAGAAGGGTGAAGGGTGGTGGGGAATGGGAACTGGCAGTTGGTAAGAAGGCAGCTAGGAAGAGGTGGTATTTAGACAGTTTTACTTTGCGTACATGCAATAGATATGACCAAGTGTGAGAATTGAGTGGAGAGGAGCCTCGTGTAGCTGCAGATGTGGGGAACATGCAGCAGTCCTCAGCAATTAGGAGGTCTAGGTTAGTCGCAAAGTCTAGCAGAAAGAAGGTTCTGCTGCTAGGTAGTTCTCCCGGTAGAGGTGCGGGCCAGCAGTTGCAGGAAGTGTTGGGGAGTGAATACCAGATCACCAGCATTGTGAAGCCTAGTGCAGGGTTGGCTCAAGTGACTGACAGCATAGGGAAGTTATGTAGAAATTTTACGAAGGAGGATTAGGTAGTGATAGTGGGTGGAGCAGGGAACGGTATCGATACGGACAGGGAATATGATGTAGGTGGTGACCTGGTAAAGATAGCTACTCAAACTGGTGGTAATAATGTGCATTTATATATGAAGACAGTAACTGTTCTCAAAAGAACAGAATACTGTTGATGACCATGCAGCTTTTCCCTGGAATAAATGATGACAAACTGAAAACCTTCAGCTGCCGACAGGTGTTGTTGATATACCTCGAAGTGGACAACTGAAAATGTGTGCCCCGACCGGGACTCGAACCCGGGATCTCCTGCTTACATGGCAGACGCTCTATCCATCTGAGCCACCGAGGACACAGATGAATAGCGCGACTCTATTCATCGGTGTCCTCGGTGGCTCAGATGGATAGTGCGTCTGCCATGTTAGCAGGAGATCCCGGGTTCGAGTCCCGGTTGGGGCACACATTTTCATCTGTCCACATCGAGGTTTATCAACAACACCTGTCGGCAGCTGAGGGTTTTCAGTTAGTCATCATTTAATGTGCATTTCGTGCAACTGTTTCAGCGTCATGATCGACTTCACCTTAATGCGGCTGTTAAGCGCATTAATGTGAGGCTGGAGAGGTCGCTGATGGCAGAGGGCAAGGGTCACATCTCAGTGGTGCCAGTTGGGTCTATCAGTAGGTCGGGTTTCACTAGCCATGGCCTGCACCTCAATTGG
Organism: Schistocerca piceifrons; assembly: GCF_021461385.2. Lineage (NCBI taxonomy): Eukaryota > Metazoa > Arthropoda > Insecta > Orthoptera > Acrididae > Schistocerca > Schistocerca piceifrons. The sequence goes on along the minus strand of NC_060140.1, from coordinate 586,774,133 downwards.
TATGGGAAGGGGATACTGGCCAAGCTTATAGGTGACAGTGTAGTGGGTGGTGGTGGTGATGGTGGTGGTGGTGGTGGTGGTGGTGGTGTCACTCATGGAAAAATTCCTGTAGTAGTTGGTGTTAGAGGTGCACCTTTTTTAAATTGAAGTTTGCTGATAGGTATACTTGCATAAAGGAAGTCCCTCTAACTAAGGGCTCACCTTCCGAGGATGTAATGTTTCCAAGTAGAGAAGAAATTAGCATATTCCATCAAAAAATAAGACGTATTAGAGATAAAGTTAGTGAACTGCTTATAGATGTTGACTATGAAATTATTGGTATATCAGAGTACCACTTAAATAATTTGACAATTCAGAGGCTTCCTTTACCAGGCTACAGATTAGCTGGCTGTTTCTCAAGGAGTTACTTGTGAGGTGGGTGAGTGGCTCTGTACGTAAAAAACAGTATTCCATTTGAGTCTGTAGATGTATCACGACACTGCACTGAGCAGATATTTGAATGTTGTGCAGCGGTAGTTGAATTTAGTACCAGAAACTAGTTATATGTTGCGACTTCAACATAAATTTTGTATATGATGGTGCAAGAAAAAGGATGTTGGTAGATCTCCTAAATTCATATGATCTGATGCAAACTGTGTTTTTTCCAACAAGGGTGCAGGGGAACAGTAGCACAGCCATAGACAATATTTTTATTCATTCTTCATTACTAGATGGGGATTCTGTTAGTAAAAGCGTGATTGGCCTTTCAGACCATGATGCACAAATTTTAACACTAAAGGGATTTTGTACTCAAACCAAGGTCATATTTAATTACAAACTATGTAGGAAAGTTAATCCAACAGCAATAGAGAGTTTTTTAAACCTTGTCAAGGAACAAGAGTGGCAGGATGTTTACAGTGCCGATAACGTCGATGATAAATACAGTGCTTTCCTTAACACATTTCTCATGCGCTTTGAGAGTTGCTTTCCGTTAGAACATTCTAAACGGGGTACTAGCAGTAATAGGCAGCCCGGGTGGCTCACTTGTGGGATAAGGATGTCATGTAGAATAGAGTGGGAATTATATCAAAAAGTTAGAAGTAGTCACTATCAAGCTACAGTAGCCCATTACAAACAGTATTGTAAGGTGCTTAAAAATGTCATCAGGAAGACAGAGAGTATGTGGTATGCAAATAGAATAGCTAATTCACAGGATAAAGTTAAAACCATCTGATCTGTTGTGAAGGAAGTGTCTGGTCAGCAGCACAGGGTCGACGATATAAAGTCAGTTCGCAGTAAAAATATTTCTGTTACTGATAAATCAGATATATGTACAGTATTTAACAATCATTTTCTGACCATTGCTGGCGAATTAAATAAAAATTTAGTTTCTGCAGGCGGCTCAGGCAATAAGTGGTGTAAGTTCATGAACCCATTGTCGACCCCTGTTCACTAGTCTGGGTACTTTTACTGTCATTTCTTGTTAACAATATTAGCTTATTCCCAAGAATAAGCAGCTTTCACTCGGTTAATACTCGGCAGAAATCAAACCTGCATTTCGCTCGCACTTATTTAACTCTTGGGCAAAAAGTTGTGCAGTATACTGCTGCATCCATTTTCAATAAGCTACCACTCGAATTCAAAAAAATCTTAGCAGTAAACCACGCGGTTTCAAACCGAAACTGAAGAGTTTCCTCATGGGTCACTCATCCTATTCTGTCGAGGAGTTCCTTGAAAAATTAAGCTGATTCTTGTTGTATTGTTGCTTGCTTTTACTTAAACTTATGGACTGACTTTTTTCGGGTTCACAAACATTTATTTTTATCTGTTATTATTTTATGTTGTAATTTCGTGTACTGACATGTTCCATGAGATTTGCTCCTCAATTTGGTCCTACGGAACGTGACGTCTAAATAAAAATAAATAAAAAAATTGCAGGTATAATCCAGAGGCGGGTTAAGGGTATGCAACGTGCAGCATCAAAGGCTCTCATGACTGAAGATAACAAAAGGTGCCTCCCTGACGGCAATGTGCAACTCTAAATATGGTGCACCAGGTAATCTTTCGATCGAGAGGCCATGAGGTACGTACTACACTACAGCCGAAAGTACACCTGTCTTATCATGAAGACAAATGGGTCATCTGTGGGAATGGGATTAAGCACCATACCGTACTCTCACTATTCACTGGAGTGGTTGAGTGTCTGTATATTTATTTGCAAATCGTTGATGCATGTATTCCCGTTTCCCATGTAGAAATTATATACAGACGGGAAATGTAGAGAGAAAGACCTGATTGATCAAAACGTAAATAAACAGTATACTGAAAGAAATGTAAATACTGGATGTATTGAAACAAATGAGAAAGAAATGATTATATGGGAAACATAGTATTTAACTTCTTCTTTTTCTACTAGTTTTTTTTCAAATAGTATCTCTATACCTGACAGTACTAGTTGTAAGGGAAAATGTATGTACATCCATATATATTAAATTACATGAAAACGTAAATTATTGTAAATATTTTATAAATGAGCTAAAAATTAATAAAATGTTATTTTTAGTAAATACAAAAACTACGTTAACAAAAAGAGAAAATTTGTTATGAATGAGCCATAAGTTATTTTTTAGTATCAGTATTATTATTTACAAACGACCCTTTCACTACAGAACGCAGCTAACTAGGTTCTTGCAATAATTGAACTATAGAGAGGCAGTGAAAATGACTGTTGATAATTCAGAACTAAATTTGCTGTTGTTTGTAACAAACCTGAACGTCTCCCATGTGCTGCTCAGACTTCGAATGAAGAAGCCTACACACAGTTTATGGCAACTGAAAGAGAGAGAGAGAGAGAGAGAGAGAGAGAGAGAGAGAGCGAGCAGGATTTGTGTGTGTACGATAAATCCTGTGGCTCGAGAATTTCCATCCTACATACCTCCTCGGTGTTATCATAGATGATGTGTCACTCATCTCATTTGTTCTAAGATTGCAGTACAAGCGAGGTGCCTAGTTTCTTTCACCACCCTGAGTGGAACCCATAAGTTCTCAATAATGTACACCAACCTTCAGTCTTCTGTAGTTGTTGTGCATTGTCGAAGAAACAGTCTATAGGTGTGAATCCGTTACCTTGAGGCTGTAATAAACTGTGGATGAGGAAATGGTCCTGTATAAATAATTAAATTTTCAATTCGTTCGTTTAAACTGAATACCACTCGTTTCTTACTTGCAGAATACGAGAAACTGCATATTCATGGTCCACTTTATGATTCACAAATAATTTACGCTTCTTCAGTCTTTCACAGACAATAAACAAAATAATGAACTGCATGTCTGTAATTACTATCAAACTAGTTTTCAATTACTTGTCAAAATCTAAGACATTCCTAATTAAGTTCGTAACCAATACTGACCGTGGCAGACAAAATGTCTGTCCTCCTTAACTGCCGATCGAGCCCTTACGTTTACAAACCTGAGATTGCTAATGAAGTCTTAGCCGATACCGACCGCGGCAGACAACATGTCCGTCCTCCGAGACTGCCGATCCAGCACTCCTCTGACAGCCGAACCACCTCGCCCGCCATCCAAGTTATGAACGACGCCAAGTTCTCTGAAGCGCCTCGTCTGCCTTTTCGTTTAACAATTACTTATTATTCTGCTGGTAATTAACACTTTTGAAATAATGGAATGGTACTCTGCTGTTGAGAGATGCTTCTGTATGAAACGCAAGTAAAATCAATGTGTAGCGTTACTAATATTAATAAGTTATCATTTTGGCGCGCTACCTCCGAACACAGTAGCAAATCGTGGAGAAGGACCACAATTTAGGCAGTCTCTCTTACGACACATGTACCGAATAAACCATCTGTCACCGGTATGTCACATCACATTACATCATCTTCCCACGGCTGCCTTCTCAACAGCTCTAAGAACGGCTGAATATGACGACTGTAAAGCCATAAATATTAAAAGTTGAGCTATCTATAAGGGATGATAAGAGGATGGAAAGGGAGCCGGAATCATGGAGGTCCATTGTGTTTCCCGTCATTTTACTGTGCCCTTATTGGCTTAGAGAAATAGGGAGATGAGACAGGTTTCTCAATAACTTCGTATCATATGATCAGCATCGAGCCATCTGTTAGCAGCTTTTGTAACTATTATTTCAAACTGATGTATAAACTTCTTACAGTTTTCACAATAAACATACCGTTTTCTGCATTCCTCTATCGATCTTTGTTTCGAGATATTTAATTTTGAAATCAGGGAGTCCTTTTCTGGACACCCTGTAATATTGCAGTGCCGTGTTATTCTGATGACGATGCACTGCGGCGACTACAGCTGTTACTAAACACATCAGATGAATTCGCAATTGTGAATAATAACTAGCATCAGCTGTAGATTGGAATGACGACAATGAAAATTCGTGTTGGACTGGGGCTCGAACCCGGATCTGCAATATCGTATTTATCTGCCGATACCGGACATGCGACTTTCAAGCACAACGTCTGATCTGTACGGGAATACACGTAATGGATGTGCGAATACTCATCGTAGACGTACGGTTGACAACAAATGGAAGTTTGGATCTGGCCGTGAGTCGTGCACGGATAGCCAAATGGTAAGGCGACCGCTCGCGATAAGCTGGAGATCTGGGTTCGAGTCCCGGTGCGACACAAATATTCACTGTCACCACTCCATTCTACAGCTGAGGGTAGCCATTATTCGCAATTGTGATACCCCTTTATCTTATCAACGATAAGGCGGAAGAATCAGAAACGATCAATGGCATGAGGATGTAGAGGGCAATGGAAACCACTGCATTAAAGACATGCGATGTGTATCCACAGAACATGTGGCACGTAACTGCAAAAATGCCACGATGATCTCTCAGTTGACAAAATATCTCCAGGAGGGGACTGCCAAGGGGAAGGTGACCGTGAGAATCTATAACCAACGAAAGGATAACGTTCTACTAGTCAGAAAGTGGAATGTCAGAAGTCTGAACGTAGTAAGGAGGCTAGAAAATCTGAAAAGGGGAACGGTAATGTTCAATTTAGATATAGTAGGGGACAGTGAAGTGAAATGGAAAGAAGACAAGGATTTCTGTCCATATGGGCATAGGGTAATATGAACAGCAACAGGAAGTAGCATAATGGGAGTAGCACTCATTTTGAATAGGAAGAAAGGACACAGAGTAAGTTACTGTGAACAGTTCAGTGACAGGGTTGTTCTCACGGGTACTGATAGAGAAAGTATATGAGGATATTGAACAGGAAATTCCGTATGTAAAGGGAGCTGAAAATCTATTAGTCACGGGGGACTGGAATATAGTTGTAGGGAAAGGAGTAGAAGAAAGGGTTCCGGGAGAATATGGGTTTGGTATTAGGAATGAGAGAAGCAAAAGACTAACTGAGTTCTGCAACAAATTTCAGCTAATAATAGCGAATACTCCGTTCAGGAATCACAAGAGAAAAAAGTATACTTGAAAGAGGCCGGGAGATATGGGAAGATTTCAGTTGGATTATATCATGGTCAGGTAGAAATTCCCGAAATAAGATACTGCATTGTAAGGTGTAGCCAGGAGCAGACATAGACAAAGATGTCTTGATTCGGCCGACACGAATTCCTCTCCTATGCCAACATGTTCATCTCAGGGTAGCATTTGCAGCAGACCTCCTCAATTATTTGCTGGATATATTACAGTCTCGGTCTTCCTCTACTGTTTTTACTCTTTACAACTCCCTCTAGTACCATGGAATGTATTCCCTGATGTCTTAACGGATGTCCTATTATCCTGTCCCTTCTTCTTGTGAGTGTTTCCCATAGATTCCTTTCCTCTCCGATTCTTCGCAGAACCTCCTCAATCCTTACCTTCGTCCACCTGGATACGAAAGTACCAAGGAATCAAAAGATTCACTTGAAGTTCTCTGAGGCTATAGATACTGTGATAAGAAATAGCTCAGTAGGCAGTTCAATTGAAGACGAAGGAAAATCTCGAAAAAGGGCAGTCACAGAGGTTGGAAACAAAAATCCGGGTACAAAAAAGTTAACTGCGAAAAAAGAATGGCCAATAGAAGAAATATGCAAGTCAAATACGAATGAAATAAATAAGAAGTGCAGTGAAGCTAAACTGAAATAGCTGCATGTAAATGTAAAGAAACCGAAAAAGAAGACTCAGCATATATAAAAGTCAAAACAACCTTCGGTGAAGTTAAAAGCAACAGTGGTAACATTAAGAGTGCAACGGGAATTCCACTGTTAAATGCAGAAGAGAGAATGGGTTGGTGGAAAGAATACTGTGAAGTTTTTTATGAGAGGGAGGAGTTGTATGGTGACGTGATAGAAGAAGAAAGGAGTCGATATAGAAGAGATAGGGGATCCGACAGTAGACTCAGCGTTTAAAAGAGCTTTGGAAGACTTAAGGTCGAATGAAACAGAAGGGATAGATAACATTCCATCAGTATTTCTAAAATCACTGGGGGAACGTTGTAGCTAAACGACTATTCATACTGGTGTGTAGAATATATGAGGCAGGCGATACACCATCTGACTTTCAGAACTACGTCATCCACTCAATTCCCAAGTTTGAAATCGAGAAGTGAGGGAATCATCGCACAAACTGCTTAAAAACTCATGCATCCATGTTGCTGATAAGAATAATACACAGAAGAATGGAAAAGAAAACTGAGGATGCGTTAGATGACGATCAGTTTGGTTTCAGGTAAGGTAGAGGCGCCAGAGAGGCAATTCTGACGTTTCAGTTAACGATGGAAGCAAGACTAAAGAAAAGACAAGTCATGTTCATTCGGTTTGTCGACCTGGAAGAAGCATTCTACGGGTCAAATGGTCAAGATTTCGAAATTCCGAGGAAACCGGGGTTAACTACACTCCTGGAAATTGAAATAAGAACACCGTGAATTCATTGTCCCAGGAAGGGGAAACTTTATTGACACATTCCTGGGGTCAGATACATCACATGTTCACACTGACAGAACCACAGGCACATAGACACAGGCAACAGAGCATGCACAATGTCGGCACTAGTACAGTGTATATCCACCTTTCGCAGCAATGCAGGCTGCTATTCTCCCATGGAGACGATCGTAGAGATGCTGGATGTAGTCATGTGGAACGGCTTGCCATGCCATTTCCACCTGGCGCCTCAGTTGGACCAGCGTTCGTGCTGGACGTGCAGACCGCGTAAGACGACGCTTCATCCAGTCCCAAACATGCTCAATGGGGGACAGATCCGGAGATCTTGCTGGCCAGGGTAGTTGACTTACACCTTCTAGAGCACGTTGGGTGGCACGGGATACATGCGGACGTGCATTGTCCTGTTGGAACAGCAAGTTCCCCTGCCGGTCTAGGAATGGTAGAACGATGGGTTCGATGACGGTTTGAATGTACCGTGCACTATTCAGTGTCCCCTCGACGATCACCAGTGGTGTACGGCCAGTGTAGGAGATCGCTCCCCACACCATGATGCCGGGTGTTGGCCCTGTGTGCCTCGGTCGTATGCAGTCCTGATTGTGGCGCTCACCTGCACGGCGCCAAACACGCATACGACCATCATTGGCACCAAGGCAGAAGCGACTCTCATCGCTGAAGACGACACGTCTCCATTCGTCCCTCCATTCACGCCTGTCGCGACACCACTGGAGGCGGGCTGCACGATGTTGGGGCGTGAGCGGAAGACGGCCTAACGGTGTGCGGGACCGTAGCCCAGCTTCATGGAGACGGTTGCGAATGGTCCTCGCCGATACCCCAGGAGCAACAGTGTCCCTAATTTGCTGGGAAGTGGCGGTGCGGTCCCCTACGGCACTGCGTAGGATCCTACGGTCTTGGCGTGCATCCGTGCGTCGCTGCGGTCCGGTCCCAGGTCGACGGGCACGTGCACCTTCCGCCGACCACTGGCGACAACATCGATGTACTGTGGAGACCTCACGCCCCACGTGTTGAGCAATTCGGCTGTACGTCCACCCGGCCTCCCGCATGCCCACTATACGCCCTCGCTCAAAGTCCGTCAACTGCACATACGGTTCACGTCCACGCTGTCGCGGCATGCTACCAGTGTTAAAGACTGCGATGGAGCTCCGTATGCCACGGCAAATTGGCTGACACTGACGGCGGCGGTGCACAAATGCTGCGCAGCTAGCGCCATTCGACGGCCAACACCGCGGTTCGTGGTGTGTCCGCTGTGCCGTGCGTGTGATCATTGCTTGTACAGCCCTCTCGCAGTGTCCGGAGCAAGTATGGTGGGTCTGACACACCGGTGTCAATGTGTTCTTTTTTCCATTTCCAGGAGTGTATAGAAAAAGTAGGGTAACACACAAAGTTTGGAAGAGCCAAGGGGAAAAAATATGACTATAATATCAAGAATGAAGTGCTCAGATTAAAAAAGGTGTAAGAGAGGGACGTAGTCTTTCGCCCCTTCTTTTCAATCAATGACGGATTGACGGAAATAAAAGTTCAAGAGTAGAATTAAAATTCAAGGTTTAAGGATATCAGTGATAAGATTCGCTGAAGACATTGCTGTCCTCAGTGAAAGTAAAGAATAATTACTGATTTGCTGAATGGAATGAACAGTCTAACGAGTACAGTATAGGGATTTACAGTAAATCGAAGAAAGACGAAAGAAATGAGGAGTAGGGAAAATAAGAAGAGCAAGAAACTTAACATCGTGATTGATGATCATGAAGTAGATGAATTTAAGGAATTCTGCTGCATAGGCAACAAAATAATCCAACATTTTGGTGACCTTCGGAGGAAATCTCTCACCCATGCAAGCTCTGTCGGTATCCCCAACCAATTGGACATTTGCGCTTGAATTTCCCACCATTTTCCACCAACAAGGCTAGTGGCCTAGAGATCAGGGGGAGGGGGAAGGGGCAAAGGAATCGGAAGAGAGTGGGGGAGGAGGTTACCCTGAGGGACATCTGTCAATAATGGTGCCTGTGCTTCAGTCGGCACAGCTACCCTAATAACTTTGCATTCGAGCGTTGTTGAGGTGGGAGCTCATCAACACGGCCAGACCTCAACTACTCTAAGTACTGGACACGTTTCAGTTCACATAACAAAGAATATGGAATAACTCTGAGCGTCGTCAGTTTCTGTGACGTCTGCTGGACACTAGATGTGTTACACTTGTCCAGATAACGTGGGGTTCTGTCTCGAAAGTACTTTATTTCCATATCTGAGCGTGGGAAGGAAATAGCGCCTACTAATTGTCTCAAAAACACTACTAACACATTGTCTGGGCCACTGAATGCTAAAAATACCCATTCAAAATAGTAAAACATGATTTTCGGGAAATCCTGTACTGCAAAAAACTCAATGTTTGTGTTGACCATGATCGCGCTAACTTCGGTTCTTTACTGGAGGCTTTATCCACCTTAAGGCAGTATGCACCATTACTATACTTCCGATGTTAGTAGTAGCGGCATACCCCATTTGCATGTAAGATTTCTAGTAAGGTAGATACAGAGAAGCAGCCCATGATGCGGAAATTGTGCTAATTGTAATGAAAAGATTCTGCAGTAGAGAGTGTTAAAGGGATCACACCGTGGTTCAGGTCGAAAAAAATCGATTTTCTGTTTTCATCATATTTCGATAGATGAAGGTTTTATATAAGTACCCAGAAAAGTATTTTGCTGAAAAAAATTTTTTTGGAGCATTTAAAGAACATTTTCCTACCACGTGTATTTATGTACCACGCCCACTTTTCTGTCGCCCACATTTCTGCATATATTTTAGATCTTTATATCCCCTACGTTGCACGTTAGGGTTTTATTTTACTCCAGAGAGTGTTGGCTATCCTTGGAATGCAACGGTCGGTATTCTTTTGTTTCTGCTGTTTGTAAACAACACGCTTTCAAACACGCGGTTACTTTTGTTCAAGTGTGACTGCGAGTAGTTGTTATACTTAAGTTTGCAGTGCTTGTTTACGTGTGTTTTGTTGTGTTTATTGAAGATGACGAAACGTAAAGGCATTTTCAAGAAACAAGTTTCGAAAGCTTTCTGTACAAGAGGTTATATCGCCTGAAAAAGATGTTTCTAATTGTGATTCTTCAACAAGTGCATCATCAGAGAAGCTCTCCCCATTTCAAGAGAGTTACAATGAATTTATTTAAGTGACAAGGGGTTCAGTAACATTATTATAAATCTGTGTAATTATTGTAAATCAGAAGCAATTTCTAAATTTGTACAATGTAGACAGTGTGGTGAGTCACAGAGTGTGAAAATTTGTGAGAGTGCCAGTGGGAGAAAAGGCCTAGCAATTGCTTTGGATTTAATTTGCACTAAATGCTCAGCTGTGATTTCATTTATGAGTTCTTCAAAACCAGATGCAAGTGGCCCCTTAAGAAATCAATACTAGATTATTTTATGCCTTAGAATTCACGGACAAGGGCATGGCTTCAGGGAGAACATTATGTTCAGTGACGAACTTACATCAACCACCAAATAAATTTGAAAAACTGACTGCAGTATTAGAGAAACCTATATGTGAGGTCAGTGAGGAAAGCATGAAACTGGCTGCTAGGGAAGCAGTGGAAGAAAATGATGGATGTTAGGATATCGCGGTTGCACTTGATGGAAGTTGACACAAAAGAGGACATACTTCTCTGAGTGTACACACTGGTAAAGTGTTAGATCTGGAGATAATGTCTAAATATTGCAAATGTTGTAAAGTCAATGAACATAAAGAACACAAATGTGTGGCTAATTTTAGAGGAACAAGTGATGGTATAGAAGTTCATGGAATACAACAAATATTTCATCGCTCCATAGAAATAAGAGGTGTATGGTACACCAAATATTTGGGCGATGGTGACAGTAAGGCATACAACAATGTTGTGAACTCTAAGCGATATGGAGATGCCATTATTAGCAAACTAGAATGTGTAGGCCATGTTCAAAAACGTTTGGGAACAAGGCTGAGAAAAGTAACTGTTGGTATGAGAGGAAAAAATAAGAAGATGGAAAATTGTTGACTGGAAAGGGTCGGTTAAATAAAACTGAAATAGAAAACTTGCAGGTATACTATGGGCAGGCAATTTGGAGAAATAAAGAAAATCTGCAGTCAATGAAGAGAGAAGTTTGGGCCATATTCTTCCATAAGTCCTCTACTGATGATAAGCCATGTCATGGATTGTGTCCATCAGGAAAAAATTCGTGGTGCAAATACAATAGGGCTCAGGCAACTGGAGAATCTTATTCTCACCAGCATTCTCTTCCTGCTGCTGTTATTACAGCAATTAAAGCTATTTTCAGAGACTTGGCTCATCCTGACCTTCTAAGGAAATGTCTGCATAGGCAGACACAGAACCCAAATGAATGTTTTAACAGCATAATTTGGAACTGCCTTCCTAAAACTGTATTTGTAGGCATGCATACAATGAAACTAGAAGTTCATTATGCTGTTATTACATTCAATTTTGATAATACTGGAAAGTGTTGGGTACTGAAAAATCGGGAAATTAATCCTGGTGAAAATATGATCACTGGGCTGCAACATTGAAATAAAGTGAGGATAGCCATTGCAGACAGGTCGGCATCTAATATGGCCAAGAAAGCAAGACAAACATCCAGGAAGGTTAAAAAGAAGCTGGAAGACCTGCTAGAGGCCAAAGAAGGGCCATCATGTGCAGCAGGACAGTTGTAATTAATTGTAAGTAACAAATTTCAAAAGTTTTTTCTTTAAAGTCAATTTCCTGCAAACTAAAATTGTCAGTACATATGCCCCATAATATCAGAAACAATCATTGATAAATGAATGAAATTTTCAGAGAATCTGCATAACATAAAAAGCCACCTCTGGTACTATATTCATTAACATTCCCCCATTAGGAAGTTGACAAAAAAATATTTTTTGCAGAAAAAACTTAATATTTTTTGTTAATAAATTTAAAAAGTTTTGCTTAAAACCTATAAAATTGATAACTAGATTATAGTACAGTTGACTCTATTAGCATCATGTAACATACAGTAAAAACATTAAGGTCCTGCATCAAATAGTTTTTTCAGAAATGGGTCAAATACTTGCCTAAATTAACATGGGTTAGAAAGGCAGGGTGTGGTCTCCTTGAAGGTACCCGGAAGTAACAGTATACTGAAGTTTTAATGGGACTACAGAGTATTACAGCGTTACCTTTACGACTTTCTATGCAACACTGACAAGTTGGACCAAGTAGATAAAGGTATCTTTACGAGCGTAACAAAGTAAGGCGCTATCAAAACTTGTAATTGTCAGTACCGCTGATAAGGTGTACCATCAAGGCTCAGAAAGCCTATTAGTTAAGATGACTGCTCGCGAAAACTAGGAAATCCACGTTCGAGTATCGGTCTAAGATAGAATATCTTTAGTCATGACATATTGATTACACTGGAGTTCAGCAATTCTGAAAGTTGCTTCACTAACGTTATTTCCTGCACCTGAATTTTTATTATTTGCATTACAGTCAGCTGCATTCATTTCATGCCCGTTTAATTCACTCATTTTTAGTGTGTAGAAGAAAATATCTCTTATATTGCCATTCTCCGAAGAGCAATAAAGATTTGCAACATGTACATGCCACAGTTCAATTAGTCCATCTGTGAGAAAGGTAACTATCTAACGAAAATTAATCGGAAAATGAAAACATCATAAATCACCCCAATCCCACCTAAACTAAAAAAAAAAATTATGGTTCACATCCGCTTATGATTTGTAAAGGCAAAATCTCAAGGTCTGCATCATTACTGATAGCTAGCTACCAGTACCCATGGAATATTTAAAAGAATAAACCTAAGACTATCGGCTTTTGCGCATGAACAGAGATCGATGACAGCAGTATTTACGTACTGGTTCGACCAAATCGCTCCGAAAGTTTTTTCCTACGTTAACACTCCTAAAGAATGAGCACGATTCTATCTTTTATAATTTTATTTGTCTTGTGATGCCACAGCCTTCCTAATTTACGGATGTATGGAACATTGGAATTACACCACCTCTGCTGTCAGGAAGCCCTTTACTGTTCCTCACCAACTCCTTATTGGAATTTTGAGGAATCTTAGCAGTATTTACGTACTGGTTCGACCAAATCGCTCCGAAAGTTTTTTCCTACGTTAACACTCCTAAAGAATGAGCACGATTCTATCTTTTATAATTTTATTTGTCTTGTGATGCCACAGCCTTCCTAATTTACGGATGTATGGAACATTGGAATTACACCACCTCTGCTGTCAGGAAGCCCTTTACTGTTCCTCACCAACTCCTTATTGGAATTTTGAGGAATCTTAGCAATTCCGATTTTCACTGTAAATCACTCCTCTGTTATCTTAAATCTCCCTCTGCACAGTCGAAGTATTGCACATCATGGCGGCCGAATGCTGTCCAAACATTTCAAGTAGCCGTAGTATAAATCTCTCCGTTCATATGCAGAGTCCCTATCAACAACAAACAGCAACACAGACGGCGCATATACGGTAAGCCTGAAGAATAAGAAATACATCGATGTACCTACCAAAATTCTGCCAATATCTGTCACAAAAAGTACAAACATTAAACTCTTATGATTTTCTAATTCAGATTATATATTTAAAACTTCTATAATTAATTGTAGCCAAATCCTTCTTAACAGGTTGACTGTTGCCGCACTTACTTCGTACATGACCTACGTATTATAGAACACTATTACAATGTGGCAAATACTAAGTGATGTCTTTATCCAGATGCACATTTCATTCAACGGAAATACAAAGTTCTTAATGGCTTGTTTTGCACTGTTCTGAGTATTTTCAATTTCCTTTTCTCGTTTGCTGATAAAAAGTTCCTCAGAGTAAAATGAATATTTCGTATTCCCTTAGTTCGTTAAGCAAAACGTTGTGTGGAAGGCAGCTCTGGATCAAATTTTTTTTTTCCTCACGACTTCCTCCAGAGTTAAATTTGTAGCGTCACTCCTGCCTTTGTCATCCTTACGACATCAATGTTCTGGGCGGACGAGAAAATCGCTTTTCCCATTCCTATCGAAGCTTCTCGTCGATCTAAAGGTCGGTAGCGATTCATACAGCGTAAACCGGGATCTTGCAATTATTACCGACTCAGTGACGCGGAAAATAGGCGCTCCCCGTCGGAAATGGAAGATGAAAGCGAAATTAAGCCCAGGGGAGTAATTCTGACACTCTCAGGGAACTGCTTCCCTTTACTTTCCTACATCTAAGAACCGTTAGCTCTTTAAAGTGCGATTGCTTCGCATGTGCAACCCACAGAAAGCTAAATATATCAGCTATTTGCAGTCATCATCACAAACATCTGCGTTCTGAAACATGATTATACGTGAAATTTGTCAAGTTGCTGTGCGCATTAACAAGGCCCACCTGTGTGACAGATTCAACAAACCGTCAGTATCCTAGATGTTTTAGAACAATGAGACATTGTCGAAGCAAGAAATGTTGTCAAATACGCTCCCTGTTTATTCTTTAACATTTAAAATTATATTTAAGTCATCGGCCTTCGTACCCACACTGAGCCCATTTCCTTTACTTTCTCCGCTGCAATTTGCTCTGTGTACATACTCTATGAACGTCCTAAATAGCCTGCGATTGTCTTCCCCTGCTTACATCCGTGTGACACCTGTGACACCTATACAGGGTGTCCCATCTATCTTGACCACAGTGAATAACTGTTTGTTCAGATGAAAATTACAAAATTTTTCAAGTAAATGTTCTTTAGCTGTCAGGAGCACATCAATCAGCATCACTGCCTTCGTTGTAGCTTTGTTTTTTACATAGATATGATCAGCGGTAAGACTTTTTTAAAAGGCATCCTGTATTTTTTATTCGGAAATTCATTTTCTCCCCTAAAGACCTATTCAAAAATGTATCACAGTGTACCATTCACTGAAACACACTTTATTAATTACATAACACAATACTGACTTTGAGCCCGGGATCACAAACTCGTCCAATTGATAGAGTTGTCAGAAAACAAATGAAAACCAAGTAAAAACATAACACAAAATTGACTTTGACTCTCCTGTACCATTGCCCAGGAGTAGAACATTCAAAGGTGCGCAAAGTGGTGACCCTGGACACCGATACACTGGTGAACTTCTTTAATGAAAGAATTATTTACTGCTTCCAGTGTTGTCTGCTGAAGAGAATTACAAGCAAGCACTATAAGTTCCTGTACGTCCTCTGGAGTTGTTGGAATATCTCGATAGACAACGTCTTTAATGCATCCCGAAAGAAAAAAGTGCAGAGGATTTAAATCAAGAGACCTAGCAGGACATGTAACTGCTCCTCCTCGACCAATCCATCTGGCAGGATACCTTCGGTTCTCAACACGAAGTGCACGCAAGGCATTATGCGCTGGACATCCATCGTGTTGACACGACGTAACCATTCTGGTTCTTAGTGGCACTTCATCCAGAAGAGGAGGAAGAATTCGTCTGAGGAAGTTGGCATACGCTGTGCCATTTAGATTACCATTGATGAAATAATGGCCAGTAATTGTAGTACGAAGTGTCCCACACTAGACGTTAATCCTCCCTTGATGCTGATGTTCCACCTGTCTAAGCCATCGTGGGTTGTTGCTGGACCAATAATGCATGTTCCTTGTATTTATCCAGCCTTTGTTTGAGAAGGAACATTCATCGGTAAACAGAACATTGGAGAAGAAGTTCGGGTTGGCGAGGATTTGCTGCTGTGCCCACTGACAAAACTGTACACGATTTTGGAAATCATTTCCGTGCAATTTTTGATGTAGGTTTACATGGTAAGGATGGAACCGGTGACGTGTAAGAATACGATGTACACTGGTTTTAGGAATGCCAGTCTCGTGTTGAAGCTGTTGTGTGCTCACATGTGGATTCATAGGAACGGAAGCGAGAACAGTAACTTCGACTGCTTCGTCTGTGCGAGTGCTACGACGATTTCGTTGTCGTGGGTTAAAATTTCCCGTTTCATGAAGCGTCGCAAAAAGACGAAAAAGCATCCGTCGCTCTCTGTACAGTTCCGCCTACCTTCAACAGTAACAATAAAAGAAACGTTATGTCGATGCAGTTTCTAGGAACGACAGCCTTTAGTGTATGCCTACTCCACACAACAGGACTAAACTACTGTACTAAATGTACCCGTACATAAGAAAACAGTATTGCAGTTACTGTTCTGCTAACTTACATTCCCCATAGATGAGTACCATTTCTACCTTCCCTTCGTTGGTGTACATTCTACTCACACAACTCTTTAACTGACGATGATTGACGGAATGACGGGCGTGCATTCTACTTATGTTTACATATGTCCTCTGTCATCGTCAGCACCTGGATGTGTTCCATTACCCCGAGTCCCTGCACTAAGCGCTGGGAGCGCGAGCGTCAATGTTGTGTTAAGTAACTAATAACCTTGTGCTTCAGTGAAAAAGTACACTGTGACACATTTTGAATAGGTCTTTTAGGAGAGGAATTGAATTACTGAATGAAAAATACAGGGTACCATTTTAAAAAGACATACCGCTGTTCGTATCCTTGTAAAAAACAAAGCTACAACGAAGGCAGTCATGCTGATTGATGCCCCCCTGACGGCTAAAGAACATTTGCTTGAAACATTTTGTAATTTGCATCTGGACGAACAGTTATTTAGTGTGGTCAAGATAAATGGGACACCCTGTACACCGTACTTTCTGTCCGTGTAAGTAGTATTGCACGAAGTTATCTCTGCCACTGATCGAACACAACATCAGTGTGTGGGTAATCCGTTGAATTAATTTTGAATCTACTTGTTTTTCAAGGTGTCTGTGCGGCAACAAATTTCAGACATCACAAGCTGCTTCTGGTCTAGGTTCCCCATCAGCCTCGTTCGTCTCAAGCAGAGTGATTCGTCGTGTACGTACGCTTTCGGAAACGTTTCGTTCAGTCCAAGGTGGTAAGTATCGCTCCATTATATTTATTGTACTAGCTAAAAAAAATAGTCCACATGGTTTTACTTTGTTTTCTGCGAACATTTCAGATCACTCGAGAACATTCGAGAACTTAGTGAAATTAACATTTTAAAAAATCTTAAAACGTTTAGTAAGCCACGCTGAAAATTACCCTCGAAGGCTCAAAATATTCTTAACTCCATCCGAATAGGCCTCGGAAGGTTCAACTGTATTGATCGACCGCCGTGTCGTCCTCAGCTGACAGTGGTCACTGGATGCGGATATGGAAGGGCATATGACAGCACACTGCTCTCCAGCCGTTGTCAGTGTTTGTGACCGGAGACGGTACTTCTCGGTCAAATAGCTCCTCAATTGGCGTGACAAGGACTAAGTGCACTCCGCTCGCCAACAGCGGCCCTCAGGCCGAATGGTCACCCATCCACGTGATCCACGTGCTAGTCCAGCCCGACACCCCAAAACTTCAATGATCTTACGGGAACTGGTGTTACCACTGTGGCAAAGCCGCTGGCCAACAAAAATGCTGTCCAATGCTCTTAAATCCACTGACGTATTCAACACTGCCATAATCTCAAATATTCTGCCAATTACTTCTTTATGTAAGACTAAAAACTTTCCAACGTTAAAAAAATTCAGGAACTTTCTAGAACATTCTAAAATCTGGAACATTCGTGGATATTTTAGAACATTCGAAAGATTCGCTAAAAGTACAATAATTAATATTCATAAAAGATCGACAAAATGAACAAATCTCCAACTTTTCCCCTTAAAATATACTTCGACGCAAAAGAAACGGAAGACGTCCTGGTAACTACCACAATGTGACAGCGACCAATTGAAACACTCATATCTCAAGAAACGTAGTAGCTACCACCGCACAGCCAGAAAAGCATATAATAGGGAAATTGACAAGGGGGGGGGGGGGGGCTATCGGGCCTATAGCCATCCCCCAAAGGAGTATCATATTACACTGGATGAAATGACTTCAGAAATCAACGAATGTATTACTTCAACAGATTCAATCAATTTTTTTTTATAATTATGTAGCACTATAGCTTGCAATGTATTTCAAACACATTTTAACAAAACAAAAAGGGCGGCAAATAAACCAATTAATATCACTTAACTTAAAATGGGCGCCCTGTTATTTATTAATATACATTGGATGTATATTAATGTACGAGGCAATTTACAATAATCAAGGAAGCTAAACATGCCGGGTGTGCCTACCAACACTTAAATTGCCAACCCCAGACAAAAGCTTCGAAATCACCGGACATTTGGGTGAAATCGTATTATTTTCCCGGGCACACACATTCTGTAGACACGTGTTTGCCTTTAACTCCAAAACAGTTACCAAAAACTACTTTAAGCAACACCAAATTTTACCAAGTTTTCGGTAGAGGACCCCAAGTCTCCTTTTGTTAAGCGATATTCCATTCCCCCTAACCTGCCCCCCCCCCCCCCCCGCCATTAGCCCGCCCCTCACCTTTAACGGACTTCTAGAATCGCCCCTGAGAGGGGAACCAAGAGTAGCACCTGACACAAAAACCGGTGATTGGCGGCAGGACTTTTAAATACGAAAATTATGAAGCTATACTAAATTATCATATTCCAAATACAGCTGTATTTTAGTGAATGAAATTCTTTGGATTTACGATCCTTAGAGCAAGCTAAAAATAACTGACCCTGAGAAAACCGTTATTCTTTCAAGTTAGTGCCACAACATCTTAAATTTTGTATTTATGCCTTATTTATAGAGATACTAAAAGCTAACCTTACTGGAAATTGCAGTCTTTTGAATTGAAACGGCAATTCGGAGGGTATGAGCGGAATCCTCTGAATAAATGCTGTTTTATTCTTTATCTTTTCGTGATATTGCTTTTGCTTCAATTATAACTGTTCGCGATCATTTTTTGTTTTGAATTTTTAGCTTAATATCGTCAGCTGCTTAATTTCTTACTGATAAAATAGCTCTTTCAAATAATCGAGTAATTTTTAACAATGATCTGGAAAACTTTATCTATTAATATATTTGGGCAGTTGTAAATGTCACATGAATCTTTTGGAAGCATAGTTTCACCAGTTACTCACTCAGTTTCGTTTCTTCGTCTTTGGGAAGTTGAACTCCCATATTTAATCGTAACTGTACCTTCCTCATCCCAGACCAAAGAAATTATTTCTTCAAACGTGCATTGATTTCATATGAGAGTTGATTTTCGAAGTGTTTGCCGAAAATGTCCATACTGTGTAAAAATGCATCTTCCATTGATTCTGGATTCCCGTAAGAAATACATTAGTGCGATGTCCTCTTTTGAAACCTGTGTCTTGGAACTGAACTCTCGCAGTTCCAAACCAGCGCTTTTTCATGGATTCAGGATGGAGGGCTACCACCATACAACCCCCACGGGGATGCGGGAGTGTGTGGCGGAGCTACAGTCGCACGCACTGACCAAAAAAATGGTTCAAATGGCTCTGAACACTATGGGACTTAACATCTGAGGTCATCAGTTCCCTAGAACTTAGAAATACTTAAACCTAACTAACCTAAGGACATCACACACACACACACACATGCCCGAGACAGGATTCGAACCTGCGATCGTAGCAGTCGTGCGGTTCCAGACTGTAGCGCCTAGAACCGCTCAGCCACCCCAGCCGGCACGCACTGACACCTCACTTACTTTTATTATGCGTTGATTAGGGAATGCTTTTTGGTCCTAGACGTAAAGCCTGAGAATCAGTGACAACTGAATGACGCCATTAGTTATAACATACCAGCTGTTACCTGTACCTGTGAAACATATCAGCAGTTTTGTTGCGATGAATGGTCACGAGCAAGTAAACTGTTGTACACGCAACAGCGTTAGCTGCCCTCAAGTGTCTGCCTGTTAGGGTAAGCAAAGCTCGTGATGTGCGCCCTTCGCCGGCTGCCCAAAAGCTCAACGATGCAGCACGTGTAGCGTCGTTGCAAAGTAGTGCGTGCAGAGGGGCTTCGCTATTTTCACATTATACAACATGTACACTGTGCAATAAATATAATACTTTTAAATTGGTGTACGTTTGCTGATGCAAAAAAAACATTGCGTTCAATTACTCTACCGTCTTAAAGGTCGATATTTAATTATTTTACTTTCTAAAGTAGTCTATGTTCTTCCTCAGGGTTCAAGCTATCTCCACACCAATTTTCACTGAAATCGGTTCAGCGGTTTTCTGGTGAAGACGTAACCGACAGAGTCATTTTCGCGTCTAGTAATAAAATTATTGAAAAGGATTGTATAAGCATTCTGTTCTAGTTGTTACCCACAGCTGTTCTTGCGTGTCAGAAAAACGAAATGAAATGTGTGTATGGCTTTATTGCCCCCGAGTCCCCATTCGGGATGTTCGGTCACTTGGTGCAAGTTCTTTTATTTGACGCCGCTATGGTGTCCATGATCATAAAATCATGTGGAGGGCAACACACACATCCAGTCTCGAGCGGAGAAAATCCGGTGCAGCTGGGAATCGAACGTAGGACCCCGTGATCGAGGATCAGGACACTAACCGCAAGACCATTTTTTTGCAGATTGTTTTATTGTATTAAAATGCTATGAATTGCGATATGATACAAAGTTTGTTAGCCGGCCGGTGTGGCCGTGCGGTTAAAGGCGCTTCAGTCTGGAACCGCGTGACCGCTACGGTCGCAGGTTCGAATCCTGCCTCGGGCATGGATGTGTGTGATGTCCTTAGGTTAGTTAGGTTTAATTAGTTCTAAGTTCTAGGCGACTGATGACCTCAGAAGTTAAGTCGCATAGTGCTCAGAGCCATTTGAACCATTGAACAAAGTTTGTTACAAACTCAGTTACTATCAAGCCATTTTTCAAACTGTTACATCAATGAAAGAATTTTTTTTAAAATAGAATAAACAAAGACGAGCATGAGCTATAGACGTATATCAGCAGTTTTGTTATGATGAGTGATGGTGAGTGTAGGCCTACTAAAATGAAATGTGATCTTTCTAAAATTGTTAAATAGCGTTAAACTAACGAAGAAAGAAAATTAATTTGTAGTTTGGCGCAGAGCAAATTTTGTAATATCTGTACGTGCAGCGTCGGCTGCCTTAACATGTCTGTCTGTTATCCGCTGCTGCACTTGCAGTTCATAATGAAATGGAACCTCACTAGAGGCCTCCCACATTCTACATGTAATGGCACGATCTCTCCCTGTTTGCTGTACAGTATAAATGATACCGTCGTCGTGTCTTCAAGCGACTCGAAAAATACAGTATAACAGAGGTGTCACGCTCGGGGGGCTAAAATGCGACGGGCTTGTGATTTATATTAGCATCGAGGTATGGATTAAACACGCTGAGAGTTGTATAAGCATTATATTCATTACATCGAATCATGTTATGTAGAAAATATGAAACAATAAAAGCATTTTCGCAAACTGATAAAGTTCGAACGTCAAAGAGTAAGTATCTTATTCAAAGAGTTATTAGTATTCCATGTTTCGCCTTATATCCTTCTAATCAAGATATATCTTGTACTACACACTTTCTGAGGTAGCCTCTGTTGTTCTTCAGAGTTCAGGTTATCCTTTTACCAAATTTCATGAGAATTTCAGCGGATTAGTCGCGAAAGCGTAACAGATTGACTTACTTTCATATATTTTAAATATATAAAAATCAGTCGCTGCATGTATGAAAGATCACTTGAGAATGGCTCGACCGATTTGGTTGTTTTTTTGTGGACGTTTATGTGTGTGTGTGTGTGTGTGTGTGTGTGTGTGTGTGTGTGTGTGTGCAATTTGAATGGTGTTATTGTATGAAAATCTGAATGAAAGAAATGTGACAGTCAACTTGATAGTTCTGCTGTCACACGTTTTCACAACAACAAAAAACGTGATGGTCGCTCTGACAGTTCTGCTGTCGTATGTTTTCATAACAACAACAAATTCCGCATTGAATACTAATATTTTGCGAAAAATATTGCATTTGAAAGCGATATCTCACTGTGTTATCGGTGGTGCTCATGTCTTTTGTGTGTTGCAAAGCTTGAATTGATGTCAGTTCGTAGAATTTGGTGTGTTAAAAGCTTTCAATTGATTTCAGTTTGTGGTTTATTTCCTTGGAAAAAATACCACCAGTGATGCGTCGAAATATCGACCGGCCTAAGAGCAACGCAGGCCAGTTATATGAGACTGACGAAGAGCGTGGACAGCGTTTGGAGGTAAGTCGAATTTGTTTTGTTTGCAATGACAATAAATAAGGTTAGCGAGACGGAGGAGGGCATGCATATAAAGAAGGGGAAGGAGAATATGGACAGTGAGATAAAAGACGAGATGCAAAGAGTGTGGGATAAGAGATATATAAGTACATGGAGCAGGGGAAAGGTGATGGACAGAGATAGGGGGGAGGAGGAGGAGATGGACAAAGGGAGGACGGAGAAGAGGGATAGAGAGATAGAGAGAGAAGTAAATTATGACGTATATCCATTTCCCATATATATTTAGCAACTGCGAAATGTTGCCGCGTTCGCTACTTTATAATATTAGTATAGACGGTGCTTCGTCCCGTTCCAGTGTAATGGTTTTGTTAAATATATATTTTTTTATTTCCTCTTTTTTTTTGGGAGTCATCAGTCTTCTGTCTGATCTGATGCCGCCCGTCACGAGTTCCTTTCCTGTGCTAACCTTTTCATCTCAAAGTAGAAGTTGCAACCTACTCCCTTACCTCATTAGTCTACCTAATTTTCAACATTCGTCTGTAGCACCATATCTCAAATGGTTCGATTCTCTTCGGTTACGTTTTTCCCACAGTCCATGTCTCACTACCACACAATGCTGTGTTCACACACACACACGCACAGCAGCACCTAAGAGGTACGGCATTCACTTCCCGACATGGTCACGGAAAAAAGAGGAATTATTGAACAACATAATAACCCATCTCTCCTTTTTATCCATTCTAGACTCAAGTGCCTCTGTATTTGTTCTAGGCTAACGCTACTGCATTTACTACTAATACTGACTTGAAGATCAGTAGGAAATTATGACGGGGTGCAGTGCCTCTAATACGTTAAAGATCAAGTAACTGTCCGGTATCAACATATTTTGAAACGTTTGATACTCACACGTATGTCTAAATCTACATGGATACTCTGCAAATCACATTTAAGTGCCTGGCAGAGGGTTCATCGAATCATCTTCACAAGTCTCTCTTATTCCAATCTCGTATAGCGCAAGGGAGAAACGAACACCTATATCTTTCCGTGCGAGCTCTGATTTCCCTTATTTTATTATGGTGATCGTTTCACCCTATGTAGGTCGGCGTCAACAAAATATTTTCGCATTCGGAGGAGAATGTTCATGATTGAAATTTAGTAAGAAGATTCCGCCGCAACGGAAAACACCTTTGTTTTAATAACGTCCACCTCAAATCCTACATCATTTCAGTGACACCCTCTTCCCTATTTCGCGATAATACAAAATGTGCTGCCCTTCTTTTAACTTTTTAGATGTACTCCTTCAATCCTATCTGGTAAGGGCCCTGCCAATAGAACGCAGTCTTTTCTAGGTCAGCAAGTTCGATGAACGTGTCTTGAGTTTTCTTTAGTCTTACTTCCAGTATCAACCGCACTGGTGCTTTTACGTTCCTAAAGCCAAACTGATCGTCATCTAGCACATCCTCAATTATCTTTTCCATTCTTCTGTGTATTACTCTTGTCAACAACTTGGATGCATGAGCTTTAAGGCTGATTGTGCGATAATTCTCGCACATGTCAGCTCTTGCAGTCTTCGGAATTGTGTGGATGATATTTTTCCGAAAGTCAGACGGTATATTGCCAGACTCATACATTCTACAGAAAAACATGAACAGTCGTTTTGTTGCCACTTCCCCCTATCATTTGAGAAATTCTGATAGAACGTTATCTGTCCCTTCTGCCTTATTTGATCTTACGTCCTCCAAAGCTCTCTTCAATTCTGATTCTAATACTGGATCCCCTAGCTCTTCTAAATCGACTCTTGTTTCATCTTCTATCACATCAGATAAATCTTTCCCCTCGTAGAGGCTTTCAATGTATTATTTCCACCTATCCGCTCTCTCCTCTGCATTTAACAGTGGAATTCCATTGCACTCTTAATATTACCATCATTGCTTTTAATTTTACCGAAGGTTGTTTTGACTTTCCTATATGCTGAGTCAGTCCGTCCGAGAATCATTCTTTTTCGATTTCTTAACATTTCCCATGCAGCCATTACATCTTAGCTTCACTGCACTTCCTATTTCTTTCATTTGTTTGTGACATGTATTTCTATGTTCCTCAATTTCCCTGAACATTTTTGTACTTCCTTCATCGATCAACTAAAGAATTTCTTCTGTTACCCTTGGTTTCTTCGCAGTTACCTTCTTTGGACCTATATTTTTCTTTCCAACTTCTGTGATTACCCTTTTTAGAGATCTTCATTCCTCTTCAACAGTAGCCTACTGCTACTGCGCTATTCCTTATCCCTGTATCTATAGTCTTAGAGAACGTCAAGCCTATCTCGTCATCCCTTAATATTTCCGTATCCCACTTCTTTCCGTATTGATTCTTTCTTATTAATCTCTTAAACTTCAGCCTACTCTTCATCACTGAGTCTATATCTGCTCTGGGTACCCCTTAGAATCCAGTATCTGATTTCGGAATCTCTGTCTGACCTTGACGTAATCTAACTGAAAGCTATCCGTGTCACCGGGCATTTTCCAAGTATACTTCCTCCTCTTGTGATTCTTGAACAGACTCTACGCTATTACAAGCTGAAATTTTACAGGAGCAAGTTAGTCTTTCTGCTCTCTCATTCCTTGTCCCAAGCCCATATTCTCTTGCAACCTTTCTTTCTACTCCTACCTCTACAACTACATTCCAGTCCCTCATGACTATTACATCTTCATCTCCCTTTATGTACTTATTACCCTGTCAATATCCTCAGCAGGCCGGTGTGGCCGTGCGGTTCTAGGCGCTTCAGTCTGGAACCGCGTGACCACTACGGTCGCAGGTTAGAATCCTGCCTCGGGCATGGATGTGTGTGATGTCCTTAGGTTAGTTAGGTTTAAGTAGTTCTAAGTTCTAGGGAACTAATGTCCACAGATGTTAAGTCCCATAGTGCTCAGAGCCATTTGAACCAAGCCAGTATCCTCATATACTTTGTCTCTTCATCTTCAGCTTGCGACGTCGGCATGTATACCTGAACTATCGTTGTCGGTGGTGATTTGCTGTCGATTCTGATAAAAACAACCCTATCACTGTACTGTTCACAGTAACACACTCTCTGGCCTAGCTTCCTGTTCATAACGAATTCTACTCCCGTTATAGCATTTTCTGTTTATGTTGATATTACCCTACACTAACCTGACTAGAAATCCTTGTCTTCTTTTCATTTCACTTCACTGACCCCTACTATATCTATATTGAGCCTTTGCATTTCCCTTTTCAGCTTCACTGGCCACGTTCGAGATTCTGACATTTAACACCCCAACTCGTAGAACACAATTCATTCGTTGATTAGTCACTATTTTTATCATGGCCACCTCCCCCTTGGCTCTCCCCTCCCGAATGGAGGACTATTCCGGAATCGTTTGCCAATGGAGACATCATCATGACACTTTTTCAAAATGGTTCAAATGGCTCTGAGCACTATGGGACTTAACATCTGTGGTCATCAGTCCCCTATAACTTAGAACTACTTAAACCTCACTAACCTAAGGACATCGCACACATCCATGCCCGAGGCAGGATTCTAACCTGCGACCGTAGCAGTCCCGCGGTTCCGGACTGCAGCGCCAGAACCGCACGGCCACCGCGGCCGGCTAAAGGGTAGAGCAACGGGTCGTAACACATCTGAAATGTAACGTCCACTGTTCAAAGAGCCGTCAATGCGAACAAGAAGTGACAGAGACGTGTAACCAATTGCACCCCATACCATCACGCCGGGTGATATGCCAGTAAGGCGATGACAAATACACGCGTCCAATGTGAGTCCACCGCGATGTCGCCAAACACGATGTGACCATCATGATCCTTTAAACAGAACCTGGATTCAACCGAAAAAAAATGACGTTTTGCCATTCGTGCACCCAGGTTCAACGTTGAGTACACCATCGCAGGCGATCCTGCCTGTGATGCAGCGTCAAGGGTAACCGCAGCCATAGTACAATACTACGTTCTAAGTTAACCACCTGAAAACATACTCGTACCTGGAGACTTCGGTCGCTGGCGTACTGAAGGGACGAAATAGAGAACTGTTCACGTATTTTTCTCAAAACCGTCAGTAGAATGTATCACGAAGGTTTACTACTTGATTTTTGTGACAGAAAATGAATTATACCAATAAGCACAATAAGTATCACGTTTGCAAACAACACTGGAGGCATTATTGAAAAAGAATATGACAGTTTGTAAATTGGATTGTTTTATGTTAATTGCATAAAACCTGAAATTCTGTTAACTATGACGTTTAGCGACCATTCAAGCGAATAACTAAAGCTTTTACTTATTTTAAAACTATGACTTTTTCTGTTACTGTTCAGAACCCAAGTAATAGCAAATCGCAATAAGAAATTAACTAACTACTTCTATATGCTGACAGCATTGAATTATTACTCGTGTTACGTAACATTAACGTAAGCGCACAAACTTCTAAACTGCATATGATTGCTTTTCATTTTCACTAATATAACTGATCCTCCTGATACATTTCTAATATAGTCTGAAATGCGAACGTGTAAGCAGTGTGTGGTTAACACGTTGCAGTACCTCTCCGTCTTGCCGGCCGGACTGGCCGAGGGGTTCTAGGCGCTTCAGTCTGGAACCGCGAGACTGCTACGGTCGCAGGTTCGAATCCTGCCTCGGGCATGGATGTGTGTGATGTCCTTAGGTTAGTTAGGTTTAAGTAGTTCTAAGTTCTAGGGGACTGATGACCTCAGAAGTTAAGTCCCATAGTGCTCAGAACCATTTGAACCCCTCTGTCTTACGTCAAGAATGTGGTTACTGGTCACCATACCACATTTCTTGACCGTGATGCCTGCTGGAGTTGGTAGTGCGAGAGACTTCAGTATTTATTTAGCCTTGAAAACATTCTTGCATCCGAGTCTATGACATAACCAAGAAAAGTGTTACCGTAAGTATACCAAATTGACGTCTCCGAGCTGATAGTCCATGCTGCTGCAAATGTCGTCGAACTGTTCGTGCAGATGGTTGTTGTCTTCAAAACGTCTCCATCTGTTGACTCAGGGATCGAAACGTGGCTGCACGATCCGTTACCGTCATGCATGTAAGATGCCTGTCATCTCGACTGCTAGTGATAGGAGGCCATTGGGATCCAGCACGGCGTTCCGTATTACCCTCCTGAAACCACCGATTCCATATTCTGCTAACAGTTATTGGATCTCGACCAATGGGAGCAGCAATGTGACGATACGATAAACCGCAATCGCGATAGGCTACAATCCAACCTTTATCAAAGTCAGAAAAGTGATGGTACGCATTTCTCCTCCTTACACGAGGCATTACAACAACGTTTCACCAGGCAACGCCAGTCAACTGCTGTTTGTATATGAGAAACCGGTTGGAAACTTTCCTCATGCCAGCACGCTGTAGGCACCAACCTTGTGTGAATGCTCTGAAAAGCTAATCATTTGCGTATCACACCATCTTCTTCCTGTCGGTTAAATTTCGCGTCTGTAGCACATCTTCTTGGTGTAGCAATTTTATTGGCCGGTATTGTAAATACGTCAGGTGCTGGTATGTATCCGTCGTGAAAGACTGTTCTTGAAAATATGTGTACATATAGATACAGGGTGTAACGTCATAAGTGCAGTTTTTTTCTGTATGTGATACACATCAGTGGGTTAGTTATTTTTTCTCTGCGTCTAACAGTCTTCCCACAAAAACTTCACCAACTGATGTTTTCCGCACGGTCTTACTGCAGTACTAGGTGCATTGCGCCTGTCAGTATACACTAACAGTTTCGCGTCCACACCCTACCTGCTGCCCGGGGTAAATAAGCATTAAAGGCCTGCTCTTGCCACTTGTACTTGGTGGTGCTAACCAACCTAAAAACTTATGACTTGTAATGGCTATAATTATTAGTCTGCGAATGACGTAAATAGTGATATTATGTTGTTCAGTAGAACGTGCTCACTCGCCAACAGAGAAACGATTATCTGATGATGATGAGGTCTCATACTCAGAGGTGCATAGGGGACGATGCGGGAGACCCTCATCGCTGTACTAGGCAAGGTCCTAGTGGAGGTGGTTTGCCATTGCCTTCCTCCGACCGTAATGGGGATGAATGATGATGATGAAGACGACACAACACCCAGTTATCTCGAGGCAGGAAAAATCCCTGAATCCGCCGGGAATCGAACCCGGGACCCCGTGCGCGGGAAGCGAGCACGCTACCGCAAGACCACGAGCTGCGGACGATTATCTGAAGTGATAATCATTACATAAAAAAACGTGCACCACGACTACGAAGGAGTTATGCAAATTGGTCACATACTGATATTCCTACAGGTATCTACGAAAAATGCAAAATTCTATAAACTTTGAAGGAATATGGATGTATGTGTGACATTGCAGCCGAATTTCACCACTCAACTGGCAGGGATAGTAAAGAAGGGAGATGTAGATACTAGGATATAAAGTCTTTGTGAATTTCATTCTGTCTACTCAGTTGGCAGGAATGGATAAACCACGGTCGAACACATCGTCAAGAAGGAAGAGGTCGACCGATCTTCATAGAGGCACTCAGAACACCGGATTCGTCATTATCATCGATTCGACATGCAACTGGTGCTTCAGTGAGTACAAGAACCATTAATACGCGGCTCACAGAAAGGTGGTTGAGCTCAAGACGCCTCTTGCGTCGAATACCATTGACCTCTGTTCACCAACAAGCCCATTTGCAGTGGTATCAGCCACAATCATCCTGGAACCTCATTGACTGGACTAGAATTGCAGTCATTCATTAACTCTGATGACCAGAGATACTTGTCTGGAGACGCCCCACACAGCAGTGAGATACCAACCTGACTGTCAGCCGCTATACGCCCCGACAACCAGGAGTTATAGTCTGGAGTGGAATATCATTTCATAGCAGGGCCCCTTCGGTTGTCATCCGCGACACCATTACAGGACAGCGGTAAGCTGACGATATTCACGCCCCTTTTGTTGCACTTAATGGCATGCCATCCTTGGCTTATATTTCAGCAATATAATGCCCGCTTGCACACAGTGAGAGTTTCTACTCAGTCTCATCCTGTTTGCCAAAACCTACCTTGGCCAGGAAGGCTGCTGGATCTGAGAACGTCTGGAGCACTATGGTCATGGCCCTCCAGCCAGCTCGGGATTTTGGAGATATGAAGCGCCATTTGGACGGAATTTGGCACGATATCCCTCAGGACATCCAAAACTCTGTCAATCAATGAATCAATGCCAAGCCGAATAATTGCTTGCGTAAGGGCCAGAGGTGGAACAACGCGTTATTGATTTGCTCACTTTGTTGAGCTCCTTCTCTTGGATAAATCATAACTTTTTTCTGAAACTGTAATCATTTATTTGCCTGTACTTGTACATCTACCGTTTTCCGTTCCATTAGGGTAATTCCTTCGTTGTGCATCATTTTTCTCTTTCGTCTTAGAATAAACCAAGCTATCAGGCCCAGAAGACCACTTGATAGTTGACCAGCCGCCGTGTCATCCCCAGTCATCCGTCATCGGATACAGTACCGAGGGGCGTGAGGACAGCACACTGCACTCGCGGACGACGTCCACTTTCAACCTTGGAGGCCATACCTCTCAATCAGGTAGCTCCTCAGTCGGCATCACGAATCTGAGTGCACCCCTTCAGCCTGGTCCAGTCCTCCCACCAAAGAAAATTCCCATTGCAATACTGAGAATCGAACTAGGATAGGATACTAAACACAGCCTTCCGAAATGCCTTCACAAAAGAAGACGAAGTAAATATTCCAGAATTCGAATCGAGAACAGCTGCCAACATGAGTAACGTGGAAGTAAATATCCTCAGAGTAGTGAAGCAACTTAAATCACTTAATAAAAGCAAGTGCCGGCCGAAGTGGCCGAGCGGTTCTAGGCGTTAACAGCACGATCGCTACGGTCGCAGGTTCGAATCCTGCCTCGGGCATGGATGTGTGTGATATCCTTAGGTTAGTTAGGTTTAAGTAGTTCTAAGGTCTAGGGGACCGATGACCTCAGAAGTTAAGTCCCATAGTGCTCAGAGCCATTTGAACCATTAAAAGCAAGTCTTCTGGTCCAGACTGCATACCAATTAGGTTCCTTTCGGAGTACACTGAAGCACTAGCTCCATACTTAACAATCATATACAACCGTTCGCTCGACGATAGATCCGCACCCAAAGACTGCAAAATTGCACAGGTCACACCAATATTCAAGAAAGGTAGTAGGAGTAATCCACTAAATTACTGGCCCATAACGTTAACGTCGATATGCAGCAGGATTTGAGAACATATATTGTGTTCGAACATAATGAATTACCTCGAAGAAAACGGTCTATTGACACACAGTCAGCATGGGTTTAGAAAACATCGTTCCTGTGAAACACAACTAGCTCTTTATTCACATGAAGTGCTGAGTGCTATTGACAAGGGATTTCAGATCGATTCCGTATTTCTGAATTTCCAGAAGGCTTTTGACACTGTACCACACAAGCGGCTCGTAGTGAAATTGCGTGCTTATGGAATATCGTCTCAGTTATATGACTGGATCTGTGATTTCCTGTCAGAGAGGTCAAATTTCGTTGTAATTGACGGAAAGTCATCGATTAAAACAGAAGTGATTTCTGGCGTTCCCCAAAGTTGTGTTATAGGCCCTTTGCTGTTCCTTATCTACATAAACGATTTGGGAGACAATCTGAGCAGCCGTCTTGTTTGCAGATGACGCTGTGGTTTATCGACTAATAAAGTCATCAGAAGATCAAAACAAACTGCAAAACGATTTAGAAGAAATATCGGAATGGTGCGAAAAGAGCCAGTTGACCTTAAATGCCGGCCGGTGTGGCCGTGCGGTTCTAAGCGCGTCAGTTTGGAACCGCGTGACCGCTACGGTCGCAGGTTCGAATCCTGCCTCTGGCATGGATGTGTGTGATGTCCTTAGGTTAGTTAGGTTTAAGTAGTTCGAAGTTCTAGGGGACTGATGACCTCAGTAAGTCCCATAGTGCTCAGAGCCATTTGAACCATTTGACCTTAAATAACGAAATTGTGAGGTCATCCACCTGAGTGCTAAAAGGAACGCGTGAAACTTCGATTAGACGATAAATAAGTCTAATCTAAAAGCCGTAAATTCAGATAAATACCTAGGTATTACAATTACGAACTATTTAAATTGGAAGGAACACACAGAAAATGTTTGGGGGAAGGTTAACTAAAGACTGCCTTTTATTGGCAGGACGCTTAGAAAGTATAACAGACCTATTAAGGAGACTGCCTACACGACGCTTGTCCGTCCACTTTTAGAATACTGTTGCGCGATGTGGGATACTTGCCAGACAGGACTGACTGAGTACATCGAAACAGTTCAAAGAAAGGCAGCACGTTTTGTATTATCGCGAAATATGGGAGAGAGTGTCACAGAAATGATATAGGATTTGGGCTGGACATCATTAAAAGAAAGGCGTTTTTCGTTGCGACGGAATCTTCTCACGAAATTGCAATCACCAACTTTCCCCTCCGAATGCGAAAATATTTTGTTGACACCGACTTACATAGGGAGTAACTATCACCAAGATAAAATAAGGGAAATAAGAGCTCGTTCGGAAAGATACAAGTGTTTATTCTTCCCGCGCGCTATACGAGATTGGCTCTGAGCACTACGGGACTTAACAGCTGTGGTCATCAGTCCCCTAGAACTTAGAACTACTTAAACCTAACTAACCTAAGGACATCACACACATCCATGTCCGAGGCAGGATTCGAACCTGCGACCGTAGCAGTCGCGCGGTTCCGGACTGCGAGCCTAGAACCGCGAGACCACCGCAGCCGGCGCGCTATACGAGATTGGAATAATAGAGAATTGTGAAGGTGGTTCGATGAACCCTCTGTCAGGCACTTAAATGTGATTTGCAGAGTATCCATGTAGATGTAGATGTAGATCAGGGCCTCTCGGCTACGAAGACGGACAAGGTGGTTCATGATGTATTCTAAACAACTCATCTCGAAATGAATGCAGTCTTTATTCGATTACTTGTCAGTTCGGTGGTTCAACATTTCTATCACGTTCTCTCACCAGTCAGACAAGCATGTAAATATTCGTATCACCTTTCTTTGCATCTACTCGATGACTCCTGTTAATCTGATCTGATACGACTCCCATAAACTTGATGGGCACTCAAGTATTGTCCGAACAAGTCCGTTGTTTCTAATCTCTTTTGCTGACAAACCACAGTTTGTCAATATTCTACCAAGACTGTAGCTTATTATTTGCTTCAGTTGTAATTGAGCTTATGTGACCGTTCCGTTTCTTACCCCTACGCATTGTTACTCCAAAATGCGTGAAATAACTGAATAGCTTTGACTCATTAATGCTGTAGTCAGAATATATCACCTTTTTACATTTCCGTAAGTACACAGCCCTTAATTCCGCTAATGTCTTTGCACCATATTCGTTGAGATCTAATTGGATATCATTGTAGTTTGTTCTGGACAGAATGTTGTCATGAATAGCTGCATCATCCGCGAAATTACAGCGATTACAATTAATTCCATCCGCTCTCTTCAATGTTCCAGGAGAACAACAATGATCCAGTTACATTGCTCTGAGGCACATCGAATATTACTATCATTTTTGATCGCTGTTCATCCATCCCCCTTGCAGCCTGTCAAAAAATTTTATACGCCTATCCAGTCGCATACCTGTTGAGATATACCATAGTGAACAATTATTTTAGTAAGTGTCGATGTGGTGCTGAATCAAAAGCTTTTCGAAAGTCAAAATCAAGAAACACCTAGTCAAGCCGGTTTCCTGTATCCATGTGTGAAGAGCTAAATTCGTTTTGTTTAATCATTGTTTTCGGAACCAATGCTGATTTCCCTGAAGAATGTTGTTTTCTCCATGCTGTGACAGTGGTTCGTCTCAGAATACATTCTAGAACACAGTTACAAATAGATGTTAGCGAAATAATACGGTAGTTGTGAATCAGTTCTGGGTCGTTTGTTGTAGATGACCATGACAGCGCTTTCAACCACAGCGAACACATCACTTCTCAAAGGACGTGCAGAAAATTTGGAACCCCGCGTCGTCAATGAATTTCAGCAATTCCAGATGCTTTTGACTACATAAATATATCGAGAAAAGAACGCCTTAACGTTCCATCGACGGCGTGGTGACTAGACCCCCGGAGCAACCTAGGATTCCTCCCCCGGAGCAACCTAGGATTCCTTATCAAGGAAGACATCACGAAATTTGCCTTAAGCGATTTAAGGATATCCCAGGAAATTTGAAACTAAGTGCCTGGACGGGAATATGAACTATTGTCCTACTGAATGCGAGTCCAGTGTATTGACCATACCTCCAAGTCGCTCGGTGTTAAAATGCGATATCCAACTAAATAGGAAGCACATGAGCTTATCATCCACCAGAAATAGTACTATATTGCGTGGTACTCAGTTATATTTAGCACTGCACGCTACTGAGCTTTTAAAACAAAGACGGGTGATTCTCAATTATATATATATATATATATATATATATATATATATATAATTATATATATATATATATATATAGATATGTATCCCATCAAGTTTTTACAGCGCATGTGAAGAATAGCGTTTATACGTAAATATAATAGTTAACATATTAGTCTGTTAATAAGCAACAGATATGTGGGTAATCGTTAGGCTGAATATATAAATACACAAACTGGAAAGCATTCACAATGCCGACAAGACCCATAAGCAGTTGTCAGCTTCACATTGCATTAATCGGTCGTTTAATCAAGGGTTTCACCGTTGGCATTTGATTTATCACAGATTACACAACTACGTTACGAATTTTTCTTACATGAGTCTCAGGCTGTCAGTTGTTCAGTACCATCATTACTATACTGCCCACACACACAAACCGACCAGATGTAGACGTAGTCGCGTTAAGTATACGGAAAATTGTCAGCATAGCATATAACGCTGTTGTTTTAAAAAGATTCCCCTTCAGTGCGTAGACGCATCTATGTGCGCTCACACAAAATACGTAACGTCATACGAGCACCAACGTAACGCTAGATGAAATATTTTATTATCCAGCTGGATATTATCAGGCAGACACCTCGCTTTACACAGTAAGGAGTTAAAAGAATAAAGCTACACAAAAAGTTGATACCTTCCGGAAATACTGTGAAACAGTGTCGCTTGCATTGCTCTTCGGGTCGGTCGTACACGGGAACAGTTTTTCCGCGCAATTTTTTTCATCTCTTTTATTTTCTTTCTACGTTACGCCGAAAAACATTGTTTTCTCTTAACAATGTTAATTCATTTCACTGGTCCATGGATGTGTATCTTTCATTAAACGTTAAATAAAATAAATGAATAATATTCACCTGCTTTTCGTTGTAAGCTCTGATAGTGTACTTTTTTAATCTTCCTTATGAAGGCCGTAGTGTTTAAATACTCCTAGTACTCCAGGACGAACACAGAAAAATCTTTTGACTGATGAAACTATTAGCCATAATTCCAACAGTTGACGCAAGGCGACAGAAAAGCATTGATCTCCCTTTAGACACTAGAGGTCAATCGCCAATTCTGATGCAGAAGGAAATATTCAGTAGATCTTCATTCCTGGAGTTCTCTCATGGGTTTATAACTCTTAACGATTGGTAAAGATGCCACATTAGCATCCACATCCACATGATTTGCGGCAACTTTTCGAAAAAAAATGTAGTTTCTCAGTTCTCCAGTAGAGTTAGATTGACATTTGGGCAACGAACCTTGCTATCGTCCCAAGACTGCCGCTGTTGAATGATTAACTGTTCCAGAGCGGCAGTAGCGCTGCACTGGCACGCGCTTGTAGTACCTCTCCCCCCCCCCCCCCCCCCCCACCAGCACCACTCCCACCATCAGTCGCCTGCCATTTCCCCGACAGGAAACCGCACTGGGAGGAAGCACTCGCGGAGGGCATGTCAGAGAGCCTTCCACCCCTCCACTGTACAGTGGAAGGGTGGTGGAGAGGGGAATGTCACGACATCCCCTCCGACTAGCTCAGCATTCGTCAGTGATCACCTGAGAATAACACAATGCCCGTCTCCGGGACAATTCCTATTATAACCCTCTGACAGTTACGGAAGCAATCTCTCTTCTTCCATATTATCACTTAGCAGCACAAGTTTTCTCAGGGGTGTGTACATGGAAGCGAGTAATGACGATACGGCCATCTGAAAACGGATTTAACAATCACCTTATTTATTATAAACTTTTTATGGCACATTATAAAAGACAATTTTGTTTCGGCGCCGGTAAAATGATTCTAACAACACCGATGATAATGCTGCAAACTGAAATATAAATATCAGGGGTGCCCCAAGGCTTTCGTTTCACTAGGGGCAAAACATTTTCCCCATGCATGTAATTTTTGAAATTTGGAGGATATCATTATCTGCTCATGATTTTCTCCTATTGGTTTCTAAAGCGCACTTTTAGTACCTAGGCAATGTTATAAAAATAAGGTAATGTTACAAAAATATACATACTAACAGCAGAATTTTTGTAAAACCTATTTTTGCGTTATCAGATTTTACGTTTCCCACCAAGTATGCCATTTTCTGTTTGTCCCATTATAAGCTCTGTTCTCCCAGTTAATTCTTTTCCTGCTATTAACAATTTCGTAGGGATAACATCTCCCACTTTTTGCACTTGTGAACCTCTACCAGAAGCTTCAAGGTAGATTTTCAAATCGATTTTTGTGGAAAATATATCATGTTCCCAACCACACAAAAACAGCAGAATACTGCATAGTGTAAAACTGCACCTGTTGTTTCAGCATCTTCATCATTCTGGGTCCTATGAGAAATATATGTAGCATTTTGAGTGGCATTTCAAAATATTTTAACAGTGACCATACACTAAAATGCAATAAATCATCAGAAACGCTATTTGAATTTCTTTTTCCTCTTATTGGCAAGACAACAAATGCAAAAAAACAAAAGACATAAACAACTGGTTTCAACTTAGCGTAGTTCTTCTGTACTAATTTCGCTATGTGAAATTAACGACTTCTTCTACATTGTTATTTTTGTTTTCATAACTTCAACGAAGTTGCTGGACTTTTAAACTGCGTCTTCATGCTATTAGGAATTCATAAGCATTGTTACTGACTCATAAAAGTTCTTGAAACTGATGACAGGACGGTTCCCGAATACGCAGTGATGTCGGGATAAGAACACACACCTCAATAAGAGCGCCTTTATCTATTTTAGAATAAACCTGCCATGGAGATAGTGGAAGCCAGTCCAACCGAAATATTCTCTTCATGCCACCTACGACAGTTATATGGTTTTTGTAATTTAAGGTCCAAGGCCCTATAAAGTTTTTCATTACTCTATTTCATTCTACAGCTCACGTTTTTTGAGTCTCAGTCTCCTGATTGATTTCATGCAGTCCACCACGATTTTCTATCTGCACCAATCTTTTCATTTCAAAGTAGCACTTGCACCCTGCGTCCTCAATTAATTGTTGGGTGTAGTCCAATCTCTGTCTTTCTCTACAGATTTTACCCTCTATAGTTATATCTAGTACCATGGAGGTTATTCCCTGACGTCTTAACACGTGTCAAGTCATCCTGTGCCTTTTTCTTTTCAGTGTTTTATGTTCCTTTCTTCACTGATTCTGCGAAGAACCTTCTCATTCCTGATATTATCGATCCATCTGATTTTTAACTTTCATCTGTAGCTCCCCATTTCAAACGTTTCGGTTCTCTTCTAGTTTTCCCACAGTTCAAGATTCACTGCCACACAGTGCTGCACTCCAGACGTACTGTACATTCTCAGAAATTTCCTTCTCAAATTAAGAGCAATGTTTGGTACAGTAGACTTCTCTTGGCCAGGAATTCCCGCTTTGCCTGTGCTTGTTTGCCTCTTATTTAGTCCTTGGTTTGTCTGCCATGGGCTACCTTGCTTCTAACGTAGCAGATTGCTCAAAGAAATTAATTGTTTACAGCAAGACACAAATGGAAAATACAAAACATTCTTTAATAAAGTTAGCACTTTATTTGAAAATTGTTTCCCCTGAAGGTAACTCAAATTAAGCAGATGCCTAATAAGAAACCATGGATCGCACAAGGGATACAGATATCATGTGAGACAAAAAGGAAACTCTATCTGATATGTAGGGACGCCTTTGAGACTAGCATAGCTCATTACAAAAATTACGGCAAAATATTGAAGAAGGTTAACCACAAATCTAAACACCTGCATTACGAGAAGAAGATAAATACATCCAGTAATCAAATAAAAACAATATGGGATATAGTTAAGTCAGAGACAGGTAGGACCAGAGATGAAGAGGAACAAATAACTCTAAAAATAAATGAGACCAGTGCACACAGGCAATCTCAGTAAAATGGAATTGACACTTACTTCACCCAAAGAAATAGAATCCACCATCAAGTCCTTGAAATCAAAGCATTCTGGTGATTATGATAACATGTCAACAAAGTTAATAAAATAATGATCGTGTGAGCTTAGTCATATCTTAAGTTACTTGTGTAATCAATCACTTATGACAGGAACATTCCCAGACTGGCTGAAATATGCTAAACTTATACTTCTCCACAAGAAAAGGGACAAAGAAATGCCATGAAATTACCGACCCAACTCACTTTTACCAGCTATTTCAAAAATCTCTGAAAAGGTTATGTTCAAGTGTCTACTTAAGCACCTTAGTGAAATTAATATACTGTCAAAGTCACAGTTTGGGTTTCTTATGGGTTCTGATATTGAGAAAGCTATTTACACTTACAGTGAAAATGTCATTAATTCATTAGACAACAAATTAGAGGCAACTGGCATATTCTTTGACCTGTCAAAGACTTTTGAGTATGTGAATCACAGCATTCTTTTAAGTAAATTAAGATATTATGGCATCACTGGTAGTGCTACAAAGTGGTTTCAGTAATATCTTATTTACAGAAAACAAAGGATGCTTTACATAACACTTCAGCAGTAGGCAATCAGACATCATCTGACTGGGAAGAAATTACATGTGGTGTTCCCCAAGGTTCCATACTAGGTCCACTAATTTTTCTTGTTTATATTAATGACCTGTCATCTGTTACATTACCAGATGCCAAGTGTGTCTTATTTGCAGATGATACAAACAGTGCAATAAATAGTAAATCAAATATAAATTTAGAAAGGCAGCTAATCAAATTTTTACTGACATTAATAAGTGGTTCATAGCCAATTCACTGTCATTAAACTTTGAAAAGACCCACTATAAGCAGTACCGAACTTCCAAGATGTAGAGAAGCAGCCTACTCACGCCTTATAAAATTAACATCAGTCTTTCCATTGTGTGCCAGCCAGTCCGCTGTAACTAGCACTGACATCATAAATGTTGTGCAATACTTTAAAAATCAAGTAAATAACGTGAAACGTTTCTAGCATGTCAGGAGTAATACTAAATCAATATGTGCTGAATTGGCGCAACAGAAAAGAGCTAGAAACTTAAAAATTTATATTTAGATTCCTTTTGCATAATAATTTAGTAGAAACAGTATTCTGAATCTCACAAATTAAAATTTTAGTTGGAATTCATGATTTTCTGGTTTTTGTCTTAGAAATTAAGGAACAAGATAGATTAAGTAGGCGAATAAATAAAGCTAGGATGTTTAAATTTAAGTAGAAGGGAGATCCGCTATAATCATAAAGATGTGAGAAGTTTCAACTGAATAACTATAAAACTATAGCGATAGCGTATCTCCAAAGGGCACATTCAGAGCTCGTCTACTGCGTGTAGTGTAATTAAATTAATTCTCTCGCCCAAAATATTTGACTTAGCCACGTCAGACTTTTTTATGTTTGCTTACTTGTGTGCTGATTGCACAATTAAATTGAAAGCTGCATCGGCCATCAGCAAAGGAAGCAATGATTTATTCGATAACTTGATCAGGCGTTCCCTTGGCCGTCCGCACCGCGGCTTTATATGTAAGAACGCTGTGCAAGAAAAGAAAGGCCCCAGTTCTCTCCAGACGCTGATTACCGCACCACCTGTGCTGGGAGTCACATCGCGTCGGTATCGTTGATATAAACAGCCTTGGATGCAGTAATAAGTTACTCGGGGCACGCGTAACCATGAAATCATTTTCGAGTGAAGTGTTAATTTTTGGATGACGTTACTGATCTATCTTTAGTTTGTGTATGTCGTATTTTCACGTGCCGCCGCAGGGCAGACATTCTACCATTATTAGCGTGGCATTTGATGAACATTATCATCAAATTACGACGAGCATTCACTTACACATTTAATTTGAACAGTTATAGTTGCATCAGTGCATTTGACTCTGAACTGCTCTGGTAGTTGGATTGAGTGGATTCTTTTGGTCTGTGACTTTCAGAATATAGTGAACATTTTAGAGAGAATGGTTTTTGATTATGAATCCCAGACAGTTTCCTAATTCCTCAGAGCTATAAGCTGTAGCCATAAATGTATTTCTCAGATGAAGTGGGCACTAGGAAAAATGGTTCAAATGGTTCTGAGCACTATGGGACGTAACAGCTGTGGTCATCAGTCCCCTAGAACTTAGAACTACTTAAACCTAACTGGGCACTAGGAATTCTAATTACAGGCTTCACGTTTTGCTAATCACTTTCTGGTTGCCAATATTGTAGTTAGAGAGCCAGTGTTGAGAACAGCAAACAACAGCATTAAATAAATAATAGGAACATTAACAATTATTCCACCCGCCGCCCCACAAAGAGATTTTCTTCTAGTGTGTGTATAAAATATGATGACATGGAAACAGGAGAAGTTGAGAGTGAACAATTCTTGGGATTACAGTTTGATGATAAATTTACTTGGGAGCGACATACTAACGAACTGCTAAAGCGCCTAAACCATTCTGTGTTTGCAATGCGAATGATGTCAGACATAGGAGATATAAATATAAAAAAAACTGGCATATTTTCCTTATTTTCACTCCTTTATGTCATATGGTATCATATTTTGGGGTAACTCCACAAACCGAGAACAAATTTTTAGAGTACAGAAGTGTATAGTAAGAGTAATGTGTAGTGTAAATCAAAGAACATCATGTCAAAACCTATTCAAAGAATTGAGCATACTAACCACAGCTTCTCAGTACATTTACTCCTTTGTTGTAAATAATACATCTCTTTTTCCAACTAACTGCTTAGTACACAGTATCAGTACTAAGAATAAGAACAATATACGTATAGATTTAGAATCATTTACTCTTGGCCACAAAGGAGTCCATTATTCAGCAATGCATATTTTCAATAAGTTACCAGTAACCATTAAGAGTTTAGTTTCAGACAAGGCACAATTTAAACATAATTTAAAAGAATTTTTGCTGGCCAACCCCTATTCCATCCATGAATTTCTTAACAAGTGCAGTAGACCATTTTAATGAAAATTTATTATACTTTAATTTTTGACAATACTTGGTTGTAACAGCCAAGTAACTATCTACTGTGTGAATGATGAATGTATGGAAAGCAGATATAAGTGTTAAGTCTGTAAATAGTGGAATTTAATTTTAAATCTTGTACATAATTTGACTGTTCTTAACTGAGGATCATTGAAATGAATAATTTACTTTAATTTTTGACAATACTCGGTTGTAATAGCCAAGTAACTAGCTACTGTGTGAATGATGGATTTAATGAAAGTAGATTTAAGTATTAAACCTGTAAATATTAGAAGTTTAATTTTAATTCATGTACATAATTTACTGTTTATTGACTGAGGATCATTAAAATTAATAAAACTCAAGTTTTTCTAATTACATTTTGGTAATGTGTTTATCTGACATGTTCCACACCCAGGAGGATCCCCTCTTTTGTGGAATGAATTATTAATCTAATCTAATCTAAGAATTCCTTAACTCATTTAACTTTGTGGCCACCAATTTTGATGCTTTTTTGCCACTCAATCCTGCTACTTCTCATTACTTTTGTCTTTTTATTGTTTCCTCACAATCCTCATTACATGTTTTTATGTCATTTTTACATCATTTTATCAATATTATCAGATCATTTTAGTGAAAATTTTTCAAGTATTTTAGATAATAAAAGTCTGTGTCCTGCTATTACAGGTGCTTGTTCATATTTGTAAACTAGAGGCAGCTGTCCCCGTTTTCCTCACCTCTTCTTTGCGGTTATCCCAAATAAGTGTAAATTTAACGTGAATACCCTGAATGGTAACAGAGTGCATCAATACTATAGTCTTATCGAGAGATGACAACAATCAATATTGTTCAGTTTTAACTCATTCTGACTGCCAGAGACAACCCTTTAACGAGGCCCAGACTGTCATATACGAGTACATGCCATGTTACATTTACGGAACATTTTCTCTTACACCATATGCACCATAAACATAATGTTTTGGAGTTACAGACTTGCAATATTTAATACCTTATGTTGTAGGGTTTTCAATAGATTGGTAAATATTCTTCAGGTAACTTTTTTATAATTTGTAAAATTAAAACCCCATTGCTGTCTTACTTTGTAACAAATTAAGAAATTTGTAAATTGATACACTGAATAATTTCTTTTTTGTGTCTTGCGCTGTTCTCTTGATATATTTTTATCTATCTGTTCTACTTCACTTATCATGTGTCATGTGTCATGTGTCTTTTTAAAACCCAGCTGTAGGCAAAATGAACTACTGATGATGAAGGAACAATTATGTCCTATGCCTTACAGGCATTTGGCAATTTCCATCATTACTCAAAGAGAATTATGTAATTCCCCAACCATCCATGCTGCATTAAGTCTCTGACAAGTCTGTTTCCAAGAAATTATTTAGAGAAAGGTGTGGCTTAAGGAGGAGTCAAGCAATGTAACTGGATGGGCTGATATAGCAGTAGATTAGTGATCAATGTCTGATAGAGCTAATTATGTGTGACAGATTTGGCTTACAAGCTGTCTGATTGGTCTGTTTCCGAAAAAAAGGGGCGTGACCTAGAAAAGAACTGTGGCTTAAGAAGGAGCCATGGCTTAGGAGGGTATGGGGCATTATGGTGCCATGTTCTGCTACTACCCCTGCATGTGGGCAACCTGACAGGCAAAAGACAAAAATTTTATTCAAAATCGACATTCCATTCCTCCCAAGACCCAAATTTGGCACTGGCCTTCCCGATGATCTAAAGTCACCATTGGGTCCTCTCATGATCCAGAATCATCATTACTCTTCTACTCTAAGTTAATGTATACTAAATTACTGATCGTAGTCTTCAACCACAAATGAAGAAAATGTCATCTTTTTCTTGATTGTCGCACAATGTGAAAAGAGATCTGCAGTCAATCATAGCTAGAACGTAGTGCAGTATACTTGATTGTTTGGTGTGCATGATTTACTGATATTTTAGTGCAGTGCAATGCACAATGTTGGATGGAGACGTCAATTTGGTGTACTTACGGTAACACTTGTCTCGGTTATGTTACAGACTCGGATGCAAGAATGTTTTCAAGGCTAAATAAATATTGAAGTCTCTCGCACGACCGACTCCAGCAAGCATCGCGGTCAAGAAATGTGTTATGGTGACCAGTAACCACATTCTTGACGTAAGACGGAGAGGTTGGCTCTGAGCACTATGGGACTTAACTTCTGAGGTCATCAGTCCCCTAGAACTTAGAACTACTTAAACCTAACTAACCTAAGGCTATCACACACATTCATGCCTGAGGCAGGATTCGAGCCTGCGACCGTACCAGTCTCGCGGTTCCAGACTGAAGCGCCTAGAACCGCTCGGCCACTCCGGCCGGCAAGACGGAGAGGTACTGTAACGTATTAACCGCACACTGCTTACACGTCTGCATTTCAGACTATATTAGAACTGTATCAGGAGGATCAGTTATATTAGTGAAAATGAAAAGCAATCATATGCAGTTTAGAAGTTTGTGCGCTTACGTTAATGTTACGTAAAACGAGTAATAATGCAATGCCGTCAGCATATAGAATTAGTTAGTTAATTTCTTATTGCGAGCTGCTATTACTTGGGTTCTGAACAGCAACAGAAAAAGTCATAGTTTTAAAATAAGTAAAAGCTTTAGTTATTCGTCTGAATGGTCGCTAAATGTCATAGTTAACTGAAATTCAGGTTTTATGCAGTTAACATAAGACAATCTAATTTACAAATGGTCATATTCTTTTTTAATAATGCCATCAGTGTTGTTTGTAAACGTGATAATTATTGTGCTTAATGTTATAATTCATTTTCTGTCGTAGTCAAGTACTAAACCTTCGTGATATATTCTACTGACGGTTTTGAGAAAAATACGCGAACTGTTCTCAATTTCGGTCCTTCAGTACGCCGGCGACCGAAGTCTCCAGGTACGAGTATGTTTTCAGGTGGTTAACTCAGAACATAATATTGTACTGATTCTCGTCCCATTACTAAATACAAGCATTATCGTTTAGTAGATATCTCTAAATCATTTGGATAATCACTAAGGCAAGGTGTGTGTGTGTGTGTGTGTGTGTGTGTGTGTGTGTGTGTGTGTGTGTGTGTGTATAAAATGTTTTAGAGAACGATCAAAACTAGCATCTACTAAACCTTCGGAACAATGCGATTGCCTTAACAGCAATTCATTCAGGTTTATCTCACGTTTAGCCTTTTTCTAAATTAAAAATCATTAATCATTAAATTAACCATTATAGTGTCGTGATTCCACTATATTAATTTGTTCCCGTGTAAAGCTAATGCATGTGTAGCGTTTGTCAATGTAGCTAAATCGAGCGAGTACAAAAACGCGAAATGACGCTCTAAAGTTACTTACTTTTAATATTCAGCACAGTAACAAACGTAGAGCTAAATTTAAATTAAATTTAGTCTAAGAGAAAGTAAGAATAAAATGGTTCCGATGTTACATCTGGCCTCCTGGTGAATTGGAAAACTGAAAATTAAAAATTAAAATAGGGTGTAAAATTTAAAAAAAAAGAGGCGATTGTTAAAAGCTCAGATAATTTTCTCTGACGTTTTATACAGAGACTCGTAGAGAAATAATTGCTATGTATTAAGTCTAGGATTAACAGAAACAAAGCCTACTGAAGAAAGTCGATTTTACATCTACAGTGTGAAAAAAATGCCGCACTTGGCTCTCGGCATTGGATTCCTCACCCCAATTCAAGACAAAAATGTATGTAGCAAAACCCAGTACCACCAGTAGGTCTAATAGAAATACGATTTAAAAAACGAAAGTCTGACAGCACTTTAACCGTGTGCCGTTTGGCCAAGAACTAGTAGCACGAACTTCCTGCGGTGTCAGAGTTGTTCCATTAGCTCAGTTAGACGAGACCATGTTGTGAGTAAGTAATGACCGGGCTCGCCGATGTTCGAGTCGCGTTCGTGCCAAACACCTTTTTTCAGTTAAAGCATCAAACTGTATCTAGTTTACACCTCCACAGTGCGGTATCTTGTGTGTTTCTTTTCGTTCACCCTTATTAAAACATTAAGACTAAACACGAACTTCTTACAGACGTAAACGACCGCTTTGTTTCGTCCATGACAAAAATAAAGCCATTAGAAAATATTAATGGGCACACTAACATCATCTTTATCCAGTGAGGTACAAAAAACACAATAGGTAGGCCACACAAGGTTGCACATTAT
Organism: Schistocerca piceifrons; assembly: GCF_021461385.2. NCBI lineage: Eukaryota > Metazoa > Arthropoda > Insecta > Orthoptera > Acrididae > Schistocerca > Schistocerca piceifrons. The sequence continues at coordinate 586,729,401 of NC_060140.1, read as the reverse complement.
GCTACGCACGGTAACTCCAGAGGTCGCGTACATCTTGGGTGGAATACCATAGACATGTTCCTTTAAGTGTCCCCACGTATAGAAATCTAGTGGGTTAAGGTCCGGGAAACGTGGAGACCAGAATATTGGACCCCCAATACAATTTCCCTAGGAACGCTTCACTTAAATAGCAACGCACATTCATTCCAAAGTGTGTTGGTGCACCGTCATACTGAAATCATAGTTGTTGCTGAACACGAAGTGGAACGTTTTCTCGTCAAGCAAAGTACTGCAAAGAATTGTACGATACAGGGACAAATTCAACTTGTTTTGCAATATTAAGGGCCCTAAAGCACTCCTCCCACGATCCCAGCCCACAGATTTATATCAAAGTGTGCCTGAAAGCCACGTTCACTGGTGGCATGCGGATTGTGTACCGACCAATAATGGCTGTTATAGAGGTTGAAAATACCTTCGTGAGTGAAGCAAGATTCACGTAATTTATAAAATGTTCACAAAAATGTACTCGTCGAATGCGGTCTTCTGTTCTGTGGTGTTGAGCTACCGTGTAATGATATGGACGCAGTTCTTCATCGTGCAGAGCTTCAACATCCAGTCTGAGATATCTGGAACAGTCTTGGAATATCACGAGTATGTCGCCGAGATGATTGGTGAGCGGTTACAAGAATCGTATCCTCTGACTGTTGTCAAGTCCATTACTTGTGGACGAATATTACCGGTTTCCCGAAGGCGTTGCTCCAAGCGACGAAAGACATTCTTATTGGGATTTCATCTTTGAGGGTAACTTGAAGAACGCGCACGAGCAGCACTAGCAGCAGCTTGTTTATCGGATGCACCCTGCACCAAAAACGTATCGACTTACTCATCGTTTGTGTACCACATTGGGAAGCCGCACTACATGAACTTGACGGGTCCAGTTAGGATCATGCACTGAGCGGTTAGTAGACATATGCATTCAGTTTAAGCATCTCACTGTCGTGTAGTAGACTACTGTTATGTGACAAAATGATGTCCCGCTTATAAACGACGATAAATAGGGAACGGACGTCTAAAAAATGAACATGAAAGGGATTCGAACCATAGCTCCATGGTGGATGTGGCTTTGACCTACCAGCAGTCTACTCAGCTATAACGGCTGTACGGTAGTACGAAGTGATATGCATTCTTCTGTACATTTCGATGCGCTGCTCCATGTGACAGTGTTGCCAACTACTGGTTTTCATATGTGTGTTTTCAAAATGCACCATAGCTGATTTTGCTACATAAACTTTTGTCTTGAATCTGGATGAGGAATCACATGTCGACCTCCAAGTGCTCCATTTTTTGCTTCGCCCTGTCTTCAGTTCACACTTAACTGCATGGGAGGGGGTTAATCGAACCGCTTTCACTCTGTTTCTTTACTATTCCAATCTAGAACAGCGCGCAGAAGAAACGAACACAAAAATCTTCCCATGCGACCTCTTGTCTACTCAGAACCATAAATCACTCTGATATGTGGTTCTGGGTAGACAAGAAGGGTTGTTGACACCATTACGTAGATCTGAAGATGGTCCAGAGTGATCGAAACATGTAATTTAATTAAAAATGTGCAACTGAGACGAAACAGTAAATCAGAATTATCCTAAAAATTGCTTGCTGTATGTATAACAAGAGAGATGCATCTGCTAGAGATCAGTATGCTGTCTGACTTATAAACTCCTTTGGAAATACTTCAGTTGCAGTCATCCATCCATAATCAGCACCGCAGGATATTACTAGAGGTCGCCAGATCGTGGGTAGTAACATCCATGTTGTATTCCTTTGTTTGTCTGTCTTTATCTGTCATGTCCCATTGTTGTTCACGAGCCTCTCCCGAATTCCTCCACTGCTCTGTGACTCATGCTATTGTTCTTGCCAGGGCCCAGCATACGATTACACCTTATCTCGTCATCTTTTTCCTCGATTTTCCTTCCTCGATTGTCCTTTGATGGGCAGTTAGTCTGTGGTTAATTTATTTGTAAATAATCCGAGGTGCATCCACACGCTATAAAGAGTCCCATAATTCACGTCCAAGGCCTAAATCGACCATGATAAACTCCAGAATAATATTATAGACCCGATGAAGAAATTGGAGGCTTAATAACGAATAATGTTGGTAGAACCGCATGTCATAGAGGCGACATCGTACTTTATTCTACGTATGCACTTTAACAATAGGCATAGAAAGTCAGGCAATAGTTCTACACATTTGATGGACGGGATCAGGAGACTTATAACTGTGCATTTTTATAAAACACTTTGTTTAACTAGATATGAGGCGGGATGATCCAGTGAATCCTATGTTTACTACTTTCAAAATTTTACGCTACTGTTTGGTCCAAATTCAAGGAACTACACCGTTCTGGAAACCTATTTACACTAGAACACAAAAGGGGGTGGAGGTGAGGAGAACATTACATTGGTTTAGAAGTAATGAAACCACAGTAAATTGTACTACTGCAAGTTTTATTCAAAGGAAGTCGTAAAGTATAGTTATGCATTAATTCATTAGTATTACGTAAAGTTACATAGCAAATTAAGTACAAAGTGTCTTGTTTTATGCCATACTTTAATCTTAAATTTTACAACAGACTAATAATCTACCGTTAATGCAGTGATCTCATTACTCGAGACTTCTCCGTAAAGTTATGCATTGTGTACGTAACACATTTTCTGGAAGTCCATAACATACATTGTATGTTACAGACATTATTCTGCGAGAAGTACTCGTAAGTGATCCATTAAGTAGTGTTACTAATTTGATAATATTTCACATTCATGAGAATTCCAATGTGCACACTTCTCGTGACATAACAACTAGTTGGCTATCAATCAGCTAATTTACTGAGTACACGTAAACACTTGGTTACAAAAGCTATTATGTGTAGCTGAACTAATGTATATTAATAATAGAACTATAAAAGCGTCTGCGCTGAAGACCTTGCTGTCGTGCGCCCACAAACCCCTCTACTACTACTACTACTATAAAAGCGTCGTGTGTGTCTATTTGTCTGTTTGAACATGCTATTCTCCAAAAGTACCAGACGAATTTTCATGGGTGTCTACAGGTAACTTGAGCGTAGTTTGGGGTAATGTATAGGTTTTATTTTGTTGAAGGTTCGGGGGTCGAACCCTGGACTCCAAACGGCCGAGCTGAAGCCGGGACCCACCATGCCATATTTCGTCAAGAGGCCGAGCAAGTGCAAGAGCGTCGAGGGTCAGTGCAGAGTGATACAGGGGTATTCAAATGGTTCAAATGGCTCTGAGCACTATGCGACTTAACTTCTGAGGTCATCAGTCGCCTAGAACTTAGAACTAATTAAACGTAACTAACCTAAGGACATCACACACATCCATGCCCGAGGCAGGATTCGAACCTGCGACCGTAGCAGTCCCGCGGTTCCGGACTGCGCGCCAAGAACCACAGGGGTATTCAGTAGCATTGCTTTATTCAGCTAATTTACAGTATTCAATGGGTACAGCGCAGTGTCGGCGTGCCGCCCGCAATGCTGTTCCACGAGTCCAGCCGGCTCAGCAACTCCTGGTATGCCAACACTGCTGCTGTTGTCACCAAGGCTGCTCAGCTGGAAGTCAGCCGCGCTCTGCCCATTCGCCGCCCTCCGATGCTTCGCGTCTTGCACCGCGTAGCTGCCTGAGATTCCAAAGACTGCTACAGACCCTGCTCCTCGCCGCTCTCCGACCTGTTTGGCCTGCTCTGTTCGACCGTGGGACGAAGGTGGATGTACTGGTCACCCGCGGCCATTGGGATACCGCTGCTCCCAGGACAGGCACGGACTCGAACCCCCACCCTCCTGGATGCTGTGCCGCAACTTGCCGCTAGTGGTGCTTGCCGGATGGCAACATCCGCCACTGTCACTGGTGCTGTTGCAGTGCTGCTGTGCCTCCTGCAGCGTATGCCTCGCCCAGACCCGGTACACCAGGTGGGAAGCGAACGTGACCCGTAGACAGGAGTGGAACAGAGCCCCTCCTGGATGCTGCAGACCATTGTCACTGCCCTCTTTCAGGCAGACCGTGCGATCTCCAAGTTCCAGGCTACCGTTCGGTCCTGCACTGGTAAAATAGAGATGGGGCCCCTCCACGCCCGCACCAACGTGGTGACCAAACCAAAGGTTCTACTGTCACCTCCGTAAACATGTTAGTTGTCTAGTAAGTGGATCACAGGATGCTGGGCTGTGATGTTGTCCGTGCGTCTGGGTAAGGCTACGCATTAACACGGTCCATCAGGTGATAGATAGTGGACGAAACGCGAGTGAGGGTAGCGATTTGAAGAGCAGAGGGAAAAAAGTGCCATGGCTCGTGCCGTGGGAAAAAAACTTCTGCGACAGTGGGATGGGTAGTAAGAGCAGTAGTGGCTTATTAGCTGCGATAGCTCATGCAAGGTTGGATTTGTTAGTATAGGTATCATGCATCATTACCGTGACAAGCGATGGCGATGTGTCCCAGTTGCTGCAGCTGCTACATTCCTGGAACAATCAAGATCGTCATACAGTAGTGAGAGATCGGCCATAGATCATCTCACTGTGTGGGGGATGTGTGGAGCTTGTTTGCATGCAGTGTACGGTACGGCTTCCCTGTGTGGTGCCAGTTATTCGACAGTGTATTTCAGCTGGATGTCCAGTAATGGCGTCTGATTAACAGGGGCTCGCCTGTGCCGTTATGTTTGCGTATGCTTGGCCATAGATGTTATGTCCTTACAAGTATGTCTTTTGGTCTTTTATGTTTCCATCTATGGTTGTGGTCGTAATTCCCCAGATTCAGAATAAACGGGTTCTCCGAATGTCTGGAGTTTCTGTACAGTCTTGTGGTGAGTTTGTAGATTACCTCCGTGAGAGTCTCAAGTCGGTATTCCCGGTGAAGGTCCGCGATGCGTGTGTATCGTGGAGCATTGCTTATGATTTTGAGTACTTTGTTTTCTATGAGCTGCAGACGGCGCAGGCGTGTAGGCGCAGCGTATCTCCAGACAGGAGCTGCGTACGTCATCAGGGGTCGGATAAGTGTCATGTACATGGACCTCGACACTCTTCTGTTCAGTGTGCTACGCCTGTTGAGCATAGGATAGAGCTGTTTGAGCCTCGCGCTAGCTCGGTTGGTCATGTGTTGTATGTGGTCCCCCCAGAGTAATTTCCGGTCCAGCCAGACACCGAGGTATTTGACTTTCTAGCGGAAACGTATTGGACATGCATGTAGAGTTATTGGTCGGCATTAGGGGTGTTTGCGCAGTTTCTTCGGTCTTCTAGTGAACAGAACGGCTTCGCACTTGTCGACGTTTACTCTAACTCGCCATTTCTCCAACCAAGGCTCGGCCACTCTGAGTGCAGTCTGTAGGCGTGACGTAATGTTTGATGGTTTCCAATCTTGCGCAAGGATGGCTGTGTCATCCGCGTAGATTGCCATCATTGTGTTGTGTGTGGTTGGGAGATCGTTTATGTAGAGGTTAAACAGTAGGGGCCCTAGGATGCTTCCCTGGGGTACTCCCGCGTGTATACCGTGTCGTGTTGATTGTTTTCCCTGCACGGCAGTGTTGAAACTCCTGTCTGTGAGGTATGAGTGTATTAGATGCAGCAGCCCGTCGGGGAATCCCGCGTCGCTGAGTTTGCGGATGAGGCCGTTGTGCCATAGACGGTCGAAAGCCTTTTCGATGTCCAGGAACACTGCCCCTGTAGCTTTATGTTGAAGCCATGTGTTATATGTGTTGTGGAGTGGTGATTCCTGAAGCCGAATTGCTCCGGTCTCAGGATGTCATTTGTTATGCAGTGCCTAGTGATGCCTTTGAGAATCACCTTCTCAACAATCTTACTGAGCGAGCTCAGAAGGCTGATTGGTCTGTAATTTTGTGGGAGGCTGTGGTCTTTCCCCGGCTTCCTGAACATTAGGACCTTGGCCGTCTTCCAAAAGGCGGGGAAGTGTTGGTGTTTTAGTATGGCATTCGTTATGTGTGTTAGGTACTCAGCTGCTTTATCCGTGAACTCCTGGAGCACACGGTTTTGAATGCCATCATGACCAGGGGCTTTCCTAGCAGCGGAATGCATTATAGCCCAGGAGACTTCGGCTGTGCTAGCATGTCGAATGTCGTCGCGCGATGGTTGGGCTAGAATGCGTGTAACCTCGTGGTCAGTAGCAAGTGTGAACACTGGATCTAATGGTACCAGGTTCGGTGTGAATGACGCTGCGAGTGTTCGAGCCATTAGTTCTGCTTTCTCTTCCGCTGAGTATGCAAGTCCGTCAGGCCCTTGAAGCGTTGGGGTGTATATTTTCTCCCTGGTGAAGTGTCGGGCTAGTTGCCACACGCCAGGTCGTGCGGTGTCCAGCCCTTCGAGTTTTTGATTCCACTGTTGTGTTCTATGTGTTTGTATTTTATCGTGTATGATGCCCTGTAGTCTGTTAATGTGCCGTTTGAAGTAAGGACGCCTGGTGCGCTGCCATTGTCTCCTGAGGCGATTCCTCATTGAGATTAGGCCCAGGATTTCCTGGGGCAGGGCCGCACTGCGTTGTTGTGAGGTGCGATCAGGTATGGTGCCTGCCATTGCGTCCTGGACGGCGTTAGTGAGGGTTTCTACTGCCTCGTCAATTTGTCCTGTTTCGTTAATTTCGTGTATAGGTGGGATGTGGCTATCAAGCGTTTGCTTGAACAATGTCCAATTCGCACGCCTGTAGTCCAACATCTTGCGTTGTTCCGTGTGCTGCAGTGTTTCCTCAATGTATAGTATTACAGGTTGGTGGTTCGAGGGCAGATCGTTTTCAACGGCAACGTTGAGTGTCGCTGTAATGCCCTTGATGAGGGCCATGTCTATCACGTCTGGCCTGTGTCCCCACTGATAGGGAATGTGCGTCGGTTCAGTCGGCGCTAGTATAATGTAGTTTCTGCCTAGCGAATGTTCGTACAGTTTTTTGCCGTTGGGATTTCGTATGCGTGAATTCCATTCTGGGTGTTTGCGTTCAGATCTCCAGCGACTATTACTCGCGGTGAAATGTTGAGTAATGTGCTGATATCGCGTGTTGACATGCCTACAGGGCTGTTGTATACCGATTTCAGTGTGCTGCAGGCTCCGTTTAACTTGACTCTGACGGCTGTAGCCTCGATTTTTTCCAGTTCAGGGAGCTCTATGTTTGTGTGCTCAATGTCTTTGTGTATGACGATTGCAGTTCCACCTGCCACGGCGTCGCCCGGTCGTTCGGTACGATAGACACAGTAGCCAGGAAAGTTTAATTGTTTGTGCGGTTTAAGTTTAGTCTCGCTCAGTAGCGCGACAAGGATTCCCTTGCGCTCCATGAACGCGGCAAATTCTGCCCTTTTGTTGTGGATCGAGTCTGCATTCCAGAACAGGATCTGTGATAGTGTATGCGGGTCTGCGTTATGGGCCGGGTGTGGTATATTATTCGTGTAAGAGTGTGAAAGAGTGTTGTGATGGCAGTGTGTATGACAGCCCAGTATTGCCCGGGTTCGGCGCTCATGAGCTGGGTGATGAGTGTAGTGACGGCCGTCAGCACCTTGGTAAGGATTTGAACGGTCGTGTGTCGGGGGAATAGTGTTTCCAGTATTCCCCCAGGTGGTGTGTTGGTGTTGGGTGTGGCAGCCTGAGGCGCTGTTGTGGAGTTAGCGGCCGCTTGTGCGGGTATTGGTGTGTTGTTAGGAGCGGCATTTGTGCTTTGTGACAGAGGTTGTGGCGCCTGTGTTACTTCTGTGGTGAGGGGGATGGTAGTGTGAGTTACAGCCTCGGTGTCTTGTTGACTGTTTTCCTGTGTGTTGCTGTTCTGTTGTTGCTGTGTGGCCTGTTGTGGTGATTTCGTGTTCCCCGCCCTGTGTTTGCGTGTACGTTTATTCCTCCTCTGGGCGTGTGTGGGTGTGTTTTCCTGTATATGGTGCGTTTCTTCGCAGCACGTGATTTCCGGGCGTGGGGTCGTGTTGTTTGGGGCATAGGTGTTGGTACCGATGCTTGTTGCGTTTCAGGTGTTGCCTGTGGCTGTTGTGTGGCTGTTGCAGCGGTTGTTTCACGTGTGTGTGTAGGGCGCTGAGGTTCCGCAGCCTGTGCCGTTCCGCCAGGGCGTGCAACCGTGGCAAACGTTACGCCGTTCCTTACTGGGTTCGGCGCTGGCCTTGGACGTGGTATGTCGTACAGTACCCTACTTTTGTCTTGTTTTCGCTTCAGCGCCTGTTTGTATGAGCTGCACTGTCTGAAGTTTGCCGCATGGGGCCCACCGCAGTTGGCACAGCGTCACTGGTTTGGCTGTGTTTGTGTGCAAGTGTTGGATCTGTGATTGCCAGCGCGTCCGCGGCAGCGAGTTGTCAGGCCGCAGCAGAGGGCCGAGTGGCCGAACCGCTGGCAGTCGTTGCATTGTTGGGGGACGTTGGGTGGTTCGTAAAGTTCTACACGTACGTCCATCCGCAGAAAGCTCTTTATCTGCAGGATGGCGCGGGAATCAGCCGAGTCGGCTAACTCAACCATGTAGTGTGGTAACGGTGCGTGTGTACGGAACCCTGTGATCCGGGAGGCACTTTTACAGTCGAATCCCAGATAACAAAGGGCCGCATGTACTGTCTCGTTGGGGGTACTGGGATCCACTCCCTTGATCACGTACTGCTGGGTTCTCTCGTCCAGCGTTCTGTACGTGTAATGTTCGATCTTCCGATCTTTGAGGAAGGTCAGAAGATCTTTATATTCCTTATCTGTGGCAACGTACAGTGAGGCCCTATCCCCCGAGTACTTTGCATGTAATGTGCTGTTTATGTGCCTTGCCGCAAATGCAGTGTTAAGGACAGCCGGCCAGTGTGGCCGTGCGGTCTAGGCGCTTCAGTCTGGAACCGCGTGACCGCACCGGTCGCAGGTTCGAATCCCGCCTCGGGCATGGATGTGTGTGATGTCCTTAGGTTAGTTAGGTTTAAGTAGTTCTAAGTTCTAGGGGACTAATGACCACAGATGTTAAGTTCCATAGTGCTCAGAGCCATTCGAACAATTTTTTTTGTTAAGGGCACTAAGTTGTATAACAACTGGGGGGAAACCAGTCTTGTGTCGTGTGGGCACTGCTGTGGCTTTGTGTGCTTTGTTGTTGTTCGCCACAACTGTGTTTGCGTTTTGTTTTGTGTTAATGTTGCTAGCCTGAGATGAGCTAGTGGGTGTAGGCAACGGCGGCTGCACTGGTGTTGTGTACCCGGAGGCGGAATAAAGGCCGAACAAGTACATGTTATGTAGAATATTTATAACATTGCTGCCAGACTGGCCCCTATAAGTGTAGACCGGTACAGGTCAGTCCCGACGCTCGACTGACCTGGCACAGTCTTGTCTCTAGCTAAAATTGCCTGTCTATTTATACTGGTTTCCCCTCGCTTCTGACGTAGTGTCAGAGAGAGACAGAAACTATGGCAGGGATAAATTCCCACATGTCAGCCACTTACAGATCGCCCTCCTGGCTCTGCCTTAGTGCCCCACCTCATACATCGCAATAACTTCAAGCAGTGCTGTGGTTTCGTGCCTTGTTGTTGCACCACTCAAATCAAATCGTGCGTGCAATATAGCCATCGCAACTCCGCGCCCGCGAGTGCCATCTTTATCCTTTATGGCCTGCTGGCTGTCGACTGTTACCACACTCTGCCAGCGGCCCCAGATTCAATCGTCCAACCGCACCTTCATTGACTTCTGACAAAATTTCTCTTTCTCTCGACTAGGACTGACACTAGCGCAGCAATTTCATCAAAATCGGATCAGGAAAAAAGAAGATCTCGTAATTTAAAGTATAAGAAGTCTGTTCTGCTTAGTAGTTTGGGCGTTTATCATAAAATGGCATAGTGCACCAGAGAACCAACAGATAGCGCTATTACATCACAGGAACACAAGTATTTTCGGAGGTTTACGTTAGTGGCAAAAGTCGTTTATGAGGTGTGTATCCTCGGCTGAAGGTCTCTCTTGATATTTGTCAGGATTATTGCGAGCATTGCGTCCATTAGGTACAGAAACACACGAACTCCGAGTTATTAGCCATTGCCACTTTATTCCTATGAAGACATTTATAATAACGTGCTCGCTACGCCGACCCGTCGTAACTATGTCTGAAGTCCTACCGCGAGCAAATACGGATTTTTGAATACTCCATTATGAGGCGAAAAGACGCAATTCCGAGTTGGAACCACACGCGTTGGCACTGTTCTGCTCTCGCAGGCGGACAGCGACGCCACGCGACGAGACTACTGTTTGTGCGTGCGTGTGTGTGTGTGTGTGTGTGTGTGTGTGTGTGTCGTATCCTGACAGCGCAGTTTGTCCACATTCCACGATAGCTCCAGCTCGCACTCGTACCCGCACGTGGCGGCTAGCCTGTGACCCTTACACTTTACAAATACACTACTGGTCATTAAAATTGCTACACCACGAAGGTGACGTGCTACAGACGCGAAATTTAACCGACAGGAAGAAGATGCTGCGATATGCAAATGATGAGCTTTTCAGAGCATTCACACAAGGTGCTGACATGAGGAAAGTTTCCAACCGATTTCTCTTATACAAACAGCAGTAGACCGTCATTGCCTGGTGAAACGTTGTTGCGATGCCTCGTGTAAGGAGGGGAAATGCGTAACATCACGTTTCCGAGTTTGATTAAGGTCGGATTGTAGCCTATGGCGATTGCGGTTTATCGTATCGCGACATTGCTGCTCGCGTTGGTCGAGATTCAATGACTCTTAGACTATGGAATCAGTGGGTTCAGGAGGGTAGTACGGAACGCCGTGCTGGATTCCAACGGCTTCGTATCACTAGCAGTCGAGATGACAGGCATCTTATCCACATGACTGTAACGGATCGTGCAGCCACGTCTCGATCCCCGAGTCAACAGATGGGGACGTTTGCAAGACAACAACCATCTGCAGTTCGACGACGTTTGCAGCAGCATGGACTATCAGCTCTGAGACCATGGCCGCGGTTACCCTTGACGCTGCATCAGAGACAGGAGCGCCTGCGATGGTGTACTCAACTACTAACCTGGTGGCACGAATGGCAAAACGTCATTTTTTCGGATGAATCTAGGTCGTTGTGTAGCATTTGAATGGCCAGTAGTGTAGATGCATAGAATATTCCATATCAGAAACAGCTACGGGATTCAATATTTCGATATCCACAGTGTCCAGAGTGTGCCGAGAGTAACAAATTTCAAGTATTACCCATCGCCAGAGACAATGCGATAGCCGATGGTCTTCACCTAACAACCAAGAGTACCGACGTTTGCGTAGAGTTGTCAGTGCTAACAGACAAGTAGCACTGCATGAAATAATCGCAGAAATCAATGAGGGACGTACGAAAAACGTATCCGTTGGAACAGTCCGACAAAATCTGGCGCTAATGGACTACGGCAGCCGATGACCGACGAGAGTCCCTTTGCTAACAGCAAGACATCGCCTGCAGTGCCTCTCGTGGGATCTATTATATCGATCAGACCCTAGACGACGTCTCTCTTGTGCAATAACCTATAATAGGCATATTGTTTATATCCGCTCAATTAAAGTTCTTCTTACAGCCGCCAAACCAAACTCACTTCAGCGGCGCGTATAAACACGCTGTTTTCGTTACATAATTTTATCATATACATGGATGTTTACAGCTAGTACCAACGCATGTGTTGAAGAAATCCGTCGAAGGTTCATTTGGTCATTTGGTGCAATCACGGGTGTATCTGATATTCAACCACACACGTCCCGTTGGTATGTTATGCTGTACCTCACAAAGAGCGATGCACCGCCACTGGCAGTTATAATGAAAATGTATTATTCTATATTATTCATTTGTATAGGTGAGCGCCGGCCGGAGTGGCCGAGCGGTTCTAGGCGCTTCAGTCTGGAACCGCGCGACCGCTACGGTCGCAGATTCGAATCCTGCCTTGGGCATGGATGTGTGTGATGTCCTTAGGTTAGTTAGGTTTAAGCAGCTCTAAGTTCTAGGGGACTGATGACCTCAGATGTTAAGTCTCATAGTGCTCAGAGCCATTTATAGGTGAGCGACGAGGACTGAGGAAACTGATTATTTGAACCATTTCCTGGTTAATAATTATAATCGCGTCGTATTTGTGCCATATCAATCACCTTTCAGTAAATTCTAGCGATGACACGGTCCGGGAATGGAGAAATCCACTGACTGACTTTGATAAAAGGCTGATTGCTGTTCTCCAGCGCCTGGGGACGAGCAACTCGACGAAGCTGGTCGACTGTACACGCACTGCTGTCAAGAGTACCTATGGAAAGTGGTTAAAGGATGGTGAGTTCAGGAGTAGGCAACAAAGTGTTGGAAGACCAGTTTCATAAGAGAATGCAGATGTTGGGGGCTCGTTCACTCTGTAAAGTAAGTTAAATGGCAATCTATGGCAGGTCTAACGACAGACTACGGTGGTGGTGCAGGCGCAAACTTTTCAGGGCACGTCTTTCAGTGAACATTGTTGAATATATCTGTAGCAGGCGACCCGTACTTGTTGCTGCGTTGACGATATCGACGTGCAGTCGGGACAGGATCATCGAGAATGGATGGTGGATCAATGGAAACATCTGCTCATATGAATCACGTTTCTTATTAGACTAGATCATCCAGGTGAACAGCTGTCCAAACATGCAACACGCTACAAGTGTAGGATGATGGGTTCAGCGTTATGCTAAGGAGGACATTTATCTGTACTTCCATGGATCCTATGGCAGTAATCCAAGGCGCCATGACAGTTGCGCAGTACACAGACATCACTGCAGACGACCTGCATCCCATCAGGCTCGATGTCTTCCGCAATGGCGATGGCATCTTCCGGCAGAACATATGTCCACATCAAATGGTTCAAATGGCTCTGAGCACTATGGGACTCAACTGCTGAGGTCATAAGTCCCCTAGAACTTAGAACTACTTAAACCTGACTAACCTAAGGACTTCACACACATCCATGCCCGAGGCAGGATTCGAACCTGCGACCGTAGCGGTTGCGCGGTTCCGGACTGTAGCGCCTAGAACCGCTTGGCCACTCCGGCCGGCAAATGTCCCCATCCCAACGCCAGAATCATGCTACAGTGGTTTGAGGAGCAATGAATGAACTTACATTTTTATATTAAAAAACTAAAAACCCTCCTCGATTGCGAGGCGGGTTTTTAGTTTTTTAATATATTAACCAACGATTGCTGACGCGCTGCGATTTTGAATGTTCTTGAACTTACATTTATATCTTGGTCACCAAATTCGCATCATCTGAACATTATGGAACACATCTATAATACTATCAGGCATCTCCATACCACCTGTCCATGATTCACTAGAATTGGACTGATGACCTGTGCATAGATTTCTAGTGCCACATACCTCGAAATGTCGAATGCATCCCTTACAGAATCGCTGCTGTACTGGGTTCTCAAGATGGACCGACACGATGTCAAGGAAGTTGTCCTAATTTTTTCGCTCATTAGTGTATATTGATTAGTAGACGACAGTGTGGAACTTATGAAGCACTCTCATGACGTTAATCATGTTGGCTGACCTCTTTTTAGTGTATATCAGGCCACATTTAAAAGCTTGTTCATGTATTTAGCGTTTCGTCGCCTGATGCAGGAGGCGTTCTCAGAGGTTATAAACGAAGTTTTTTTTATTATTTTTGATTAATACAACTCAGCAACCCAGCACTTCCGAACTTCTTACACATCTGTTGCACAACGGTCGTGACGTCATTCGTCCTGTTTCAGCTCGACAGATTAACTAACTACGACTGTACAGACTCTGAGAAGAAAGCACAGGTAACACCCGTCTGATAGAAGGGCAATAGAAATGATCTACAAAAGTATCGTCCATTATCTTTGACATTGATTCTTTGTAGTCTTAGAACGTATTCTAACATGATGAGGTATCTTGAACAGAATGACCTCCTCCACTCCAGTCAACATGGATTTCGAAAACATCGATCATGTGAAACAACCCTCGTACTTTTCTCATCAAGGCTTTGCATCAAGGCGGTCAGATAGATGCAGCATTTCTTAATTTCTGAAAAGCATTTGACACAGTACCACACGTACGCTTATTGTCAAAAGTTCGACCATATGGGGTATCAAGAGAAATTTGTAACCGTATTGAGAACTTTTTTGTAGGGAGGACAGAGCACGTCATCTCGGATGTAGAGTCATCTTCAGATGCAGAACAAACTTCAGGTATGCCCAAGGGAAGTGTCTTGGGACCCTTGCTGTTCATGTTGTATATTAATGATCTTGCGGACAATATTAATAATATGTTCAGACTTTTCGCAGGCATTCCACTTATCTGTAATCAAGTACAGTCTGAAATAAGCTGCATAAATATTCAGTCAGATCTTGATAAGGGTTCAAAGTGGTGCGAAGACTGGCAACTTGCTTTTATTGTTCGGAAATGTAAAATTGTGCACTTCACAAAACGAAAAAATGTAGTATGCTACGACATTAATATCAATACGTCACAGGTGGAATCGGCTAACACAAATACCTGAGTGTAACACTTGTACGTACCTACTGCCAATATTGCCGATATTCGTCTGTGAAACTGGAATCGATGAGCAACCTGAGCTCTCTGTACATGGAATCTAACCTACATAACACTGTATGTGTGTTGTATGAGTGTCAGTTCACTCTCATTTAAGCCCGCAGCAGATGGTTACACGAAAACCTTAAAACTAACATTTAGATAAGCTATCTGACTGCGTATTTTGAACAAGAATTTACAAATCATACAGAATCTGACTTGAGCAACGGAATTTACTAGACCAGACTATATGACATGTTGTGGTGTATCAGGGTCTCTGTTTTGGCCCAAAGTTTTGCACTCACCTCTTTAGATGATTGCCTTTTTCCATATGGTTTACAGCAATGCGCAAAAGCATGCAGTAGCAGCGGCTAAAGCTTATTGTTACTACGAATTAATTTAATAAAAAGGAGTTTGCTTGACTCCTGTTAACTACTAAATAACTTTTGAGAAGGGATTTCATTAATTAAGTCAATTTAAAACTTCAAAATCATCACGAACAAGTATTAATAATGACAATGACAAATGGCATATGTGCCAGATTAACAAATTATTTCAGTTTCAAAATTGCATTTACATTTAGTAACCACAGCATTCTACTTAGAGGTGGAAAATAAATATTATTATTTGGAGGATAAGGAGGCTTCTTCCAATGTCAAGCAAAACATGGAATTATTGCAAACTAGGACTAAAAATCACAACCCTAACCCTTCAATTGCTTCTGCGCTATGCTTGCGAATTTTACCTTGAATTACATTTTCAAGCGTTGTTAAGCCATCACTATCTCTCCTGGCTATGTAAATGAAGTCAGGGCTTGAGTGTGGTAAGATCTGCCATGACCGACGTGAGGGCAGCGTGACACGTCTTCTGTCTCCGAGCTCTCGACCGACAGTACTACTTCCACTCTCACAGACAGACCTCGTCTCACAACAATGCTTAGAATCGCGCTTCCATGTTTCGCCCTCAGACTGTTACTATCGATATCTGAGTGCTTAGACAATGCAAAGAACATCGCTAAGTTGGATATATTGTTTTATGTTATGGAGAGTTCTGACACACTTCTTACACACTTTGTAGGGATGTGAAACTGAATGATGACATAGTCTCAGTTGAGGGTAAAGCAGGTGGTAGATTTTTTGTTTATCGGTAGAATACTGGGGAAGTGTAATAGGTCCACAAAGGAGATTGCTTACAAATCATTCGTGTGACCCATTCCAGAATATTGCTCAAGTGTGTGGGACACGTACCAAGTGGGACTAACAGGGGATATTGAACTTGTTTAACCTGTGGGAGAGTGTCATAGTGATCTTAAAGAAACTGAATTGGCAGACTCCTCAAGACAGACATAAACTATCCCGAGAAAATCTAGTACAAAGTTTGAAGAACCAACTTTAAATGACGGCTCTAGGAATATACTACCGCCCCCAACGTATCGCTCACACGGGGATTGTGAGTACGAGATCAGAATAATTACAGCACGCACAGTAGCAGTGAAACAATCGTTCTTCCTGGGCTCCGTACGTGAATGGAATGGAAAGAAACGTTAATATCTGGTACAATGGGGCGTACCCTTTGCCATGCACTCTGTGGTGGTTTGCAGAGTATGAATGTTAATGTACAAGCAGAATGTCTCTGACACTAGTAGGTGGAACGTTGCGAAGCCTTTGACTACGGCCTAATATCCATGAAGCATTAATAATCAAGTGATGTAGATACCGACCGTAAAAACTTTCACTGTGTGGTTCTTGTTTTGGAGTAATCTTTATTTTGGCTAACCTCGTCGTGCCGCTGAATTACCTACAAATGTAAGTGTAAGCGAGCGCCGGCATCCCACCATTAAATCAGGCAAGTGTAGTCTTGGCAGGCTCAGGAGTTCCCTCCAATTACAGCCGGGAGCGGTGGGCAAGGTTTACTCGCGCCGCCCCCCAGAGTGGACAAATGGACCCTTTTTATCTGGCCGCGCTGCGAGCGCGTCCCGCGATACGGCCCGTAATTCTCGTCCGCCTAAATTAAAAGCGGAAGCGGGTGGCCAGCGCTTCCGAAACAGTGTTTCGCGTCTTCCGTAACGCCATTGTGGCCAAGGAGCCAGCCCTCATTAATATCAGCTGCGGGCGTCGCCCCCAACAAAGAAGCCACTCAGCTGAGCCGCGCTGCGGCCCTTCCGCGTCGCGAAATTAGTTTGCTGACCCTGCCGCCGAGCGGCGCTGGTGCGCCAGAACAGAACGAGAGCAGATTAACGGCACCCGCGCTCTTATTCGCGCGCCTGTAATTACTGCGCGCTGTCCGCTTTAAGGCCGTGTCCCTCCCGCGTCTCCATTCGGGGGATATATTAAAATTCTTCCGCTGCAATGAGGCCTCCTCACTGGGACGGCCGCTTCGTTGCCCCAGTTCTTGTCTCACGGAGCGTACGCAGAAAAAAAAATCCTCATTTTTGGCGATTATTTTTAGCCTTGGAGCGTATCTAAGAAATTTATAGTTCCTCGTTATAATTCAGCAGCTAATTTACAATTTCAAAAATTAGTATTTTTAATGTTATGACCCTCATTATCTAATATTTAACAGAATGGAAGGAAAATTAAGGTTTAACGCTCTGTATGGTATTCTGAAATGAAATAAAATGATCGTAGGCATTGTTGTGCGGGAGACCCCTGCGGTAAGTTCGGCCGCCGTATTGCAAGTCCTTTTTAGTTGCCGTCACTTCGGCGACTTGCGAGTCAATGATGATGAAAGACCCACAACAGCCAGTCATCACGAGGCAGAGAGAATCCCTGACCCTGCCGGGAATCGAACCCGGGACTCCGTGCTAGGGAAGCGATAACGCTGCCGCCAGACCACGAGCTGCGGACATGGTGTTCTCATTCTAAAATACGAGTGCTGTCAAAGTGCTCTAAAAATCTTATGAGTTCACTATCGATTTGGCTGTTGCCAGCCGTTATCCTTTTGTTTCGACAAACGACCAACACTTAGCAGCCTGCTGCTGCATCACAGAAAGGGAAGCTGTGTCAGTGAAAAGAAGACCGCCCCACTGTCGATTTTGCACAGCGATGGAACGGCGATCGGTGATACATTTACTGAGAAGTGAAGTTGAAGGTTGAACAAAGATCGAGAATGCAGATATAAGTGTTAAACTGCTGTTTACGGCAGTGAAATGGGATGAGTTGTGTTTTCAAAAGCCTACGTTGAGCAGCAGTTGACCGCCGAGTATCTGCCGAGCCTTCCTCGCCGGCCGCGGTGGTCTCGCGGTTCTAGGCGCGCAGTCTGGAACCGTGCGACTGCTACGGTCGCAGGTTCGAATCCTGCCTCGGGCATGGATGTGTGTGATGTCCTTAGGTTAGTTAGGTTTAAGTAGTTCTAAGTTCTAGGGGACTGATGATCACAGCAGTTGAGTCCCATAGTGCTCAGAGCCATTTTTTTTAGCCTTCCTCCTCAGCACATTTACTGTGCTGCTCTAAATCTATCGGTTACAACAGGGCACAATGCTTCTGCACTCTGTGTGAAATCAGGTGACACATCCATTTATCTACAGCACTCCACCATTACAGATGGTGATAATCATAGTGTTGGAAAGACTGAACAGATGGCTGCGATGTGTTAGGGCTGTACATAGCGACATTGCAGAATATCTCTGTACTAACAGTGTGCAAGTAGACGACTTCGAACAGTAGATCAATACGGTGCCAACGGAAACTAATGTACTACCAGTAAGTTTGGCAGAAATACAAGCCGAATTCTGTGCTTACGAGAAGGCTTATTTCTATATTCTGTACTGGTGCTAACATAAAGAAAGTATCTGTGGATGTAATGCATTCGGTGTATGACTACTGAGTAAGAATGTATACAGGGTGGAGAAAAACTGTCACGAAATTTTAATCCTGAATAGCTGACGCCATTAGGAACCAAAATTACTATTGTTGTGTAGGTCGACAACGCACCATTTTTGAACTACGGAAACTTGACGCCACGCGCTCAGATTGGCCGTGAGATTGACCTGTTGCCGTTCGTCGGTTGACGGACAGCGCTATGGTTGTCGGTTCACACATACAAACGTCCGTTGCCCTGTCACTGTCCCAACATGTTGCTCACACGTGTCGAATAGGTCTTGCTGTTTGTCTCCACCTCACGTCGGAGGCATTCACATGTAAGCTTTGCTTCGGAGCGCACACACGTCACCTGCAATTTAGTCATACAGTATGTATGGCGGCACAGTATTCATTTGAAGAACAATGAGTAATGGTTTTTGTTTATGGACTAGCTGATGGCAATGAGCATGAAGCTCGACAGTTGTATGACGAACGGTACCCACCAAGACGCCACCCACACCCGCAAATGTTTACAACAATTCACTGGCGACTTGGCGACACAGACTCGTTAGCTGCTGGAAGACCTCGAACACGACGGGACGCTGCATTTGAAGAGACTGTTCTCGAGCACTTCGAGGAAGCACCTATGACAAGTACTCGAGCTGTTGGACACGACATGGGGGTCACTCGTCGATTAGTCTGGGACTTTTTGACGGATGACAGCCAGCAGCCATTAAGTTTCCGTCCTGTCCAAGACCTAAATCCTGTGGCTAACTATGAACACAGGCTAGGGTTTTGCTGGTGGTTTCCGCGACGTGTTGCACGAGATCCCAACTTCCCTGCCATTGTGTTGTTTACCGACGACTGCACCTTCCATCTGGATGGCCTTTGCAACACTCAAAACGTTCATTACTGGGCAAGGAGAAATTCTCACGTTACATATGTCCACAGACACCAGGAACGATTTTCACTCAACATTTGGGCAGGCATTGTGGATGACCATCTGATTGGGCCAGTCCATCTACTCCTTGACTTACCGTGACAAATTACTTTCACTTTTTGCAAGAAACTCTACCAGCCCACTTTAAGATATTCCCCTGGACATACGGCTACGCATGTGATTGCAACATGATGGGGCGCCAGCACATAACAGTTGTGCTGTGTTCGGATGTCTAAGTGAACTCTTCAACGTCCAGGTCATTGGCAGAGGTGCTCGTGGGACACAGCCCCAGCAGTCACCAGACCTCAAGCCGCAGGACTTTTTCCTGTGGGGATTCTTCAATGTTTTAGTTCACCAACCCAGATGCGAACAACCTAGAAATGATGAGGAATTAATGGATCGCATTCAACATGCCGCCAATCACATCAGGGCAATGCCAGGAATCTTTGAAAGAGTTCGGCAAAACACCTTTCGACGTTACCAAGCTTGTGTCGCGTCAGAGGATCGCCAGTTCGAGCACCTGCTTTAAGTAGGCAATGTCCTAGCTACAAAAAACGCCCTTTTCAGCTCTGGCACAATTTGTAAAACACTTTCTGTGCGCGAACTAACAGCTGTTGACAGGTTTGTTCCTGGTATCTCTTATCATAAAACTACAATGTCTGTGTCGGCACCCCAGCGGATTCGCCCTCAGGCCCCCAAAGTGGAAGGTTGGCGAGCTACCACCGAGTGTGCGGGCCGCCTTGGATATACTGCGATCTCCGCCAGACAAAGCATTCGCGGTTTTACGTTGTCCAGAGCATCCGGCAACAAGGCAATCCCACGGGCAATCGGAACGCATGGCGCCAAGTTTATGTAGTTTAAAAATTGCGCTTTGTGGACCTACACAACATTAGTAATTTTGGTTCCTACTTTCACCAGCTATCCTGGGTTAAAATTTCCTGACATAATTTCTCCATCCTGTATAACCATGCACGTGTATTACTTCGCATCTCTCATTGTATTGAATGTACCAAAGCTATTGCTACCAGTATTTTCACTGCAAAAATGCAACAGTAGAAAAGTATTTCATTTAACTAAATTTTCTGTAAAAAGCCCATTGCACGCCAGTACATGATGTAGTAGGAATCATGGTAGGGTGGGTGAAGCATCAAGACTTTGTTGTAGCGATATGAAGCTGTGACGGCATGCAAGAAGACCG
Organism: Schistocerca piceifrons; assembly: GCF_021461385.2. NCBI lineage: Eukaryota > Metazoa > Arthropoda > Insecta > Orthoptera > Acrididae > Schistocerca > Schistocerca piceifrons. The sequence continues at coordinate 586,708,941 of NC_060140.1, read as the reverse complement.
GAAGAAGAATGGCATACCGCTTCCTGACAACAAATATGCAATAATTGTAGGTCCATCCAACTGTAGCAAGACACATCTGGATGGAGTCCACTTTGAGCATGTATGTCTATTTTCAAAAATACTGTTTCAGCCCAAATGCCAACTGTTACAGGAGATACTGCTGGTTGTAAATGGTGTGACATACACAACAGTCAGTGAGAGCAGTGATATCCCTCCATTAGAAAAAGAAAAGCCAAAAGCAGTGTTCATATTTGACGATGTTGCTGTAGAAAACCAAGATAAAATTCGACGATATTTCTGTTTTGGTCGCCATATAACTGTTGATGTATTTTATCCGAATCACACACATTCCAGAATCTCAAACAGCTGATGAGGGATAATGCGAAACTAATTATAGTTTCCAAACAGGAACATCTACATTTACAACACATTTGCCAGGCTCATGTAGGAATCGATATATCGTTCAGTGATTCTATAAAGACATGTACAGATTGCTGGAATCACTCAAGTATCGGTTTCTCTTGTTGATAAAACAAGAAAACTGGATGATGTCAGGTATAGAAGGAACTTCCAGGAGTTCCTATGTATATAGCCTTGGAAAGGCACAGGTACATCAGTACATGCATCACCATGGATACATTCACATGCATGCCGGGAGCTTAGTCTGATATCACGGGTGTGCATAGACAAAACATTCGCTTGTACAATGACGCACAAATTCAAACTGTCGAATATAAAGTTGGAGGCATTTGCAAGCAACTTGAGACGTATTGTAATCCACATAACTTGAGGCATATAGTCGTACCCTTCTGAAACTGAACAATATACTGAATGATCGGGTTAGTGCACTCGAAAAGAAAGTAAACAACTTAAATGAAGGAGAAATAGCTGTTATTGAAAAGGGTACGTTGTATGAAGGGGTTAACACAAGAAAAGAAAATAAGTCACTTAACTGAAAGGAAATTAGTTGTTATCGGGAATGGGGAGCAGCATAAGAAGAAGAACTGCGGTGTAGTGGATGGGTGCCAGGAGGTGCCGCATTGCCAAGCTCTTCAAATGATTTACCCGTTTCCACTACAGTGCTTCGTTGGCCTCGGTCCGTGCCACAGGCCCCGCAATGCTGAGGCCACTGCCCCAGCGACCTATGCAACGCAACGCTGTGCTGTGCTGGCCTTGTTCGCCAGCTGTAGAGTTCCGAATACGTCAGGAGGCTGTGCCAGCAGCTGACTCAGAGGCCACTATCCCCTTTGAGTCCGCGCTGCTCCACTGGAAGCCGTAGGCTGGCCCCGCTGCTGCTTCTTCCTCAGCTGGCGTAGCTGGGAATACGGCGGCAATGACCGCCCATGATCTTGCATCCAAATCTGCGGCCCTCGCCATGAAAGTCTCCAGCATGTGTCGGGAGCCGAGACGACTTCCCGCGGTCGCGAGCAGAAGAGTGGCGCAGCCTGGCTCGCTGCAGACCCTGCGTCAGCCTCAGAGGGTCGAACCAACGACCCGCCGTGGACTGGGACACTGTCGCCCAGTCTGTTGCTGCGTGTAGCCCGGCAGTGTGACACCCGCCGCCGTCCAGGAGAGCTGCCACACTTGAATCAATCTCGCTAGAAAATGGCACCTATTTATACTCAGCTGTGCGCCTCTGTTTCACTAATGCATCACTCTGAGTCACGTACGCACCACACCCAGGTTCTGCCTATAGCTTGCACCAAACCAACCGAAGCGTTTACTCTTTTCATCAGTTCGACGGCCCTGTGGCCTCCATTCCACTTCACAACTGCTGATCAGCGTAACTTACTGGAATCCGGCCCACATCTGTTTGTAATTTGTGCTCAGAATATCGCACAAAACCAACTTTACCTATCCTAAACGTTGGTGCCACTACATTCTTACCCTCTTCAGAAAGACCCAGTCCCTGGGTCATGTTTGTAACTAACTCTTAAACTTGTTTGGATTGGCACTTACGACATACTTACTTACTACTAGAAAACTTAAATGTGGTCTAGTGCACTCTTAAAACCATGACATAAAACAAAACGGAAAAATTCCGTACTGGACGACCACTGCTTGATCAACCCCTTACCTACTCGTCTCACGCCCTTGGTATCCAATCCACTGGGACTTGGACTACCCTCTGATCCCTCTGGGAACTGGCTCTCTGCCTGATCAGAAAGAAAACACTTAACGAAGTTAAGGCTACGATGACACTTGGCACAGAGGTGCTCAAAATGATCGTTATTTGCCGTTGCCTTTCCCTATACTGAGCCACATGTTGAACAAGCTGTTCGGCTGATATGCGCCCCTCTTGCTCTATAACTAACTGGTTTTCGGATCTCAACAGACTTGGCTCCAGAGTTTGATTTAACAAGGTCAGATTCTGCCTTGGCAAAAAGTCGAAAATGGTTTCTGGCCAGTACGGCTGTGGCTGCGTAACATTCAATTGTGTGACTCCTGAAATCGATGCTGGCAGATGGAAGGTTGGTCCTATTATGTTACACTTAGTTCCATTGATTAAAATTCCGCTTCCTTCAAGCTCTTCACGTTTCGCTTCCGGAAACACTCCTTGATCAAAACAACTTGCTACTACTACCAAATTCTCGTAGGTGGAGAAGATCCAAAGCATGCTCAATTTTGGCTCCATGATGTCCCTTCGACAGTCTATTCCTTTTCCCCTGGCTAAAAATAACTACACTGTGCATGTGTCCCATATTTGTAGCTTCACAGATTTTCCTCTAACATTCACTATTTTTTATTCAAACTTAACACCGATTGTGTGACTACTTTCATCCTTAAATTACATTATATGAACTGGTGCAATAAACACGACTTTCCTGACACAGCACAGTCGATAACAAAAAATGTAAACAAGAAATCATACGACTCTGACATCGTTCAACCCCTATTTATTAAGGCTTTGCCGCAAAATTTATTCCGACGCATTTATTTCTCCAGAACTGCGTACGATTTCTCCTCCAACAACACTCCACATACGTCAGACACTACACGTCCCTTTTCAGTGACCTGAGGACAGGGATCACCATCACGCTTCCTCCCTCTTCAGAAAGACTACTGCCCCTATCAGGCTCACAATACCCGAAAACACGGTACTTCTTGCTGTAGTCTATCTTCCTGGTTTTCTCTCCACTTAGCACCTCTCTTCACTCTCTTTTTCTTCCTCTTTCCTTCCTGTGACACGCCTGGAATGACGTCCGGGCAACCCTTAAATGGCCGTAATCGCCCAACATGTACTATCGTCGTTCTAGTTGGCAGCTGAAGCTTAACATTAACGGGAGATGTGGTCTCAACAACTTAGTATGGCCCTTGATACCTCGTGAGGAACTTCTTCGTTTTCCCTTTTTGCGTATGAGGGCTGGACAACATTACCCATTGCCCCACTTTATACTGCAGTAAACTTCCTTTCCGCTTCACTGCGTCTTCCTGCCTTTCCAAAGCCTTTGTATTCGCCTTTGGTACCCGTTTCCAAAAATCCCGAATTGTCCTATCGAATTACCGTACAGATTCACCAGTCCTTCCTTTCTGTAGCTTCACTAAATCAAACGGTGACAGCATTTTCCACCCATACACTATCTCATATGGAGACAAACCGGTATTTGTATGGACTTCTGCATTGTATGCGCATACAATATGCTTCAAATACTCGTCCCACATAAAAACTCAACATCTTCCCGATTGTTGTGTGTACCCGTTCTGCCCTTCCGTTCGTCTGTGGATGCAATTCGCTCGTCTTCAACTTCATTATGTTCAACAATTTACGTAGTTTCTTCATTAAATCCGACATGAAGTTGGTCTCTTGGTCAGTAATTATTGTCTCTGGTACACCAAACTTCAAAATCCAGTTATTTACTAACACTTGCGCGACCATTGCTGCCTGTTGATTTGGCATAGCCACCATCTCCACATACCTTGAAAAATGGTCTATTATTGTCAGAACGAATCTGCTCCCATATGGCGTTCGCCTAAAAGGCCCTAAGGCATCAATACCCAGGAAAGAGAATAGACATGTTGCTCCTGGTAATCGTTGTAGCTGTATCTGTTTCCGACTCAAATCTGCTCTCTGCGCACATGGTATGCAATTCTTGACATACTGATCCACATCTTCTTTCCTACCTCTCCACCAATACCTCTCCGCCACTCTCCTGTTCGAGCTCTACATTCTCCATGACCGGATAACGCGTGATCGTGTGCTTCCTTTAAAGCCTCGTCCCTTAGTTTCGCTGGCACCACTACCCTTGGCCCTAACTTTGTTTCCCTGCACAGAAGACCGTCGTACACACTAAATTGTGGCTGGCTACGATACAATTTACAATTGTCGTCCGCGTCCTGTAATTTTTGCCATACTGCTAGGTCATAACCTATGACTTCTACTTTTTCCAGCTTCCTACTTAGTGCGTCCGCATTATCATGCTTCTTCTAAGGCTTGGGCACTGCCTCGTAGTCGAATTCACTAAGCCTCACAGCCCATCTAGCGAGTCTAGTGGAAGGATCTTTCAACCCCAATAACCACTTCAACGCAGCATAATCTATCACTCCCTGAAATCTTCTCCTATATAAATAACATTTAAAATATGTGATTCCATAGATTACGCTAAGCATCTCCTTCTATGTTATTGAGTAATTCTTCTCTGCTGCATTCAACTGCCTAGACGCATAGGCTACAGGGTGTTCTTTCCCATCAATTTCTTGACTAAGAACACACCCTAATGCTTGATTCGATGCATCGCATGCTAGTATAAACTCCTTTTCAAAATCTGGAAACACAAGAACCGGACTTGATATTAACACTTCTTTCAGTTTGTCAAACGCTTTCTGACACTCTTCTGTCCACTCAAATTTCACACCCTTCCATAACAATCGCGTCAATGGCTGTGATAAATCTGCCAAACCCTTCATGAACTTTCGATAGAAATTGCAAATTCCGATGAATGACTGCACTTCCTTAAATGTTTTCGGTTCCCGAAACTCACTTACAGCCTGTACCAACCTCGGATCTGTTCGCACTCCGTCCTTACTGATAATATGACCCAAATATTTTACTTCTTCAAATGCGAAATGACACTTCTCCGGGCTCAGTGTCAAACGAGCTGCTCTTAGCCTCATAAAGACTTCCCTTAACCGCAGTCTGTGTTGCTCCATACTACTTGAAAACACTATAATGTCATCCAAACAGACAAGACACTACATTGGTTTCAAACCACTCAATACACTGTCTAGCAACCTCTGAAACGTTGCCGGAGCGTTTTTCAAACCGAATGGCATTCCAATATACTGTTAATGGGCTCCACGTGTAGAGAAAGCAGTCTTTGGACGATCCTCTGAAGCCACCTCTAACTGATGAAAACCGCTTGTCAAATCCATCGTAGAAAAGTACTGGCAATGCCAAAGTGATCCAAAGTCTCCGATATGTTTGGAATGGGGTATGCGTCCGTTACTGTCTTATTACTGAGATATCGGTAGTCACAACAGAACATGTATTTCTTAGTTCCATCCGCAGATTTTTTAGGCACATCGACAATGCCTGCTCCCCAGCTACTATTACTACGCACTATAATACCGTTCGCTAGCTGCTGATCAATGAAATCCTCCACAATCGACTGCAAATACCTCGGTATTCTGTATGGTTTACAGTAAACCTGTGCTTCATTCCCTGTTGGTATCCTATGTTGAACTAATGGAGTTGCTGGTAATGGCCCTTGTGGAAAAAAAACCTTAAACTCCCACAGCAATTCTTCCATATGCTCTCTTTCTCCTCCTTTCAAATGCTTAATTGTGTCACGCAATGCAGTTCTACCGGCAGTTAGTGGTCGATCGTTTCACCTACCTCTCGAACACCAGTCTTCATAATCTGGCACATCCAAATTTGCTGCTAAAACTCCTTTCTTCATATTCGCGTCTACAGCGCTACAATTATCAACGTTCACGGGAACTACTCGCCCGTCGTTCCCCTCCTGTACGAGTACAACACTACGTTTCACAAAACAACCCAATGGACCTAAAACTTCATTATCCTCCAATGGTTCAATAACACATACTATACCCACAGGTAGATTCGACTCCACACTTATCCAAATCGACTTCCCGATGCCACCAGACACACACTCATGCGAATTAAGCCTTAATGCTAATATACGCGGTTCAATTGGTTTGTTCATTACGTTGAACGCCCCTCGCGACAGCTCTGCATTGACAACAGTTTCCCCTAGCGGAAATAACATTCCACCAAGTTCCACAGTTCGTTGTCCAAGGTCAATTTTGGAATGATGTTGATGCGAGAAATCTACTCGTAGGATCATGTCGTAGCCCTCGCTCATCCACTGTACCACCTCCATGTATGCATAAAATCGGACTTTCTCTATGCGAAAGTCAACTGTCACTGACACCAAAGGCGTGACCTCCTTATCCCCCACTCCACGCAACCTATAACGTGGTGGGTCTAACTTCCTTCGTCCCATTATATTCTTAGTAGCCACTGACAATTGCGCCCCTGTGTCTAACAAAATCTTAAACTTTTTAGTTCCTACGGATCCTACGACTGAACATTCCACCTCTGCATACATATTCGTAGCATTGAAATTAAACGGGAGCTCCCTTAGGTGGGTCTTGGGTCCTCCTCTGCCGTTTAACGATTGCCCACCTCTCCTATCTCCATTTCTCCATCCTCCACGCTGCTGATTTCCACCCCTTCCTCTATTCCTTGGTGACTGGGTACAATGCCTCTGCACAAGTCCCGTACGACCACACTTATAACATTTTATACCCGCTGCAAATACTGTTTGCCTCTCGCGTATTCCTGTTGCCACGTCTATTTCTTCACACTGAATCACCAGCTGAATGGCCGAATACAAATCTTTCGGAATTCCTTCACGCACTTTCCGTGACATATGCGCCGGTAACCCTTTCAAAAATACCTCAAGTGCCCTTTGCTCGGCCTCCTGCAACAGAACGCTATTCGCTTCATTGCTCTGACCCAACTCGTACATATACTCATTAATTTCCCTTATTCTGTCCGCAAATTTCTCCACCGTCTCCCCCTGTCTCTTTGTCATTGTACTTAACCTCTCCCTAAAGTACCGAGCGCTATTCTGTTTCTTGTACTTTTGTAAAAGCCCTTCTTTTAACTGCTTCCATTGTCCTGCCCTCCTTAAGGCCTCAGAACACCTTAGATATGTTTTTGCTTAACCCGTTAGTCTAATCTTGGCTACGTGTAACTACTGCTCATCAGACCACCCAATTATCGCAGCTGATATTTTCAAGTCTTCCACAAACGAACGCACATCCTCAGATGCTTTGCCAGAAAACGGAATAATCAAACCTGCGGCGTCTGGATCTCCTGCACCCTAAGCAACAACGACTGATCAGATGCTGTTTCCTGCTCACTTCTAGATGTTAATTCATTTCTCAACTGCTTATTGTCCGCTGTCAGTTGTGTTATCTTTTCCATTAAAATCCGTACAGCTTCTGGTTCGGACACACCTTGCGTCCTTAACTCTGCCATTGTGTTGCTTTCGTTCTCAGTTAGTCTTTTTGTTTCGAGACTAAGTAGAAGAACAATCTGACTTCCTACAACTCCATATCATCATACTCAGTAACATCATACTCAAATTAACACAAAAATAAGTAAATGCCACAAAACAATGTTACTCCCTGAACATACTAACACTTATTCTGACAACAAAACAATACTATGTCAACGCAAACATCTAAAAATGCCAGGAGCCATTCACACAAAACAAAAAAGAAAGAAAACGTTCAGCACTCAAAAGAATAATTTTGACAGCACTCACCACATCTTGTGACTGTACTGTAGGCTGTGGGCTCGAACGTCATCAACAGATGACTTCCGCTATTCTGACACCAAATGTAGTGGATGGATGCCAGGAGGTGCCGCATTAAAACTCTGCCAAGCTTTTCAAATGATTTATCCGTTCCCACTACAGTACTTCGTTGACCTCGGCCCATGCCACAGGCCCCGCAATGCTGAGGCCACTGCCCCAGTGACCTGTGCAACGCAACGCTGTGTTGTGCCGGCCTTGTTCGCCAGCTTTAGAGTTCCGAATACGTCAGGATGACTGCGCCAACAGCCGAATCAGTGGCCTCCATCCCCGTTGACCCCATGCTGCTCCACTGGGAGCCGTAGGCTGGCCCCGCTGCCGCTTCTTCCTCGGCTGGCATTGCTGGGAACACGGCAGCAATGGCCGCCCGCGATGTGGCGTCCGAATCTGCGGTCCTCGCCACGAAAGTCTCCGGCATGTGTCGGCAGCTGAGATGACTGCCCACAGTAGCGAGCCGAAGAGTGGCCTGCCCTCGCTGGCTGCGGACCCCGCGTAGGCCTCAGAGGGTTAAACCAATGACCCACCGTGGACTGGGACACTGTCGCCCCACCTGCTGTTGCACGTAGCCCAGCAGTGTCGCATGCGCCGCCATCCAGGAAAGCTGCCACACTTGAATCAATCTCGTTAGAAAATGGCACCTATTTATACTCGGCTGTACACCTCTGTTTCGCTAATGCATCGCACCCCAGTTGCGCCAGTGGGCCCTTTCTGCCTATAGATTGCACCATATGAACCACTACATTCACTCTTTTCAGTGGTTCGACGGCCCTATTATGCTAAATTAATTAAATACAATTTCATATTCAGCGTATGCGAACAATGGAGTTCGGTGCGAAATGGGGGAGTTTATACGAGGGCAGTTCAATAAGTAATGCAACACATTTTTTTTTTCTCGGCCAATTTTGGTTGAAAAAACCGGAAATATCTTGTGGAATATTTTCAAACATTCCCGCTTCGTCTCGTATAGTTTCATTGACTTCCGACAGGTGGCAGCGCTGTACGGAGCTGTTAAAATGGCGTCTGTAACAGATGTGCGTTGCAAACAACGGGCAGTGATCGAGTTTCTTTTGGCGGAAAACCAGGGCATCTCAGATATTCATAGACGCTTGCAGAATGTCTACGGTGATCTGGCAGTGGACAAAAGCGCGGTGAGTCGTTGGGCAAAGCGTGTGTCATCATCGCCGCAAGGTCAAGCAAGACTGTCTGATCTCCCGCGTGCGCGCCGGCCGTGCACAGCTGTGACTCCTGCAATGGCGGAGCGTGCGAACACACTCGTTTGAAATGATCGACGGATCACCATCAAACAACTCAGTGCTCAACTTGACATCTCTGTTGGTAGTGCTGTCACAATTGTTCACCAGTTGGGATATTCAAAGGTTTGTTCCCGCTGGGTCCCTCGTTGTCTAACCGAACACCATAAAGAGCAAAGGAGAACCATCTGTGCGGAATTGCTTGCTCGTCATGTGGCTGAGGGTGACAAGTTCTTGTCAAAGATTGTTACAGGCGATGAAACATGGGTTCATCACTTTGAACCTGAATCAAAACGGCAATCTATGGAGTGGCGCCACACCCACTCCCCTACCAAGAAAAAGTTTAAAGCCATACTCTCAGCCGGTAAAGTCATGGTTACAGTCTTCTGGGACGCTGAAGGGGTTATTCTGTTCGATGTCCTTCCCCATGGTCAAACGATCAACTCTGAAGTGTATTGTGCTACTCTTCAGAAATTGAAGAAACGACTTCAGCGTGTTCGTAGGCACAAAAATCTGAACGAACTTCTCCTTCTTCATGACAACGCAAGACCTCACACAAGTCTTCGCACCCGAGAGGAGCTCACAAAACTTCAGTGGACTGTTCTTCCTCATGCACCCTACAGCCCCGATCTCGCACCGTCGGATTTCCATATGTTTGGCCCAATGAAGGACGCAGTCCGTGGGAGGCACCGCGCGGATGATGAAGTTATTGATGCAGTACGACGTTGGCTCCGACATCGACCAGTGGACTGGTACCGTGCAGGCATACAGGCCCTCATTTCAAGGTGGCGTAAGGCCGTAGCATTGAATGGAGATTACGTTGAAAAATAGTGTTGTGTAGCTAAAAGATTGGGGAAAAACCTGGTGTATTTCAATGCTGAATAAAACAACCGCTGTTTCAGAAAAAAAGTGTGTTGCATTACTTATTGAACTGCCCTCGTACATGGCGATGCGTGTGTCGGACTTCGATTCCACAGCAATCTTCGGAGACGATGGAGAAGATAACACAGCAAACGGTGAGTCCGCAGCATTTCAGCACAGCAGCGCTTCGAAATTAATTGAATTCAGCTTTGTGTAGGAATGAAGAGGAATATCAATAGTGTTATTGACTTTTAAGTTACGAGTGAACTTTTACATTAAGAAGAGGCATAAATTGTAACGAACAGTGATTGTTGTGAACATAGTTAATATGGCCTATTCAGAACAAGTGGTACTAAAGACGAGGGAGGACAGTTTAATGATGTGCTTGACGAAGAACAAATTAATGTGATGGAAAAACTGCAGCTAATTCGACAGAGGACAGTGGTGTTGGTAGTTTTGATTTATCTAAAACAAGTCCAACACTGGTGGTTATCCAGCAAACAGAAGCTACTATTGTCAGTAGGGACTGTACGTCTCAATTCTTAGAAGGAATCAAAAATGTTCATGAGGAAAATAAAAAGTCGCTTGAGGAAACAATAAAACTTTATGAGGAAACAAAAAAGTACCCATCAGGAAATCAAAAATACTAACTAATGCAATTAGTATTTTATGAATGGAACCCAACAGCTCATTTGAACAAAAGCATCATGAGCTCTGAAAAGAATGTTAATACAAATATGAGGCCATTAGCAGCCTAATTACAGATCTTAAAATATAAGTTAATGGAGTGGGTAGGCAAACAGAAGATTCTGCTGGCAAAGTTAATGAAAAAGTTAAGGTTCAAAATGATGAAATCGTCAAAATTAAAAGTTCTTGTAAAGCCAACAAAGAGTCGTTAATTATGATGGTTAACAGCATACAAACGCGTTGTGATGAACAAAGTTATGAGGTATATGAGGTACGACAAAAGGTAACAAACAACGACACACTGTCAAAAGGAATTAGTAAAGAAATTTTGCGTGATGAAATTAATGCAATATTACATGAACCAGATAACAATGTTGGTTTGACTCAAGTAACTGTTGACAATGGACTGAGTGGTTGAAAATTTCATGACTATGAACCAAAACAAGGCATCCACGCAGTTGCATTCATTAAGCAATTCAAACATGCGTTTCCGAACCATTATACAGAACGTGCTAAAATAGATATTTGCGTCAGCCACATGAGGGGTGAGGCACATATTTGGGGTATAAGTGTATCCAACAATTACACCAAGTATGAAGAATCTGAAACAGCATTTTTGAATAAATTTTGGTCGAAAGAAAAACAATGGGATGTAAAATCAAAAATTCTCACATTGCCGAATTACACAAGATATCACAGTACAATGCGTGAATTTATGCAAAGGCACTGGAACGACAATGCGTACTTGGATGATCCAGTTAAAGAAAAAGATCTGATGCTTAAATTAATACAGAAATTACCATTTTTGATGAGTGAGAAGTTAGTACTCACACCACAGTAACAATGGAAAAATTTGGAAATTTGTGATAAGTTCCTATGGGACCAAACTACTGAAGTCATCGGTCCATAGGCTTACGCACTACTTAAGGTAACTTAAACTAACTTACGCTAAGGGCAACACACACACCCATGCCCAAGGGAGGACTCGAACCTCCGACGAGGGGAGCCGTGAGAACCATGGTAAGGTGCCTGGATTATCATCCAGCACCAAGATGCTTTTGTATCTTTGGATGGATTATTTAAGAAAGAGGATGGTATTCATACAGTGGGATCAAAGCTTACAAGTAATGCTTTGGCATTCATGTTGCAGCAAATGCGATATGAACTTCATGGGTTATACATTGATTGTGCACGTAATGTTGGCTTAGCATTAACCCTTAAAATATATGTCTCATCTTCATCCCCGGATTTGAATGATTTACAGAATGCAGGATGGTTCATAGACGAGCCTGTGAGCAGAACAGCAGAAGAGTATTGCCGATTTACTGCATGCATACCTCTAAAAATGCTTATGGGGTGCTTTGGGGTAATGCTAAAAATTAGCTTATTCTGATATGAAGCGCAACGGATAGCAGTTCATACATTCGAGGAGTTCAAGAGGAGAATTAGATCGTCATCAAGAAAATTGTATGAATAAGACCACACATCACTGTGGCAGACGAAGAGTGTTTGGAGATTTTAAAAGTCCTGAGTATCAGTACATATTCCTATTAACGTTCTACTTATATGAGGTTTTTGAGTGTCCAGTGCGACTGACAGAGGGCAGACAAACATTGGCTATTAAAACCCCCGTGCAGCTGGAAACACCTAGATTCATAATTGCATTTCGGACCAATAGAAGGGGGAATTTAGCTAATGACTCCGCCGTGTTTGGCAGCTGTAACTTAACTAATGTCAGAACTCTATCCATACAACAATTTACGACTACAATGGGACCAGTAAAGATACAGACTAGCATCTGCCATTTGTGCAAGCTTCCATGCTTCTTACTACAAAGGTGTTGAAGAGGAGGGATGCCTGCTCACTACTCAGAAATTTGAGGAACTAGCACCAATCATTGTAATAGTCTGTTCTGAACATAATGAGAAAGTTAAATCTGGAACAATAGATGTACGAATCGAATTTGAATCTTCGTCAAATTTTCCAGAACACACTGCAAGATATGCTCTAGTTCTACAAGGCTGTGTGATTAACTGTTACCCACTTACTGGTGTTGTGCAGCGTGCAATATAAATTATCACGTGCTGTGTCATACAGAGAGCATTTCACAGTGGCAACTTGGAGTGTGAATGCCGCTGCTGTCATTCATGGTTTCTATGATGATAAGTGCAGACAATTCACGTATAAATATGTTGCATTCATAGTGTACACAGAGGATGCTGGCATAATAGAGACATTCCATGCAACCATAGCATCTCTGAAGTCTTTCAAGGATGTGAATGGTGCTAAACCACAGAGGAGTGAAAAGTGGTTAACACGCTTCTTCCATGAACTCCACTGTGACGATCCTGGTATACCTTATAAAAATATAGTGATGTCACTTTAAATATTCAATCGCTCTGCACCATCACCTACACCAAAGGGGAGGACAAAATCTCATGGATGCATGGTGTGGTGTCACCGCCAGACACCACACTTGCTAGGTGGTAGCCTTTCAATCGGCCGCGGTCCATTAGTATACGTCGGACCCGCGTGTCGCCACTGTCAGTGATTGCAGACCGAGCGCCGCCACACGGCAGGTCTAGAGAGACTTCCTAGCACTCGCCCCAGTTGTACAACCGACTTTGCTAGCGATGGTTCACTGACAAAATAAGCTCTCATTTGCCGAGACGATAGTTAGCATAGCCTTCAGCTATGTCATTTGCTACGACCATTACCAGTTACTATTGATAGTGTAATCATGTACCGTCGAGAGCGACGCTCATCATTAATGGATTAAAGTTAAGTATTCCACCAGCTACGTCCGTTTTCCTAAAGTCTAATTTCCTTGTCCTGTTCCAGACCTCACGCCAGCCTGCGTGAGCTAAAACGCGTGCCTTTCGGCTTCCTCTAGTACCCGGTGTTGGCTCTCCTGCCAACCCACAACACATGGAATCTTCAATCTTGCATCTATTCAAGACCTGCAATTCTACAGGTGCCCTTATATCCATCAAGCGAAGAAGAAGAAGTGTGAAAATGGTGTCATGTCTGCTTATGAAAATGTGAAATTACTTTTAAGTTGGATTAATAAAAGTAAATGAATTTTATACCTCGCATTCTGTGTTTTCCTTCTTTCTACCTAGCTCATATTTACATAATATGTAGCTTTGCCCAGATCCTATGTTGTTCAAGAACAGCTGATATAATTTCAGGCATGTTTGCTATATGCCTTTGGAAGCAGACACAATCACGTGCCGCTTTTTGTTCCTAAAAATCTATGTGTATAGGAAAATAGACGAAATTCCATGCAATGAATCCATATGTTTTCCCCCATCTCAAAAGTTACCTCCCTCACGCTTCAAATTAATACCTTGTGCCTCTTTCACAGCCTTTATATACCTTTTCTGGGGTAGGGATTTATATAATAACAACAAAGACATATGGTAACGAATAACAATTTATTCATTCAGACACAAATATTGAAGTAGTGATACAGCTTTACATTCACAAGTCCCTTTGTTTTTACCATATCCGAAGCAATACCATTTTAATTCACAGTTCTCATTTCTGTTTGAAACTGTTTTATTTACTGTTCTTGGTTTTTCAAATAATGGTATTGGTTGAATTTTTTTTTACTTTAGATTGCAGTACTGATTACAGGTATTGCAGAGGTACAGTTCCTCTTACACTAATACTATTACTATTACAAGTAAAATTCCAGCCAAACAAAAGGCTTAATTTATATGTGGAACTGGGTGGCTCTAAAGATTTTCCACCTCAAGCAGCTGAAATACTTTAATAATACAACGAACTGCATGACACTAATATTTTCATCCCAAATAGATGCAGTAAAATGAACTGGGTTTAGCTCACACTTAAAACTGTTGTGCCTTAGACAGCTAACGGTATGTGAAATTAAAAACCATTGTATTTACACATGCACTCATACTATCACACAAGGGCATGAAGTGCAAAAGAGAGAAATATGGTAAAACTGTTTTTTCTCCATTTACAGTTTTTTAACTATTTTATGTTTTTAACATTTTCATAATTTCATAACATTTTTCCAGCACATGGTGCTTGTATATTCATGGATACATAGTACACTGCTCATTAAGAAAAAAATAAACAGAATATATTTACACACAGGCATACATATTTACACAGGCATCCACACTCAAACACACTCACCAGTATACACACAGATACATACGCGATCACACAGGCAGGCACATCACACACCACACACATAGAAAATTTACACTATGATAAAAGAGCCATAATATTCAGCACAAGCTCTCATTCAGCCAGTCACTCATTCTCTCTCATTCACACTGTCTCATGCTTCAAGTAAATAGTGTGAGTCATCATAAATGGCTCTTTCATCATGATGACGTGACAATCCGCTTTTAGTTTGCAGCACAGTGTACACCTCATGGCCTCATGACCGAATATTGGTTTGCTGTACCATATGTGAAGATTTCGGCGGAGCACCATGAGTATCACCATACAAGCACTGCAAGTAGTCTTTGACCATGAGGACACATGATGCTGAGCATTGCACATCATTAACCTTCCACTGTGTGGCTCCATCTATTGCACAATATGCATACATTTTGGATCTTAGAACCACAAACTCCAAAATTCACAGTGCATTTGCCTCATCTTTCATTAAGCTGATAATCTTCTGGTTCTGAGGAATGATAGCATAAGGATTATCAGCTGAATATCCCAATGGGTCGAACTCATTACCATGACACCTAATTACGTCATGTGGATTTGTGTGCTTCACCCAATAGATGAAGCTATCTGTATACATATAAAGTAACGTTTTAGCAGACTCACACATATGGAGTTTCGAGATGTCCGATATATTTCATAATCTCTACTGAAACCTTCAACATCTTTACAGCAACAAAGTTCTCACTAAAAATAGTGACCCTTTAAAATTTGGTCTAGCAATGCATTTTCTTATGAGACAATGCCCCTCCCATTCAGCCCTAATCGAAACATAGTATTCTCTTTTTCCATTCAGCATTGTTTTACTGAAATCATTACTCACACCCACCCTCTTTTTGGTATTTAATTCAATACACTCCTTCAACAAGGGGGACTCATTGACAGAGATAGCATGGGTGACTATACCTAGCTCCATCCCTAAGCTGATAAACAGCTGGAGATTATGATAATGTCCCACAGTGGTCATTACTTTAGGGATATTGCTTCCTCGTGGATCTTGTTGTTCTGGACATAACGGCAAGTCAGTTGTCATTTCATGCATACTAACAGGGTATATGAGGTCTGCGTCCTCCACATACACTACATCAGAATCAGCTCTCAGACAGAATCTCACTAATTTATTTTCAGGCACCCACTGAGACCCACCAACTAGCAGTGGCTGCGTCATGGCGTGCCCATATAGGTTATTCACATCCAAATATAGAATATAAATTGAACCAAGAGATGCATTGAATCCTGCACCCATATGTGGATTACTTACCTTGATGTGTCTATGGACATACTGACAAGGTCCTCCACTCAAAGAAAAGAAGGATATCAGAAGTTCGATGCTGTGCCTTGTTTTCTTGAGCATTGCATCCCAGAACAACGCATATACTGTATAATAAAAGGCGGGGTGCAGACAGTACATGGCCATGCATACACTCGTGAACTTTACAAAAACATCCACAAGCAAGAATGAGATTTTCACTCTGCAGCGGAGTGTGCGCTGATATGAAACTTCCTGGCAGATTAAAATTGTGTGCCCGACCGAGACTCGAACTCGGGAACTTTGCCTTTCGCAGGCAAATGCTCTACCACCTGAGCTACCGAAGCACGACTCACGCCCTTTCAGGAGTGCTAGTTCTGCAAGGCTCGCAGGAGAGCTTCTGTAAAGTTTGGAAGGTAGGAGACGAGATACTGGCAGAAGTAAAGCTGTGAGTACCGGGCGTGAGGCGTGCTTCGGTAGCTCAGGTGGTAGAGCACTTGCCCGCGAAAGGCAAAGGTCCCGAGTTCGAGTCTCGGTCGGGCACACAGTTTTAATCTGCCAGGAAGTTTCATATCAGCGCACACTCCGCTGCAGAGTGAAAATCTCATTCTGGAAACAACCCCCAGGCTGTGGCTAATCCATGTCTCCGCTGTATCCTTTCTTTCAGGAGTGCTAGTTCTGCAAGGTTCGCAGGAGAGCTTCTGTAAAGTTTGGAAGGTATGAGACGAGATACTGGCAGAAGTAAAGCTGTGAGTACCGGGCGTGAGTCGTGCTTCGGTAGTCAGATGGTAGAGCACTTGCCCGCGAAAGGCAAAGGTCCCGAGTTCGAGTCTCGGTCGGGCACACAGTTTTAATCTGCCAGGAAGTTTCATCCACAAGCAAGCCTATGTTGATCTCTATAGGATAGTCTTGCATATTCACCCAATTGGGAATGTTAAATTTCCGCCTGACATTCACAGCATGCTCATAATCTGCACTAGTTATGGCATCACCTCTGAGAGTACTGGTAAATGCAGCCTGATTTCGTAGAGTTTTGCCTTATTATTGAGATATGCACAGTGGAAAGCTCCATTCCTAGTCACAAGCTGAAAGTTTTCCTCATCAGGGTATGCAAGTTGGTACAGTGGCACATGTGGTATGTGCTTTTGGGTGAAGGTGGTATGTGAGGCTGAGGGGTTCCCTTCACAGCAGGTGTCAGGGGCAAGAAACCCTCAAAGTCAATGTATACAACAAACAGATATCGTTCCTCATGCTGAGCATTCGTGATTTTAATGAAATTGTTTTCTTTTGTAGGCATAACAACACATAGTGGTTCCTTGGGTTCACAGTCCCTCAGATGCCTTTTTAAATAATTTTCTTCTGAAGAGGTATTTAGATACCTGAAGCAAAGGTATTTTCTAAGTTGTTGTTTCGACAATTGGCTGTAAAGGAGGCAGAAGACATCCGTGATCCATACGTAACGCTGATTATCACCTTCATAGAAGAGCAGCACATTTACATGAAGATCAAACTCACCTGCATATTTCGGAAAATGGAGTGGCCCAATGACAGTATGCTTGTCCTTCTCATCTCACTTGCTTTTCTGCTTCTCCAGGCCGTAAACATGAAGTGATATTAAACGATTTTGTGCCTCAAATTTTGGTATGTCCTGAATCTTTACTAGGAATTCAATACCATCAAAGTTATTACCCCCAGGGTCGTATTTTTGCGCACATGGTAATTTCTCTAGCAAGGCAGGTTTGGCCATGCAAAACAAGCACTATGCTTTTCATTTTGGATATTAGTACAGACCCGCTTGTTCTAATGCCCTTAGGCAGTTTGATATAACTGGACCCTTCATTTAATGGATGATAGACATGAGTATAGATGTTGGGTTGTGATATTTGGCTGAGTGCTTTAAATGAACCTCCTACTTCCATCTCGGAAAACCTGTCCAGTATAGCAACCAAGGTGTATTGACAATACCACTCGGCAATTAATGTTCTCTGAGATATAATGCCACTATCACCTAAGATGTAGCGCAGGCTTTTTTCCTCAGCAGCACACTGCTTTTTTTGGAGGGGGGGGGGGGGGCGGTGAGTAAGCTTGCAACAGAGTACTGTATTACATCTAATGGCATTAAATCTCGAATCATGTAGGGCTTTGAAGAGCTCTCCCTCCAGCACCAGGAGGCATGCTTCTAGAATCCTGACTGGGTCGCGATATCTCTCGCCAAGATTCTCAATTCTAGTGAATGATGACTCCAATAATCTGTTTTCCTTCACTGTTAGGGTGGGAGACAGTCCTCCACTTGCCACAGGTTCATTATCATTAACACTACAACTAGGAGACGACTGTGTCCACTCGTTGAAGGAGGTGTCTTCTGGGGTGAGGGGTGTGTACCGAGGAACACATATCTTTCGCTTTCAGCGAGGACAAACAGTCAGAGCCAGAGTAGGGGGGGAGCACCAAGGCTGTGGAGAGGGCGCTTGGTGATACTGCTGCCTCCTGGTGCCTTCAGCACTACCAGTCTGGTGGTGGGAGGTCGTTGCTCTGACTGAACCATTCATGGATGCTAGAGGGTATATAATAGTGTGGGGGCCAACACTGCAGCGGTCACAGTTGCTTCCACTGTCTCTCACCCAGCCATGAGTAGTGCTTTGCAAGGCAGTGCACACCACTCGGGTGTGTGTCTGATTCCTGCCCCCACAGCCACCCCTCTAGTTGCTCATGCCACAGCAAGCTGTTGTGGTTGCGGTGTTGGTGCCACCTCTGTAACATATGAATAATGGGAAAAAAATTAAATACAATTCTCAAGATTTTTTCTATACTGTAAATAAATAATAACAATTAAATATACATCAGCATTCCAGAATAATAACTATTTGCTGTAATGATAAAGGTTTGCATTGTAACCTCCCCCTCACTTATCGCCCTTAATGACAGTGAAAAATTAAACTGCATGCACCTAATGGAAATTTGGGAAAAGCAATCGTCACCGAAGTTAATTTGTCGGTAAAGAGGGAGGAAAGGGTTACATCTAAATGAAAGGAAAAATGCAAATGAAATTGGTGGAAATTAATTTTGAGAAAAAGGTAAAATTAATAAAGAAAGTAAATGTGCGGTCGTTACGTTAACAATTAATTGGCGTTAATTAGATATTTGAGATTTGGGGAAAATTACAGCCGCCAGTCCTATGGACAACTACTATAATAACTGAAAATGAAAGATTAATGCACATATAATTAGCACTAAAAGCGTGGCAACTGAAGGTTGACACGTGTTGTGTGAAAACTGAATGTTTGTCAGAAGTAATAAATTTCGCTGCACTCTGACTTAATTTAGCAAAAGAATTAATAAAACCGGAAAATTGAAAGTTAATTTAGTGACTGAAATTAATAGTGAGCTTTGTTTCTGAAGCACTACGAAATTCAATAAAATAAGGTTAGTCTTGGGCTACCTCAACAAACATTTCAAAAACTACTTGAATCTACGCAATTTAGAAATAAGAGATTTAACTTTGGACTTGAATTAAATGATTCTGAACAGTTAACAATAGTAAAATTTAGTACGTACCAAGCTGAGCTGCAGTCACAGGTAAGCTAAAATATGGTAACAAAACTCGCACTCTTAATTTGTGCTTGTGTACTCTAAATATTGTTGCCAGCTATGAATACTTTAACTGAACTTTGAAATTAAAGCAGTGAAATGGAATGATATTATTTTAATGCTGGCGTTTGAATTTCAACGACACTCGGGTTCATTCCGGAAAAGTAAGGGACCCTGCTTGGTAATGCAATTGGGACAATGAGCAAAAAAGGTTCGTGCTACCTTGCTGTAATTTTGTGAGGCAAATTGAACACTTTGAAAAGTTGAGATCTGCCATACAGTTCTAAAACTTTACGTGCTTCCAGTCTTCCTTGTTGGTTGATTGAAGGTTTGAAGCCGTCGATCGAGGAGGTGGCGACAGTCACTCATTGTCGGCCGTCGCTGTTGCAGAAGCTGGATGTTGGTGCGCCTTCTTCTCGACACGGTCACCAGGCGAAACGGGCTCTTGATGTGCGCCAGCTAATGCTTCCCGTCCGCGACACCGTGTCAAAAACTAGCATAGCAAGTCGAGCGCAATTACACGCTGCCAAACCCCGAAAGCGCGGGAACTCGCGGAAGCGTCACACAACACACCTGCTCCACCGCTCTACTCCAGCCAGACTCTGCACTGCCCGCGTTCCACGCGGCAGAGCCAACACTACCAAAGTTCCTAAACACTTTGGTTCTACACACGACCTATCGATGTAATCGTTCGATAGCATAGTTTTCCCTAGGCAAGACCCAGCGCAAAAATACAAATAATATTTACAAAACAAACCAATTATAAATCGACATATATATACAAATTACAATATATAAAGACACAGAAATGTCATATCTTCATGTAACAAAATAAGGAAAAAAATTTATAGTACAATAGATGGAAATAGGAGGATATGCATTTCCGGCTTTACAGCATTATAACCACATTTTACACTCTGGGTTCCAGGATAGAGCAGTTCAGTCGATCTTTCTGCTAGTTCTCCAACCCAATCAAAAATTTCCTCCTCCTCATACAAAAGGGCGAGATGGCACTACCTTTTAGCAGCCACCATCTTATGCACCCACTCCGGCATTTCACCCTCACAAGAATTGTTGTTGTGGAGCCACTGATCCACCTCACAGAAGTCATCTACAACAAGACACCGATTATAAGAAACAACAACAAAAGAAACTGGTACTGAATTTGGCTACATCAAGATAATAATTATACATAACAACAAAACAAATAAAAATTTCATACCAGACGGAAGTGATGACTCTGGTCATCATTCTCGATGCATATCCCTGCTAGATTCTCATCCTTCTCTTGCTCCATAGCAACATCTACAACATCGAAGACTATACGCCTCACACAATTTTATACAACGAAAAAAAAGTCTAACGGCAATATATTACAAATGTATTTATGTTCTTGCTCCAATTCAGCCTCTAGCAGCTGTTCAACGTCAGTCAGCTGCCGCTCTAATTTTACAAGCACTTCTTATGATTCGAATACATCAAGAGCTGTTTCCTGAACAAGTAAACTATCACACAGAATTAGGAGATGTATTTACATGATGGTAGTATAGCCTCATCGACTTGTTGGTGCTGCTGAGTTTCACCATGCAGCTGCTGCTGCTCTTATAGTAGAACAACAGTAGAAATGTTATAAGCGGTTGTTACGATCTTAGTACTTTAAGAGATGTTTTCTGAACATGTAAACTGTCACACACAGAATTTCAAGATGAACTTACATGGTGATAGCATAACCTCTTCAGCTTGCTGATGCTAGCGACTTTCAGCTGACATACTAATTCATGAAGCCTTTCGGAAATGAATGCTACAACAGCAGGAAAAAAAGAACTTTTGTAACCACTTGTTACAAAAATGTATCACGACTCTAAAAATTAGAATAATTTGCTAGAAAATTTTATAACTGCCACAATTTGAAATCATATTTTTTTTTACAAACACTTACATGGCAAATGCCCCAAGTTCGGCTGTTTCCCATCACCACTGCCACAGGAATGCTACTAGCTGGCCATTTCATGTTCCGAGAATCGCAAGGACTCAGCTAGGCACTTCAAAGACTGATGATGGTTGTGGGGAGGGAGTAATTTGGGCTATATATCCCTCCAGACTCCACCCTTTAGTTTGCAGAGAACCACTAGAAACTCAGAATGCCATACCAGCAAGTTAAAACTTGCCTTCTTTCTTTCGTCAAACAGCCTTGCGTAGGTGGCTGAGAAACATAACACTGCTGTGAGGCAGAAAAAAATTTTGAGACAAACAGATAAAGTAACTTTTGAAAAAATCCTTTGTTTGTGGGCAAGTGACTTAATGAGGCTTGAAACTTGGACACAGCTGCTATGTTTAGAAAAACAGCCTTTTTTTCATTATGGGGCAAACAGCCAGCATACACTTTCGACATCAGCTGAATCCATCGAAATAAAGTTGTTGTTCGCTCGGGCACAGTTATGAGTTGGAAAGGCTAACCTTCGAAAACAAATCTATTGTTCATGTTAGATGGCAACCGCCGTGCGCTTCGGGAACGGCACCACACATTACCATCCTGTACCGATTTCTCTTTGACCGCTGGCCTGCTGCTGAACATATGCTGACTCCCCTGTGGCGATGAGTAATAGCGGACTGCGAGGACGCTGTCTAGTGTGGGAGGGTGGGGGGAGGAGGCATTGTGTGTGGTCTGATAACGAGGCACGTGCAGTCTGACCTGGGGGTGGCTCCAATGGTTCCGCTTCAGGGTGCCAGATACCAAGCCAAGCGGCGCATGTCGGACCTCGTGCGACTCATCATTCAGCAGCAGACCACCTTGCAAGCCAGACCCCTCGCCGGACAGTCATGACTGCGGTGCAAGGTGTGCTGCGTCTTAAATACACATGCAACAGCCGGTAGAGCGCCCGAAGTATACAACGCCGTCGGAAGATAAATAAGACTACACCTGTCATACGAAATGCAAATTACGACCTCTCCAGTGCATAATTCCCCGGTTTGCCGTTCTCTGAATTTTTTTCCATTTCGGCCACCTATAGCCGCTTCATAAAAAATTTCTATCAAAAATTTCTATCAAAAATTTCTGTTAATATTACGTTTTCAGAATTGACAGTTGGATTTTAAAGCGAAAATTCGATTTTACCAAGAAAATTCAGAATTCCCGACAGTAGGGTAGATGGGGAAAGGGGAGGGGTAGCGGAGGGGGCAGGGATCCACATACCGGAGGGGAAAACACATGACGTCATCTGGGGCTGGGTGTAGTGAGGTTGTGGGTAATTAAGTGATTAGTGTAATTAATTTGCACATCAGTTTGATATCAAAAGTGCCCCATGCCGCCATCTCTCTTCTATTTTTGTGTATTCATAAACGGTGAGTAATATTCGCATCTTTGTTGTGACCAGATACATGATTATTGATTACAGGTATTGAGGAATAATTTTAGTTTTCAAACCGTTCAGGGAAAGGAAATGCGTAAGTTTGTCAGTGTATGAATCTTCATTTTCAGAATACACACACATTTAAAAAAGTTTTGCATCACCTCGGTTCTGAGAGTTCCGGAACTTGTACAGAAAATTGGAATAGCGATCAACATAAACATCATTTCCGCCCCCTTTATTGCTCATGAAAACCACACATAGCATGTTGTACCACCATACAGCGAGACCTTCAGAGGTGGTGGTCCTGACTGCTGTACACACCGGTACCTCTAATACCCAATAGTACGTCTTCTTGCATTGATGCATGCCTGTATTCGTCGTGGCATACTATCCACAAGTTCATCAATGCACTGTTCGTCCAGATTGCTCCACTCTTCAACGGCGATTCGGCGTAGATCCCTCAGAATGGTTGGTGGGTCACGTCGTTCATAAACGGCCCTTTTCAATCTATCCCAGCCATGTTCGACGCCTTCCAAGACCACCAGTGGCGTAGGTCGCCCCCTTCCCCTAAAACAGCAGGGAACCTCCACCTGCTGCACTCGCTGGACAGTGTGTCTAAGGCGTTCAACCTGACCGGGTTGCCTCCAAACACGTCTCCGACGATTGTCTAGTTGAAGGCGTATGTGACACTCGTCGGTGAAGAGAACCTGATGCCAATCCTGAGAGGTCGATTCGGCACGTTGTTGGGCCCATCTGTACCGTACTGCACGGTGTTGTGGTTGTAAAGATGGACCTCGCCAAGGACGTCGGGAGTGAAGCTACGCATCATGCAGCCTATTGTGCACACTTTGAGTCGTAACACGACGCCCTGTGGGTGCACGAAAAGCATTATTCAACATGGTGGTGTAGTTGTCAGGGTTCCTCCGAGTCATAATCCGTAGGTCATGGCACAAAGTAACAATGCGGACGCGATCGAACCGCGGTATTGACCGTCAAGGCATGGTTGAACTACAGACAACACTAGCCGTGTACCTCCTTCTGTGGAATGACTGTAACTGATCGGCTGCCGGACCCCCTCCGTCTAATATACATTGCTCAAGCATGGTTGTTTACATCTTTGGGGGTGTTTAGTGACATCTCTGAACAGTCAAAGGGACTGTGTTTGTGATACAACATCCACAGTCAACGTCTATCTTCAAGAGTTCTGGGAATTATGCGTAACTTTTTTTGATGTGTGTAGTATATTAAAAGTTTTCATTGGTTACTTTCATTTTTTGCACCGCTTAAGGCTTGTCGATCAGACCTTCCACATCAGTCAGACTATATAAAGAAAACATAGGAATAGTTGCAACAGTAGTTATGATCATGCATTGCACTCTGCATGTATTGCAGTATCTGTGTTGATTTATTTTAGCGTGTTGCTGGTCATGCAGCTGCAGTGGCAAGACGAGGTAAGCTGTTTGATAAGTACGGGAGCATTGCAGTATAATTGCTGGGAGACATTAGAAAATATTTTAAGATTCGCAGTCAGATACTAGAGAACAGAGTTTTCGTGATTTGTAGAAACAGTAATTAATTTCTATTTTTTGTTCTCTATCAGAATACTGAGATGTAGGAATAAGGGTTGTACGGCTACATGTCAGATTTTATGACAACGATAAAAATGTTTCACTGGACTGCCTAGCAGTTTTAGAGAAAAAGTATAGGTAACGATAATACTGTCAGAATTGAGCTTTACTCATTTACGTAGGTCTTTCACCAGGCCAGTAACAATTACAATTACTGATTGTTTCAAACTAACAACTTTCATCAATTTTTGATAAACTAATAACTTTTACCTGTCGACCTGTCTGCTAGGATTTTGTTTCGTTGGATGATTTCACACTTATAGATGCTTCGTCTTGCTACTGCATTTGCAAAATTTTATGTAACAGCAGTTGATCAGTAGCTGTTGCATAGCATTTTTGTTACTTGCAAGTTTTCCACATTAATTCAAAATTTTTTATTTCAGCAATTTTATGGTTCAGAACTTGTGTATTTATTCCATACTTGTGAGGTTAACAGTTTTATGTTATATTTTTTGTATATTTGTGCCACTTTCATAATTGCTACAAGGACAGTGAATATTAGAGCACAGGCAGGAATGGAAGAGACTATAGAAGCAGCTCCAAACGAGGTTTTGGAAAATTTGAGACGTAGTGCAGAAAATGAACTTTAGGGACTACACGCAATTCGAAAGATCAAGATACAGTGACACAATCCGAGTTCGTAATGAGAGATTCAGGTATAGCTTCTGCTTCTACAGAGCAAAGTAATTTTGTCTACCCCTCTTTAAGTAATAATGTTGCACAATTAACACTAACCCAACTTGATGAGGTCAGAAATTCAATAATCAAATTAGAGTATTTGATAACAAGTTTAAAAAATCTAATGACGAACTTCGTGGAGGGATCAAAGAATATAGTAACAAAAAGGAAAAGAACTTCAAATTGTTTAGGTACGAGATAAATGACAATTTAAATCGTAAATTCGAGTAAAGGTCAGAGCGGTTGAAAAGTCAGGTACGCGAGGAACTCAAGACTGATATTGATTATTTTAGTCCAGACTTGACCACGTACAGTCTGCTGATATTATTGAGTTGAGACAACAAGAATTGCAAGAAGAGGAATTAGCACAGACATTTTCAAGTGATTACAATTACATGCTAACAACGACGTTTCAAAGACGCAAACATAGTTGATCATAGTTGCAAATAGAGTCGAAGAATTAGTGATGCAAACGAACAATAAGGAAATAAAAGGTGTGACGACACTCCGCCGATTCCGTGCTCTGATACCGAAAAATTTCAGTCTCTGTAACGGTCTGGAGAAGGGCAGATAACTATTAATCAGCAAAATAAACGTGACGTGATAAAGAGATAGGAACCGCTTGCTAGAATCGAAGAGAACATCGGTCGTGACAACGATACCAGTAGGTTCAATAATTATCATGTAATTACAATGAAATGAATACCCTTAGCTGCATACAGGCGTTGATATAAGTCAACGGGGACATTTGAAAATGTGTGCCCCGACGGGGACTCGAACCCGGGATCTCCCGTTTACAAGGCAGACGCTCCATCCAGCTGAGGCACCAAGGTCATAGATGATAGTGCGACTGCAGGGACTTATCTCTGGCACGCCTCCCGTCAGACCCACATCCGTAACTGTCATACTGATCATTTCGAGATTCATTCTCAAAAGCGTCAGCCGTATTTTATTCCGAGTCGTTCCAAAAGATATTAAACATCCTCTTGCTTCAATACAGAAAAATGTGAGAAATAATGAGAGAAATGAATGACACCTGTACGTTGATGGTATCTTTACTGTGGTATCATATCACCCCAAAGGCGATGAAGTTGGCAATGGAACTGCAAGTTTCCGTCAGATGCCGATATCGGTTGTGCGAGGTCCAGCAGATCCAATGGAGGACACCCACTGAGCCACGCCTCCAGCAGCTCTGTACCACGACTGCCTTTTGCCGCTGTGATACAGGACGGCTGGCGGCAGCCAGACAGCCCACTCCGGTGGTTTCAAGTAGGCTTTCGTATTGCTTCTGCTTCGATATATTGGCTTCAATAATGTTTCTCTAGCATTTCCGATAGTTGTTGAACATTGTTTCCATAATTACGTCACCTTTCTTTGTGACTGATGACGCATGGTACCAGAGAACGTTTTATATATCTCATGGTGTTTGGTTTCGGGCTATTTGTCTGAAATAACGCTGTAAACCGAAGATGTTAACATCAGAAATATTGTCGATGTCGTTAGGTGTTAGTCCCTCACAGTTGGATGAAGATTTCTCCCAACTGCTTCACTACATCGGCGTTGATGACGGTCCCACATATGACTTTAGTTTAGGTCTGGAGGAGAAATCTGCCAGTTTCCTATTACTTTCGCGCTTCTGATACCTCTGTAAAGCTGATAACTCATCTACTAATTGATATCCCTTAAGCTGAGTGCGCAACCAGTATGACTCCAGTGTAAATGTGCTGAAAATATTCCCCTACTTACAAAATTTTGCCCCATGAATCAACAGCAACACATTCCGACTTTCGTAAGTGAAATATTAGGTAGTCAGTACAGAATATATTAAGGTAGGCTCTAACAGTGTTACTTTAATACAAAATTATAACCAAAATTGTTCAAGCATTGTAAGCTAACCACATGTATAGACGTTTCTCTAATAGAGAAAACGCCCGCCTTGCAAGTGTAGACTGCACATGCCCGACATCTGATAACAAGAAGCATAAATCTCAAGAGAATTAACGCTAGATGTACTCAAAGCTGCAGCACTTGTCTCGAAGTTCTCTACGACTCAAAACTATCTAATGTTGGCTGAAAGTTGTATGCAAAGAAGGAAGATGCTACATCTGCCGAAAGCAGTTTCTCGTTATACTGTGTTCTGTGGAAGGCAGAGTGTTTTCAGTGAGTTGTGGTAGCATCAACTATGAATATGTATATAAACTGAGCATAAATGTCGTACGGTTTAGAAGCGTTTAGGGGAAGAAAAATAATATAATATGTGTTTGAATTTAATTCACTTAATTTATTATTCAAGAAGTAAACAGGAAAGTCCACAAAAAAGGATACATACATTCTCCATCAGACCATGCGGAAATAAAAAACCACATGTTATCAAAAAACAACAAAGACTTGACCCCATATGTTTTCCAACCGCGCAATAGTATTAAATGAGCGGTAAAGTAACGTGAAAGACGACGTATATTCACGAATCAGTTAATGAAAACCGATACTGATATGGGCCATTCGAATCCTGACGGGTTTGTCACCTAAGTGGCCGGCTGTGCTTTGTCATCAAAGTACAGCATGTATATATGTTCCACAATACAGGAAATGGGAGTTCCCCAGTAGACGAGAACAGTGAGTAGATAGACTTTGGCCCACACCAGTGACTTGCAACTTGCGTAGTGGGAAATAACTTGAAAGACGTTTCTAAGAGAAGTCAAAGTCTTGAAGAAAAGTTATCCTTAAATGTGTCAGATTCTTATAAAGGAACTTGAGATTCGGATAGGGTTATCACGCCTTCATCAGTTACGTAGTCAGGTCTAGCATATCGACTATGGATTTAAGTGGGGTCTGATCACTGCCAGGCCCTCATGTGGCACTGTGAGCAGCAAGGAAATGGGTAGGAAGATATATGCTACGAAAAGGAAGTTATTTGCAGCTCAGTATGAGTTTTACGCTGAACAGTAAAAGAAGTCGATAGAAAAATTATAACAATTGTCATGTCACTGTCCATCTTCCATTGTTGTGTAACACCTACAAGACAAAGCCCCAGCAACCCTGAGATGGTACAATATATTTCATCTCTGCAAATGATAGAACAGAGGCAGCCCAGGTAAAACACTTGAGGATCTGTAAATGATGCTCTTGACATGCCTCCATTGTAAAACACATGGCCGATTTCCTGAAGCATTCTTATCCAATCTGAGCTTTGTTCCGTCTGTAGCGCCTTCATCAACAGGATGTTAAACCACAATATTCTGTTATTTATGCCCGTGACGAGACACGGAGCACAACAGGATGCGTGCGACCAAGACTTCGGTCTGCATGAAACATTTGCTGCCGGCCATACCAAACCAACGACGACAAACGAAGAATATCGCCAATAAACGGTAGGAAGAAACGATAAAATGACTTTATGTGTTGTTTAGCTATTAATATAACAAAAGGCTGTCCACAGTTTTGGGTTATAGCACAGGAATACCTACCACAGAACAAAGTAGCGGTAACGTCAGCGGATTGCTAGCATTTGCAGGTGACGTGCTGCTCACTGTAAGCGGTGTCTCCAGAGGAATGATACAATACAAATGTAGTGCAGTGCTCCATGATCTTGAAGAGTGGTGCAGAACTGTCAAATTGTCCCTGGCACTTCAGAGAACCACGTATCTCCACCTGAAAGGAAACGTAGCAAGAAATCCTTAGATAAAATTAAACGATGTAACTGTTAGAACAAACGCAATAACGATTTATCTAGGACTACTCATGGCTGAACGTCGTAACTTCGCACATCACAGAGAGAGATGACAGCCAGAAAAGGTACTAACATGCTGAACAAAGCAATAACCATCGCAGATAGGCAATTTCGCCTTTCCTTCAACAGAATCAAAGGATACCAATAACCTGCATATTGGCATCAGTCGAAGGTTATGGCGTGAGCCTTTGAACTCATAAAATACCGCTTGAGAAGCCAGCTTCATTAGTCAGAAGAGTTCAACGAGGAGTGCTGCTAAGATAAAGGACGGTTACAGCACCACCCCGAATGATGCGTTGTCAGCTACTCTAGGAATATGTCTACTTGATTTGGAAACTATGAAAAGGGGATTACTTTATTTGTTAAAGAAAAGCAGTCAAATGGAAGTACGAAAGATACATCGAACTGAGGCCAGTACAAGAGAGTTAATACAAAACGCATATTGCAACTGTGGGAAAATGAATGGAACTCTTCAGGCGCCGGAAGGAAGACATACGAATTTCTCGCTAGCATCAGCTAGAATCTAAAAATTAGATTTTTTCAACCGTCGAATGAACTGAGGCATTACCTGAATGGTCATGGTCGGTATGCTAGGTACCTGAACAAAATGAAAAGGTAAATTAATGATAACTGCTCCTGGGGCTATGTGGGCACGTCGGAACACATATTGTGGGATTGTGAGCTCTACGAAGATGATGGATCCCAGAGCAGCTCTGAGGAACGAGTCAGCCTGACACATCGCGAACAAAAATGCAGCCGCGGTATCGAAAAAGGTCAAAGAAGGCCTCACAAGGGACTAATCACATGGCTGTGTGCTACCATCCTGGCCAGACGATACATTCTAAAGATGGACAAGAGACAACCGAGGTCAGTGTCTACTGAAAGAAATGGTTTATCACGACTGCACATTGAGCTGGTGAAAATGGATCACGGAAGTGTGTAGTCTAACACATTACAGTAAAATGTGGTATCGCAAGTAAAGTGGAAACGCTGCTGACGCTGCCCAAATCCAAGGAATCCAACAGACAGTGCCGTTGACGGGGCATTATGAGGGCGGATCCAGCAGCAGAAACAAATACGAACAGTTTAGATACACCCTAATAAATGAACAGAAACGGAAGAGAATCTGTAACACTATAGAAGTGGTGATAGTTGGGTAGTTGGTTAAAGTTTTTGTAGAGGTAGAGAATAATCCTAATAGTTGCATTTTTTTGTAGAATCAGCGTTTTTTTAAAAATACGGGGGTTGGAACTTCAATAGTGGCAACTATTAATTTACAGCTCGTACAAAAAAGAAACGTGTTTCAAAGTTTTACTGACCTTCAGAGTAGTCACCAGCATTGTGTATAACCCGTTGCCAGCGATGTGGAAGTCGTAGGATACTCTTAGCAGTGCCAGTTGTGTTGACAAAATGGTTCAAATGGCTATGAGCACTATGGGACTTAACATCTGAGATCATCAGTCCCTAGAACATAGAACTACTTAAACCTAACTAAACTAAGGACATCACACACATCCATGCCCGAGGCAGGATTCGAATCTGCGACCGTAGAGGTCGCGCGGTTCCAGACTGAAGCGCCTAGAACCGCTCGGCCACTCCGGCCGACTTGTGTTGACAGTTAGAGTGGAGCGGGCTATTGCCCGACGAATTTGTAGCAGTTCTGAAGCGAATGCCGTGAAGTGTTTCCTTCAGTTTAGAAATCAAGTTGAATTTACGAGGGCTTAAGTCAGGGGAGTGCAGTGGTGGTATAGCACTTAGCAGCCCCATCAGTCAAACAAATCAGTAACAGTTCGCACTTTACGTACTTGAGCATTGTCCTGCAAAATGATGGTCAGGTCCTGCAGAAAGTGTCATCACTTCTGTCTCTATGCTGTTCAGTTTTGGAACACAGCCTACGACCAGCTTACAAACAGAAGTGATAACACTTTCTGCAGGACCTGACCATCATTTTGTAGGACAATGCTCAAGCACATACAGTGCAAGCTGTTACTGATTGGTTTGACTGATGGGGCTGCTAAGTGTTATATCACCTACTGCACTCCCCTGACTCAAGCCTTCGGGAGTTGAACTTGATTTCTAAACTGAAGGAAACACTTGACGGCCTTCGCCTCAGAACTGTTACAATAGGCCGCGACGCTCGAACTGTCAACACAACTGGCACTGCTAAGAGTATCCTACGGCTTCCAAAGCCCGCTGTCAACGGGTTATACACAACGTTGGTGACTACTTTGAAGGTCCTTAAAACTCTGAAACACGAATCTATTTTGCACGAGCTGTGAATAAATAGTTGCCATTATTAAGGTTCCAAACCTCGTATTTATGAGTGGCAGAAACGAATTATTATACTTACATTTCTTACTATCAATAAAAAAATGTGACTCTATGGCCAGTGTTAGCATTCTAGATAATTGGCTCTAATGTGAAGAACAAATAAATATGAATATTACCCTATGGGTTCAGAGCAAGAAATCTCTCTGCGAAAGTCGAAATTATCACTGAAAGACAACACCGCTCGTAAATGTTGAAATCCTTTATTTTACATCTCGATTACGGTCGCTATGTGACCATCTTCGGTGCAAATTACTCGAATATTGTAAGCCCATATCACAATAGAGCAACATTTTCTATGAGATGTAACATGTATTGGATGATTGCTTCCTACAGATATCTTCACTTTTAATGCATTCAATAACCTTTAAATTTACAGAAGAGCTTATCTTGTAACCTTAGCATCTGTAGATCCAACCTGCAATTGCTAAGGTGACAAGATAGTCGCTTCCGTAAATTTAAAAATTATTGTATGCAGTAAAAGTGAAGATAACTGTCGCAAGTAATCATCACAGTACATGTTAGATCTCATAGAAAATGTTATGCTGGTTCGAATAATTTGCGTTTCAGATGGTCACGCAGTGACCGAAATCGATCTACAAAATAAAGGATTTCAATATTTGCGACCGATGCTGCCATTTACCCAAAATATATTGACAATACTACGGTCGTGGTGCACACGGTTCCCAATGAAGTTAGTCATCTCTAAAAGTGATCAGTCTGAAGGTGTAATGAAGGAACTAGCTGCTGCCGATGACTTGTTCTACGGGATATGAAATACGATGCAGAAGCTGAGGTTTGTGGTGTTTCAGTGGTAGACGAACGTAAAGCAGAGAGGTGCGCTGGCGATGAGTGTCTCTGTGAACTTCATGAACTGACACACCCCACCTTGGAAGGTAACTGTTATTTTGCGGCTTCATTGAAGTACACAATATTCTGATTCATGGCCGTTTTTCAGACAGATCACTATTCGACCAGAAAGATTTAGCGACAAACTGTTAAATTTCCATAAGCACAACATAGGTTCCACATACGTGTTTCTCAAGGAAACTAAGTACCATTAGCAAAGAACTGTGCAAGACTAATGAGTCCAATCTTGTAGACGAATACTCGTGCAGTGCAAATGTCTCTGCAATTTGTACAATATGA
Organism: Schistocerca piceifrons; assembly: GCF_021461385.2. Lineage (NCBI taxonomy): Eukaryota > Metazoa > Arthropoda > Insecta > Orthoptera > Acrididae > Schistocerca > Schistocerca piceifrons. Next base: position 586,676,381 of record NC_060140.1, on the reverse strand, counting down.
ACATAAGTATCACCTAATATAAACACCCAAGTAAATGAAATTTTTTATCGTAACTATTATCGACGTAGAGGTGTGATCTGGAATGGAAAGAAGGAGAAAGTCTTCATTTAACATCTCGTCAACATCGAGCTCGTTAGACACGGAGCACAAGGCCGGATGGTGTCAAGAATGGGAGAGGAAATCGGCCGTGCCTTTCAGAGGAACCATCCCGCCGTTTGTCTGGGGCTGTTTAGGAAAATCACGGAAAAATCTAAATATAGATGGCCAGAAACGGGTTTGAACCGTCGTCCTCTCGAATGCGAGTCCAATGAGGACGACAGTTTGATCTGATTTTGTGGTTGCCGGTGCAACTACGTTCAACTACAGACTATAAGGTTAATACTTACCGTGGAGCTGAAAATATTACATAAGACAAAGTACAATGTTTGGCAATACAAAGCGTGTCAGTTTCTTGTGAAAGGAAAGTCGTTAAATGCAAGAAAGAACCGTGTGAAAGCCAATACTGGTAGAAAATAAGCAATATCACTTTGTTATACGACTACATAAAGAAAAATTTATTTTAGTGAATAGACTGCTAATACTTTCGTAAAGGCGAACTAATATTCGAGTGCCGGCCGTTGTGGGCGAGCGGCTCTAGGCGCTTCAGCCTGGAACGGCGCGACCGCTACCTGCCTGCCTCGGGCATGGATGTGTGTGATGTCCTCAGGTTAGTTAGGTTTAAGTAGTTCTAAGTTCTAGGTGACTGATGACCTCAGATCCATTTGAACCATTTGAATATTCGACTAATATGATTACATGATGGGCTATACTAAATGGATGACAGCAGACCATCTCAAATGCTACAGAAAAGCCGTAAAATTCATAATTTTGCGACATAAGGAGAGACTCTGCTTACTTACAGTTAAGATAGAGAGGAACTGATTTACACGAGGGCTCGTGGGTGTGAGAAGCACAACTGCATATCTTTATCCTCGTTGAGCCATATTTTCAAAAGCAAGACAAATGAAAATTGTGTTCCATTAAAATTTTAAGACACATTAGATGCGAGAAATTAATCTCCGTAACAAATAATTCAAAGTATACTATGTTTTACAAGAAACGTTATCGAAACAGTGGCTTAAGCCAAGAGCACGTAGCGACATCACCGAAATATGTTCAGTAGTATGACGAATCACAGACAAGCGTCCAAACCAAACAGAATCCAGTAGTCAAGTGTGTCTTCCACCTTGGCCACACTCTTATAACTCATCTTACTGGTCCTTGCAAGACAAAACCCTTGAGGTACACAAGATATACCACGTGCAGCCTCACACAGATAATGAAACGGCGGTGAAACTTGTGTGGCCTCAAAATCCCGTAAGTGGGCTACTGTGTACCGTCGACAATATGAAAGGCGTCTTGGTGTCATTGTAGTGGTAAACTTAGCTGTTATGGTTATAAGACATCTTCCACTAAGTTATGTCACAAACATAATGTCTTACTGAAGTATGTAAATAAAAGATAACAATTAAATTTTTCAACAAACTGCAACCTGTCACTGTTCAATCATTTCTTTAAGCACTAGAAGAAATTTGCCATCACTGTTCGTTCACAGCAAAATGCAGTTTATTACATTACCATGAACGTGAATTGTAGCATTTCGTTGTTTAGTGCTTAAAATTTTTTAGGGGAAATGCACTTTGCGTCGTATGATTTTTCCGCTATCTGGTACACTAAATTATTACCGATTTGTGCCATATGTGCTATCCAGGTGAATTCTCATACTGGACTGTGTAGTGTTCTCGCCAGTATCTTAGCGATTTTACAGAATCACAAAATGAAACGTTTTGAGCCTCATGTCCACAAGTACTGTAAAAAATTACAAGTATTGTTAAAGAAACGAATGTAGTGTACTTGATGTATCCCTTCTCAAAATGTAAGTGCTAAGAATGAAAGTCCCTGACATGAAACATCTAAACATATCCACGAAAGGTAATGTTGGTTCCTTTCCCTAACTTTTTCGTGCAGTTAATCGCTGCACAACTCTTCTGCCCTACGTACTGGACCAAATCCTTTAGATATTAATGTCGATAACCCCTATTTACTGGCAAGTTGCCGGCTGCCCTGTTGTGGCAGGTACGGCTGGCGGCGGCTCTACCTGCTGATTACGGCCGCCCCGGGCGCGGTCGCCATCACTTCCGCCACTTTACGGACCTAGGTCGTTACCGCTCGCCTACAAAGCCGCCCTGCTTGCCTGCGGCACGCTCAGCTATGTACATGTCTCATCTAGGAAGACACACTCAAGCTTCAGGCTTGATTTTTAGGCTACTGGCTATTAAAATTGCTACATCACGAAGATGACGCGCTACAGACGTGAAATTTAACCGACAGGAAGAAGATGCTGTGATATGCAAATGGGTGCACGAGTGGCTAAACGTCATTTTTTTCGGATGAATCCAGGTTCCGTTTGCAGCATCATGACGGTTGCATCCGTGTTTGACGACATCGCGGTGAACGCACATTGGAAGCGTGTATTCGTCATCGCCATACTGGCGTATCACCCAGCGTGATGGTATGGGGTGCCATTGGTTACACGTCTCGGTCACCTCTTGTTCGCATTGACGGCACTTTGAACAGTGGACGTTACATTTCAGATGTATTACGACCCGTGGCTCTAACCTTCATTCGATCCCTGCGAAACTCTACATTTCGGCAGGATAATGCACGACCGCATGTTGCAGGTCCTGTACGGGCCTTTCTGGATACAGAAAATGTTCGACTGCTGCCCTGGCCAGCACATTCTCCACATCTCTCACCAATTGAAAACGTTTGGTCAATAGCGGCCGAGCAACTGGCTCGTCACAATACGCCAGTCAACTACTCTTGATGAACTGTGGTATCGTGTTGAAGCTGCATGGCCAGCTATACCTGTACACGCCATCCAAGTTCTGTTCGACTCAATGCCCAGGCGTACCAAGGCCGTTATTACGGCCAGAGGTGGTCGTTCTTGGTACTGATTTCCCAGGATCTATGCACCCAAACTGCGTGAAAATGTAATCACATGTCAGTTCTAGTATAATATATTAGTCTAATGAATACCCGTTTATCATCTGCATTTCTTCTTGGTGTAGCAATTTTAATGGCCAGTAGTGTATCTTTGGTATCATTCCTACAACTGGATGCTCGATGTCAGCGGCTTCTTCACCCAGCACAATCTAGAGCTCTGCACACGCGTGGCGAATCTGCGTGAGCGGCAATCGCTTCCCACCAGTCGCCTTCCATACACTCGGCTTCACGCGGCCGGAAATTCTACACTTTCCTTCACACGGGCAAGCGCTCGTCGAGTGCAAGGTAATAGAAGTGCAGCTGAGATTGCATGCCATCATGCCATGGCCTCAGTGCTTTATGCTGAAGACACTCAAGCAAATTGTATGCCAGTGGCTATGCATTAGTGTAGTGATCGTGGATCGTGGAAGGGGGGGGGGCGGGCAGAAGGGGGGCGGGAGGGGGGGTTCTTCCTCTCCCTTCCTTGGCTCTCGCAGGTTCGAATCCTGCCTCGGGCATGGATGTGTGTGTTATGTCCTTAGGTTAGTTAGGTTTAAGTAGTTCTAAGTTCTAGGGGACTGATGACCTTAGAAGTCCTATAGTGCTCGGAGCCATCCTTGGCTCTAACATGTGACTGGATGTTATGATTCACACTATGACCTTGGCGATGGCGAAGTGGAGATTCTGCTGTCAAGGAAATACAGCGTGTGCAGTTGTCTCAGCTCTAATATGACACCAAGCTGACGCTGATGTCACAACGTTCCTGCTCATTTGTCCAGTGCTTCACTACTAATATGCCTTTTAATGTATAGGGAATACCGAAAAAATTACTCTTGTTTAATTCCTTTCTCAATCTAATTTCAGTAAAAATACCACAGTCATCCGTGGTTTTCTTTAGTCTAACGCATGCAAAATTAGCATCGCTACAAACATTGCATAAAAGTTATTAAACGTGTGCTGTTTTGTTCCAGATACCGCACTGTGTCAACAGCTTTTATAATACCTTTTTACATTTGAGTCACTGCTCAGTTGCTGCATTTGTTGCCGTTTTCTCGACACATTTTCTACGTTCGTTGCCGTTTTTTTGGCATGCAACATATCATTTGCAGCGGTATGAGCGGCTGTTATTGACAATTGTAAAAATGTTAACTCACATATGTCAATGTTATACTAATGGTTATTGTGTTAGTGTTGTGGATACAGTTTTGGTGGGTACTAGGTTGTAACGTAATACTCATGTTCGTTGGTTGGCTTGTCGCTGCTCTAGAAACACAGAGAAATCTAACGTTACGCCATGCCAGTAATTGAAAACATTTCGCCATAATTGTTGTTCGCATGAGTCACGACATGAAACGCGTATCGTGAGAATGTTTTGAAAGTTATAGCGAGAGTCCTGACGATTTCTGTCCCTTACGCTAATTTTGCATGTTTTAGAATATAGAAACCCACTGACGATGGCGATATTTTCGCTGAAACAAATTATGGGAAGAAATTAAACATGAATGTTCTGCATCACGGTGGGCCCACAGTCCTGTTATGTTTTATGCAAACACGGGCCATTGGAAGAGTTTTAAGTTACAATGATTGCTTAATAATGGAACCGAAATCTGTAGCGATATGCATGGAATATCAAATTATTCGGTATGTCTTCTTTAGAGGCTTCGCGCGTGCGCACATGTTCACGTTGCGACACGTGGCGAGCCTGGCTAGGTTCGCTGTGTTACACGAGGTCGATAGTGTCCAGCACGAGTGTAGAGAATTGCAGAGACAGGCCGACCACAAGTGTTTGACGACCGGTCCTCACATCGCCTCCGCAGAGCACACAGTTCGATCGACGGTATGCTGGGAGTCGGAAAGCCGTCAGTTTGAACGAGAGGCGTCAAGAACACATTGCTACCAAAATTGTATACAGAAAAAACGCCGTACAGGCGTCGTTCTATTTGCTTATTTTTATTTATTTATTGCTTTCCTTAGATCTACTTTTCTATTATAAAATAGGTCTCGTTTTCAACTTTTTTAAGTTGTTAAATATTTTGATTGATTAGAAAGTTATGTCTCAGCCCACTAATAGAAATAAAAATATTACTATTATTAATAATATTGATAATTGCAATAATAGTAATAATATTGTGGTCAAAATAAATGTCGAATACTGCTTTATTTTCAGTACTGAAAGTAAGAGGAAACAAAACTGATTCTGTTCTGTGAGTCTAGTCTAAAAAATATAAAGAATGTAAACAACTGCCACTTGATAAAAACAAACAAAATAAACCTTATAAAAAGATTTCACTCCAAATATTAGTTTCTTCTCACTGTCGTCTTCCGTAACACTTTGTCTGCAAGTGGTTCTCCTTGTAACTGGATACACTTTCGATTGCGTTTAGGCATACTCCTTAACAAATTTTCCAGATAAAACTGTGAGATAATGTTCCATTCCTCCAAAGCGGTCGTTACGATGCCCTGTAGAGTCACTGGTGGAACAGGACTTTTGCAAATCGCTCGTTTCAGCATGACCCATGCGTATTCAATGCAGTTGAGATCTGGAGAGTATGGAGACCACACTTTGTATGTTTATAAAATTATTTTTGCTGTAATTACTATGCAAACTAATCATTACTGATGACAAAATAGCTACCTCCTTTAAATCTATTCCATATACAAGAATATACGTTTGAGATGAGAGAATTCAGTAGCGGGTTAATGCTGGCGCTTAGACGGGATAGACTGCTCACACAATGCATCGGTTTACACATGAGCAATGGGCGTCACAACAGACAAATTATCGATTAAAGAAATACAAAAACACAAAATCTGTGGAGATCATACAGTCTACACTAGCGGAGCAGCGGCGGCTCTTTGTTTTAAGTTCGTAGAGTGGTTTCATTACAGGAGCTACATTCAAACATTATACGGTCAGACGTTCCCATATGATATGAAACTTCTTTGTGTGAGTCTACTGAAATAACTGAGTGGGTGAAACTTCTGCTACTGAGTGAAACTTCTGCTCTTTACCGCCAGATGAAATTTCTGGTGAAACCATGAAGTGAAACTGAACCTACTGTCTCCTTACTTATTTTATCATTTCAACACTGACCTAAGGAATTTTCCCTGAAAAAGACAACACAAACTTAACCTATTCATTTATTACTCACAATATACAAGCCCAACGCAGTCTGACTGCTCTAAAATAACAATATGACTTCAAATAATTAACACAAAAGAATGGCACTGAATTTGAAGAAATCCTAACAATAACCCAAACTTTTCATAAGTCACTTACCTAACAGAAAATCTTCATAACACGAACTACAGTAATTACAGCAAGCAGCAACTACAGTCAGCTAAATAAAAATATTCTAACTATTATAGACTCTAACTACTAGGAGGCATATGGTTAGCAAAAGAAAGATTTTGTTGAAGATCAAACAATGTATTTAGCAGATTTTACCTTATTCATGCGACATCCAGATCCAAAAATTATATAATCGTCAATAATTCCACTACCCAAACATCCATCCTTATTTTACAGTGCAAGTCCTACAACACTGAGTCTCTACGAAGGACACATGTCCAAGCTGTCCGCTCGCTAACTGCTAACTGCTAGTCCGTCCAATCACAGAATCTCTTATCGAGGGCGCAGTGTGCTGTCAGCGATATTAATACAGTCTGCATTGCTGCCAACATACAAACATATAAACAGGCTACTTACAGATACACTGACAGACGTCATTGTCATTCCCGTTAAGCCTCTACAGTTTTTAGGTTAGAGGGACCCCCCCTTGGGCGAAACGATAAAATACCTGACGGCTTACCAGAGAGGACATTATCATCGTTGATAAAGAACGTCCGTCCTCAGAGACCAAAAACAGGAAAAGTTAACGTAATATTGGTAAACTGCAGGAGTATCCAGGGCAAGGTTCCTGAATTAGTATCTCTTATTGAAGGAAATAGTGCGCATATAGTATTAGGAACGGAAAGTTGGTTAAAACCGGAAGTGAACAGTAACGAAATCCTAGACACAGAATGGAATATATACCGCAAGGATAGGATAAACGCCAATGGTGGAGGAGTATTTATAGCAGTAAAGAATTCAATAATATCCAGTGAAGTTATTAGCGAATGCGAATGTGAAATAATCTGGGTTAAGTTAAGTATCAAAGGTGGGTCAGATATGATAGTCGGATGCTTCTATAGACCACCTGCATCAGCAACCGTAGTAGTTGAGCGCCTCAGAGAGAACCTGCAGAACGTCGTGAAGAAGTTTCGTGATCATACTATTGTAATAGGGGGAGACTTCAATCTACCAGGTATAGAATGGAATAGTCACACAATCAGAACTGGAGCCAGGGACAGAGACTCTTGTGACATTATCCTGACTGCCTTGTCCGAGAATTACTTCGAGCAGATAGTTAGAGAACCAACTCGTGAAGCTAACGTTTTAGACCTCATAGCAACAAATAGACCGGAACTTTTCGACTCCGTGAATGTAGAAGAGGGTATCAGTGATCATAAGTCAGTGGTTGCATCAATGACTACAAGTGTAATAAGAAATGCCAAGAAAGGAAGGAAAATATAGTTGCTTAACAAGAGTGATAGGGCACAAATCGCAGAATATCTGAGTGACCACCATCAAACGTTCATTTCTGAGGAAGAGGATGTGGAACAAAAATGGAAAAAATTCAGAAACATCGTCCAGTACGCCTTAGGTAAGTTCGTACCGACTAAGGTCCAAAGCGAGGGGAAAGATCCACCGTGGTATAACAATCATGTACGAAAGGTACTACGGAAACAAAGAAAGCTTCATCATAGGTTTAAGAGTAGTCGAATCATAGCTGATAAGGAAAAGCTGAACGAAGCGAAAAAAAGCGTAAAGAGAGCAATGAGAGAAGCATTCAACGAATTCGAAAATAAAACATTGGCAAACAATCTAAACAAGAACCCTAAAAAGTTTTGGTCATATGTAAAATCGGTAAGCGGATCTAAATCCCCTATTCAGTCACTCGTTGACCACGATGGCACCGAAACAGAGGACGACCGAAGAAAGGCAGAAATACTGAATTCAGTGTTCCGAAACTGTTTCACTGCGGAAAATCGTAACACGGTCCCTGACTTCAGCCGTCGCACGGACGCCAAAATGGAAAATATTGAAATAAACGATATCGGAATTGAAAAACAACTGCTATCACTTAGTAGCGGAAAAGCATCCGGACCAGACGAGATACCCTTAAGATTCTACAGTGATTATGCTAAAGAACTTGCCCCCTTTCTATCAGCAATTTATCGTAGATCGCTGGAAGAACGTAAAGTACCTAGCGACTGGAAGAAAGCGCAGGTCGTTCCCATTTTCAAGAAGGGTCATAAATCAGATGCGAATAATTATACGCCTATTTCGCTTACGTCAATCTGTTGCAGAATAATGGAACATGTTTTGTGTTCTCGTATTATGACGTTCTTAGATAATACAAATCTCCTTCATCATAACCAACATGGATTCCGCAAACAGAGATCATGTGAAACTCAGCTCGCCCTATTTGCCCAAGAAATTCACAGTGCCGTAGACACTGGCGAGCAGATTGATGCCGTATTCCTGGACTTCAGGAAGGCATTTGATACGGTTCCGCACTTACGTTTAGTGAAAAAAATACGAGCTTACGGAATATCGGACCAGGTTTGTGATTGGATTCAGGATTTCCTAGAAGAAAGAACACAACATGTCATTCTTAACGGTTCAAAATCTGCAGATGTAGAGGTAATTTCGGGAGTACCGCAAGGAAGCGTGATAGGACCTTTATTGTTTACAAGATACATAAATGACTTAGTTGACAACATCGGTAGCTCCGTGAGGCTATTTGCAGATGACACGGTTGTCTACAAGAAAGTAGCAACATCAGAAGACTCGTACGTACTCCAGGAGGACCTGCAGAGGATTAATGCATGGTGCGACAGCTGGCAGCTTTCCCTAAACGTAGATAAATGTAATATAATGCGCATACATAGGGGCAGAAATCCATTCCAGTACGATTATGCCATAGGTGGTAAATCATTGGAAGCGGTAACGACCGTAAAATACTTAGGAGTTACTATCCGGAGCGATCTGAAGTGGAATGATCACATAAAACAAATAGTGGGAAAAGCAGGCGCCAGGTTGAGATTCAGAGGAAGAATTCTAAGAAAATGTGACTCATCGACGAAAGAAGTAGCTTACAAAACGCTTGTTCGTCCGATTCTTGAGTATTGCTCATCAGTATGGGACCCTTACCAGGTTGGATTAATAGAAGAGATAGACATGATCCAGCGAAAAGCAGCGCGATTCGTCATGGGGACATTTAGTCAGCGCGAGAGCGTTACGAAGATGCTGAACAAGCTCCAGTGGCGGACACTTCAAGAAAGGCGTTACGCAATACGGAGAGGTTTTTATCGAAATTACGAGAGAGCACATTCCGGGAAGAGATGGGCAACATATTACTACCGCCCACATATATCTCGCGTAATGATCACAACGAAAAGATCCGAGAAATTAGAGCAAATACGGAAACTTACAAGCAGTCGTTCTTCCCACGCACAATTCGTGAATGGAACAGGGAAGGGGGGATCAGATAGTGGTACAATAAGTACCCTCCGCCACACACCGTAAGGTGGCTCGCGGAGTATAGATGTAGATGTAGATGTAGATGTACAGAGGATATGGGTTGTGTCCCGTTACGTAATGTAACATGCTCTGACTATGCACGGAGAAAGTTGTTAGATTATTCGACCCATTTCACTGATGTTCCAGTGGTTCTGCCATGTACCCACTTTCCAGTTCAAGAGTTGGGCCTTGCTTATTACCCTTTGGTTAAGATTTTTTCCGTCTGATCACCTTTAAGTAATCAGTAGAAGGCTGCTCGATATATTATCGTAAGGTCTACTGGGTAGATTCCGAGGATCATCCAAGTAAAGCATCGATTGGCGTAGTGGCGAGGTTACTGTGAGTGTGAGGATGTCACCCCTCTGTGGACATCGCGGTAGTTGCCTATTCACCGTGCACCAAAGCCTGTGCTCCCAAACGCTTGCTGCGTAGCCAAGGTACATCTGAAAATGGCCTCATCTTAAGTAGTCACTGCCGGCTGCAGTATCTTGCAGTTTACTAACTAGGTGCGGGTCGTTTTGTGCATAATGTTGCTTGCTTTGTTTACGATTGTCTGAATGTGTTGTATGAGTTCGTCTAGTTGAACTGCAGTGTCCCGCATCTCTGTTCGTCTGGTGATAGTGATGTTTTCTAATTTGACAGTAGCGTTTCTACATAGTGAAAGTTGAAGAATGTATGTGGTTTCCTGTGGGGATATGGTTAATATTTTATTTACGCACGATCGATGTATCAGAAAGCCAGAGCCAAGATATCATCACCGTATGGCACCACCCATCGACTTGGACATCTCCTTCAAATCGGCACAAGAGGTTCGATTTTCAAATACCAAAACACTGGTTCACAAATAGACCCTTGCTGGCACCTTTTGGTACCTCCTTCTATCACTTTTTGTGTGCAGGCTGACCATTCCACATCTCAACCCTTACAGTAATCCATTAAGCTGTAGAGTAAACACTGGGGCACCTGTAGTCCATACACCTGGGCAAACAACGCAGGCCACCATAAATTATCAAACGCTCCCGCGATGTCAATTAATATCGTTATTGCGCATTTTTTGAGTGCCGAATGTTGTTGGCACATTCGATTTGCGATGTGTACCTTCGGCTCACGGTGGTCGCGCCACGTCTAGGCCGCAATGGCGATAAAGAGAAATTGTAGTATTTTGTGAGCCGGGGAGCATCATGATTTCGCAAACGCTTGTAAACGTATTTTTGGGTTAGCAGGGGCAGCTACAGGAACTTGCTAGGTTTGTGCTCTGCTCTACACGTGGAACACTACTGAGATGGTAGACAACGAGTAACTGTGACCTTGAGTGTTGCAATTCCAAGCGCCATGGTGACTGACTTTGCTCTTTTTTCTCCTTTATTGTTATTTTAACGCCTGTACATAAGGTGGGCTGGCAGCAGCATCCTACGCTGCTCTTCAGCCTCAGGTTTGACAATGAGAAAATATACAGAAGACACATAAAAGACTGAACAAATTGGTGGGAGACACAGAATACGAAAAACACACTAAAAACTGTCGGCACGGCGCACAAACACTGACGACGTCGACGGCACAGGACTTTGCTCTGCATAGCTTTAGTTTATCTGAGAAGATAAGCCATACAGAAATCGAGTCTAAGGGTAATCCAGATTCCAGAGTCCGGATCCCAAGAGCAAGAGATGGAGAGTGAATTTCTAGAGTGAAAAGGATAGCAGACAGCCGTAAAAATTTAACACGTAAGAAACGAGTTGGAGTCTGAAATGCGCAAACCGATGACAGGAGGGTAATATTGTGGCGTGTGTAGCGCGGTGTGGTTCCGACCAGAGCGTCGAAGTTCACAGCCCGTCGCTAGAGCGCACGCGTGTTCGTCAAGTGGCTATACAGAGCTACCATCAGCATGCATCAGTCGCCCAACGCTGTCAGTCGCATTGCGGACAATGACATGGAGGCGTCAACAGAAGAGCATAGAGGTTTGTTCGTTTCCTGACAGCAGAAGGAGTAGGAGGAGTGGACATTCATCGACAAATGTCTGAAGTGTACGGCGAACACTGTATGTCCCTAGCAAAAGTCAAGGAGTGGCACAAGCGCTTCAGGGAAGGACGGGTGTCGCTAGCCTATGATGCACGGTCTGGAGCACCACACTGCGTTACCGATGACATCGTCCAGTTGGTAGATGCACTCATTACCCAGAACCGCCTAGTGATAGTGAAAGCCGTTGTCGGATCGAGCGTCGGAATTGTTCACACCATCATGAACGGCTGCACATGCGCAAAGTGTATGCCCAATGGGTGCCCCACAGTCTACAACCACACAAGGAAGCATGTCGAATGGCCCACTGTCTTGTTCATCTGCAGCGATATGCTCGAAAAGGGAATGTGTTCCTGGCACGAGTGGTGGCTCGAGATGAGTTATGGTGTCATCACTTAGAACCAGAATCAAAACGACAACGTCTCCAGTGGAAGTATCCAGGTTCACCAAATCAAAAACAGTCAAGGCCATCCACACAAGTGCAGGAAAGGTTATAGTGACGTTCTTCTTTGACCAAGACGGCCCCCTTCTGATTCACTTCCTGCAGCACGGGACAACAGTGAATGCCCAGCGTTACCCGCAAACCTTGACCACCCTTCGCCAAGCGATCAAATCAAAACGACCAGGCAGTCTCACCCACGGGGTCATTCCGCTCCACGACATGGCAAAGTCTCATGCGGCCAACACAGTCGCGGCACTCCTGCAGAAATTCAAATGGGAGGTTCTCGGCCGCCCTCCATACAGTCCGGACCTCTGATTACGCCATTTGTGGTCCCCTTAAAAAGGCTGTGAGGGGCAAACGAGTTACCTCAGACGACGACGTCCAAATTTTATGAGGCAGCCGTTCACCGCCTTGTGTCACAGAGGGACAAGTGTCTCAACAGCCAGGGTCAGTACTTCTAACATACAGGTACTGGTTTCTGTAATTATGCCTCCGGCTCGTTTCTTTTTGAACGCCCCTTATAGAAAATGTACAGTATTTCAAGTTGACAGCTTAATATAAAGTTGGAAGTCGTCACAGTGGAGAACCAGTCCTAAGTAAGACCTGAAGAGCGATCTTCCATGTGGAGGGGGGTAATGGGATGTCAATACCTAGTTTCAACAGAACTTGGAATAATATGTGATTTGTGGTGAAGCATTGCGTCAAGCTGCCAGTGGTTGGCAAGCATAGCGTGTCAACATGAGCGTGCGAATAACATGTACACGAAAGGATTGCAAGACAGGCTAGCCATAATCGGCAGAAAACTGCACGTCACAGCAGTAACAGCCGTAGTGGGCAGGACAGTGTCATCATTCCAGGCCAAGACACTCGTTATGTGATACATAACCAAGTGCAGGCTTTCTGTGTAACAATTGTGTACTGGAGCCGTATAAATAGCAGATAATTTTAAGGCAGAGGCATTCAGAGTCCAACAGCACCACCACAATGCCAGCTCCATTCTGGACGATTAGAAGACGGGCCTCATCAGTTGCAGCCATGCGTTCGAGACCCACCAGCACTGAACGTCCTTGTGGGATTTAGTGAGACAGCGTCGTTGCCTACCACCAACCGACTCCCGCCAGAGGGCAGCGGGCTGTGTCTGTGCCTTCCTTCGCCTACGCGGTGGTCATCGCCGGGCCTAAATCGCCGAGTGCAAGCGTCCGCCGCTGCAGAACGCTGTACTGACAGCCATCGGCTGTAACTATGTTCGACGTCAGCATTGCGGGTCGCTGACAATGTTCCTTCTCGCCAGGACGGAAGCCGACGCCTGTGGGGGTTTGCCATCCTAGGTCGTGGAAGAGGGGTAAGTCTGCTACACATGGCAAACGACGTAATACGTATCACAAGCTAATAAAGTACTGTTTCTCGGTCGTCAGGGTATCTACTGGGCCCCAATGATCCGCAATCAGACCACTCTCCCTACCAACTACCAACAGCACTCATCCCATGTATGTATTACTAGCCTAAGCGGGCGCACGATCATAACAACATGGTCTCGATTCCTCGTTGCCTCATTCACCCTGTTGCACGAATCCTGGTAATTTTGTGAGGATTAGGTAGTGAATTTAGTGGACTACAACATAAGAATATGAACAGTGTGACATATGGAAGTTTGCGTCAGTCCGGGGAACATACACGGACAGCCGAATTGGTTAAGGCGACCGATCATGATAAGCAGGAAATCTGGGTTCGAGTGCCTGTCAGGCATTAAGTTCCATATATCACTATTGGATAGTACATCTATATTTAATACAGCTAGTGTCAAATAATTCGCAGGAAGCTAATTAATTTCGAAGTAATTCGTACAGCTATAGATCGTCAACAGAGTATGTTATTTTATACGTGCATGCAAATCCTATCAGTGGATCTAAAGCCGGTGAATTCAACACACATGTTATGCAGCCTTGATTTTTTACTCAAGTTATTCCTAAAAAAGTTCTCATTAGAAGCCCCAACTTTCGTTTCACTATCCGACTTTCCACGCTGCATTTACTCGCGAAGCGAGTGCGCACAGCCGACGTACCCGTTACCAGCCAGCCCTGAGTCACACCCGTCGCGCACATGTCGCAGCTCCAGGACTGCCCGCTGCACACAGCAACTACAGCGACATGCCCCCGAACACGGTGCAACGGACGCAGTAATCGATTCGTTACACTGACGGGGAATGTCCCAGTGGTCATCCATATTCACGGTACGAGGCCCTTAGTTGCTTGTGCCAACATAGAACACTAGACGCTAATTCATATTTCAGAATGTTACAAGCGCCTGTAAAATGGTGTTTCACCGCTGCTGTTCAATGGCAAATTGATCAGCTGTCTATGTCACTATTACCATATTCATTTTTATGCGAAATTATTTATTTGTTATTCTCGTAAAATATTGGTGAATTAATACATACATATAGATAATTTACCGCGTGAACGGAAAGCCCAGTTTCATGGAGGTATTTGAATAGACAAAGAGACTCCTCTGAATTGTGTTTTGTATGGAAACGTCACAGTCACTGAAGAAAATTACCTGCAAACCGGAATGTACGTTGTAACAACAAACAGTCATACTTGTCATGTCGACACTTTTGTTAATTATTTTCCCACTGTTATTCAACATTGTAAAAAGTCTGTACACAAAATTTTACCTGCCGTCGCGAACTATAAGTCATTAAAAATAATTATGGTACATGACAACTTTTCATATGGTTCCCGTGTCTATTGTACAGCCTTGCATGCGTATCCGAAGGAGCCTAGCACCATTCTTCTTAACAGCACAGGCTCTGCAATATCGTATTTATTCGCTGATGTCAGGCAGCGACTTTCAAAATGTCCTCCCCTGTACGCGAACTACATAATGTGTATTCGAGTACAGGCTGAGACGCAGGAACAACAACACAGGAAGTGCTGCGGCTTTGAGTCGTGCACGGATAGCCGAAGCGATTAATGCGACCGTTCGCGTAAAGCTGGAAATCTGGGTTCGAGTCCCGGTCTGGCACAAGTTTTCACCGTCGTCATTCCCTTATACAGCTAATGGTCGTTCGTATTCGCAACTGCGAAAACGTTTCACGTATTGAATTTTGTCGCTACGATACGGCAACGCCCCCTAGGGACAAGGTGGCGCTGCCTACTTGCCGCTCTTTCGTCAAGCGATGAGGGCACTGATTCGCTTTTGAAAGCTATCAGAGGACAACTGAACATTCGCAGAGAAATACAACGTATTTTTTATTTGTAACTCCCTGTCCCGTTTTGTATGCTGTATGTGCACATAATTACAAAATTTCCAATACCTCTACATTAATTTTATATCTCCTAAACTACTGCGAAAATGTGAAATATTGATACAGTGCTCCAGATATACAAGTTTTGTGCTCCATGAACATCAGTGAAGTATGAAATTGACAGCCCTGTGAGTAGCAGACAGACTTCGACGTTTTTGTAGAAAACCGGACTAAGGAATGAGACCTGTCTAAAATCGGTACCTCCTGAAGAGTGCTCTGCGCGTTAAATCCGATTTTGAAAGCCAGAAGAATTATAATCTTCTGTATCCTGTAAAACGCATTACACTGATGAAAAAATATGCAGTCTATCGGTTGAAGAATATTCGTCATATCTAAACTATCTGTACATCTGAGGCTCATAATGATTCAGAATTTAGGTGAATGAACCAAGAACTGAGAAGAAGGGACTAGTTACCAAGAAATGGAAGAAAATTGTGACTGGTGAAAAATGAAAAATTTTCCTTTCCCATTTTTGGTCAAATGTTGACACGCAGTGAAAACAAGACTCCATATAAAGTACACATTTTTTTTTGTTCTAATTTTCAAAGCCAAACTAAGAGTGCAAAAAGGACAAATCGGCTATCAAATTCACCAGCATGAGGTGTAATTTTACAAAAAAATTTAAACTGTTTGAAAGTAACTAGGTAATTAAGAACAAAATTTGAAAATAAAACAATGAGAAAAATGATCAAATCTTTTGTGAAATGATTTGTCTAATAGTAAGAAGTAGAGAAGATTATGCACCTGGCAACATAATTAAAGGCTCTCTTTTTCCAAACCCCGTAATTCGAACCCATTGTGACGCTTAAGTTCGAAATTTACCCTACAAGTGCCAACTTCCTCTGAATGATGCTCTGTGACGTCTCCACTTCACTCGACGGCGCTTCAGACAGCAAGCTGACGACATATGGACGTGTAAGGCGGGTTGATGATGCCACATTGGCACCAAACTTCACCACAATTCTGCCTAACGCCACCGTTAACGAGTCATAGGATAGTAGGGTCGTCACATCCCCTCTTACCCACATGTCACCCGTTCTTTCTATGCCTCTCTGATGGCGGTCAGTGTTGAAATCGCCAGGTTTTCTTATGAGTGGTCGAGGAAAACATTCCAGGTACACTGGCGCGACGAATAGGCATGAAAAGGCCTCAGCGGGTGACATAAAGGTGTCAATCAAAACTGCAGCAGTGAGCTTGTCGTATTGAGATTTTTTAGTGGCTTTATTTTCAGTTTACGTAGTGTGAGTGCGGCAGATACTTATGTTCATTCGGTATGCGGCAGTGTTCCGTGACATTATAAAATTATATCTTTTTATTGTTTTGTTGTTACAGTTACGGTGTAACCTTTGGCTGCAATAAAGAAAGGAGCAATAAGTTATTTTTACTCCAATTTACCGCATTTCGCTCTGTGATTTTCTGCCAAACATAATTAAAGACATCACCTTCTCTTGGGGCATTGATTCCCACACATTTCACGTTCGAAAATAACAGTTTACTGTGCGATGATCAACAAGAAGACGTCCTCGACAGTATTTGACACCAGCTGCGACATAATCTCGCATATGAACAGTGATCCAGTACCGTCAAATGTTTTTTTTCCAGTCTTTGATCACAATATAAATTCCTTTGACAATGACCGGTTTCAGCCAATAATGACCATCTTCAGATCTGTTCTACACCATGTCCTAATGTAACAGAGCATAGCATCGTCACATTGACCTAAAATATGGTGTAAAATAGGCTACAACGTCCACACAGTCATTTTGCAACTGGCGTTATTGTACAACACATTTTAGAAGTATGTGACGATGCTATGCTGAGTGTATTCATATGTTTTGACGATGCCATTACGGCTCTATCACATTAGGACATTGTGTAGAACAGATCTGAAGATGGTCATCACTGACTGAAACCGGTAATCGTCAAAGGAATTTACACTGTGATCAATGCCGTGTTTCTTGACTTCCGCAAGGCGTTCGATACAGTTCCCCACAGTCATTTAATGAACAAAGTAAGAGCATATGGACTATCAGACCAATTGTGTGATTGGATTGGAGAGTTCCTAGATAACAGAACGCAGCATGTCATTCTCAATGGAGAGAAGTCTTCCGAAGTAAGATTGATTTCAGGTGTGCCGCAGGGGGGTGTCATAGGACCGTTGCTATTCACAATATACATAAATGACCTTGTGGATGACATCGAAAGTTCACTGAGGCTTTTTGCAGATGACGCTGTGGTGTATCGAGAGGTTGTAACAATGGAAAATTGTACTGAAATGCAGGAAGATTTGCAACGAATTGACGCATGGTGCAGGGAATGGCAATTGAATCTCAATGTAGACAAGTGTAATGTGCTGCGAATACATAGAAAGATAGATCCCTTATCATTTAGCTACAAAATAGCAGGTCAGCAACTGGAAGCAGTTAATTCCATAAATTATCTGGGAGTCCGCATTAGGAGTGATTTAAAATGGAATGACCATATAAAATTAATCGTCGCTAAAGCAGATACCAGACTGAGATTCATTGGAAGAATCCTAAGGAAATGCAGTCCTAAAACAAAGGAAGTAGGTTACAGTACACTTGTTCGCCCACTGCTTGAATATTGCTCAGTAGTGTGGGATCTGTGCCAGATAGGGTTGATAGAAGAGATAAAGAAGATCCAACGGAGAGCAGCCCGCTTCGTTACAGGATCATTTAGTAATCGCGAAAGCGTTACGGAGATGACAGATAAACTCCAGTGGAAGACTCTGCAGGAGAGACGCTCAGTAGCTCGGTACGGGCTTTTGTTAAAGTTTCGAGAACATACCTTCACCGAAGAGTCAAGCAGTATATTGCTCCCTCCTAAGTATATCTCACGAAAAGACCATGAGGATAAAATCAGAGAGATTAGAGCCCACACAGAAGCATACCGACAATCCTTCTTTCCACGAACAATACGAGACTGGAATAGGAGTGAGAACCGATAGAGGTACTCAAGGTACCCTCCGCCACACACCGTCAGGTGGCTTGCGGAGTATGCATGTAGATGTAGAAAGACTGGAATAAAAAGAATTTGACAGTATTTGACACGCCTACTCCCATGGACGTTGCAATCCTTCTCTAAGGGCATCGTGGGGCTACATCCCTTAAAACGTGATCTGACCTTTTTGGAGTGCAGTGCGACTGCAATTTTTGCTCTCGTGAATAGTTTGGTACCACTAGGGACCAATCAACACGAAATTCGATGAAATTTGAACGTGATCCGAAGCAGCAAAGGATGCTTTTGCTTTTTCGTGCTTCCTGTTTTGCATACACCTGTGGCGTGATCACATGGGCATGTGACATTGACACATTTCTGAATAACCCCCCCCCCTTCACTTCGGCAAAATTGTAGGTGCCACCCACCCGCCTTTGTTGAGCCCCTTAAAAGTGTACCTGCACCGACAGAAACCGTGACGAGAATACCAGGCGCCTGCAGCAGGCTACGCTGCTGCAGTTTCATCGCTACGTTGCTGTCTGTCCTTGTGCCTGATAGTAGGCCATCCGGAATCGGAGAATGTCGAAAGGGTTGCCTGTCTACAAGCGCCTAGGACTTCGTCGCGGTTTGTAACTGTACAGACACATTTTTCTTTTTTTTTTAATTCTTAATGAAGGGAGGCGGGCGGCACGGTTTTGCGATACTGGGGAGGTCTTATAGGGGTCCTTTGCCATTTATTAATGTATATGACAATGTCGCATCCAAGCATGATCACATCACACGAGAAAACAAAATAAGAATGTTGAAAACGCATAAGCACCCTCAGCTTCTTCGGATCACGTCCAAATTTTGTCGAGTGGTTTTAAGCGGTCCCTAGTGGTTCCAACCCTTATGTGAAAGCAAAAACTGCTGTCGAGCTACGCTCCAAACGGTTGCGATGACGTTAGATGAGGATAAAGCCTAACAATATCCTTAGAGAATGGCTTCAACGCTTGAGGATCTCAGCAGTTTCAAAGGGTTTCAAGGACGTCGATCTGTTTCTCATCACAGTCGTTCCTCTCGTTTTCGACTGCGAAATGTGTAGGAATCAAAGCCCCAGTGTAAGAGCTGGTTTCATTGACACCCTTAAAGCCATCCTGTTATGCCTTTTTGTGCCGAATCTGAGCAGAGATGTGTCTGGAATACTTTCCTCGACCACTCATAAGAAATCTGCGTGATTTCAATCCTGGGTGTCGCGGTTCTAACCTCTTTTGCAGAAGCTTCAAAAGGAGGGATGTCATGTGGGTGTTACAAAAAGGTACGGCCAAGCTTTCAGGAAACATTCCTCACACACAAAGAAAGAAAATATGTTATGTGGACATGTGTCCGGAAACGCTTACTTTCCATGTTAGAGCTCATTTTATTACTTCTCTTCAAATCACATTAATCATGGAATGGAAACACACAGAAACAGAATGTACCAGCGTGACTTCAAACACTTTGTTACAGGAAATGTTCAAAATGTCCTCCGTTAGCGAGGATACATGCATCCACCCTCCGTCGCATGGAATCCCTGATGCGCTGATGCAGCCCTGGAGAAAGGCGTATTGTATCACAGCCGTCCACAATACGAGCACGATGAGTCTCTACATTTGGTACCGGGGTTCCGTAGACAAGAGCTTTCAAATACCCCCATAAATGAAAGTCAAGAGGGTTGAGGTCAGGAGAGCGTGGACGCCATGGAATTGGTCCGCCTCTACCAATCCATCGGTCACCGAATCTGTTGTTGAGAAGCGTACGAACGCTTCGACTGAAATGTGCAGGAGCTCCATCGTGCATGAACCACATGTTGTGTCGTACTTGTAAAGGCACATGTTGTAGCAGCACAGGTAGAGTATCCTGTGTGAAATCATGATAACGTGTGCCATTGAGCGTAGGTGGAAGAACATACTGACGAAAATAAAATGAGCTCTAACATGGAAGTTAAGCGTTTCCGGACACATGTCCACATAACATCTTTTCTTTATTTGTGTGTGAGGAATGTTTCCTGAAAGTTTGGACGTACCTTTTTGTAACACCCTGTATATATATTACAACTGGCGACCGTGACAGGACTTCTGGGAACCGGTCGTGAGTAATGTTTGTTAACTTGTTAACTACTGTTATAGTAAGAAATTTCTATGACATTTTTATGAATTATAAAAACTAATTGCCATTATCTTCTGTTTGCATGGATCACAATGGGGAGCAAGTATTACAGAAAGGCAAAAGCTGAGGAGAAAAATTTTGAAAGGAATAAGACTTGGACCCAGTTCACGTAAAATTTTCCATAGTAAGCTGTTTTATTCAGCGCAGCAAAGGTAGGACGGCTACGGAGGTTGCTTGGATGGTTATGCCTAGTAGTGCCTCTTTTGATTTAGATAGAAACCTTTTCCTCGTTATTCCCTTCCTTGAATTTTACTGGCAAAAATTAACATAAATTTTCCAGTGTGATACATATTGTCAGTAAAACATAAAGATTTGTGATACAATGGTTTAAGCATGATAATAGACGTAAAACAGGCTTTGAAATTACGTAATTTACGTTTATCAAGTGTAATAATTAGTGTATGACATTTTTGTGAAATTTCCATTTTTTTACGAATTCATATAAAATGGCTGAAAAATATATGCCCTTTGTTGATAGCGATAGCGAAAATGCAATCAGCCAAGATGGCGTAGAATTGTGAGAGCCTACTGCAGGAAGTTTAAGTAGATCAGAGATGAGTGTCGTAGGAGGGACAAATGATAGTGACCCTCCACAACAGAATAACCTTGACGACACAATGTTTACAATTGACGAGACAAAGTCACGCATCTCCCAGAGCGACATACCGCTCATGAATGAAACGGCGGAGAGCGATCTAAATATGAATCTCGACAACACGTTACAAACACCACTTGGTCACGACACAAACATTAACTTGGGAAGTACAGCTGACAGCAACCACAGTAGTACAACTAGCGCACTGCTATGGCAGCTACTATCTACCGTGAACGCGAAATTAGATATTATCAATACCAATTTCAGTAATTTGACACAAGATATGAACATGGTAAAACAGCAACAAAACACTGTTACACAAGATCTAAATGCAATGAAGCAAGAGTAAAAACAAGTATTCAAGGATTTACAAGACAGGGTCTCACAGATATTCGATGACTAAGCCAAAAATTTTCGCACTGAAATCGACGAAAACTGAATGATATGACAACACAGGCAAGGCATGAAGTACTTTCTGAAGTTAACAGTAACATTACGGAGTTAAGACAGAAGGTAGATTCTTTTAATTACCATCACGATCGAGTAGAGCACCAGATAAGGAAAATAACAGAGGCAAACACAAACATTGAGGCCACACAAAATCAGTTATACAGGGTGGTCCCGAATTCATGGTACAAACTTTAATGGTAGGTGCAGGACATTGTAACAAGGATATATTGTATAGGAATGTATAGTCCCAGGTGACGCGGTGAGGCGTAAACAGGGGAAATAACGGCCGAAAGGAAAACGAAAGATTTTATTGAAATCGTTGTTGACAAGTGTCATGTTTACAGTAAGTGTTCAAAATTGCGTCCACCATGAGCGATACATGCTTGACAGCGTCGGTGCAGCGATTGGCGTACACGTTCAAAGATGCCTGGTATTTCACGCACACCTGCAGCAGCTACAGATATGCGAGCAACGAGATCCTCATCTGAGTCAACTGGAGTCTCATAAACAAGACTCTTAAGATGTCCCCATAAAAAGTAATCGAGGCAAGAGAAATCAGGAGATCGGGGTGGCCAAGGGACTGGTCCACCACGCCCAATCCATCTAGCACCAAACGTGGCATTCAGGTAATTCCGTACAGCAGTGCTGAAGTGTGCTGGCGCTCCATCGTGCTGAAACCACATGCGGTTACGAATGGCGAGCGGAACATCTTGCAGCAGTTCTGGTAACACTTCTTGCAGAAAAATAAGATAGCTTTCGCCACAGAGTCGCGTGGGTAGTAAGTATGGCCCAATCAAAAAGTCGTTCACAATACCAGCCCACACATTAATACCGAAACGTTGTTGATACGCATGTGGACGCGTTGCATGTGGATTATCTGTTGCCCACACATGGGAATTGTGCGCATTAAAGACACCCTCGCGTGAAAATGTCGCTTCATCTGTAAATAGCACATGACCTACGAAATCCGGCTGCAACGCACATTGCTGCAACAACCACTGGCAGAAGTTCACGCGAAGAGGATAATCTGCCGGATTCAATGCTTGTACTTTTTGAAAATGGAAGGGGTGTAAGCGATTTTCATTTAACACTCTGCATACAGTCTGATGACTCACATGTACGTCACGCGCAACAGTGCTTGTGCTTGACTCGGGTCTATCAGCCACTATGTTCAAGATGCGTTCTTCCAGTCTTGGAGTGCGTACAGCTCTTAATCGACCAGCGTCATGTCTGTTGACGTCGAACGTACCTGTTTCACAAAGTTGACGATGTAACCGTTGAAAAATTCTATGATCCGGCATTCGTCGATTAGGATACTCCGCGCGATACATTCGTAACGCAGCTCTGGCGTTACCATTTGCACGGCCGTACATGTAATGCATGTCTGCTTTTTCTGCATACGTAAAGTCACCCATCGTCTACGGCAGCACAATTGTGAATGGCGCTTGTCCCTACTGCGATACATCATGTTCATCTACTGCCCTCTACCGGCAGTGACACCAACCGATCACTCCATTTCTCTTTCCCCTGTTTACGCCTCACCGCGTCACCTGCGACTATACATTCCTATACAATAAATCCTTGTTACAATGTCCTGTACCTACCATTAAAGTTTGTACCATGAATTCGAGACCACCCTGTATTCGACAGTAAAAAAGGTAACCACTGTCGTTAGCAAAATAAACAGAGACTATGAAGGTGTACCTCTAGCTGTAGAAGTGCTTACGTTAAGGGTAGCAACATTAGAAGTTGACTCAGTATGTGCTAAGAAGGAGAGAGAGAAGATTAATGAAATGTAAACACACCCACAATTCTAATACTTAAACAATTACCAGCCGTAATTTCAGGTAACTACAATAACAGCATAAATACGATCGAAAATGCCATGAGTCTATCAACTACACTCCTGGAAATGGAAAAAAGAACACATTGACACCGGTGTGTCAGACCCACCATACTTGCTCCGGACACTGCGAGAGGGCTGTACAAGCAATGATCACACGCACGGCACAGCGGACACACCAGGAACCGCGGTGATGGCCGTCGAATGGCGCTAGCTGCGCAGCATTTGTGCACCGCCGCCGTCAGTGTCAGCCAGTTTGCCGTGGCATACGGAGCTCCATCGCAGTCTTTAACACTGGTAGCATGCCGCGACAGCGTGGACGTGAACCGTATGTGCAGTTGACGGACTTTGAGCGAGGGCGTATAGTGGGCATGCGGGAGGCCGGGTGGACGTACTGCCGAATTGCTCAACACGTGGGGCGTGAGGTCTCCACAGTACATCGATGTTGTCGCCAGTGGTCGGCGGAAGGTGCACGTGCCCGTCGACCTGGGACCGGACCGCAGCGACGCACGGATGCACGCCAAGACCGTAGGATCCTACGCAGTGCCGTAGGGGACCGCACCGCCACTTCCCAGCAAATTAGGGACACTGTTGCTCCTGGGGTATCGGCGAGGACCATTCGCAACCGTCTCCATGAAGCTGGGCTACGGTCCCGCACACCGTTAGGCCGTCTTCCGCTCACGCCCCAACATCGGGCAGCCCGCCTCCAGTGGTGTCGCGACAGGCGTGAATGGAGGGACGAATGGAGACGTGTCGTCTTCAGCGATGAGAGTCGCTTCTGCCTTGGTGCCAATGATGGTCGTATGCGTGTTTGGCACCGTGCAGGTGAGCGCCACAATCAGGACTGCATACGACCGAGGCACACAGGGCCAACACCCGGCATCATGGTGTGGGGAGCGATCTCCTACACTGGCCGTACACCACTGGTGATCGTCGAGGGGACACTGAATAGTGCACGGTACATCCAAACCGTCATCGAACCCATCGTTCTACCATTCCTAGACCGGCAAGGGAACTTGCTGTTCCAACAGGACAATGCACGTCCGCATGTATCCCGTGCCACCCAACGTCCTCTAGAAGGTGTAAGTCAACTACCCTGGCCAGCAAGATCTCCGGATCTGTCCCCTATTGAGCATGTTTGGGACTGGATGAAGCGTCGTCTCACGCGGTCTGCACGTCCAGCACGAACGCTGGTCCAACTGAGGCGCCAGGTGGAAATGGCATGGCAAGCCGTTCCACAGGACTACATCCAGCATCCCTACGATCGTCTCCATGGGAGAATAGCAGCCTGCATTGCTGCGAAAGGTGGATATACTTTGTACTAGTGCCGACATTGTGCATGCTCTGTTGCCTGTGTCTATGTGCCTGTGGTTCTGTCAGTGTGATCATGTGATGTATCTGACCCCAGGAATGTGTCAATAAAGTTTCCCCTTCCTGGGACAATGAATTCACGGTGTTCTTATTTCAATTTCCAGGAGTGTATTTTTGCAGACGGAGGTTTCCTGAGACATCAACAATTTCCTATATTTACTACCGAAGGTAAAAGAATGAATCCCATAGTATTTACGAGTATTAGTGCTTCTCATCATGTATTTCCACGCAACTGAACGGAAGCACAGAAAATCAGATTTGTCGTGGGATGTACGCAAGTTGATGTGCTCTTATGAGCAACTGAAGGGGCCGAACGTTGCAGCATTTATACCCAATTTGAACGAGCTTTTCGATAATTACTGGTCTGAGTGTAACACGCCCGTGGGTGCAAATGGCAGGGGGCCCTTAAACTGTTTTTTCACTTCTTTACCGTGCGCCCTGTCCACACCAGGTACCTGATAATCCCGCGGCAGTCGTATTGTTCTGCTCTACACTCCTGCTGGATTAACTGAAATTATCGAGCGAAATATGCAAGCGGGTTTAGGGGAGCCACTCAACGTTAAAACACAACACTGTTCTATGTCTAGTATCAACAACTATATTCTGAGACGATAAAAGAAAATCACAGGTTGCAGTGTATACATTCTAATTCATAAGTGTTTATCCCAGTTAATGGATGATTACCAGTCCACAATATCACTCTGACGAGCGTACGCGTAACCGACACGACGCGGGTGATTGTTGATGATGTGGAGACCAAATGATCGAACGAAAGTTCTTACGCTCCTCACGCATACAAAGATATTTAGTACCAGTCCTCCTTGACAATAGTAATGATACAACACTGATCATAAAGTTAATTTTTCAGTTCTCAGTTCTCACCCGTACGAGCGTGCGCGTAAACGTCGCGGTGCGGTAGATTGTTGACGACGCGGAAACACGGTGACCGAACGTATGTTCTCACACTCGCTACAAGACACTGGCACTTGATTGCACTCTTTTATGTTAACCAATTTTTACTGATTCACATTAGTTCATCTGGAAGACTGAACACGGCGTGGATGATTGATGCTGTGCGACACGCAACGGTAGGTTATACAAATACATTATCGGCGACACTGCCCATTTTTAAATACATCATTACGCACGTTCCTCTGAATCACTTCCATATTTCATCACTTTATTGTAGTAGCACTAGTAGCAACACTTGAATTTCCATAATAACAATGTCACATGCAGAGCTACCCACAGCACAACATAACAGTTCCGTGCCCCGTGCTCGACTCTGCAGGCGCGGCTGCTCGTAAAGATACTCCACAACTAATACAGCGATATGACAGTACGCTTACATTCCTGCACGAAAAAGTTTTCGAATTGTCGAAGAGAATATCGAAATCTTGATAATCCCCTATCACAGCGGGTTAAAGAGATGGTGTGAGGGGAGGGGGTATACTGCCCCATCCCACAGGTATAGAACAGTAAGTCAAATAGGGAAAAAATACATAATAATAGAACCCTACTTACAGTGCAACCTGTACAGCAAACTCATTTACAATACAGTGGATAAACAAAGGGTTAATACTATAAGACACAAGAATATTAAGTCCCTGAAATAGAAAGTTTACAATTACAAATACAATAGGTTGGTTATGATAGGCAGGTGCCTGAAAGAAAGAGAAAAATAAAAAAATAGTAGAAAAACACACGGCATTCTCTGCTACTCCAGGTAGACAATATCACTGATGACACTATAAGGCAAAAACTAGAGAACCTCCACCACCACTATGCCATCAAAATCCAGCAAAAAAAAAATTATTTCACTATTCACAACACAGCGTCACAAGGAAGCCTTCTTTGCATTCAAAGGCGTGGGCAGTGACTGTAGCGTCGACGCTGCGCCGACCAGCAGATGTGCAGTAAAGTCGTCGGCTCGCCACTCTCGCCTCGCGGTAATCCGTCTATTCGCGTACATGAAACAGGTTAATAACGCTCTCGGTGTTGTCCTAGCGATGCCTATTCAACTTACTCATAGTGTTACTACTACAGTAGACATTACAATGTTCTATACGATATGATAAACACAGAGGCTAATAACAAAAGAGTATATGAATCCCCTCTATGTTAAAGTTAGTTACTAAGTGAATGGTACAAAAAATAATAGCAATCATTAAGCAGGAGTAGTAAGAAATTTTTAAATGAAAAACCTTTCGGATAGCACCACCTAGAGACAGTGGTAGTCACTCAACCACATCACTGTATGGGCAAGAAGAAACGTAATATATACAGCCTAGGTCGAACAGATAGAAAATTGCATATGGTGGTAACACATCCTAGTTAGATCCGACTCGATTAGAGTGTCCTCATGAAACCTCATGTAAGTAGGCTGTTTAGGTTTTTATGTTGGTAATGCCACGTAGCGCTCTGTATCAAAATCACTGACTGTGCTGTGTGCAATCTGTGCCTGGTTTTGCGTTATTGTAGCGTTGGGTAGTTGGATGTCAACAGCGTGTAATGTTGCGCAGTTGGAGGTGAGCCGCCAGCAATGGTGGATACGGGGAGAGAGATGGCACAATTTTGAGAGCGGACGATCTGGACGTGTGTCCGTCAGAAAAAGGAATTTTGTAAGACTGTATGTCATGAACTGATATATATTTGATGACTTTTGAACATTATTAAGGTAAATAAATTGTTTCTTCTCTATCAAAATCTTTCATTTGTTAACTATGCCTATCAGTAATTAGTGCCTTCAGTAGTTAGAATCTTTTATTTAGCCGGCAGTATTGGCGCTCGCTGTATTGCAGTAGTTCGAGTACAAAGATTTTTGTGAGGTAAGTGATTCATGAAACGTATAGGTTATTGTCAGTCAGGGCCATTCTTTTGTAGGGATAATTGAAAGTCAGACTGCATTGCGCTAAAAATATTGTGTGTCAGTTTAGTGATGATCAGAATAAGTAAAGAGAGAAATATCTGACTACGTTCAGTTTTGCTCAGCTGTTTGAAAATCAAATAACGTAAGAGGCTTACCAGCACATTCCGCTATGTGTTTGTATACCCTTGTGTATTTGTGTTCTTCCTGTCTTTATGTGTTTATCTGATAAGAGTTATGTTGTAGAATTTTTCTAATAATATGTTATTTACTTTGTAAATATGTTTAGACATTATTTATTCTGTTCGGTTTTAATGCTCATGTGTGAAGTTAATCTTTCAAAAGCTCTTCTCATTTTTTTATTTATTTACTTATGTCATAATTCCTGTACCTCTGATGTATATGTTTATTTCTATTCTTTTGTAAAGCCTGTATTACTACAAATGTTATCTGTACTATTATGTTCTTTACTGATGTTTTCTGTACTTTTGTAATTGTATTCTTATGTTGTAAATTTATAATTGTATAGACACCAGTTCTTCAAATCAAGTTTCATTTCACTGCACACATTTCTGTTGGTAATAGTATATGCACAATATGTGAAAAAAAGAACTGTTAGTGCTTGCACATTTGTTGATAATTCAGCAAGGGACTAGTTAACAGCATTGCAGGTTCTAAGGACATTCCAAAAAGTTTGTGAGTGCAGAAGTGGTGGTTCATGGACTTTTTATATTATCCGCAAGACTCTTTGCTGGTGATTGTGCAGCCGCACAGTCGTATCAGATAGTTACTGGCCATATCTACCAGGACTACAGTGGGTCTGCTCTGTGATGAATTACCTACTTCGACTGACTCTGCTGTGGGTTTGCTCTGTTGTGGCCCTTTACCTGTCTGCATGTCAAGAGTCAGCATTTTCTTTCCGTTGGAAGGACAACACTACTTCTTCAACACTGCATGGAAATCCACTACTTCTCTGTGCATTTTCTTTTACTGATCAGACATTGTGCAATGTAATTACTATTGTGGTGAACGATCAGGACTGTCTTTATGAGAACAATTTTTGCTTTTGACCAACAGTGTATCAATAAGAGTGTGCATTTGATATCTTTGTTATTGAAATTATGAATTTTTTTTTTCAAATCTGTATTGGGCACTGCCCAAAACTATATGTAAATTTTTTGTGGGAAGCATGGGGGCTATGTAAGTAGGCTGTATAGGTTTTTATGTTGGTAACACCACGTAACACGCTGTATGAAAATCACTGACTGTGCTGTGTGCAGTCTGTGGCTGATTTGCATTGTTGGAATATTTGCTATTGTAGTGTTGGGCACTATTAAGATACAGGTAAATACATTGTTTGTTCTCTATCAAAAATCTTTCATTTGCTTGCATTGTTTAATTCATAAATTTCGGGCGTATTATAGTATTTGAGTGTTGTAGCATCGCGTTTTAGTACCTGAATAGTGTAAAATCGCGTAGTCTCCTTCCGCCGCCGAGCAGTGTGTCAGCAGTGCGCAAGTAGCAACGTTACTGCATTTACTAGGCAATCTTGTATTTTAATAACCGTTTAAATTTTGTGTCGATTTGTTTGCGCTATCTGTAGATTAGTTCAGGTGTTCTTTGCACAATAGTTTTTAGCATGGATAGGGACTGCAACTACTGTGTTCGCATGCAGGCTGAGTTGGCATCCCTTCGCTCTCAGGTTCAGGCAGTGTTGGCTTCGATCACCCAGCTTGAGTCTGTTGCTAATGGGCATCACTGTGGGGGTCCGGATGGGGGTTTGTCGGGGACGGCCAGCTCGTCCCACGCATCCCCCGATCGGACTACGACTCTGGTTGCCCGGGATACTGCCCGCATTGAGGCTGATCACTCACCTGTGGGAGGTCGTCTCAAGGTGTGGCAGGGGGTGAAAGACGTTCCGAAGGGCTAAACGGAAGGCCTCTCCAGTTTGTCTGACGAACTGGTTTCAGGCTCTGTCTCAGGCTGATACTGATCTTTGGCCTGACATGGCTGCTTGTCCTGTTCCAGAGGTTGCCCCTCAGTCTGCAAGATCCAGGCGGTCGCAGAGGGTGGGCTTACTGGTAGTTGGGAGCTCCAACGTCAGGCACGTAATGGGGCCCCTTAGGGATATGGCAGCAAGAGAGGGGAAGAAAACCAATGTGCACTCCGTGTGCATACCGGGGGGAGTCATTCCACATGTGGAAAGGGTCCTTCCGGATGCCAGGAAGGGTACAGGGTGCACCCATCTGTAGGTGGCCGCTCATGTCGGCACCAATGACGTGTGTCGCTACGGATCGGAGGAAATCCTCTCTGGCTTCCGGCGGCTATCTGATTTGGTGAAGACTGCCAGTGTCGCTAGCGGAATGAAAGCAGAGCTCACCATCTGCAGCATCGTCGACAGGACTTGTAACGCCGGAAATGCATATCCTCCTATTTACATCTATAGTACTGTAAACTTTTTTCCTTGTTTCGTTACCTCAAGATATGACATTTCTGTGTCTTTATATATTGTAATTGTTTTACTGTTTGTATATATATTTGTGCATTGATGTTGGTTTGTTTTGTGAATATTATTTGTATTTATATGCTGGGTCTGGCCTAGGGAAAACTATGCTATCGAACGAATACATCGATACGTTGTGTGGAGAACCAAAGTGTTTAGGATCTTTGGTAGTGTTAACTCTGTCGCGTGGAGCGCGGGCAGGAGAGAGTTTGGCTGGGGTGGTGCAGTGGAGCAGGTGTGTTGTGTGACGCTCCCGCGAGTTGCCGCGCTTTCGGCGTTGGGCAGCATGTAATTGCGCTCGATTTGCTATGATAGTTTCTGACACGGTGTCGCGGACGGGAAGCATTAGCTGGCGCACATCAAGAGCCTGTTTCGCCTGGTGACCGTGTCGAGAAGAAGGCGCGCCAACATCCAGCTTCTGCAACAGCGACGGCCGACAATGAGTGACTGTCGCCACCTCCTCGATCGACGGCTTCAAACCTTCAATCAACCAACAAGGAAGACTGGAAGCACGTAAAGTTTTAGAACTGTGTGGCAGACCTCAGTTTTTCAAACTGTTCAAATCACAAAATTACAGCAACGTAGCATGAACCTTGTTGCTCACTGTCTAATTGCATTACTAAGCAGGGTCCCTTCCTTTTCCGGAATGAACCCGAGTGTCGTTGGAATTCAAACGCCAGCATCATTCGTTTCACTGTTTTAATTTCAAAGTTCAGTTAAGGTATTCATAGCTGGCTACAATATTTAGATTACACAAGCACAAATTAAGAGTGCGAGTTTTGTTACCGTATTTTAGCTTGCCTGTGACTGCAGCTCAGATTGGTACGTACCAAATTTTACTATTGTTAATTGTTCAGAATCAGTTAATTCAAGTTCAAAGTTAAATCTCTTATTTCTAAATTGCGTAGATTCAAGTAGCTTTTGAAATGATTGTTGAGGTAGTCCAAGACTAACCGTATTTTACGGAATTTCGATGTGCTTCAGAAACAAAGCTCACTATTAACTTCAGTCACTAAATTAACTTTCGATTTTCCGGTTTTGTTAATTCTTTTGCTAAATTAAGTCAGAGTGCAGCGAAATTTATTACTCCTGACAAACTTTCAGTTTTCACACTATGCGTGTCAACCTTCAGTTGCCAGCTTCTAGTGCTAATTATATGTGTAATAACCTTTCTTTTTCAGTTACTATAGTAATTGTCCTTGGGACTGGCGACCGTAATTTCCCCCAAATCTCAAATATCTAATTACCGCTAGTTAATTGTTAACGTAACGGTCGCTCATTTACTTTCTTTATTAACTTTACCCCTTTTCAAAATTAATTTCCACCAGTTTCATTTGCATTTTTCCTTTCATTTAGATGTAACCCTTTCCTCCCTCTTTACCGACAAATTAACTTCGGTGACGATTGCTTTTCCCAAATTTCCATTAGGTACACGCGGTTAAATTTTTCACTGTCATTAAGGTCGATAAGTGAGGGGGAGGTTACACGTGTCGACTGTGACAGGACTCGAACCTGCAATCTTCGGATTTGAGGTTGTTCTGGACACGAATTTTGCATTGTACAAATCTCGTAACAAAGTACTGGTTACGAAATGGTCGATACGTCAGCGAGAATATTAGTGTGAGGAATCCTAATTAGATTTGAGATTTGGCATTTATATTGAAAATTATTAAAATAAGTGAAGGCAACAATTACCAAAATTTGGTAGACTTGGATACGGAACAATCGGTCGAACAGTGGGAAACGCGCACCGCGGTACCCATCGTTCAGGGGCAGGCGGCTAGCATGAAAGACGCGACCGCCGAAACGCAACAAAGAGCAGAAATGGAATTCCTAACTTTAGAAAATGTTTCGGAATCGGAAGTGAAAATCAAATGTGAATCCCTTGATGACGAATACGGGGGGACAATTAAAGAGGAAGCCGCTACGGAAGTAATACCGCTAGTTTCCGGGAATTTAACTGATTTATTGAATGTTTTGATTAACGAAATCACGAGTCAGTCTGAAAAAATTGAACGGAAGCTAGACAATCAGAACAAAACTATTAATGTTGTTAACAACAATGTTGGAGTTGTTGACACAGAAGTTGATAAAATCAAAGAAGATATTGTTGTGATTAATACCGAAATCGGTAATCTTAAACAGGAAATGATAGGCGTTCAGGGGGAAGTTGCGAGCATAAATACTCGCTTTTATTCCGAAATTAGCAGAATCGAGAAAAGTGTAGGAGAAGCAGTTGCTCCGATCATCGACAATAAGGTGACAGAACAAATTCAATTAGTGAAAAATGAGGATCAAAAGAAGGTGGAAACTTTAAAGGCTTTAGTTTCCGAAGTAGATACCAAGGTGACGAAGCAGGCTAATACCTGCGAAGAAAAAAAAAGGGAAGTAGAAACGCTTGCGACAACCACTTGCCAAGTAATTACGAGAGTGTCGGAATTAGAAAAGAAACTTGACGAAAAACAGAGCTATGTGCCAATCTGTGCACATAGTTCGGAATTGTGGACGAAAGAGGAGCGGTTCGACCCCTTGAAAATTGCAGCATACACCCGACGGATTTCATTAAAAATGGTGAAAGAGTTTTACCCAGATCATGGACTAATGAGAGAAAATTTAATGCGGTTATTGATGTGTTGGCTGGTGATGACAAGCGTTAGGGCTTAAACCTCAACATTACCAACCTGACTTTCGACGAGTTTAAAAATTTGTTTCTGGCTGAATACTGGTCAGAGCAAAAACAGCAAAGTGTCTGGCGCGAATTTGTCGTATCGAGGCCTTTCGATGCGAATTCGTGCGGCTCGATGAAGGAGTTTTGTGAGGGCTGGATCCGCAAGTTGGAATATTTGCGTGATCGCCGCACAGAATTCGAAATAGTCTGGGAACTCTACAAGAAGCTTGCAGATGATACAAAACGCTACATAGGAAGCAATTACAGGACAATCAATGATTTCCTGGAAAGAGTTGAGGACGAGGACAATTGGCGCAACAATCGCGATAGTGGTAGAGGCCGTGGTAACAACAACGGGTACCACAGCAACCACAACAACGATAACCATGGGAATAATGCATACCGCAACCATGGCAGCAATAACAATAATGGTTCGGACCGTAATAACAATCGGTACAATGCAAATAATAACAGGAATGATGGAAACCAGTATCATATTAACGTGATACGGGCTTCACAGGATAGTAATAACGCCAGAGGGTGCGATAAGCTGCCTCAGCAGCATCCGGGGAGCAGATCTGCTGGGACGAGACAGGGAAACCACTAGCCGCGCCGGTGAGGGGCCCACCGGGCGTGGAGAAATTTTGGAGGCCCAATAACAGGAGAAAACCCAGGTGTCGTCGTTACGAAAATTCCGTATGGAATATTCAACGGTGGGAGAGTGTGCCAGTGTTAAGAGAAAGGAGTGCACCCACAAGTAGTAGATCAGCTGTAGACACGGCAGTAGAAAATACATTCACTGTCAGTGAGAACAATTTAAGTAGTGTTCCGGAAAACGATTATAAAGTGGCAGCTGTAACACTCACAGCGGAAATGGAGACTGGGTTTAAGAATGATTCGCAATTGTTGAGAGAAGATCAGATGTCGGATAACACGTTCGTCATTGAGCGAGGGGATGCAGAGAGGGGTGAGGTCTGGTTAAGGCAGTTCGGTCGCTTATACGACGAACTAAGAGATTATAGGGGCCCGTACGGGAGAAGTGTTTCTGGGGAGCGCGGGCAGGATTTGCCGCGTCTCGTCCCACAGGAAGATAGTATTTGTGAAGTGATAGAAAGTTCTGGCCCTAACCGGCAGACTTTACTAGAAATAGTTGATGTTAATGGGGAGCACGAGCAAGATTTGTCGTGTTTCGTCCCGCAGGAGTTGGATGTTGAAATAGTAACGGAAAGTTCTGGCCCTAACCGGCAGACTTTACCGAAAGTTATAGTGGTAGAAGTAGCCGACCCATCCGACGCAAAACTCCAGTTTAAACATTGCGAGAGTATTAAGGAAAAAGATTACGAAAATTTTAGTGATAGCCAGACACGACTGGTAGAAAAGCACGTAGATTTCAGCGTGTATGAGGTTAGAGCTGACGTTATACGGTCGGACGGTAGCAGTGTGGGTTGCGCAGATCCAGAGGAAGTAATTGCAGATACTACTGGGCACATTCCTCCAGGTAGATTGGCAGATGAGATCAATCTGACCAAAGAGAAATCAACGAAGGTGACAATTGATGAATTGATACCAAAGCAACACTCACTGGTTGACGAGTCACAGGAAAAAGTTCCGGTATTGGAGGCGAAGCTACAGACTAAGCCTCAGGACAAACGTGTTGAAATTAAAACTGTATGTGAACAGAGGCTGAAAAGGCCGCCAGATAAGCCGGATTTAGGATCAAAGCCGGATGGTTCTTTCTGGAATGACCTGGATATAGACGAGGACTTACTGTGGGAAAATAAAGAAACAGTCGAGGACAAGTGTAGACAGATAGTAGTGTCTGTTAATATGCACGGCCTACAACTAAACGTGTTGATTGACACCGGTGCAGAATTGAGTGCTGTATCTGGGAAAATATTTAAGCTACTGAAAGACAGACCTGGCATCGTAGTTATGCCAGTAACAGGAGTGAAAATTATCGGTGCTACTGGGAAGGCCAGTAAACCGGTCACAAAACAGATTTTTGTCAACTTCGAGATACTTGGGGCACGATTTGAACAAGAGTTTGTCGTCGTGCCAGACTTAACTACGGAAGTAATTATCGGGTTAGATTGGCTATTAAAGTACCGTGCAGTGATTAATTGCGAAAGCAAAACTTTGACATGTACCTCACAAGATAAAGCAATAGTAGTTAGTTTTGACGAGGCAGGAGACGGTGTGCATAGGCAATACCAGCCTATACACATTGTTAACTGGCCGGATGACATTGACGTAGGAATGAATTTGAACTGCCGTAACGTGAGGAATCTCGGCATTGACAAAAGTGTAGAAACTGAATTGGAAGAGATAATCAAATTCCCTCCACGGGTTGACATTAGTATTGGTGTGAAAAAAGATCGTTTGCGAGAAGTAATGAAGCTAAAAGCCGATGCTCGCATACGTCGTCATGACGCTAAAGCGGGTTTTGCTAAGTTTGCAATCGGAGACTTAATACTTGTAAAAGCTCTTGAGAAATGGAGCGAGGTAGACGTTGAAATCTCTAAATTTGTTTATAATGGACCATATAAAGTCATTGGTATACCTCACACAAATACGTATTGCTTAGAGTATCCAAGGTCTGGAACTATTAGGTATTACGGAACATTGTAGACTTGAAATTGTACCAACCTAGGATTGATTAATACCACAGAATGGGTAATTTGTACAGTATGTAAATATAGAGTGTAAGATTTAAACGATTTGCTAGATTGCCATGCTTTTGCCTGACCAAGAGGACATTAAAGAAGTTGTAATTAATAAGTAATTAATTTTTACTAAATGATTTAAGAGAAACTGATTATTAATCTACTGAAAGATCCAAGCTGCTAGTTTAAGTTTTCAGCTGAGTCACAGTAGATTAAGGAATGGAAATATGATTTTGTAACAAGCTGTAAGATTTCATGAATATGTGTTTTACTAGTCATTGCCGATGTACTTAGACGATGTTTTAAGTTTCAGGCTTGTACATGTGTGATGATGGACAGTGTTGAGTTATCCACTGTCATAGTGTTAATGGACTCCTTGAGATTACTCGGGAGTGGGTTTTTCCGAAAGAATTCAGTGAAACGGACGTTCTGGAAATGCCGTTACAAGGGGGAGTGAGATGAAGCGTGCCGCACAGGCGGGCGCAACAATACTGGTGAGGCGGAGCCGCTGTCGGCTCTTGTGCCGTTGTCAGCTCTTGTGCCGCTGTCGACATTCTTTGTACTTGCGGGTACGGAAGGCGGAGTTCTTTTTCTTCCCGGACAGCCTATGTGAAAGAATTCTGTTGTCAATATTTATGTTTTTGTCGATCTGCTGTATACTATTTTCTTGTTTAGCGTTAAGTGGACTCTCATGACGAGAATATTAATTATGAAAAGGTTATATAAAATGTGTATTCTATGGAATTAATTATTAATTTACGTTTTTTGATATACCTGTTTTTTTATGACCATGTACTCTGGTTAATTTTGTAAACAGAATCCCATTTCTTGATACTGTTAGGAATTTTGATGATTTTAGAATAGCTAAACCATTTTCTATGTTTTCTATGAATTTTAATATGTTGTCAACCTGTTTTTCTTTTGTGTAAGATGACAGAGTGGAATAAGATTGGGAGTGTCTCCACTCAATTATTATGGTCTAAAAATTGGTTTATGTTAATTCGCCTAATGCTAAATTTTCTTGATGTCTTGAGCATATGCATTTCCGCTGTTTTTTCCTTTTTGGGAGATTTTATGAGTATGTTTACGTTACACGAACATCCTCAGACAATGTGGGGCACGTGTAACGCCGGAAATGCATATCCTCCTATTTACATCTATAGTACTGTAATTTTTTTCCTTGTTTTGTTACCTCAAGATATGACATTTCTGTGTCTTTATATATTGTAATTGTTTTACTGTTTGTATATATATTTGTGCATTGATGTTGGTTTGTTTTGTGAATATTATTTGTATTTATATGCTGGGTCTGGCCTAGGGAAAACTATGCTAGCGAACGAATACATCGATACGTCGTGTGGAGAACCAAAGTGTTTAGGATCTTTGGTAGTGTTAACTCTGTCGCGTGGAGCGCAGGCAGGAGAGACTTTGGCTGGGGTGGTGCAGTGGAGCAGGTGTGTTGTGTGACGCTCCCGCGAGTTGCCGCGCTTTCGGGGTTGGGCAGCATGTAATAGCGCTCGATTTGCTATGATAGTTTCTGACACGGTGTCGCGGACGGGAAGCATTAGCTGGCGCACATCAAGAGCCCGTTTCGCCTGGTGACTGTGTCGAGAAGAAGGCGCGCCAACATCCAGCTTCTGCAACAGCGACGGCCGACAATGAGTGACTGTCGCCACCTCCTCGATCGACTGCTTCAAACCTTCAATCAACCAACAAGGAAGACTGGAAGCACGTAAAGTTTGAGAACTGTATGGCAGACCTCAGCTTTTCAAACTGTTCAAATCACAAAATTACAGCAACGTAGCATGAACCTTGTTGCTCATTGTCCCAATTGCATTACCAAGCAGGGTCCCTTCCTTTTCCGGAATGAACCCGAGTGTCGTTGAAATTCAAACGCCAGCATCATTCGTTTCACTGCTTTAATTTCAAAGTTCAGTTAAGGTATTCATAGCTGGCTACAATATTTAGATTACACAAGCACAAAGTAAGAGTGCGAGTTTTGTTACCGTATTTTAGCTCTCCTGTGACTGCAGCTCAGCTTGGTACATACTAAATTTTACTATTGTTAATTGTTCAGAATCATTTAATTCAAGTTCAAAGTTAAATCTCTTATTTCTAAATTGCGTAGATTCAAGTAGCTTTTGAAATGATTGTTGAGGTAGTCCAAGACTAACCGTATTTTACGGAATTTCGATGTGCTTCAGAAACAAAGCTCACTATTAACTTCAGTCACTAAATTAACTTTCGATTTTCCGGTTTTATTAATTCTTTTGCTAAATTAAGTCAGAGTGTAGCGAAATTTATTACTCCTGACAAACTTTCAGTTTTCACACTATGCATGTCAACCTTCAGTTGCCACGCTTCTAGTGCTAATTATATGTGTAATAACATTTCTTTTTCAGTTACTATAGTAATTGTCCTTGGGACTGGCGACCGTGATTTCCCCCAAATCTCAAATATCTAATTACCGCTAGTTAATTGTTAACGTAACGGCCGCACATTTACTTTCTTTATTAACTTTACCCCTTTTCAAAATTAATTTCCACCAGTTTCATTTGCATTTTTCCTTTCATTTAGATGTAACCCTTTCCTCCCTCGTTACCGATAAATTAACTTCAGTGACGATTGCTTTTCCCAAATTTCCATTAGGTACACGCGGTTTAATTTTTCACTGTCATTAAGGTTGATAAGTGAGGTTACAGACTGACTGTGGACCTTTGGTACAGAGCCGAGTGGAGGGTCTGAATCAGAGGCTGAGACGGTTCTGCGACCGTGTGGGCTGCAGATTCCTCGACTTGCGCCATAGTGTGGTGGGGTTTCGGGTTCCGCTGGATAGGTCAGGAGTGCACTACACGCAACAAGCGGCTACACGGGTAGCAGGGGTTGTGTGGCGTGGGCTGGGCAGTTTTTTAGGTTAGATGGCCTTGGGCAAGTACAGAAAGGGCAATAGCCTCAATGGGTGTGGGGCAAAGTCAGGACATGCGGGGACCAAGCAGCAATCGGTATTGTAATTGTAAACTGTCGAAGATGCGTTGGTAAAGTACCGGAACTTCAAGCGCTGATAGAAAGCACCGAAGCTGAAATCGTTATAGGTTCAGAAAGCTGGCTGAAGCCAGAGATAAATTCTGCCGAAATTTTTACAAAGGTACAGATGGTGTTTAGAAAGGATAGATTGCATGCAACCGGTGGTGGACTGTTTGTCGCTGTTAGTAGTAGTTTATCCTGTAGTGAAGTAGAAGTGGATAGTTCCTGTGAATTATTATGGGTGGAGGCTACACTCAACAACCGAGCTAGGTTAATAATTGGCTCCTTTTACCGACCTCCCGACTCAGCAGCATTAGTGGCAGAACAACTGAGAGAAAATTTGGAATACATTTCACATAAATTTTCTCAGCATGTTATAGTCTTAGGTGGAAATTTCAATTTACCAGATATAGACTGGGACACTCAGATGTTTAGGACGGGTGGTAGGGACAGAGCATTGAGTGACATTATACTGAGTGCACTATCCAAAAATTACCTCGAACAATTAAACAGAGAACCGACTCGTGGAGATAACATCTTGGACCTACTGATAACAAACAGACCCGAACTTTTCGACTCTGTATGTGCAGAACAGGGAATCAGTGATCATAAGGCCGTTGCAGCATCCCTGAATATGGAAGTTAATATTGTTGGTTGGTTGTTTTGGGGAAGGAGACCAGACAGCGTGGTCATCGGTCTCATCGGATTAGGGAAGGATGGGAAAGGAAGTCGGCCGTGCCCTTTCAGAGGAACCATCCCGGCATTTGCCTGGAGTGATTTAGGGAAATCACGGAAAACCTAAATCAAGATGGCCGGAAGCGGGATTGAACCGTCGTCCTCCCGAATGCGAGTCCAGTGTCTAACCACTGCGCCACCTCGCTCAGTGGGAAGTTAATAGGAATATGAAAAAAGGGAGGAAGGTTTATCTGTTTAGCAAGAGTAATAGAAGGCAGATTTCAGACTACCTAACAGATCAAAACGAAAATTTCTGTTCCGACACTGACAATGTTGAGTGTTTATGGAAAAAGTTCAAGGCAATCGTAAAATGCGTTTTAGACAGGTACGTGCCGAGTAAAACTGTGAGGGACGGGAAAAACCCACCGTGGTTCAACAACAAAGTTAGGAAACTACTGCGAAAGCAAAGACAGCTTCACTCCAAGTTTAAACGCAGCCAAAACCTCTCAGACAAACAGAAGCTAAACGATGTCAAAGTTAGCGTAAGGAGGGCTATGCGTGAAGCGTTCAGTGAAGTCGAAAGTAAAATTCTATGTACCGACTTGACAGAAAATCCTAGGAAGTTCTGGTCTTACGTTAAATCAGTAAGTGGCTCGAAACAGCATATCCAGACACTCCGGGATGATGATGGCACTGAAACAGAGGATGACATGCGTAAAGCTGAAATACTAAACACCTTTTTCCAAAGCTGTTTCACAGAGGAATACCGCACTGCAGTTCCTTCTCTAAAACCTCGCACAAACGAAAAAATAGCTGACGTCGAAATAAGTGTCCAAGGAATAGAAAAGCAACTGGAATCACTCAACAGAGGAAATTCCACTTGACCTGACGGGATACCAATTCGATTCTACACAGAGTACGCGAAAGAACTTGCCCCCCTTCTAACAGCCGTGTACCGCAAATCTCTAGAGGAACGGAAGGTTCCAAATGATTGGAAAAGAGCACAGGTAGTCCCAGTCTTCAAGAAGGGCCGTCGAGCAGATGCGCAAAACTATAGACCTATATCTCTGACGTCGATCTGTTGTAGAATTTTAGAACATGTTTTTTGCTCGAGTATCATGTCGTTTTTGGAAACCCAGAATCTACTACGTAGAAATCAACATGGATTCCGGGAACAGCGATCGTATGAGACCCAACTCGCTTTATTTGTTCATGAGACCCAGAAAATATTAGATACAGGCTCCCAGGTAGATGCTATTTTTCTTGACTTCCGGAAGGCGTTCGATACAGTTCCGCACAGTCGCCTGATAAACAAAGTAAGAGCCTACGGAATATCAGACCAGCTGTGTGGCTGGATTGAAGAGTTTTTAGCAAACAGAACACAGCATGTTGTTATCAATGGAGAGATGTCTACAGACGTTAAAGTAACCTCTGGCGTGCCACAGGGGAGTGTTATGGGACCATTGCTTTTCACAATATATATAAATGACCTAGTAGATAGTGTCGGAAGTTCCATGCGGCTTTTCGCGGATGATGCTGTAGTATACAGAGAAGTTACAGCATTAGAAAATTGTAGCGAAATGCAGGAAGATCTGCAGCAGATAGGCACTTGGTGCAGGGAGTGGCAACTGATCCTTAACATAGACAAATGTATTGCGAATACATAGAAAGAAGGATCCTTTATTGTATGATTATATGATAGCTGAACGAACACTGGTAGCAGTTACTTCTGTAAAATATCTGGGGGTATGTGTGCGGAACGATTGAAGTGGAATGATCATATAAAATTAATTGTTGGTAAGGCGGGTACCAGGTTGAGATTCATTGGGAGAGTCCTTAGAAAATGTAGTCCATCAACAAAGGAGGTGGCTTACAAAACACTCGTTCGACCTATACTTGAGTATTGCTCATCAGTGTGGGATCCGTACCAGATCGGGTTGACGGAGGAGATAGAGAAGATCCATAGAAGAGCAGCGCGTTTTGTCACAGGGTTATTTGGTAACCGTGATAGCCTTACGGAGATGTTTAACAAACTCAAGTGGCAGACTCTGCAAGAGAGGCGCTCTGCATCGCGGTGTAACTTGCTCGCCAGGTTTCGAGAGGGTGCGTTTCTGGATGAGGTATCGAATATATTGCTTCCCCCTACTTATACCTCCCGAGGAGATAACGAATGTAAAATTAGAGAGATTAGAGCGCGCACGGAGGCTTTCAGACAGTCGTTCTTCCCGCGAACAATACGCGACTGGAACAGGAAAGGGAGGTAATGACAATGGCACGTAAAGTGCCCTCCGCCACATACCGTTGGGTGGCTTGCGGAGTATAAATGTAGGTGTAGATGTAGATGTGTAGATGTATGCCTATCAATAGTTAGTGCCTTCAGTAGTTAGAATCTTTTATTTAACTGGCAGTATTGGCGCTCGCTGTATTGCAGTAGTTCGAGTAACTAAGATTTTTGTGCCGGCCGCAGTGGTCTCGCTGTTAAGGCGCTCAGTCCGGAACCGCGCGACTGCTACGGTCGCAGGTTCGAATCCTGCCTCGAGCGTTGATGTGTGTGATGTCCTTAGGTTAGTTAGGTTTAAGTAGTTCTAAGTTCTAGGGGACTGATGACCACAGAAGTTAAGTCCTATAGTCCTCAGAGCCATTTGAAGATTTTTGTGAGGTAAGTGACTCATGAAAGGTATAGGTTATTGTCAGTAAGGGCCATTCTTTTGTAGTGATTATTGAGATTCAGATTGCGTTGCGCTAAAAATATTGTGTGTCAGTTTAGTGATGATCAGAATAAGTAAAGAGAGAAAAGTCTGAGTACGTTCAGTTTTGCTCAGCTGTTTGAAAATCAAATAACGTAAGAGGTTTACCAGCACAGTCATTCACAAATTTTTCTAAGGGGGTGTTTCACTCATAATAATCAGAAATGAATGTTTGTTAAGGACAACCGCAGACATGTCACAATATAGCAGTCAGTCATTAATCTTGATCACTATGGTATAGCTTAATGTTTTCCACATGGTGTTTGCCCTCGTGGCATGAGGTATGCTGCTGATTACACCCTCAAAATAGATTATATATTCTTTCCACTTGCTATGTTTCCAGTTTCGCACCTGGTCATCCGATGCATCGTGCCTTGAGTTCTGATATCTGTAACTGCCATGGTGTCCTCTGTGACCACCGTGGCCACTGAAACCACCGTAATGTCTCCTGTCATTATTATTATTCCAAGGTCTTTCATTATTTCTGTTGTTATGGTTTAAATGAGTATCTGTATTGGATTCGTTCTTCTCTGATACTCTACTATCACCTTCTCCTCGTCCTGTTCCTCTTGACTCATACATGTCTAATTGTCCTAAGGCCGACTTAATTGCCTCTTTCTCATCTCTAGGGATTGCTAGCAACTTATCCTGCACTCCTTTCGGTAGTTTACATATGATCAGGGACACTATTGCTTTTGTCGTCATCGGTTCATCTAAATAAAAGTTCCTCTCATAATAATCTTGAAAAAATTTCTTTAAGGTCTGGTCATGCCCTCTCTCAAACCTTCTACCTTGGAATAGACCGTTACGTACTTCATTTTGCTTTCCTTGTGACCAATATTGTTGCAAAAGTTCCTTTTCAAATTCAGCAAAGTTTGTACACTTGTGTCCTATTCTCATGCCCCAGGTACCCGCTTCACCTTCCAATCTTGCTGCAACGAAGTGTTCCTTTCTCTGCTCGTCCCATAATTCAGGTAACACACCCTTAAATTGATCTAGGAAATCTCTGGGATGCCACCTTCCATTTGGTTCGAAGTTCTTAAAATTCCTTACGCCAACGAAGACCTCATCATTTTGTATACCCATTAAGCTACCTCCTGAAACGTTCTCATTACGTAATAGTGATTTCACTTCACTCTTCACCTGCTGACCGACCTGTTCCTTAGTCTTGCCTATCTCACTGTACACTTCTTCTACTCGCCGTACATAAGCATCCCGGTTTAGCGCAACAGCTGATATCCTGTGTTTACAGTGTTTCACTTCCTCGTCCAGCAGTTCAAAATGCTCATCATAAACCTCAACCTTTTTAGTAAGGTCTTCCTTCACTTCTTTGATATCTGAATCTACCTTTTCAAAACGTTTAGTATTGCCTGCAATGCTCTCCTCAAACCGAACGGTAAGTTCATCTATCCTTTGATGAATTGACTCAGCCAGCTTCCTTAGAGGACCATTAATCTCGTCGATCGTTTTAGTGAGTCGTTCGTTTATCTGCTCTACTGAACGTTAAATATCTTACTTCTGACGCCTAATATCTTCCTTTAATTGTTTGTTATCATTCATTAACAGTTTCTGGTTGTCTACTGATCGCATAATATCTTGCTTTAATTGCCTGTTATCATGTAATAATGTTTTGAGCATGTCAACGATGGACAGGTCAGACCTAAGTTTACACTCATCTCGCTTGGGCGTCTCCATGAATGGTGACGACACCGCATTTGGACTCTCTGTTGATAAACTACTGTCACCTATACCGGAATCATTCGACATTTCACTACTACTTGCTTCTGTTTTCGTCTCCACCTGATTACTTTCACCTAATGAGACTGCTTTCACCTCCATGGTCTACTGCAGTAGCACGAACCTCATTATCTGCCATATTGAACCACAAAAAGTCACCCAAGCGAGAAATAAACATATCACAATAACACTCATAGCACAGAATGGATAACAGTAACTACAACCAAACTACAACACCGTATGCATTCAACACTGTAATTCGTGCTCAGAAGCACATATAATATGCAAGATCACTTAAAAGAAAAAAAGAAATATAAGGTAACCTAAATATAGTTCTGCAATTGTATTAACTGTTGTTAAAAAATTAGATTACTAAGTAATCAGAGTCTGACAGTGACATTTATTTTACTGTATGACCAGCAAAGTAGATAATGTCTCTTGACATTAATTTAATGACAGAAAAGAATTTTAACTGTCACTGTTTGTAATTACATAATTATAGAACGCAGTCTTCACTGCCAGTTAATTACTCTCGTTGCTTCAGTTGCGTGAGGTAACGCTGTGATGCGCGACTTACTTTGCATTGTCTGGTGGCCCAGCATTCGCAGCTGCTCTGTAGCGCCGTGCCGCTGTCAGCACTGCACCTTTTCTTCATTGCGTGTTAATGGTTACAGCGTCGTTCCTAGGCGTCGCTCACGTCGTATATGGTGATGCTTGCCAAAAAGTTTTCACTTTTGCCCATAGGTGCCACTAGCGTCGTCTTACGTAATGGCTGCCAAATAGGTGTTCCCTTTCGCACATAGCTGCTGCTAGAGTCGTCAAAAGCGCACCACCGGGGAGTGTGTTTACTTCATAGCAGTAGCATTAGTTCTTTGAAATGTCACTGGTCGGACGAGTATATACACTGTGTCACAAGTTCTTTGATGCATACATCCCACAGCTCGCGCGACGTCACTCAACAATCCAAACTAATAGTCACTGTTTATACACAAATGGTTCACTCGCCTAATAAATTATACGGCACTTCTTATCCGAAACTGCAGGTCCTGTCACGGTCGCCATATAACACGACCAGGGGTACTAATGGCGGGGGACTCTTACACAGTTTTTTTCACTTCTTGACCATGCGCCCTGTCCACACCACGTACCTGATAATCCC
Source organism: Schistocerca piceifrons (assembly GCF_021461385.2). Taxonomy (NCBI): domain Eukaryota; kingdom Metazoa; phylum Arthropoda; class Insecta; order Orthoptera; family Acrididae; genus Schistocerca; species Schistocerca piceifrons. Next base: position 586,631,521 of record NC_060140.1, on the reverse strand, counting down.
GCGGCGGTCGTATTGTTCTGCTCCACACTGCTGCTGGATTGCCTGAAATTATCGAGCGAAATATGCAAGCGGGTTTAGGGGAGCCACTCAACGTTAAAACACAACACTGTTCTATGTCTAGTATCAACAACTATATTCTGAGACGATAAAAGAAAATTACAGGTTGCAGTGTATACATTCTAATTCATAAGTGTTTATCCCAATTAATGGATGATTACCAGTCCACAATATCACTGTGACGAGCGTGCGCGTAACCGACACGACGCGGGTGATTGTTGACGATGCAGAGGCCAAATGATCGAACGAAAGTTCTTACGCTCCTCACGCGTACAAAGATATTTAGTACCAGTCCTCCTTGACAATAGTAATGATACAACACTGATCATAAAGTTAATTTTTCAGTTCTCAGTTCTCACCCGTACGAGCGTGCGCGTAAACCTCGCGGTGCGGTAGATTGTTGACGACGCGGAAACACGGTGACCGAACGTATGTTCTCACACTCGCTACAAGACACTGGCACTTGATTGCACTCTTTTATGTTAACTAATTTTTACTGATTCACATTAGTTCATCTGGGAGACCGATCACGGCGTGGATGATTGATCCTGTGGGACACGCAACGGTAGGATATACAAATACATTATCGGCGGCACTGCCCATTTTTAAATACATCATTACGCACTTTCCTCTGAATCACTTCCAATTTCATCACTTTACTGTAGTAGCACTTGTAGCATCACTTGAATTTCCATAATAACAATGCCTCTCATATGCAGAGCTACCCACAGCACAACATAACAGTTCCGTGTCCCGTGCTCGACTCTGCAGGCGCGGCTGCCCGCAAAGATACTCCACAACTAATCCAGCGATATGACAGTACGCTTACATGAGGCAGTGCAAGAGAAAGACTCAGACGCGAGATTTTCAACCCTGCACCATTCAATGTCAAATACGGTAGTCTACGTGGATACTTGGAAAAATACCTGAGCAAGACACGCTACTGTTAAAAATTTTGAAAAGTCGTTTACCATCGCACATTAGAGAAAAATTAGTCACAACGCCCGAGCACGACACTAAATAGTTTCTGTCAGTGCTCGATTCTGTCAACTTAATCTATGATGAAAGACCTGTACCCCATAGAGCAACAGAAAATCAGGCACAACAACAACATAATTATGTAAATCAGTTAGTAAAACGTGATTTAAACACACAGCAAGGTTGGTACACACAACAGCAAAATTATATACCCAGAGGTAATGAGTACGGTAACGGGAACGGGAAAAACAAACTATTTAAAAGAAATTTCCAGTACAACAGGGGTAATTTCAACGCACGAGTGAATTACAATTCACCATCACAAGGCCCTATGGAAATGGAAACGAACGTTTGGTGACATAGGCAGAGACGCCCCTTACAGGGCAGGTCCGGACGCCTTGGTGCAGGTCTTATTACATTTGACGCCACATTGGGCGACCTGCGCGCCGGATAGGGTTGAAATGATGGTGAAGACAACACAACACCCAGTCCCTGAGCGGAGAAAATCACCGACCCAGGCGGGAAACGAACCCGGACCAGTTAGGACGGCAGTCCGTTACGTTGACCATTCAGCTATCGGGGCGGACACAAGGCTCTATGCCGAATATGAATAGAAACTATCAGCCGCAGCAGTGGTCGACGTGCGGCAACAATGCCATGCCTTACGATGTAACGCAGCCGACCTTTGGGAAGCAAAATAATTGCACAGCAGCTAACGACACAAATTGGCGAAGTACACACACAGTGCAACTCACTGCAATTTCTCCAGGTAATGAACTAAGTCACACTACGCCGCCGGAAAACACCAGCCAGTCGGAGTTAAGCCCCAGGGTATTGACCTCTCATGGAATGGGGGCAAGGCAGAATTACAAACATGTTTCATAAGATTTGACAAACGAGGTGACACCACGAGATTTAGAGGAGTTTAGTGATTTAACAGAGCAAGATGCACAAATCAAAACCTTATTAATGCAAGGTACAACACAACAGTCTGATTATCAGATCCAAGCAGATGAAAATTATACAACAGCAAGATCGCAGATGGAGTAAAGTCGTGCAAAACCTTAAGCAAGATGAAGGTGGAAAGGTAAGTAAATAGCATCAGGAGTACAACGGCGTGTATCCCGGAAGATTACATCGACGAATTTATAACACACACACATGAAGTATGGGGACATTATGGGTGAACAAAAGTATTGCAAAAATTGCAACATGTCGTTATTTTCCAAATTTGAGAAGACGAGTCCTACAGGTATTAATAAAGTGTGCAATATGTCAAAAATCAAAACAGTCCAATGTATCAAAATATACTAAGCTACACCCAAAACTCACAAAAACCCCTCTAGATATTGTATCCCTGGACACAGATGGTCCATATCCAAGAAGTAAAATACGTAGTAGCACTATACGACATTTTCTCGAAACATGTCAAAATGTATGCCATTAAAAATGCAACAGCCACAAATATCAAAAAAAGAATTGAGGGAGACTATTTGAGAAGAGTAGGTAAACCAAAGGTAGTACTAACTGATAATGCTTCATATTTCGTTGGGCAAAAGTGGAAACAATTTATGACCTCACAGGGTATAAAGCACATATTAGTAAGCCTTTTTCTTCCAGAAGCAAGCCCAGTTGAACGAATCTTTAAAGAATTTAACTGGTTTATTAGGACATACACCCCTCACAAACATATCGAATGGGTGGAATACGTAACTCCTTTCATGCAAGTTGTCAATATCTTCCCACATTCTTCAACAGCTTTCACACCAAATGAATTGATGTATCGGACAAAGCAAATGAATGAGTGTGAGTCGCCCATACCAAAGGTACTCACTACAGAAAAGACACTACAAAACAAAGTCAAACAAGCTATGATTACACAAGAAAACAGGGCAGAGTACAGAAAGAAAATCTATAACAAGAAACTGAAACGTGTTACACAATTTTTTGAAGGGCAACGAGTCCTGTTACGGACGCATCCTAAATCGACAAAAATTGGCAAACTAAATAAGAAGTGGCAATTACTCTATTCAGGACCATATGTAATTTCCAAAATACCATACTCTGGGACGTACACATTCGCCTAGCAGAAAACAGGGAGAGACAAGGGTCTTCACCCTCACAAAGATATAAAAGCCTCTATAGAATGACGAAACGTGGTAACAATTTCTTTAACGCAAGATAATTATACATAGTGTACGTAATTCTAAGTATAATTTTTTTCCTGGAATGTATTCTAAGATAAAGTAATGTGTATAGGCATAAGTAATCCTTTTGATTTGTACACATAGGCATAAAATTAACAGCAATGAGAAGTAACACATCGCTTCATGCGAAGCGAAAGTATAAACGAAATTAACTTATGGCTCAGCTGTCGCGTGCTCAACAATAAGCACTGACGTCAGTAGCGGGAGGGGAGACATTGACCAGTGCACATGCGCGACAGACTGGCAGAAGACGTAACCAAAATAGGAATGTAATGTGTACTTAACCTAAATACAAAGTAAACGGAAATACTGCGCAAATACATCTACTGTCTAAGAACTAAGGAACCTATTGATATTCGTACACAGAGATTTAATTAAATACTAAGCTATTTATATAACATATTTACATCAACCAAAACGAAGCATTATGAAAAAATATACGAGACGTGTAAGCTAAGTACTAACGACAAAATACCGTGAGAGATGACAAATAATTTTCTTTCCAGGTTGTTTTTGTTGTGGTCTTCAGTCCTGAGACTGGTTTGATGCAGCTCTCCATGCTACTCTATCCTGTGCAAGCTTCTTCATCTCCCAGTACCTACGGCAACCTGCATCCTTCTCAATTTGCTTAGTGTATTCATCTCTTGGTCTCCCTCTACGATTTTTACCCTCCACGCTGCCCTCCAGTACTAAATTGATGACCCCTTGATGCCCCAGAACATGTCCTACCAACCGATCCCTTCTTCTAGTTAAGTTGTGCCACAAACTTCTCTTCTCCCCAATCCTATTCAATACTTCCTCATTAGTTATGGGATCTACCCATCTAATCTTCTGCATTCTTCTGTAGCACCACATTTCAAAAGCTTCTATTCTCTTCTTGTCCAAACTAGTTACCGTCCATGTTTCACTTCCATACATGGCTACACTCCATACAAATACTTTCAGAAATGATTTCCTGACACTTAAATCTGTACTCGATGTTAACAAATTTCTCTTCTTCAGAAACGCTTTCCTTGCCATTGCCAGTCTACATTTTATATCCTCTCTACTTCGACCGTCATCAGTTATTTTGCACCACAAATAGCAAAACTCCTTTACTACTTTAAGTGTCTCATTTCCTAATCTAATTCCCTCAGCATCACCCGACTTAATTCGACTACATTCCATTATCCTCGTTTTGCTTTTGTTGATGTTCATCTTATATCCTCCTTCCAAGACACTATCCATTCCGTTCAACTGCTCTTCCAAGTCCTTTGCTGTCTCTGACAGAATTACAATGTCATCAAAGTTTTTATTTCTTCTCCATGGATTTTAATACCTACTCCGAATTTTTCTTTTGTTTCCTTCACTGCTTGCTCAATATACAGATTGAATAAGATCGGGGAGAGACTACAACCCTGTCTCACTCCCTTCCCAACCACTGCTTCCCTTTCATGTCCATCTACTCTTATAACTGCCATCTGGTATCTGTACAACTTATAAATAGCCTTTCGCTCCTTGTATTTTACCTCTGCCACCTTCAGAATTTGAAAGAGAGTATTCCAGTCAACATTGTCAAAAGCTTTCTCTAAGTCTACAAATGCTAGAAACGTAGGTTTGCCCTTCCTTAATCTAGCTTCTAAGATAAGTCGTAGGGTCAGTATTGCCTCACGTGTTCCAACATTTCTACGTAATCAAAACTGATCTTCCCCGAGGTCGGCTTCTACTAGTTTTTCCATTCGTCTGTAAAGAATTGGCGTTAGTATTTTGCCGCTGTGACTTATTAAACTGATAGTTCGGTAATTTTGACATCTGTCAACACCTGCTTTCTGCGGGATTGAAATTATTATATTCTTCTTGAAGTCTGAGGGTATTTCGCCTGTTTCATACATCTTGCTCGCCAGATGGTAGAGTTTTATCAGGACTGGCTCTCCCAAGCCCGTCAGTAGTACTAATGAAATGTTGTCTACTCCCGGGGCCTTGTTTCGACTCAGGTCTTTCAGTGCTCTGTCAAACTCTTCACGCAGTATCGTATCTCCCATTTCATCTTCATCTATATCCTCTTCCATTTCCATAATATTGTCCTCAAGTACTTCGCCCTTGTATAGACCCTTTATATACTCCTTCCACCTTTCTGCTTTCCCCTCTTTGCTTAGAACTGGGTTTCATCTGAGCTCTTGATGTTCATGTAAGTGGTTCTCTTATCTCCAAAGGTCTCTTTAATTTTCCTGTAAACAGTATCTATCTTACCCCTAGTGAGATAAGCCTCTACATCCTTACAATTGTCCTCTAGCCATCCCTGCTTAGCCATTTTGCACTTTCTGTCGATCTCATTTTTGAGACGTTTGTATTCCTTTTTGCCTGCTTCATTTACTACATTTTCATATTTTCTCCTTTCATCAATTAAACTCAATATTTCTTCTGTTACCCAAGGATTTCTACTAGCCCTCGTCGTTTTACCTACTTGACGCTCTGCTGCCTTCACTACTTCATCCCTCAGAGCTACCTATTCTTCTTCTATTGTATTTCTATCCCTCATTCCTGTCAATTGTTCCCTTATGCTCTCTCTGAAACTCTCTACGACCTCTGGTTCTTTCAGTTTATCCAGGTCCCATCTCCTTAAATTCCCACCTTTTTGTAGTTTGTTCAGTTTTAATCACCAGTTCATAACCAATAGATTGTGGTCAGAGTCCACATCTGCCCCTGAAAATGTCTTACAATTTAAAACCTGGTTCCTAAATCTCTGTCTTGCCATTATATAATCTATCTGATACCTTCCAGTATCTCCAGGCTTCTTCCATGTATACAACCTTCTTTCATGATTCTTGAACCAAGTGTTAGCTATGATTAAGTTATGCGCTGTGCAAAATTCTACCAGGAGGCTTCCTCTTTCATTTCTTAGCCCCAATCCATATTCACCTACTACGTTTCCTTCTCTCCCTTTTCCTACTATCGAATTCCAGTCACCCATGACTATTAAATTTTCGTCACCCTTCACTATCTGAATAATTTCTTTTATTTCATCATACATTTCTTCAATTGCTTCGTCATCTGCAAAGCTAGTTGGCATATAAACCTGTACTACTGTAGTAGGCGTGGGCTTCGTATATATCTTTGCCACAATAATGCGTTCACTATGCTGTTTGTAGTAGATTACCCGCATTCCTATTTTCCTATTCATTATTAAACCTACTCCTGCATTACCCTTATTTGATTTTGTCTTTATAACCCTATAGTCACCTGACCAGAAGTCTTGTTCCTCCTGCCACCGAACTTCACTAATTCCCACTATATCTAACTTTAACCTATCCATTTCCCTTTTTAAATTTTCTAACCTACCTGCCCAATTAACGGATGTGACATTCCACGCTCCGATCCGTAGAACGCCAGTTTTCTTTCTCCTGATAACGACGTCCTCTTGAGTAGTAGTCCTCGCCCGGATATCCGAATGGGGGACTATTTCACCTCCGGAATATTTTACGCAAGAGGACGCCATCATCATTTAACCATACAGTAAAGCTGCATGCCCTCGAGAAATATTACGGCTCGTAGTTTCCCCTTGCTTTCAGCCGTTCGCAGTACCAGCACAGCAAGGCCGTTTTGGTTAGTGTTACAAGGCCAGATCAGTCAATCATCCAGACTGTTGCCCTTGCAACTACTGAAAAGAGTGCTGCCCCTCTTCGGGAACCACACGTTTGTCTGGCCTCTCAACAGATACCCCTCCGTTGTGGTTGCAGCTACGGTACGGCTATCTGTATCGCTGAGGCACGCAAGCCTTCCCACCAACGGCAAGGTCCATTGTTCATGTGGGGGGGGGGGGGGGGGGGAGTAAATGAGCATAAAGGGTAACAGAATAAACGAAAGTCTATGAATTTAAACAAAGTATGGAAATATCTGCTGACGTGTGCAATGACCAAATGTATCAGTGGCCACCGAACTACACAATGCAATTAGTTTTAAGTTAGTTTTAAGTTTTTTATTTCAGCGACCAGTGCATCGTCACGGCAAAGAAGAAGAGAATTACATCGAGACTGGCAGGTACCAAATGAAGAAACGGGCCGCACCTCGAGTAAATAATTTAGTTATAAAAATTTTTACAATAAAGGTCATAAGGCAAAATGAAAAACGAAATATGCATCGTCGCAGTATGTCCCCGTGACAATTATCAGTACCTATTCGCTGCAGAGTACACATAGACATTTCAGCATGTGATGTTACAAAAACCAGTTAATTTTTCATCGTGTCACATGAAAACTTGAATAATGACATTTCCAGGTATTTGAGAAAGATAAGTATACGATGGTTAAAACATAGATTTCACACTAAGCTACACGTGAACTGAAGTAAACAGCACTAGCACATGAAGAAACAACCTGAACTTCGTCAATGATTAGTGGGTACACATTATTTCAATGAAGCAAAGGTTCCTTGGCAACTAGTCCATGATTGTACGAGTAACATTTTCTCATAAATCCTTGAACCAGTAGATGAGTATTTCCTTTCTTCCCTTCCAAACAAAGGAGGCGGTGCCAAGCGTAGTTAGGCCAGCAATGCGCAATGTTTAGGTCCTATTTCGAATGTTTTTCTCCCTCCTCTACCTAAGAAAGAAATGAGCTCCCATAAGTGATTACAGCCTATCTATAAAATCAAGCAGAAATATATCATATGCTTGTACACATATCACATAAAAATGTGATATGTAATTAATTTGTATATGTAATGTGAACGAAGATAAGTTGAAGCTAACAAAAAACTGTAGTAACAGAACGCTGTAAATGAAAACTTTTATGACGTTTTAAAACTTAAGAAATCTATGTTCGTAATATAACCAATGGATGGAATGTCAACCATAGGTATAAGCTATCATGTTATGTATATTGTGTAACTCAGGGCTTCCCAACGTGTGGTCCGCGGACCCCTTAGTGGTCCGCCGGCTCTTTCTAGGGGGTCCGCGGCCACCTTTCACCAAATCGTGTAAAATAATGAGTAAAATTATTGAATAAAAGTGTGAAAATCAAATTCATCACTATTTTTTTTCGCGTGAAAAATATGTGTACTTTTACTTCAGGTCGTATCCCCAAGCAGCCTTTTCGGTTCCTAAGAGAGAACGCATACACAGTTTAGAGCCGGAGAATGCGGCTTCTCTGATCGACTGTTTCGCAACAATACGGGGGTCGTTTTTCCGCCGTCTCGCGGCGCTAGATGCGCTGAAACCTTTTACGCATGCGCGGAGCGAGCTTTGTCGACCAATCACAGCACTCGCTGGCACGTATGCCGCCCCAGGCATCATTAAATGTTAAACTTGCTTTGTCAGTGCACTACCTATTTCATAAATCGATTTTTGACCAGTTTATTACTTCTAACATCGATAGGCGGCTGAAGTCAGGATCATTGAAGAATGGTGCAGTTTCTCCATCGCCTTCACAACAAGGGAAGTTTCCAGTTGAAATGAATGAGGTGGGAGGACGACCAAAGGAAGACTTTACATACATTTGGAAATTTTTCTTCGGATTTCACGAAAAATCACACACACACACACACACACACACACACACACACACACACTCACTCACACACACACACAACTGTTACGAAGTACGCATGCTCCTTACACAACAGTAGCCAAATAGTGGAAGCGAACAGACCATAAGCGGCAGCATGTCAACAGCGAACAGTTTGGACGTGACGCTGATTGTTCTTGGAGGAAGGCAGCTCCATCGTGAGAAATTTCAATTACCAAGTAATTTTAATAAGGCTATAGTGTGTTAAACAAAGTAAGTGTCTGGATACAGTGGGAATGAAATTGGATCGTTAATTTCAAGTAGTTTTCATTCTTCTCTAAACCAAAGACTATTGATACTTCGGGGGGGGGGGGGGGGGGTCATTTGGAACATGGCACTTGCATTAAGAAGCTTTCAGTTCCTATGGGTTTCGCCCTGAAATTTAAAGTTACTGTGCATTTGACTGACTAGGGGTCCGCCATGGATTTTCGACTGAAGAAGGGGTCGGCAAGCTGAAAAGGTTGGGAATCCCTGGCTGTAACTCAACACCTGTATGAACGTTCATTGGAAACCAAACTCTATATGAAGAAATGAACTTTCTAAGACAAGCAATTTATACAATGTTTTGGACGGCTATACGTGTCTTTCAACAAGTGCACGGTCAAGTGTGGTGACCTGAACATGCGTGTGCAACGAAATAACTTATGAATATCGTGGCTCACAACGCTTAATACGTGGACATGTGAATTATAGTTGTTCGAGCAGGTATTCACCACATCGATGGATGCTGCTGCTCAGGGTTCTCCCCGCTGAAAATGCGAGTACGACGGGTAGTAATGACGCTCGGGCCGTAAAAATGGAGATCTTCTGCCACAGCGTCGGATTTTGAACAATAAGCACACACTCACTGCACCCAGAATGAAGACAAACGCCACAGTAATTCTTCGATACGTGGCACTCAGGTGAAGGTGTGACATTCAATGTGACATCAACACCAAGAAAACGAGTGCTCGCACGTCCAACGGTAGCGTATAGCATGTTGACAATTGGGCAACTAGTTCTCGCCGCCAAAGCAGCCAGTGCGCCAACACGAAACCCGGCAGCGCCCTGTCCTCACTGCTTTGCTTCGGCCGGTACCTCGCCTCCTACCTTGCAAATCAGAGCACACTCCCCTGCAGAGTGAAAATCTCACTCTGGAAACATCCCCCAGGCTGTGGCTAAGCCATGTCTCCGCAATATCCTTTCTTTCAGGAGTGCTAGTTCTGCAAAGTTCGCAGGAGAGGTTCTGTAAAGTTTGAAAGGTAGGAGACGAGGTACTTTTGGGTAGCTCAAATGGTAGAGTACTTGCCCGCGAAAAGCAAAGGTCCTCAGTTCGAATCTCGGTCCGTCACACAGTTTTAATTTGCCAGGAAGTTTCATATCAGCGCACACTCCGCTGCAGAGTGAAAATCTCATTCTGGACATTATTGTTAGCACGCTAAATTTAAATATGTAATGGAATCAGATATTATGTATATAATATTTTAATTTCTTGTATAACTTTAACATACATAGTATAAGCTGACATATCCATTCCGTTAAAAAAGAAAAGCAGGCAATAAAGGGCATCGACCCCTATCGACAAATGTAAGTAAAAACACTGTACGTCTCCATAACATGTCAACGTGCAGTGTGGGGGCAATTGTATAAGTACATGATGAAAGACCTCTAGGGTGCAGTAAAATTAAGATTTATTAAAAAACAAAAACTGAAATACCGAATAACCAGAGGGTTGGCAAAGACGTTAATTACGAATGCGCGATAAGGCGCAGACAAACGAAAACATTTTCTCATTCAGTTTGTTGTACAGTTTTTTGTTTTAGACAGACACAGTCTGACTATCTCGTATGTTGAAGGGCGATAAGGATGAGCGGTTTTAGAGATGAAGTATTGCGATCTCGATGTATTATATGTGTGAGGGAATTATATAGTGTTAAAAAACCGTATCAAGCATTTCATTTATTGAACTGGAGAGGATTTTCGTGATCACGTCAAGCGGCGGTGTCGCCGGAGTCCTCTGCAGTCGGGTGGTATCACACCACTGATGGGGCTCTTCAGACACGTCTTCGCTGATCATCTGGACTTATTTCGAAGCGGGACTCATCACCGAAGACAATTCCACTCCAGTCAAAGAGATTCTATGCCGAAGACGGGTCTGGAGACGCCCCGGACTGTGTTGAGATACCAACCTGAGTGTCGCCCACCATACGGCCCGATAACCAGGGGTGATGGACTGGCCTGTCATTTCTTTTCATAGCGGGATCTATTTGGTTCGTGACACCCTTACAGCACAACGGTACGGCGACCATACTATACACACCATTTTGTTGCCCTTCATGGCAAGCCATCCAAGGCTTACATTATAGCACACGGCGAGAGCTTCTATTTCGTGTCTTCGCTTGTCAAACCCTATCTTGGCCAGAGAGGTTGCTAGATCTCGTCCCAGTTGAGAATGCTTGGAGCATTACAGGCAGGACTCTCCAAGCAGCTCGGGATTTTGACTATTTGAGGCGCCAGCTGGCGCCTCAGGTGGACATCCAACAAGTGTATGGTTCAATGCCAAGCCAAGTAACTGCTTGAATAACCACAGGTGAACCAACGCTTTGCTGGCTTGCTCAATTTTTGAAGTTCTTTCTCTTGTATAAATCGTCCAACTTCTCTGAAATTGTTTGTCTGTACATACATATCACATCTTCCGATTTCTGTCGCATTTGGGTAATTCCTTCGTGCTGAACTTTACAATTTAGTCTGAAGTATTACTCCAGAAGCCTCTACTATTTACTGCGTAAACCACTTCTCTGACAAAAATCTCCGAACTGTATCTGTCGAAGTTTTCCCAGATCATTAATCATCATCTCCTGCACACATTAGGCTTTCGTTGTTATACGTCCTTACAGGATTTTTGACCTCCCTATGTTTCTTTGCCCTGTTGATTTGTATTCGTATACTATTTTTGGTGGACCATAGTACTCCATTCAACTGACGTGCTATTTCCATTTCCTTCTATGTTTTGTATTTTTTATTTAGATAATTAATGGTAGTTCTTTCCTTATTTTTATATTTCTCTTTTGAACATGTCTTCTATATCCTTGTACATGTCTGAAAAAATTCATTTCTGCACTCAGTATGCTTATTTTGTCGATTTTGTTGTCATCAATGTTTCGCTTTGTTACATGACAACTGCGAATGACAGTATTTTGTAAAATTTGATAAGTGGCTCTTTTTCCTACTAGGGTTTGTCTAAAAGTACATTCATTAAATAAATTTCTCTATTACTTCGTCTTGATATGATATATTACTTAGGAGGTATCTATAATTTGTTAGTTGCTCTACTATTTATTATTTATTATAATTGTGGACCTAATTTTGTTTTCCCCATATGATGTCATCATCTTTCTTTTTGTTATCAGATATCTGTAAACTGTATAAAGAACATATCTTTCTAGTTAATACGTTGCTCTTTGTAGGTTATTCTCGCTATTAACAGTAAATAAAATTTTGTATTTGTGGGGATCCGCAGCCTCCAGATGCTTAATAAACGTATAAACATGGTCAGTAGTAGGCTGTAATGTAATGTTTATTTAATCGTGCGATTAGCTAATTTCGAGTAAGTGTCATTGTCAAGCACATTTGTAGCGTCTGTATTTCATGGCTACTATTTACTTGTAATTAAGAGTGATTAGAAAATGAGATGAAATACAGGGGTTACAGATGAGCTTGACAGTAGAGCTTAGTGGAAATTAGCTAATCGCTCGATTAAATAGACATCGCACTATAGCCTACTACGGACCTCGTTTACATTTATTAGCACTAATTGTCTGGTCATCGACAAATAACTATGTCAGTATACAGTCTGGACTTGTAATTAAAAGAGTAAAATGGTAGTTCATTTATTAATTCCAAAAGTATTTCGTTTATGTATATATTAAAAGGTACAGGTTGATCCTTTGATGCCAAATAGCAAACGAAAAGGTAAGTTTATGCTTCTAATAAAAGATAGAAATATTCCCAGAAAACAAAAAATCTGATGATTCATATCAAGAGGTAAACACACTAAACGGAATTTATAGATGTATTTGACTTCGCATTTATTACACCACGTGCTGCGTTTAGCAAAATAAACCTCCTGCTAGAAGCCAGTAGCTACACATATACATGTAAGCGAGGAGGACTGCGAGCGTACGAAGTAACTTGGAAGCTCGTGCATAACCATGTAGCGTAAATAACCAAGCAGCGCAGTCGACTGCAGCCAACTTACACCTAATTTGCATCAGCGAGCTGCAATTCCAGCGCGCAGTGGTGGGGGAATCGCGCTAGTACGAGTTACCAGTGTGTCCAGCGACTCTGCCACATCCCAGAGGTTAAGCCCTCGGAAATGGTGCCACCTGGCAGTGGCGCACAGAACATCGCGCTTTCTGTATTCAAGGGGAGCTCGGAGAATAAATAACAAGCATCGTGATTCTTCGCACCAAGTGATGCGGAGTTACTCATTTTCACTTTCTTACTAGCCGTAGCACTGCCCACGGAGATGGTCACGATTGTATCGACAGCTGCCGTGCACTTTCCACCGGTATGTGACGGAGGTTACTGTATTATCCTACGTCCTCCTTATTCTATTCGCGAATTGTGAGATGCAAAAACGACTGTCGGTAATCCGAAATGAATTATAATAATGTTACAGTATTTATTCGATATTTAAGGACCAGGAAACATCCGCCCGGATAGCTGGGCGTGTTAATGGATCGCTTCCAGGATACACACTAAACATCATTTAGAAAACGTATTCACACTTGAACATGAGCTTGACTCTAGACGCAAACAAATGGGCCACACAAATTCCATACCACAAACTGTTATGGCATCAGGAAAGACATCATCCAACCACCAACTGGCAATAACATGACCACAACCCGTATACCTGCTACTGGTTCCGAGGAGTAACGGAAAAAGGCAAGGATGAAGACGAAGAGGAAGATGTAAGAATCGGGAAGTGGTCAGCTTCTAGATTCCTTTGATACGGAGAGAAAAGAAGATTATTTTTTTTTTTATAATATTGCCTAAGAAGGTGGAGCCAGACCTGTGATTTGTCAAGGATGGAGAAAGACATTTTCAAAGGACTCATCCATGCTCTTTCCATAATCAAGTTGTAGATCTATGGAAAACAAATTTGTATGGCTGGACTAGGGTTTGAACCTCTCTCTTCTAGAACATGTTGTCCCCATGGAGATTGTAGAGTGTTTCTGAGTTACACCAGCTAAAGTTCAACAAACACTCTTTACTGCACGGTAAGGATGCAGAGGAGAGAGCAGATAGGTGGAAAGAATACATTGAAAGCCTCTATGAGGGTGAAGATTTGTCTGATGTGATAGAAGAAGAAACAGGAGTCGATTTAGAAGAGATAGGGGATCCAGTATTAGAATCGGAATTTAAAAGAGCTTTGGAGGACTTACGGTCAAATAAGGCAAAACGGATAGATAACATTCGATCAGAATTTCTAAAATCATTGGGGGAAGTGGCAACAAAACGACTATTCATGTTGGTGTGTAGAATATATGAGTCTGTCGATATACCATCTGACTTTCGGAAAAGCATCATCCACACAATTCCGAAGACGGCAAGAGCTGACAAGTGCGAGAATTATCGCACAATCAGCTTAACAGCTCATGCATCGAAGCTGCTTACAAGAATAATGTACAGAAGAATGGAAAAGACTATTGAGAATGCGCTAGGTGACGATCAGTTTGGCTTCAGGAAAAGTAAAGGGACGAGAGAGGCAATTCTGACGTTACGGATAATAATGGAAGCAAGGCTAAAGAAAAATCAAGACACTTTCATAGGATTTGTCGACCTGGAAAAAGCGTTCGACAATATAAAATGGTGCAAGCTGTTCGAGATTCTGAAAAAAGTAGGGGTAAGCTATAGGGAGAGACGGCTCATATACAATATGTAACAACCAAGAGGGAATAATAAGAGTGGACGATCAAGAACGAAGTGCTCGTATTAATAAGGGTGTAAGACAAGGCTGTAGCCTTTCGCCCCTACTCTTCAATCTGTACATCGAGGTAGCAATGATGGAAATAAAAGAAAGGTATTGTATTTTAAGGTGAAAGGATATCAATAATACGATTCGCTGATGACATTGCTATCCTGAGTGAAAGTGAAGAAGAATTATATGATCTGCTGAACGGAATGAACAGTCTAATGAGTACACAGTATGGTTTGAGAGTAAATCGGAGAAAGACGAAGGTAATGAGAAGTAGTAGAAATGAGAACAGTGAGAAACTTAACATCTGGATTGATGGTCACGAAGTCAATGAAGTTAAGGAATACTGCTACCTAGGCAGTAAAATAACCAATGACGGACGGAGCAATGAGGACATCAAAAGCAGACTCGCTATGGCAAAAAAGGCATTTCTGGCCAAGAGGAGTCTACTAATATCAAATACAGGCCTTAATTTGAGGAAGAAATTTCTGAGGATGTACGTCTGGAGTACAGCATTGTATGGTAGTGAAACATGGACTGTGGGAAAACCGGAACAGAAGAGAATCGAAGCATTTGAGATGTGGTGCTATAGACGAATGTTGAAAATTAGGTGGACTGATAAGGTAAGGAATGAGGAGGTTCTACGCAGAATCAGAGAGGAAAGGAATATGTGGAAAACACTGATAAGGAGAAGGGACAGGATGATAGGACATATTCTAAGACATGAGGGAATGACTTCCATGGTACTAGAGGGAGCTGTAGAGGGCAAAAACTGTAGAGTAAGACAGAGATTGGAATACGTCAAGCAAATAATTGAGGACGTAGGTTGCAAGTGCTACTCTGAGATGAAGAGGTTAACACAGGAAAGAAATTCGTGGCGGGCCGCAGCAAACCAGTCAGTAGACTGATGACCAAAAAAAAAGGATCGATACACAGTTACCACTTGCAAATCACCCCCAGCAGGTCGACATAAAGTTCTACAAGCATACCAAGAGAAGAATCCAGCTGGTATGAGGTCACACAAGTCTCTTAGCATCCGTGTACTCGCCATCGTAAGGGTGTGTTTGTGCTGCCAACTCGCTCGCCATCATGGCCCTGTGACGATAAATCAGACCCACTGCGTCTTACCGACCCATTTAACCTTTACCATCGCTTTGGGCCCCACTGCTCGCTACCATCCTCGCCAGCTGGTTTTTGTTTCGCGCCTGAGACTTGAGCCGTGATTGGCTGCTTCATGGTCACTACCGCAGTGCCTTGTTTGACGCTGCTTGAAATGTGACCAGCTGCAGGGCAATTACTCTCGCAGTTCAGGGAACAGAGAGGCTGCCGTGTGAAGCAACAATGCTAGCGACTAACAGCGAGGTTCCAACAATGCCAACAGCAAGGATGCAGCTTAAAGGTACCCTAAGAGCAGTACAAATGATATACAATAAGCAGCCCAGTCACACATGTACAGTCATGCTCAAAAGTATCCGAACGACCTGAATTGCATTTCGCCTGATTCGCATGCGATCCACAAAACGCAACTGTCTAGCAGGTCCTCTAATCGTTCCTTGGTACAGTCGTTTGACTATTGAAAATGGTTCCAACAAGTCACCACTAAGAAACACTGCTCTGTATCGCAATAACTCAAGATGTAAAGTAATACCACGATACCAGATATATCAGGGAACACCTTATCACAGATAAGACTGTCGTTAAGGCTTGTAAGCTCACATTTATTGCAATAAATGACACACCTGAAATGTTAGCACTCTCATTATTACGTCAGATAGGTAAAGCACGTAATAAGTTCGTCGTATTCATGATTTCCTCTTCAAAGTACTTGTGATTTAACACAAAATGACATTAAAAATTTAAGTTATGCACGAACAGCTAGTTGAGAATATGTATGAACTTCAAATGACACGACGAACCGCCTCGTTCTGCATATGGATTCAAACCCAGGTCATGCAGACTAAGATTTCGTGACTGACGGAAACTAACAGTCATTCCTGACTAGTCGTACAGAGAGTGATATACCTCGATTTTAGACAGTATCAGTTAGCAAATATCAACTTTAAATTACATAACGTAAACATTTTTAACGGACGCGAATTCCTACCCAGCATCTATTGCCCCTGTTAACGAACTACGAGAGATGATAAATATTGCTTCTTCATAAGTAACTTACTTGAAATGCCGTGAGGTAAAGCTTTGTGTTGGACAGGGATTCGAACACAGAACCTAATCGGATTGTTATAGAAGGACAATCAACTGTGACATATCGGATTTTTCTCGGCAGTGGCTAGTTGTTTTAACTGAAATGACGAAACGAAAAATAAGTTTTTCCTTCCCAGACCTCCAACCCGGCACCTATCGCTGTTATATTATAGAGAAAACGAACATTAAATATGGGTTTGTTACACCATCAGTGACATGTGAACATGTTTGAACTAGAAATAATGTGACGAAGAGTTCAGTGCTGACTGGGAATCGAACCCCACACACATCGTTGTTGACTACACACAAACAGACGTCAGCTACCGAATTTTTCTCCACCAGCAGCTCGGAATAACATCCTTGAACTTACAGTGATCTCGCAAATAGTTATATGTCTCACTGCGAGTCAAAAACGTCAGATATCGTTAGTGTTGACAACGAATGGAAATGCACAAAAAATCAAAATTATTATCCACCAGCAGATAGGCGTTCTCATGCTAGAGCTTGATAATACACAATGAAAACCTTAGTGCTGGGCCAGGATTCAAACCCATTCACGCGCAATATGTGGAGATGTTGAGGAATCTGCAGTTTTGAACAAACAACAAATTGTAGTCGAGCTGTATTGTCACGAACGGATCAAATTGGGCCGTCTGAGTTGCATACCCAGTTCAGAACCAATTTCATCGGCATACAGAAGCTCAAATAAAAGATGGAATAAGTGTCTGTGACCCTACATAGCGTTTACTTCGTCACTAGAAATAAATAATTAGTATAAGAAAGGATACTGGTGATATAGTTCCTACATGTCGCCATTCCTAACTTTATTGTGGTTGAACCTAACATCTACTTGGTAGAGTAGGAATATCATGTTTAATGTGAATTTCAGACCACAATGCCATTATACCTTCTTCACTTGTCGTAGTTAGAAGCGAATGGAATCGGTCTCTCCTTATCAAAAAGCATCGGCGGAAGCTGGAATCGAACCTAGACCGTCAGTATAGAACCTATCAGCAATCCAACAGACCAGCAAATCCTCTTCTCTATAACTCAATTTACTATCATAACACCGATGCAGCACACTCGATGAGCATTCTGACACACAGGCTCCCTGTAGTGGTCTGCAGCATAATCAGTACATTCATTTACTTGGTTGACCGAATCGCCGTGAACTAGCTGCCTCGGCTATCCAGTGCATACATTCAACTCTATTTTGTAATCACCGAAATAAAATAACGTAACTGCCACCTACACAGAACTGCCAACGGTGTAGGACTGCAGAAATTTAAATAGAAAGTGTTCCTTTCTATTTGAGCTACCCTATTGCGCTATCTGTTTGTTGAAACCGTCGTGCAGTGCAAAAGAAAAGCTGTAACCGACTGTCTCTCTGAAGTCTAGATCCGGCCATATGCATTATCTCACAGCACTGTGGAATGCGGAAGTTCTGGAGGAACTGTTGACTTCTGGAGCTGATGTATCTACGCGACAGCTAGTAGCGTAACAGTAGGCAATGCACCCTGTAGATAAAACGTCGTGAGATTAACTACATTTGCTGCTAAATTTTTTTAAACCTAATTCTGCTGTCTGCTGAAGTTATCAATTTAATGGAACTTTGATCATAATTCCCATCACTTCTCAACCAACAATAGTCGCATATGGAAAAAGGGCTAACTTCTGCGACATTTTGTTCTTTTCAGGTTTAATAAACGGACAGGCAGCAGATGCATCTCTAAGCTCCT
Source organism: Schistocerca piceifrons (assembly GCF_021461385.2). NCBI lineage: Eukaryota > Metazoa > Arthropoda > Insecta > Orthoptera > Acrididae > Schistocerca > Schistocerca piceifrons. The sequence continues at coordinate 586,612,836 of NC_060140.1, read as the reverse complement.
GTATTATGTATGGGGAGAGCGCCTCATGCCAAAATAGTCAGAAAAGTATTTTCTACATTAGCTGTCGTCTGATAGTGGCATTTTATTCTTCTTCAAACCTTGTTTGACAGCTTTGACTCAGAAAAAGTTTTATACATGCATGTAATCAATAAACTGCATGTACATTGTCAGACTGTTATAGATAACATCAGAGAATTTGCATATCGTTGATGATTAATTTCTCTCTTATGTTTAGTACTGTTTTAACAACGCTAAAAGAAACCTTATGAAAATTGTGCACTGTATTATAAGAAGGGAAATAAAACTACCCACGATAACCTTACGACGAAAGTCTGTTTTAATAAAACTGAGTATCTGTACACAAGCTTGCCTCTATCGGCCCGTATTAGTAAAATACTACTGACTTATCTTTCGATTGGGTCTGTGTTTAATTGGTATGCTGAGTCGTACTCAACGGGTATGCAAATTTGGCATTTCATAAATAAAGTTATATATTCCTAGAAACCGAAAATTTGCTTGTCAGCAGCTGAAAGAGGCGTTACCTGTTGTACAGCATTGTAAGTTTTTCACCATTGCACTATGAGCTGAAAGTATTTTCTTGCGATTTGCTTATGGATGTTTGATCTGACTGCTTGTAGCTCTTTCAGAGAAGGGATAAAAAAGTTATAGTCAGCGAGACTGGAACCGCGAACCATAACAGTCGGTTTCCACAGGTCAGCACATCATCACATAGCTAGCGAAGAGGTATGTGTTTGGGCTTCCTCTTACAAGGCCATTAGTAGCTAGAACTCGTAAAGCTTTATTTAAAGGATGAGATTAGTTGCGAGTTCCACGTGCAACGACTTTCCTGGGCTGAAAACCGTAAATTTACAATCTTCTGTTAGACCTCAAGCGATAGTAACTCTCTTTTTTTTCCATCAGTGTACTGACTGGTTTGATGCGGCCCTCCACGAATTCCTTTCCTGTGTTAACCTCTTCATCTCAGAGTAGCACTTGCAACCTACGTCCTCAATTATTTGCTTGACGTATTCCAATCTCTGTCTTCCTCTACAGTTTTTGCCCTCTACAGCTCCCTCTAGTACCATGGAGGTCATTCCCTCATGTCTTAGAATATGTCCTATCATCCTGTCCCTTCTCCTTATCAGTGTTTTCCACATATTCCTTTCCACTCCGATTCTGAGTAGAGCCTACTCATTCCTTACCTTATCAGTCCACCTAATTTTCAACATTCGTCTATAGCACCACATCTCAAATGCTTCGATTCTCTTCTGTTCCGGTTTTCCCACAGTCCATGTTTCACTACCATACAATGCTGTACTCCAGACGTACATCCTCAGAAATTTCTTCCTCAAATTAAGGCCTGTATTTGATATTAGTAGACTCCTCTTGGCCAGAAATGCCTTTTTTGCCATAGCGAGTCTGCTTTTGATGTCCTCCTTGCTCCGTCCGTCATTGGTTATTTTACTGCCTAGGTAGCAGAATTCCTTAACTTCATTGACTTCGTGACCATCAATCCTGATGTTAAGTTTCTCACTGTTCTCATTTCTACTACTTCTCATTACCTTCGTCTTTCTCTGACTTACTCTCAAACCATACTGTGTACTCATTAGACTGTTCATTCCGTTCAGCAGATCATATAATTCTTCTTCACTTTCACTCAGGATAGCAATGTCATCAGCGAATCGTATTATTGATATCCTTTCACCTTAAAATACAATACCTTTCTTTTATTTCCATCATTGCTTCCTCGATGTACAGACTGAAAAGTAGGGGCGAAAGGCTACAGCCTTGTCTTACACCCTTATTAATACGAGCACTTCGTTCTTGATCGTCCACTCTTATTATTCCCTCTTGGTTGTTGTATATATTGTATATGATCCGTCCCTCCCTATAGCTTACCCCTACTTTTTTCAGAATCTCGAACAGCTTGCACCATTTTATATTGACGAACGCTTTTTCCAGGTCGACAATTGTGTGGATGATGCTTTTCCGAAAGTCAGATGGTATATCGACAGACTCATATATTCTACACACCAACATGAATAGTCGTTTTGTTGCCACTTCCCCCAATGATTTTAGAAATTCTGATCGAATGTTATCTATCCGTTTTGCCTTATTTGACCGTAAGTCCTCCAAAGCTCTTTTAAATTCCGATCCTAATGCTGGATCCCCTATCTCTTCTAAATCGACTCCTGTTTCTTCTTCTATCACATCAGACAAATCTTCACCCTCATAGAGGCTTACAATGTATTCTTTCCACCTATCTGCTCTCTTCTCTGCATTTAACAGTGGAATTCCCGTTGCACTCATGTTATTCAATGGAAATGATAGGAAAAATCTAGTGAATTTTGAGGCTTAATTCCGTGCACGCCAGGAAGTAACTCGTCGATCACAGTGTTGCCAAACATACCTCGCCTTGTGGCCAAATCTCACAGTGGCAGCAGGAAGAAGACGAACCGATGTGATCCTACAGCGGGCTGGGAAGTAACCATAGCTGCCGTCTCAAAGACGCGGCTGCTACAGCCTGGAATACGTAATGGTGATGCGTCTGATTCGCATTTCTGTAACTAGGTTTAGGGACTGGAGCGTAGTTACTAATAATACTCAGAACTGACTGCTAACTAAGCATCATAAATCTAATAGTTGTTTTTATATTTCTTTGGTACTGTGCTCAAAACTAAGAAACTATTTCACAGACGTTTTCGTGCCTTGCCGTTAGTCGAGCACAACAAACAAATAAAAATAAAAAGAGAATGTGTGTGTGTGTGTGTGTGTGTGTGTGTGTGTGTGTGAGAGAGAGAGAGAGAGAGAGAGAGAGAGAGAGAGAGAGAGAGAAGAGAGCGAGAGAGAGAGAAAGAGAGAAAGAGATATAAATATAAAAAAGAATGAGAAAGAGGGTAAAAAATTGTTGTAAAGAAATTGAATACTGATTTGTAAAGAAATCTTTCATTAAAATGACTCGTTCCACATCATTATGAAATGTCGTATTTATGATCTATGGAACAAGTATTAATCTAATCTAATCTAATCCTATCACATTGCTGACTAGCCATGAAAAGTCATAAATTACCGAAATTTTCGCCAATATCATTAACCAAATCTAAACCTGAAAATAAAAGACGACAGTTTTTGTAATAAACCAGGACTCCTATCAAGATCCTTTCATCCCTGTTAACTAACCACGAAAGATGTCTGATATACCTCAATTCAGAAGTAACAAAGTGTGTATGCATTTAAAGATGAAGCGCATGACGTGAAATTCTGTGACGGAGATACGAACCAAACACGTAATCGTATTGTTAACTAAGTGCCTGAACGACAATCGAACCGCACTCCTATCGTTCTTCTTTATCGACCACGAATATAGCTTAAGTGTGAATTGATTACTCACCAACAGTAAGATGTGTACATGTTTCACCAGAAATTGTTGGCAACACATGACAGACATTAAAAATTCACGTTAATTTTCAGTAGCAGGCCGATGTGCACGTGATAGGGCTTGAAATGAAATTATGAATATTTTTGTACTGAATCAGGATTCGGACCCACATACTTACCTTTGGAGGAGACCTAGAAAAGATTGCAGTTTTGGCAAAAGGAACGAAATGATTGAACTACTGTTACGAGTGATTCAGATCCCCGAAAGAGGAGATTCGAATTCGAATCATAGTCGAGCACCTAATTTTTCAACGTCTCTAGTTCAATCAAGTGCAAGTAAAATCAGAGCCCTGTTCCTTTAAATGGCTATCGGTTCATCAAATAAAATTTTCTAATGTAGGTTTACTGGCGACAGTATTTCTGTTTACCATTAGCTTCACCTATGTCATTTCCCGACGTAAATCGGCTCTGCCCAGTTGGGAATGAAGGAACGTGATGTTCAATGCGGATTCTGGATTATAACATCTTTCTCTTGACGTTACCAGAGGTAAAGTAAATCTGTTTGTGCCTCTTAAAAATAAATGCCTGAACCCACGCATTGCACTTGTGATAGTTCTTTCCACCAGACCATTGTGGCCACATTTCCCAGTCCCAAGAGTGTGCTGTAACGGATGATGAGCTTAGCTTATAAAATTAGCCACGGTGGAAAAATGCGAGTCTATTAAATAGTTAAGTAGAAGCAAGCTTCTGACGTGGAGATTATGCTATTCTCATGTCAGCAGGATGTAAAGACTCTTCTAGGCATCATAGCTTCGATGTGAAGCAATTTGAGAAATTTTCACTAATTCAGGAAATTTCTTAGTTCGAGAAAATCCATTGTGAAGTGTGAAGTTAACGGATAATTCGATTATTACCGTCATTATTACTATCATTTTCTTCATACCGCTGCTGGAACACATGTGCTTGAAGATCATTTAAGGCCTTTTGGTCATTATAGAAGTAGTTGCCCAAGAACGGGTTCTTTCCCTGTCTACGGAATCCTTTTCATGTTAATATCAAACATCAGGAATTACTCGTAGATCACATTAAAACTAAAGTAACTGATGAAGACGTTACTTGATAACAAAAACGCGCTGCCTTTCTTCATTTACTTGGGCCTAGAAATGGCTGCCGAATACTGCCAAACCGAAAGCCAAGGGATCATACTGCCCTCCGATATACGTCGCTGTCAGTTCTTCCATATGATTTGGTCGACGTAACCTGTTTCAAGCTGTTTATGACAGAGAACATTTTAGAAAATCAATTGTTTTCCTTTGCAATAAACAGAAAGATTTCCATTCTAAGCTATCCAAGTGCAAAATTTTCGCAATATTAATTCAAATTTAATATTCGCTTCTATAATGTAGGAAAGTATTTCACAGTTGCAAAACCCGCATCCGACTCACTGTCCTTACACTTAGTCGCTGGCCATAAATTCTAGCTCAAAGTGACGCCAGTTTAAGTAACCTAATGTAGCGAAGACTGTTTGCCAGTGCTCTTTCTCACCGGAAAATACGCAATTCATTCATTGGGCTCCATATGTACACTGTAACAGTAATTTCTGTGTGTATGCAATGCATACAGATTGTAGAAATTAGTAGTGCTCCCACTTCTGTATACAATATGCCTGACTTAAAGTGGCCCTTTATCATTACAGGCCCTGGGCGGTGCACCATCATATTGACAACAGTAATGTGCTTGTACTGACAACCTCACTGTTCGTTTTACCTGATTTTGTAATCATTTAAATAAAACAACATGACCTTCCAGAGGGAGACATTTCGTCCCCCTTTTCCTTTTGTGAAATTTGTCAGTAAGCTTTTTGCCTTCCAACCAGCGAAATGCGGCAGAGTACGGCAGGTAAACGATTCGCAAACCACGATTTAGTGCCGTTAAGACGTTTTCTTTAAACATTGGCGTAGCTGAAGGAATTTAGTTTCTTCTTAAATCGTCTCATGCAGCAACGTTCACAGATATCTCAAATAGGAAAAGCTCTTTATCCAGGTACGAACGTTGTAAAACAAACTTCCCACAGTTTGTGTCAGGTTGATCTTTTCATCTGATGGCATTGCGTAAGTATTTTGTCTAAGAGGTATCAGAAGTAGTGTTCCTGTAGCTGTGAGAGTCATTGGTTGAAAACGAGTTTAACAACAATGGGTACAGTACTGCTAAATATTCAAAATGATTATCAACCTAAGTCTGCGTTCATCCACAAACTGAGGCGTATATGTAATACTGAAGCTAGACTGCGTATCCTTGTCTTCCTTGAGTGGGCATTGGAAGGCGTTTCCACAGACGTATACGAGGGTAATCCCAAAGGTAAGGTCTCCTAAGGGACACGCAAGTGCCAACGCAGGCACAAATTAGAGATTATAATTTTAATGCCAAGCAGAAGCCACAATGTTGGCTGCCTGGTGGCAAGGTGATAAAGGGGAAGATGACGGATACTAAGGTCTCAGGTTCGATCCCTCGTCAGTCCCACGATTTTTATGTGACGTTTTACACTTATTTCCCCTCAGGCAGTGTTTGTTGATGTGGAAAATGCCGAGTTGTACTGCGGTTCGAAAGCCACGTTAATTTGTAGGTTCCTCTATTAACTGGTTAGGTAAGTCAACTCAAAGGTCGGAGGAAAGCAACGGCATATCACCTCCAACAAGACTGTGCCTATTAAAGCACTGTGGTGTTCAAACCACTCTTCCGACTGATGACTGCTTTACTTTCTATGGGTTCCAAAATTAATGATCTTCGGGTTATTAACATTTTTGTGTTTTCATGCTGTAGCTTTGATACCAGTAACCGTAAGTAACCAGCCGAGAACTGTCACCGTTCGAGTTGTCAAGGTGGTAGTTGACGATGCTGTCGACTCCAGTTACAATCTTGGTCATGGCTATGTTGCAGTTGAATACTTCTATGTGCCTTTTTGCGTATTTCAAGATATACTTTTATACACTTGGTACGCATCCAAATTGATATCTGATAGAGCTGTATTTAGCAACATGAATCAGATATGTTTTCCGTGCAATATATCGGACAACAAGACAGTGCAGCGAGATTTCGTTTGTGTGTTGCGCATGGTGCAAGAAATATTTGTGTTTTTCTTGCTTCTATGATAGGTTTCACCCCAATGAATGCGAGCAAGCTCACGAATAGACGGTCAATAACTGGAATTACGCAATAATACACTTAAAAGTTGTATTTTTGCATTACGTATCCCGGTGAAAATAACTGTAAACAGGTTATATGCCTACTTGCTTCTCGATGCTTTCCTCAAAAAATATAAAGAAAAATAAAAAGAGAGAGAGAGACAGAGAGAGAAAGCAGAAATGTATTTCAAATATCAAGTCAGTGACGCCATGTTCGTCTCGTGATGTTAAGCAAGGATAGTTGATAGGTAATATCTCGCTGTACAAGAGATATAAATGGCTACAGGGTTCTTCCTTATCGCTCTGCAAACAACCAGAACAGAATTCAGTAGCAAAGTGGTAAGAACACCTACTCAGCGCGCCAATTAAACACTCAGCTTTCCTTGGTTATTTTGTTAATCGACTGTAATGCAGTAAACATCCTTGATTATTTATTTGTTATTACTACCAATGTTATTGTTATTCGTCACCTCACAACATCTTTCGTATGACTCGTTGCCGCCGATGCACGTAACGAATTGATCAGGATGAATGGAATGTGGGATGTTTCGTCATGGAGAATATACACATTTATCTCGGCGTCTTGTGATCAGGGTAATATGAAAATCTCAATAAGAGAGGACGACAACGGGATGCCGGTGATGCAGGCAGTAACACCCAACTATTTCTGTCGACTTAACACCATGGCGACAGACAAATTGGCGTCTCACTGTATTTTGATTATAATTCTTTAACCTTCTTGCGACCTCGTTTTAATACCTGGTGGGAGCAGGCATAATATTTTGCTTTTTGAACACCGAACAATAACACACAGAGATAGTAGATGGAAGGATACAAAGAAACAATCAGACTCATGGGTGTGGATGCAGTTCATCATTAGAGGACTAAACAAGAGGGAAACATTACGAAAGCAATGAATACGCTGGTTAGTATATATTATTTGTATAGATCTAAAGATGAAAAAGAGCAGATCTGCACAGTGCCTGTATCTGCACTTTAGTTTCTGTCTTAATGGGCATAATTTTAGTTTCTTCTCTTCTGAATTTTCAAATGAATTGATTATTATGTGGTACAAAATAATTAGTTAACTGGTTTTCTTACAGCTTCCATTCGCACCAACATTTTTCTACATTCTCGTGCAGTTCATGAAATTCTACTTGTATGATCACAAGACTGCACATAGACGCAATCTATTTCGAGGTGCAAAGTGTTTGGTATCTTACTTTTCGTGACAGGTGAGCAAAGTTGATTTCCAAAGATTTTTTATTGTAATGAAATAATCTTTTGTCACAAACTAACAAGGTAAGTGTTTTATTCGTATATATTTTGTGGGAAACTATAATCGTGATGGAAGATTACACACCTGAATGTTTGACACAACTGGTAGGAGAAAATGCTGCATATTAACCAAACCCCGAGCCACCTCTCCGAATCCTCCTATGACATGAGCATGGGATTCTCCTCCTATAACGCTACAGAGCTGTTCCTAGCACAGCTGAGAATTGGCAACATCGTCACAAACATTTGGCAACACTGTGGCAGTGCAATCACTTCCGCGTATGGTACTAAATTGACTCGCTAAATTCACTTGATATTCCCTTTCCACTTGAATGACTCATACTACATAATCCTCATCTAAACTATGACACTGAGACAGAAAATTCAAATTTTTGGCTAAAGAAATGCTATTCTTCACATAAGTGATAACTTTTATTCTCTTTCACGGTGCGTTATGAGGCTGAGCGACCAATACCATGATGATAGTGGTGTGCCGCCAGCAGTGAGTCTGTAACCCCGTGGTACCGCCCGTGTCTCGTGTTTCAATGCTGCAAGGAGTTATAAATTCTAACCGTGGTAGGGGCCAGCGTGTGTGAGCTTTTTTTCTGATTTATTTTATGGAACTGCGAATTTCCAGAAAAAATTCTGTAACGAAATCAGAAGAAAACCTTCACACATCAAATCCTCTTGGCAGCTCGACTCAGTAAGTTGTGTTAAAGGTCATAGATCTCGGCTTTCTGACTGCCAAGTTGCTTCACAATACAAGCAGCTCTGAAGAAATTCGAATCGATCGTCAAAGATACGAAATGCAATGTTGTTCTTCACTTAAGACTCACATGCACGGTAATAAGTATGAATGAAATTAACTGATAAGCAAATCGCAAGACAATACTTTCAGCTCATAGTGCAATGGTGAAAAACTTACAACGCTTCACAACAGGTAACGCCTCTTTCAGCTGCTGACAAGCAAATTTTCGGTTTCTAGCAATACATAACTTTATTTATGAAATGCCAAATTTGCATACCCGTTGAGTATGACTCAGCATACCAATTAAATACAGACCCAATCGAAAGATAAGTCAGTAGTATTTTACTAATTCGGGCCGATAGAGGCAAGCTTGTGTACAGATACTCAGTTTTATTAAAACAGACTTTCGTCGTAAGGTTATCGTGGGTAGTTTTATTTCCCTTCTTATAATACGGTGCACAATTTTCATAAGGTGTCTTTTAGCGTTGTTAAAACAGTACTAAACATAAGAGAGAAATTAATCATCAACGATATGCGAATTCTCTGATGTTATCTATAACAGTCTGACAATGTACATGCAGTTTATTGATTACATGCATGTATAAAACTTTTTCTGAGTCAAAGCTGTCAAACAAGGTTTGAAGAAGAATAAAATGCCACTACCAGACGACAGCTAATGTAAAAAATACTTTTCTGACTATTTTGGCATGATGAGCTGTCCCCATACATAATACAAAAGCTTTGAGATGCATCTGCTGCCTGGCCGTTTATTAAACCTGAAAAGAACAAAATGTCGCAGAAGTTAGCCCTTTTTCCATATGCGACTTTTGTGGATTGACAAGTGACTGGAATTATGTTCAAAGTTCCATTAAATAGATAACTTCAGCAGACAGCAGAATTGTGTTTAAAAAATTTAGCAGCAAATGTAATTGAACTCGCAACGTTTTATCTACAGGGTGCATTGCCTACCGTTACGCTACTAGCTGTCGCGTAGATACATCAGCTCCAGAAGTCAACAGTTCCTCCAGAACTTCCGCATTCCACAGTGCTGTGAGATAATGCATATGGCCGGATCTAGACTTCAGAGAGACAGATGGTTACAGCTTTTCTTTTGCACTGCACGACGGTTTCAACAAACAGATAGCGCAATAGGGTAGCTCAAATAGAAAGGAACACTTTCTATTTAAATTTCTGCAATCCTACACTGTTGGCAGTTCTGTGTAGGTGGCAGTTACGTTATTTTATTTCAGTGTCCGCAGCTCGTGGACTTGCAGTAGCGTTCTCGCTTCCGGCGCGCGGGGTCCCGGGTTTGATTCCCGGCGGGATCAGGGATTTTCTCTCCCTCGTGATGACTGGGTGTTGTGTGTTCTTCATCGTCATTTCATCATCATTGACTCGCTTGTCGCCGAAGTGGCGTCAACTACAAAGGACTTGCAATACGGCGGCCGAACATCCCCGCATGAGGCCTCCCGGCCAACAATGCCATACGATCATTTCATTTCATTTCATTTCGGTGATTACAAAACAGAGTCGAATGTATGCACTGGATAGCCGAGGCAGCTAGTTCACCGCGATTCGGTCAACCAAGTAAATGAATGTACTGATTACGCTGCAAACCACTACAGGGAGCCTGTGTGTCAGAATGCTCATCGAGTGTGCCGCATCGGTGTTATGATAGAAAATTGAGTTATAGAGAAGAGGATTTGGTGGTCTGTTGGATTGCTGATAGGTTCCTATACTGACGGTCTAGGTTCGGTTCCAGCTTCTGCCAATGCTTTTTGATAGGGAGAGACCGATTCTATTCGCTTCTAACTACACCAAGTGAAGAAGGTATAATGGCAATGTGGTCTGAAATTCACATTAAACATGATATTCCTACTCTACCAAGTAGATGTTAGGTTCAACCACAATAAAGTTAGGAATGGCGACATGTAGGAACTATATCACCAGTATCCTTTCTTATACTAATTATTTATTTCTAGTGACGAAATAAACGCTATGTAGGGTCACAGACACTTATTCCATCTTTTATTTGAGCTTCTGTATGCCGATGAAATTGGTTCTGAACTGGGAATGAAACTCAGACGGCCCAATTTGATCCCTTCGTGACAATACAGCTCGACTACAATTTGTTGTTTGTTCAAAACTGCAGATTCCTCAACATCTCCACATATTGCGCGTGAATGGGTTTGAATGCTGGCCCGGCACTAAGGTTTTCATTGTGTATTATCAAGCTCTAGCATGAGAACGCCTATCTGCTGGTGGATAATAATTTTGATTTTTTTATGCATTTCCATTCGTTGTCAACACTAACGATATCTGACGTTTTTGACTCCCAGTGAGACATATAACTATTTGCGAGATCACTGTAAGTTCAAGGATGTTATTCCGAGCTGCTGGTGGAGAAAAATTCGGTAGCTGACGTCTGTTTGTGTGTAGTCAACAACGATGTGTGTGGGGTTCGATTCCCAGTCAGCACTGAACTCTTCGTCACATTATTTCTAGTTCAAACATGTTCACATCTCACTGATGGTGTAATAAACCCATATTTAATGTTCGTTTCCTCTATAATATAACAGCGATAGGTGCCGGGTTGGAGGTCTGGGAAGGAAAAACTTAATTTTTCGTCTCGTCATTTCAGTTAAAACAACTAGCTACTGCCGAGAAAATCCGATATGTCACAGTTGATTGTCCTTCTATAACAATCCGATTAGGTTCTGTGTTCGAATCCCTGTCCAACACAAAGCTTTACCTCACGGCATTTCAAGTAAGTTACTTATGAAGAAGCAATATTTATCATCTCCCGTAGTTCGTTAACAGGGGCAATAGATGCTGGGTAGGAATTCGCGTCCGTTAAAAATGTTTACGTTATGTAATTTAAAGTTGATATTTGCTAACTGATACTGTCTAAAATCGAGGTATATCACTCTCTGTATGACTAGTCAGGAATGACTGTTAGTTTCCGTCAGTCACGAAATCTTAGTCTGCATGACCTGGGTTTGAATCCATATGCAGAACGAGGCAGTTCGTCGTGTCATTTGAAGTTCATACATATTCTCAACTAGCTGTTCGTGCATAACTTAAATTTTTAATGTCATTTTGTGTTAAATCACAAGTACTTTGAAGAGGAAATCATGAATACGACGAACTTATTACGTGCTTTACCTATCTGACGTAATAATGAGAGTGCTAACATTTCAGGTGTGTCATTTATTGCAATAAATGTGAGCTTACAAGCCTTAACGACAGTCTTATCTGTGATAAGGTGTTCCCTGATATATCTAGTATCGTGGTATTACTTTACATCTTGAGTTATTGCGATACAGAGCAGTGTTTCCTAGTGGTGACTTGTTGGAACCATTTTCAATAGTCAAACGACTGTACCAAGGAACGATTAGAGGACCTGCTAGACAGTTGCGTTTTGTGGATCGCATGCGAATCAGGCGAAATGCAATTCAGGTCGTTCGGATACTTTTGAGCCTACTGTACAACATCAGTGAGGATCAGTTCTAGTGCACAGTACCATTTGAGGTGAATCTGTAGATCGCGTTGCTAGGTCTGCAGATACTTGGCGTGACGTAAACTTGAGGTTCTGCCTGCACTATTTTCCCTACCAGTGGATAAAAATGATCTTCGTTACTAATTTTCTGTTCCCCGGGCCTGGGAGACATCAGACGTTATCTACGGCAGTGAATTCTTTTGGAGAGATAACTGCCTTGATTAATGATGGGAACAGGGGCAGCTACAGACCAGTAATAGACAGAGAACTGTTATTAAATCGGTAATATTAAATTAAATCGAAAAGTAACGGCTCTGTAACTAGTTCCGATTTTCGCAATCGTGTGTATTTTACTGACTGGCTAATACGAAAGATGCTCCACCCCCGTCATTCGATTTCTATTCAGGAAATTTGAATTTAATGCATAATATGGCAAATTAATTGCCTACCACCGCTGACCTCGTGACTAGTTGAGTAATACGAATCTGCGTATGGAAAAGCGATTATAAATTTATTCGATACTCTTTCTTTGTAAAGACAGCTACTGAGACTTCTCCACATGCTCTATACGTAAAAAGTATCCTGGCTACAACTTCACGCTATTAATGCTGCCGGATTTATTTCCTACATGACTTCTCGTAGGTGCCTCTTGTCAGCGTATGTCGCAGATTATGGCCCTCAATGCCTGAAATATGTATAATGCTTCTTCTTCTTTCTTCTTCTTCTTCGCGGATGGATCACTTTGGACCACCCTTAACCAACATTTGTTAGCCTTCCTTGTCGCCCAGTATTCCTTCATAAGCAACGAATGGGCTAGCTTTCCTTGCGTAGACCACGTATGTCGGTTAGTTTTTCTCTCTTCTTCCTCAAAACCCCGTGTGTTTGTAATTTTTCTTTCATTTCTGTCATGTAGATTTGGAGACCCTAATTCTCTCTGGCCTTTTTCCGTCTGTTTGTACCAGTTCGGTCTTGTAGTTTTGTTCTTTAAAAATGTATGGATTTTGTGAGTTAACCTGTTGGAGTCCATTCTTTCTAAATGCCCCATGAATTGGATTCTTCTCATGCGCATTGTGTCTGTTATTTTGGAAATATTTTTATATATTTCTGAATTGGGTTTTGGATAATGCACAACATCCATAATTCAGCGATGATTTGGTCTTCTCCTGATGCTTTGTTATTTTTCAGTGACTGAATTCTCTCTTTATTCTCCTGTAAACTTGGTGCCATTGAGTCTGGGTTTCATTGTGTATGACGGAACTCAAATTTTTCTGCAGGCTTTCCACAACTCAGTAATTTAGAAAAGTATTTTGCAAGAATTTCACAGTTTTAGGTGTTGGTATGGGCGATTACCTGTTTTCATTTTTGAATTGGAATGATGGAGGAGAGTACTTTGTTAATTTTTGTTTGAATACTCTGTAGAAATTTTGGGAATTGTTTTTCTTGAAATCATTTTCTATGTCTTGCAATTTTTTGTCTTCGTGTTGTTTACGGACTGTTCGCTTTGCTTTGCTGACTGTTTTCCTTGTATCTTTGAGATCTTCCAGGGTGTTTTGGTTTTTGTTGCGCAACCAATTTTGCCACGCCTGTTGTCTGAGATTTATCAGTTGGTCACAGCCATCTGTCCACCATGGGGGTTTACGCGTTCTTGTTAACGGTGCTACAGTTTCAGCTGCTTTTAAAAGTCCTGCTTGCAGTTGTTGCCAATTTTGTGGTTTTAAATTTTGTGTTTCTTGTGTAAATTGTTCAATACCATTTATCTTTTTTACATCATATTTACAGTGTGGAGATTTCTTAGTGAATTTATTTTTCTGGAAAGACATCTAGGGAGAATTTTCTTGGGTAATGATCGGAATCTAGGTCTAGTCCATTAAAGACCTTAAGTTTCATGATTGCTACTATATTTATGCGGGAGATCATTACATGATCCAACTGATATTCACCTAGTAGTGGATTAGGTGAGACCCAAGTTTTCGTTTTCGAGTCTCTTTTCTTGAAAATCGTTGATTTCAAAATAGGTCGCGGTTTTTTTCAGATTTCAATGAGTCACATGCCAATCCGGTTGGTCTGTGTATGCCCTGACCATTTACCTACCCAATATCCATATTTCTTTTCTTTACCAATTTGTGCATTGAAATCGCCCATAAGGATTTTGACATGGTTATTTGGGATTTTTTGGTTCCAGAATTCTTCTACTTCTTCTACTTTGTTTTTGTTAGTGATGTTAGTTGGTGCATGTCCGTTGATTAGGGTGTACATCTTATTAGCTGATTTTATTGTCATCGTGGAGAGCCGACCCGAGTAATATTTGAAAGCCGTGACTGAATCAAATCTTGATGTATCTACTATAAATCCAGTTCCAAATTGTGGACAATTTGCCATGGCTCGTTTTCCAACTTTTCCTTTGTATATCCTGTATCCTTCTGAATCAAAAGGATTTTCGTCTGTATATCGTGATTCCTGAAATTCAATAATTTTGATTTTACGTTCTCTGGATTTGTCCAGGATGTTTTTTAGTTTTCACATTTTTAAGAGGCAATTTACATTAAATGTCATTAGCCAAATTCTCGATTTTGGTTTGATTTTGTTATTGCGGGGTTTTGAGGTACTCTGATTTACCTCCACGCACACTTCTGTTGTCTCCCCAGAATCCGAACAGACCACTTGCGGTTTTTCAACCATGGGATTTGACCCACTGGGGTAATTTGTCTTTGAAGGTGCTGTATCCATGTTGATTTATGTGGACTGGGTTTGTGACTGAAATTGAGACTGCAGTCTGGTTAAGCTCAGAGTTCCACTTCTGAGTTTTATAGATCAGCCGCCACCAACATGTGGAACAGACGCTGTAGGGTTACCGCCACTAACCAGTGGAACCGTCGTGCCCCTTGTCCAAATAACTTTGGACGATAGCTTTTATAGCATCCAAAAAGGAAGTTGCCTCTTCTGTTATTTCTGCCATACCGATGATCTTCATCTCCACGTTCACTGCCGTTGAGGTATAATGCTTCGTTTTTAATATATGTGCCATCCTCCAATACTTATGTGAAATTACTCCCCTTCCTTTCATCTTCCTCTTCTTCTTCTTCTTCTTCTACTTCTTTTTCTTTTGCACATAAAGTACTAACCTTTGCTGGTTACAATGCCTATCTCTTCCTTTGTCTTCTCAGACTTCTGCAGCATACCAGATTTTAATTTCTGATTTTGTAAGGTAATCTGCCGCGTCCATTCCATCGAGATTTGCACTCCGTTTTCTTATGATGCCTTCATTTTTGTTTCTTCCGTTAGGTACGATTAAATCATCTCTGTTAACGGTGAGCTTGCGCTTGGCTAACATAGGGTCCCAGCCTTTACAATACCTCATTCGTTTCTGTTCTACATTTCTGTCCTCCTGCTACACGTTTTTCTCTCCCATGGGTAAAATATTTTGGGTATTTTCGGGAATGGGTTCTGAAGGTTCTATAGCTCAACATCAGAACAGTCCTTCGTCTGTCTTTTCCTTCTTTCTTCATTCTCCATCTCTTCCTCTTCCTCCACTTCGGCTTTTGAGGTCTCTCTTTGTTTCTTCTTCCTCCCTGTGCGCTCCTGAAGGCTGGCCCATGCGTTTGACGCATGACATGTGATTGGGTAACGCGTAATTCCCGGCCCTGGGTCGACATGTAGTGTTTACACGTACCCTCCAGTACAGACCAGGCCCAGAGAGAGGTAACTGCCTGAGCTGTTCCCTTCCCAACTGCCCTTTAGTCCCTCTGTCTGGAGTTTTGGAGGTGTGACCTGAGGTTAAACAATCACCAAGGGCAGGTGAGCCTCCCTTTGAGGTGTCCTCAGTCGTAAGGTGTGCGCCATTGGAGACGCTGGCAATCGTGGGTGATGGTTTTCGCAATGAGCCAATCATCTTCATCCCAGTCTATGTCTAATAAACGCAAATGGAATGAGGTTAAACATTCAACGACTCTCCCAGCTGCACCTCGGTTCCTCATGGTGTCATGTACTGAAGAAGGTCAGTGTTTTTTCTGCAGCTAATCTGTTTATTATTCAGAAAAGTGTTGATGCAATTGCAGGCCCTGTGAAGTCCTGATCTCCCTTACATAATGGGACCAGTTGTGATTTTCAAGTCTAACAATTCCTTACAGCTACACTCCTCTACAGGTATCCTATTTGTGTCAAGAGTCCCATCATATGCTAAGTTCTTTCCATGATGTTATTTACACTAGGCTGCTTAATAGTTTGACCAGAGGGACATCCAATATTACACCTCCAATCGGGGCAACACTGCAGTCCATCAGGTAATGAAAAGTTGATGCACACTTAGGGCCTATACACTCTATTTTTCTCACATTTGATCGAACAGTGCTTCCATTGAAGACTAGTGCTGGCTATGAAGTCTGACTGTAGATTCTGAGCCCGATGTGTTGCTAGAAGTATCAATGTTGTAACCAAGTTTTCATGTCCTGTCAAAACACGGACAGATGAGTTACTTGTGGTAGAGGTCGTCATGAGGATGGTTGCCTGCCTCCTTCTCCCCACTGTATCAATTGTAATGGCGACCATGTCACCTCATCCAGTAGGTGTCCCGTTTATACAGTCTGGAACCACGCGACCGCTACGGTCGCAGGTTCGAATCCTGCCTCGGGCATGGATGTGTGTGATATCCTTAGGTTAGTTACGTTTAAGTAGTTCTAAGTTCTAGGGGACTGATGACTTCAGAAGTTAAGTCCCATAGTGCTGAGAGACATTTGAACCATTTTTGTCCCGTTTATCTCGATGAGTGGGCCGTTCAGGAGATCTGGGTAAAGGAAAAGTACTTACCTGTCGCCCGCAAGTAGTTGGCTAAGCGAAAGGGCTGCCTCTTACCATACAGCACGATACCAGCTTCATACCTATAGTACAGTTCTTGCTATGCCTCACTCCACAAAGGACGTGGACACCCTGTCTTGCTACCTCCATTCCAGTACTACAGTTGTGAAATCGCCCAGTATCACGGCAGTATCCCCGTTTCTTTCTCCTACAGCTGTGCAACAAGCTGCAGTGGCGAAATCACTTGCTACACAAACGGCAGACCCGAAAGGACAAAATGAACTTTCTGGTGAATTTTTACGCCCCTCCATCTGCGACTGCCAACCGTAATGGCTCTAATAATCGAACAAAGGCAATCGGTCTACTTCTTCCCCGACTCAGAGATCCTCTTCAACAGTGTCACTCTGCCGACCTCCAATTCGCCGGTGCAGACCGCCTACCGTTTTCCTGCCTGCAGTCCACAGGCTGACCGAATGAGAATACCAACGCGTCTATAGACTTCATGGAAGAGGATCCTCCAGCCTCTGAGCCCTATAGCAGAGAGTCTTCGCACTCAGCACCACCGAGGTGACTACCCATCATTTGTTCCCTCCTCCCCATTCTCTGTTATGACCGTCCTTCAATGGTAATTTTGTGACATTAGATCCAACAAGGAGGAATTACGACTGCAATTGGAATCACATCAACCAGTTGTTTTCTGCCTCCAAGAAACAAAATTGCATCATCATGACAACTTTGATGTCTTGCATTTCCTTCGGTGTATGATTTGACCTTCCCTATGTGGGAGTCATGCTGCACATTCGGGATGAAGTCCATAGCCAAATCATCCCATTGAAAATCCAGCTGCAAGCTGTTGCAGCCCACTTTTTCCTTCCTTGTTTCGCTTTTTCTCTTTATAACTTCTACACCCCTTCGTCATTCGCTATCACTATGGCAGACTTACTCCAGCTTATTGATCAGTTCCCTCACCCCTTTTTGCTGCTCACAGACTTTAATGCTCACCATCTCCTTTGGGGTTCTTTGAGAATCTCTCGGCTGACTTTCCCAATCAACTCAGTCTCTTAAAACTGGAGCACTCACATTTGTTTGAGACTCCACACACACCTATTCCAATTTGGACCTCTTTTTCTGCACTTTCCAGTTTTCTCATCGTCTCGAGTGGGCTGTTCTCTCTGACACAGACTCAAACAACTGTTTCCCTTGCGCTATCTGTTTGCTGATCACTGCCCCACCTGCATGTGAACCCAACTGGCAGCTTTCTAAGGTCGATTAGAGGCTGTACTCCCCATTGCCAACCTTTGACGAACAACATTTCCCGAGTTGTGATGATCAGGTAGAGTACCTTACAAACGTTATCCTTACCGTCGCAAGATGTTCCATACCTCGCACTTCTTCTTTACCACGCAGTGTCCTGGTCTCCTGGTGTACTGAGGCATGCCACAAGACGATTCGCTTGTGGTGACGTGCTCTTCACGATTTAACCGTCATTCTACAGTGGCGAACTGTATTCGTTATAAACAGTTCAATGCATTGTGTCGTCGCGTTCTTCAGAACAGCAAAAAAGCTAGCTGGAGGTCCTTTATTAGTTCCTTTAACGGCTTCATTCCCTCTTCCATCATGTGGGGCAACCTCCATTAGCTCTCTGTGACCAAGGTCCATCTCCAATTTCTGGGCTGACCATAGCGTATGATGTCATTGTGGACCCTATTGCTGTCTCCAACAATTTAGGTCGCTATTTTGTGGAGACTTCGAGCTCCAGCAACTATCACCCTGTCCTTCTCCATCGGAAGCGATTGGACGAGACTCAGGTGGTATCTGTCTCTCAGAATCGTGAATGGTACAATGCTCCTTTACTATGGGGGAGCTTGACAATGCTCTTACCTCACCCAAATCTTCTGCCCCAGGGCCGGACAATGTTCACATTGAGATGTTGCAGCACTTCTCTCCCTTGGTGAAAGCAATTTCTCCTTCATACGTACAATCGCATTTGGGCAGATGGCACGTTTCCCAGACGCAGGAGTGGAGATACTCTCACATCCATCCCTAATCTTGGTAAGGACGAACACATTCCTTCTAGCTACTGCCCCATTTCCCTCACCACGTGTATTTGCAAGGCGATGGAACGTATGATTCGTGGCTGGCTGATATGGTGGCTCGAATCTCATTATCTACTAACCACTGCACAACGTGGATTTCGTGCACGCCTTTCTGCAGGTCACCACCCTGGCACTAGATCAACCCAAGTCACTGACCGTTTTCTGCGGAAATAGCAGTTGTGGGCGTGGTTTTTGCGGGGGGGGGGGGCGGGGGGGGGGAGGGGGGGAGCCTACGACACCTGCTAGAGGATCGGTATCCTCCGTACTCTATATACACGTGACTTCCAAGGCTGGCTTCACCATTTAATTCAGGATGTTTTAAAAGACCGAGTTTTCAGGGTACGTGTTGGTTCGGCCTTGTCAGGCAACTTTATTCAGGAGAATGGGGTGCCTCAAGGCGACGTCCTGTGCGTTGTACTATTTGCTATGGTCATTAACCCTATTATGGCCTGTCTCCTACCATGCATCTCTGGCTCCATTTTCGTCGACGACTTCGCTACTTATTGCAGTTCTCCACGGACTTATCTCCATGAGTGGCGTCTTCAGCAATGTCTGTATTGTCTTTACTTATGGAACATCGACAACGGCTTTCTCTTTTCCAATGACAAAACCATTTCTATGAATATATGGCGGTGGAATGGATTTCTTCCACCATATTTACATCTTGAGCCTGAAACTACGAAAATCCTGGGGCTCATGCTTTCGTCCTCCCACACGGCTTCCTGACCACATGTTGTACCTGGCCCCTCAGTGTCTTACGTGTCCTAAGCAGTGGTTCCTGGGGAGCAGATTGGACCACCTTCCTCAATTTATGCCGATACCTTGTCCGTTCAAAAGTCGACTATGGGTGTTTCATTTATTCATCTGCACGTTCTTCCATCTTACGTCGTCTTAACACAATCCACCATCATCGAATTCGTTTGGTCGCTAGCGTCTTTTACACTAGCCCAGTTGAGAATCTCTATGCAGAAGCGCCGAACTACCGCTGTCATACGGGTGTGATGTCCTCCTTAGCGGACATGCATGCTGTTTGTCTTCCATGTCCGGCAACCCAGCCTGTTCCCCCTTCTTCGATGATTCAGTTGATCGCCAGTATGGGGCGCAACCTTTTCTCTATTGCCTCCCGGAGATCACTTTCGGCTACTGCATTGGTAGCTTAACTTCACGCTACCTGCCACATTCCCGATGGATGTGAACCCTTCACCACCTTGGCTTCATACAGTGGCCCATGTTAGCCTGAGACTTCATTCCCTTCCCTACGACACTACTCTGGATTCGATCTACCGCTGTAAGTTTCTCGATCTTTGCATGTAACTCAGCAATAACACCTTCGTGTACACTGACAGCTGATGTCGGATGTGCCTTTGTCATTGGAACCGATCATTTTCGGTATCGGCTTCCAGAACACTGCTCGATTTTTACAGCAGAGTTCTCCACGCTCTGTCAGGCCACCCAGTAAGTCCAGCGACACAGGCTTCTTAATTGTGTCATATGCTTCGATTCTCTCAGTGCCGTTCAGAGCCTCTGTGCGTTCTACACAGTCCATCCCTTAGTGCAACGCCTCCAAGAAAGCTTCCACTTGCCAGCTGTTGAGGGAGCTACTGTAATGTTCGTGTGGGTTCCTGGTCACGTCAACCTTACGTGAAATGAATCAGCTGACACTGCTGCAGAGGCTGCAGTTGTCCTACCTCGGCCTGCTAGCTCTTCCATTCTTTTGGATGATCTCTGTGTTGCCGTCTGTCAGCAGATGGTGTCACTTTGACATCACCACAGGTCTTCACTTCATCGGAATAAGCTCTATGGAACTAAACCTTCACCAACGGCTTAACCGACCTCCTCTCGGCCCTCTCGTATTGGACACCGTCTTTTTAGCCATAGCCATTTGTTAAATGGTGATCCCCCGCACTTTGTGCTTATTTTCATCAACCTTTGACGGTTTGGCATTTCCTGACGCAATGCCCTTTTTTTAACCGCTTACGTTTCTTTGTATGTTTGCCGTCAGAGATATCGGCCGTTTTAGTGAACTTTTTATCCGTCGTAGTGGTATAGTGAAGGACTTTTAATCTTTGGTTAGGGACCTCCGCAATCTGTAAGGGGTATTTTGTGGCTCTCTCTCCAAGGGAAGCCATATTTTTAACTCTCTTCCCTTCTGTCGACTGGGCTTAGCGTATAGTTGCTTTCAACTTCTTTTACTTATTGGTGTTCTAAGGCTATGAAATGGACGCTTAAGACCTCAGTTGTTTTCGTACCATAGAGCAAAGCCAAAACATATCCCTATGAATCTTACTTGAGCTGCCTGGATCTTAATTGCTTATCGTCTGTAAATGGCCCTCGACACCCTTATGTAGTGGTATGGGGACGACCATTATTTTATGGCATTTCATTCGTATTATTTTTGTGTCTTGTTTCCAAACTACTGTTTATTGTTTCCAAATTTTGCTACGTTCTCTTCTGTATCTTTGTCGTACTCGTATGTGATGTCACATCTCAGATAACTAAAATTGGATCCCTACCTATAACATCTTTTTCTTTTCTATGTGGATATAACCATATTGAAGACTTTGGATATTTTGCTTAGGAAGTAAGTGGATTTTGCAGTTAATTCTCTTTCTCAATTACAACTGTAACAGTGTGTGCGTGTAAAACACTATTCAGAGTAGCATCTTTGTCTGCACACCCATTTTTGACCCCTCTTGTTGGCGAGGAAAGGTTCTGACAAGTCTCTGATTACATAGGGTGATTCCGTGATGATGTTCCAAACTTCAGAGATGATGGGTAAGCGTAAATCAATCAATTTGAGGTAAGTGACCTCTGTCCAGAAACGATCGAGTATAAAGTTATAAGCGAAAATCGTTCTGATACCTCTACAGTGAAATACATTTACCGTTACTGTTCCTGCTAAGATTGTAGGGCAGATAACTTTCAGAGGTGGTTGTATGGACCAAAACAACAGAAAACGTCCAGTAAACATTGGCTCTAAAGTGTATCTTCACTGTAATGAAACACATCTCTTCTACAGAAGAAGCCCATAGCTCTTAACATATCCATTTTAGAGCCCATATTAACTGAATATTTTATCTTCTTTTGGTATGTACTACCTACTTCAGAAATAAGTAAACTTAACACCTTGCAGTAGAAGAGATGTGTTTTACAGTATCGAAGACACAAAATTGCTCATAGTTTTTAAGGTATGCATTTTGGAACCCATGCTTACTAGACAGTTTTTCCTTGTTTGGGTCCATACTACCACCTGTGGAAGTTTCGTACCCTACAGGCTTAGCAACAACAGTGCTGTATGTGTATTCCATTGTCAGCGATATCGAAACAACTTATATCTTTCGACTTCGTCGTTTCAAGACCATGGTCTCTTACTTCAGTACCATTCTCCATCATCCCTGAAGCTTGTACCGTCATCATGGAATCACCCTGTATCTATCTAACGTGATTGTTGTTAAGAGGTGGCACGCCACTCTCTCATCTTAACCACATTGTTGGTCAGATTAATATTTATATTTTAGGTCATGATCTCCCTGTTACCCAGTACTACATTATGATGTGTGTTTTATGACTTTTTTACATGAGAAAACTGTAGACAGAATGTTCATAAAATCGCATATTTGGCCTGTAGAGAACTTGTACCCAAGCAGCCATAGTGGATGCGACAGCGAACAGGGAGAAAGATGGATTGCGGACCATAAATGTTGTGTCCAGTGACTGGCTACGTGAGTGATTCAGGGAAGCAGCGCTCTGTGAATTGTACCTGCAGAGGGACTTTTGGCTATGGCTTTACACTCTTCCCACTTAGGACTGGAGCAGGAGGGCACTAGTTCCCAAAGCATTTTACCTGGGGTAGGCAACAGGCCGTCACCAAAGCGGCCAGTTGGCGGAAAGTGGGTGAAGGAAGCCATTTAAGAGAGACTGCTGTAATCTGAGCTTTTGTGGAAATGGTGAGATGGTCACAAAACTACAGGAATTTTCATGTTAGAAGCTGGGGCGATACAAACAGAGTGGCTCATGCACTTGTTTAGTGGAGGCAAGATTGTAACTCTCCTGATATCAGGAAGTCGCCAGGTTCTTTTAGCGAGTAGCAAAAACGTATATTTCATGGGTATGACTGTCTGGGAAGCTTAACAGCCTTCTTTCAAGAACTGGAAGTAGTTGGCCTGGAAAGATTAGATCTCTCCATAAATGAGGGACTGTCTAGACGTTGTTTGCCGAAACATGACCATGCTTACCGTGAGAACGATGCCTCTCCAGTCTAAAATCTTCTTTTTTCAGACAAGAAAGATTCTGAGTTGCTGATTGGCTCCTCTCAGGATATCTCCCCTCTTGATTCAATGAGCAGAGGATATTGGTTTGTACAACGTGGAGGCTTTTATTTTCTTTTTACTAATTTGGCTCCGTTACCAAGGCTTGGTGGAAAGTGATTGTGATTCTTTGTCTTCTGGTCTTCCCCTGGTGGAGAACTTCAGAAATGTTAACAAGTAGATAATAATAAATTTCTAGTGGTCGTATTCGAAGTGGCGACCTGTAGCACGCCAACGAGCAACTCTAACCACTACACCACACTGCATCTATTACTGCTCGGGCAGTGACGGCCGACAAGCAACGAAGGATACAATATTGGCTAAAGTAGAGTATTAGCTACTTTTTCGATAATCCCAATTTCTACACAGGCCTAAAAATCAATACCACGTCTCCTGGACTGTATATCGCTGCAGTGCCAGAAGCCGTAGCGGTCTCTTCCTCCTGGGCGTCCAGGTTCTGTTTGACGCTAGTGCTTGCTTCTTCAGTCACGTGTTACGTTCCCTGGCAGCACACAACCTATTAATAAAATGAAATGACATTTAATTGTACTACATACGCCGCTATGAAGCAATTCGTATGTACTGTAATTGCTTAACAAAAAAAATATTATTTAATTTTGTATAAAGGACATTCGTTATTATTATAATATTTTCTGTAATAATATTCTCGATGTATTTATGATTGTAATATTTCTATACTCATAATGTAATTACGAAATATGTTAATATCTGCGATAAAAAAAATGTAAAATACAGCCACAGAGGAAAATAATGTTGTAAGATTACAAAGAGACATTCACAATCAGCAATAGTATAAATACATAATGTGCATTCTTTGTCGTCTTCCTCGAGAGCTGAGAGAGAGAGGAACCTGTGACGTAGCATTTTATGAATGAGTAGACTTCTTTTGTCTGTATCTATCTTTAGCCGCCATTATAGAAGAAATTACAAAGTAATGTAAGTTTAATTATTGTTGTGGTCTAAATACATTATAATTTATCAAAATTGTGTATTACTAATGTAAATTAGCTTGCCCATGTAATCTATAATACATATTTAAAGAATTTTCAGCATTTTTAGCTATTATCGTTGGTGTTGCTGGGCTGTGCCGCGACCGAACGATTCGCAGCGGCGGCAGATTTAAAAAAATTGTTCCGCTAAAAAAATTAACCAAACCCGTAAATCGGGAGCAGATAAAATTAGCAATTGAATTACTAAATATTTTTCTTTTACGGCGATCCTGAGGCTGACGGAATTTATTACTGGTTTTAAATTTGTGCATTCATAGGCGAATAATTAACGTTGAAGTTGTTAATCTGTTGGTTCTTTCAATTTCTAAAGCAAATAACTTAAACGTATAGTGAAGTGTGTTTTGTCAATGATAATTAAACGTTCAGGTCGGCTTGGCAATATTTAACCATTTTATGCTAACAGAGACAGTCTTGTGTTCCATAGCTAACGCCGGGAAAGAATTCAGTAAATATTTAAAAAACCACTGCATTTAGAAAATGTGTGCCAAGGCCGAAATACTTAAAAAATTTAATTTATATAATTTTCAACTAAATGTTCTTAATCAGTTAGTATGAATTTATCAGCATGAGAGGGTTGCTAAGGTTCAAGTAATTTTAAATGTGCTTAATTCTGTCTAAATGAATTTTTATTACCACACGTAAATAAGGGGTTCTACAACAAAGTTCGTACTGAAAGAGCAAATAACAAAAATATTTAAAGCCATTTCTTCCCCATTTTCATCCATTCATTTTTACATAATAAATATTTTTTTTCATCAAACACGGTGTCATCCTGAGTATCACCCATTTGATGCGCAAACAGTGTACCCATTTTCGTTTCGGTCTCACAGCTGTGAATCAGAAAGAACGATATGACCCCTGTAGTGTCTTGCTTTGCTATTGTATGTGAACGTCGTGACAAGCAGTATTTTATCTCAATCTTTATGTTCGACATCAACTTGCATCCACAGAAAATTTGCCAATGTCTTATTACAGTGTTCCATGAGGTCCTTCGTTTGTGGATGGTTGGCAGCTGTCACCCTGAGACTGATATCGGTTTCTGATTCTATTCCCGAGTAGAAAACTTTCCCACGATCAGCAATCCTCACATGGGATGTTCCATGTTTCAAAATGACCTTCTTCAAGAAATTTGGCGATCGCCAAAGCTTCAGCAGTTGGCACAGTTTTGGTGACAGCATAGTTGGTGAGACAGTCGGTATAGACTTCCATCTATCTATAACTTTTTGGTGAGTTTCTGAATCTTCTGAAGAAGTCAATTCCATTTAGATGGAGTAGCGCTGTTATGGCACTCATTACAGTGGCTCACTCTGTGTCTAACAGATTATTAGAGCGAAACCTTCGTCTAATCCTGTCTAAAGTCTTCACGAATCCCAGGTGATCAGATGTTCGTGCATCTTTGGAAACAAGGATACCTGACTGTAGATGAACTGGGATGACAAGCGACCTTTTTCACCCCACTGATAACACTTCCTCTTTCTGATGTTCTGTTTATTAGCTGAAATTCTCCTTCAGGCGGTTTCTCCTTCTTCAAGGCGCCTAAACTCTTCATCAGTGCTGAATCTTCCTTCTTTTCAGCAGCAATATCATTTAATGCAGCGATGACTGATACTTCATCCACACTGTCATGATCCTCCAAAGGATTTCTTGAATGGCAGTCAGCACCCTTGTGTTTGGGTCTGCATTTGTATCACTCTTACGTCATTCTCCTGAAGCCTCAGTGCGCATTTCACCATTCGACCAGGCGGATCCTCCAGGATAGTCTGCTAGCATAGAGAATAGTGTTCCATTACAATCACAAATGGTTTATCAAACAAATATGGCTGGAAAGAGCAAGCGGCCCAACCAATGGCAAGCAGTTCTTCTAGAAGCTCATCACGGTCTTGGAGAGTACTCTGCAAGCTTCATAGCCATTCACTAGGTGCCCTAAAATCGTATTTCTTGAGTAGTGAAGAGTCACTTTCTCGGAATCAGGTAGAGTCCTGCAGTCCTTTTAAAAAAAAAAAAAAAAAAAAAAAAAAAAAAAAAAAAAAAAAAAAAAAAAAAAAAAAAACGGCCGCTGTCATCGAGGCAGCAAAGACACGTCGTTCATTTAAGGTGTCTAAGCAAGTTATCCATCATACGTTCTAAGATGGCTCGAACGTCAGACAATCCAAAAGCCATAACTTTAATCTCATAGCCGCCCGGAGTGGCCGTGCGGTTCTAGGCGCTACAGTCTGGAAACGAGCGACCGCTACGGTCGCAGGTTCGAATCCTGCCTCGGGCATGGATGTGTGTGATGTCCTTAGGTTGGTTAGGTTTAATTAGTTCTAAGTTCTAGGCGACTGATGACCTCAGAAGTTAAGTCGCATAGTGCTCAGAGCCATTTGAACCATTTTTTTTTTTTTAATCTCATAAAGGCCATCGGGATGTATGAAGGCAGTCTTTTCTTGGTCAGCCTCATCAACCTCGATTTGCCAGTAGCCTACTGCATGTCCATAGTAGAGCAATACTTTGCTCCTTTCAGTTATTCTGGGGTGTCATCCCTCCCCCCATGAACCATGGACCTTGCCGTTGGTGTGGAGGCTTGCATGCCTCAGCGATACAGATAGCTGTACCGTAGGTCCAACCACAATGGAAGGGCCTGTGTTGAGAGGCCAGACAAACTTGTGGTTCCTGAAGAGGGGCAGCAGCCTTTTCAGTAGTTGCAGGGGCAACGGTCTGGATGATTGACTGATCTGGACTTGTAACACTAACCAAAACGGCCTAGCTATGCTGATACTGCGAACGGCTGAAAGCAAGGGGAAACTACACCCGTAATTTTTCCCGAGGCCATGCACCTTCACTGTATGGTTAAATGATGATGGCGTCCTCTTGGGTAAAATATTCCGGAGGTAAAATAAACCCCCATTCGGATCTCCGGGCGGGGATTACGCAAGAGGACATCATTATCAGGAGAAAGAAAACTGGCGTTCTACGGGTCGGAGTGTGGAATGTCAGATCCGTTAATCGGGCAAGGCAGCTAGTGTGACGACACAAGTTCGTTGCGAGGGAGGGGAGTGGATATTTCTCGTGGACCTCAACTCTGCCAGTGACGACGCTGTGAAGGACTGGGCAGTGCAATGTTATCGAGCATTCCTCTCTTGTACTGTCTTGTAGAGAGAACTGATGTAGTGATAAGGTACAGGACTTGCTAACGTCAAGGTTTAACGCTTCGTTGCGAACAAGGTCATTAAAAGGGCGAGCAAATATCGGATATTGAAAGGCAGGGAAGTAAATCGGCGCTAAACCAAGTCTGTGCTCCGACAAAAATTATGCGGTCGTCGACTGGAGCTAAAATGTAATGTATCTTTTCTTCGTCGGGATGTTCGTCTACACATTCTATTCACGAAGACAGCTGTGCGTGTATTTTACTAGCACGAGGTGGTCACCATTTCTACTTACTCCTGAGCGCTCCAATAATTACGCTAACCACGGCTGAAATGAACCACCCATAATTCTTTATTTGTCGCTACGTTAATTTGGTTTCCAGGTATTTCCAAAGCTCTCTAGACAACCGTAAATATACCAGTCCACCTCTACAAAATTAGCACAAATTATAGTAATGATAACAAAAATCTGAGAACATCTGTCGTAGTGGTTGTAAACTTGTTGTGAACCTTAAATGGCTGAATAACAAAAAAGAAAGAAGTTGTAGTAATAACAGAAGGAGTGTTACAACTGGTAACGTACAGCGTCACTACATCTCTGCAGCTGAAGTTTCAGATATTTCACAAGTATGTCAAACGCCTTTAATGGTATCATTTGTCTGCACGTTGACAGTTTAGCGAATCACCATCTCGTTTTGTTTCTTAATTGCCGATTCTGTACAGTGTGTATTCTACTTGACACTTTTGATGTCAGCCGTCTTGGAATTTCGTCCACCTCATTATTCAAGCAGAAGAGCCCTGTGCATACAAACAATCATTACAACCAAATTCACTGATAAGTAATTTCTTCGGTGTGGCGGAAAACTAGCAAACCAATTTTTAAAAACTAGGGAAAACCTAAAACAAATGTGTTATTTCTATTCCTGCTGAATCAAGTGCATTGCCTTAACCTCGTGCTACCTCATTCATTAAGCCATGACGTTTGTTGTGGTTGTAGGCTTGATATGTACAAGCACAGAAAAACTGAATTGGAAAAATAATTATACGTAATTCTTATTTCAGTCTGCACCATAGAACTAACACTCAAATGAGGGGCTCATAGTACAAGTGGCATTTCACAAGAAAATTATCTAAATTCACATTTTCAGAGCTAAAGTGTGGATCTGTTCTGAGTGAAAGAAGTACAAGCAATATCCTGCATAGTGCCACATTCCGCGATGGTAAATCTTAAGCTCTAATTGGTTCAATTGGCTCTGAGCGCTATGGGACTTAACATCTGAGGTCATCAGTCCCCTAGAACTTAGAACTACTTAAACCTAACTAACCTAAGGACATCACACACATCCATGCCCGTGGCAGGATTCGAACCTGCGACCTTAGCGGTCGCGCGGTTCCAGACTGAAGCGCTAGAACCGCTCGGTCACAACGGCCGGCCTTAAGCTCTAAGCCAGTGCCTGGACTGCGTGTAGAATACATCTAGTACACGTGAAATGGCGGACTAAGAATTGCTGCTATCTTTAACGAAGGTTCCGGTTTGTATGTTTCAAAAGTACAGCACTAGCCTAAAGTGAATGCTTTTATAGTACATATAGTAATATTTAATGCACGTTTAAATAGCTTGTATTTCGAAATACCGCTTGTACATGTTGAAGCAAAAGCAGCAAATTGACACGGTCAATCATAATGTCCTTGGAGTTGGTCATACATATAAAGAATGTGATAAAGATTTTGGTCTTTCTGAAAAGGCAAAGAAATACTTGAAAGATGTATGTGTTTCCGAAGGCAGGATTGAAGCAGTAAAGAAGGTCAACAGAAAGTTGTCCGTAGTGGGAATGAAAACAGAAAACTTTCTTTCAATTAAAGCCACGGATGCCACACAAAATGTAATGTTGCTTATGACACATAAGGAAACCAAACATAACAGAGGAATACCAGCCGGCCCTGAATCAGCAAAGAAAATCCTCTAACAATGATTCGCTAAAGCGTGATCTTGACTTTATAGAAACGTGTTTTAGGAGGCCCAATATTGGCTTCCTCCCCCCCCCCCCCCCTCAACATCTGTTCTGAAGCCTTTGCATCAAGATTAGTGTGAAATAAAATTTAAGAAACAGAAAATTTTCAGGATATGAAGAGATGTACCACTAACCATGGGTGTAAGAACAGGGAGGGGAGAAAGAAGTGAACGTGGTCAAAGATGGGGACGAAGAAGAGTGAAAATGCACAAACAATGGTGCAGCATCACGAGTGTTGCCCATGAAGGACATTCCTCAAGAGATACCACAAAAGGGCATGATTATATCTCCATAGACACAATGTAGGAGGTTTATTGAAAGTGACTACGTATAATCTATCTTTTGTGTCGGTACCTCATCAATATATTTTCGTTTTGGTATTTTAATTTTATTTGCTTTTTACTTATTATTTTGCAGTTTTTATATTAACTTCATTTTAATTACTCCCACATCCTTGTTTTATAATGAATATGTATTGCACTATGTGTAGATATGTGTTGTAACAAAAAATCTTCAAAATGTAGCATGGTCAATAATTTTAAAAAGTCTTAAGATGCAAGGAGTATAATTATTTACAACATATTATAAAAAATAACGCCGGGCCACTATGATCTCTAACCATACCTGAATTATTCACAGACTAACTTAACATTAGGAAAAAGATCCGATGTTTCGATAGTAACTCACACAATTTATAAATAGCCGTTTAATTTTAACAGTCATTTAGTCATTTTGCTTCAACAGGAAATCCAACCACTCGTGCCCACAGCTCCTCAAATGTATTTAGTGGGTTGCAGTGATACTGGAAGCGCTCTTCACATTTGTTAACATACGCATACTTCTGTTCCCAAGTTACGAGTGTTATGCAAGTTGAGGCGCTTTGAGCAATCTCTTTTACTGTGGTGCTCTCTGCACTTTTCGCATTTCCGTGCCACTGCTCACGTAACGTGCCAAGCATTTATGCGTCAACGCCGGACAGCCCCGGACTGATCAGCAATGCAGATCACAGTTACATACTGTTTCACATCTGCATACCTTAGTCGTCAGAAGACGTGCAAATTGAGGGCGCGCTCCAACAAGTGCTCCGCCAGCGTTGTGTGTCTTGCACAGTTCCTGAAATGCCAAACTCCATCCTGACACGTCGGTGCTTCTGAGATTGACTTGCAGTGGCTGTTGAATGCAGCAAGCTCCAAGCGAACAGCCAGCTGACTGCTATTCTAACTCCGAATATCCAAGAAAAATTGAACCGATTAACATGTTTACAAACTGGAGATCACCCTCCTGTAAAGGTACTGCTTTAAAGAACGACTAGAAGACAATAAAACAGGGAGGAATAAAATTTCCCTTTTGCAAATCTTGGAAGAATAACAATGTGCTTAGCGTCCCCAACACCAAGAGGACAGGGTCTCAAGAGATAGGTAGTAGCAGCCGATCATGAAATTCCCGATAAAAGAAATTTGAATTAAATTGATTCGTAATTAGTAGTTGTTGGCGTGACTTAATGTATGGACGGAAGCGTAACAGACGTCGCCTTAGTCACCAATACTTGTTCTTTATTGTTTTACATAATGCATTTCAGTCACAGAGCTTCCATCGACATCTGTAGTTTGTTTCTCACATTATTAGTTCTCTTGCTCTTGAGCAAAATCAGGTTATACATAGTGCCTTTTTTTTAATAAAACGTTAAGCATTAAATATTGAATACCGTGAATAAAAGGAAACGAGAATAAGATAAATTAAAATGAGAAAGCGTGAGAAGCACACCAGAAAAGCTGAGAGGAGCATGCGTTGATGTTACATTGGCGTTTAAAGCTGAGAACTGCATTTCACAGTAGCATACGACTTCACTCGAGGACCGCATGTGAATATCTGAACATAAAATATACACAGGTTTACTATACTAAGAATTAACCACACAGTAGTCTTTTATTCTGCGCCAAAGTAAAACTGTACGTTGTTATTTGTATTGTATTTACTTTATATCATACTATTAATTGCTATTACAATTACAATAAGATTTTAAAATTTCTAATATAACTACGCCAAGCAAAACTGTACTAGCTCATTCAGCATACGTTCGAGCCCTTTTGTTTTCTAGTGGTATACACTACTGACCATTAAAATTGCTACACCAAGAAGAAATGCAGATGATAAACGGGTATTCATTGGACAAATATATAATACTAGAACTGACATTTGATTACATTTTCACGCAATTTGCGTGCATAGATCCTGAGAAATCAGTACCCAGAACAACCGCCTCTGGGAGTAATAACGGCCTTGATACGCCTGGGCATTGAGTCAAACAGAGTTTCGATGGTGTGTATAGGTACAGCTGCCCATGCAGCTTCAACACGATACCACAGTTCATCAAGAGTAATGACTGGCGTATTGTGACGAGCCAGTTGCTCGGCCACCATTGACCAGAGGTTTTCAATTGGTGAGAGATCTGGAGAATGTGCTGGCCAGGGCATCAGTCGAACATTTCCTGTATCCAGAAAGGCCCTTACAGGACCTCCAACATGCGGTCATGCATCATCCTGCTGAAATGTAGGGTTTCGCAGGGATCGAATGAAGGGTAGAGCCACGAGTCGTAACACATCTGAAATGTAACGTCCACTGTTCAAAGTGCCGTCAATGCGAACAAGAGGTGACCGAGACGTGTAACCAATGGCACCCCATACCATCACGCCGGGTGATACGCCAGTATGGCGATGACGAATACACGCTTCCAATGTGCGTTCACCGCGATGTCGCCAAACACGGATGCGACCATCATCATGCTGTAAACAGAACCTGGATTCATCCGAAAAAAATGACGTTTTGACATTCGTGCACCCAGGTTCGTCGTAGAGTATACCATCGCAGGCGCTCCTGTCTGTGCTGCGGCGTCAAGGGTAACCGCAGCCATGGTCTCCGAGCTGATAGTCCATGCTGCTGCAAACGTCGTCTGACTGTTTGTGCAGATGGTTGTTGCCTTGCAAACGTCCCCATCTGTTGACTCAGGGATCGAGACGTGGCTGCACGATCCGTTACAGCCACGCGGATAACATGCCTGTCATCTCGACTGCTAGTGACACGAGGCCGTTGGGATCCAGAACGGCGTTCCATATTACCCTCCTGAACCCACCGATTCAATATTCTGCCAACAGTCATTGGATCTCGACCGACGCGAGCAGCAATGTCGCGATACGATAAATCGCAATCGCGATAGGCTACAATCCGACCTTTATCAAAGTCTGAAACGTGATGGTACGCATTTCTCCTCCTTACACATCACAACAACGTTTCACCAGGCAACGCCGGTCAACTGTTTGTGTATGAGAAATCGGCTGGAAACTTTCCCCTCACGTCAGCACGTTGTAGGTGTCGCCACCGGCGCCAACCTTGTGTGAATGCTCTGAAAAGCTAATCACTTGCATATCACAGCATCTTCTTCTTGTTGGTTAAATTTCGCGACTGTATCACGTCATCTTCGTGGTGTAGCAATTTTAATGGCCAATAGTGTACTTCTGTATATTCCAACAACTCTAGATCTTTACAATTGATTTTACTGTATACAGGATGGCCAGAAATAGTCTGAAAAGCTTGTAAAGATGTTACATGGTATGCTGTGCCGAGAAATAAATTTTAAGAAAGGAATTCCATACCATGCGCCGTTTCCGAATTAATTAGCATTGACGTTAGCCGATCAGGCTGTTGCGCGTTCAGATTCAAGTGGCCCGTCAGATACAATTAGTGTTATTGTTGGCTCTGAGCACTATGCGACTTAACTTCTGACGTCATCAGTCGCCTAGAACTTAGAACTAATTAAACCTAACTAACCTAAGGACATCACACACATCCATGCCCGAGTAGGATTCGAACCTGCGACCGCAGCGGTCGCTCGGCTCCAGACTGTAGCGCCTAGAACCGCACGGCCATTCCGGCCGGCTAGTATTATTGTTCTCATAGGGCAGCTGATAGCACACGAGACTGCTCAGCTTTTGGCTCGGGTTCGATCCTTACTATCGTGTCATGTACAGTTTCTGTATCGCTCTTTTGTTTAGTTTTGGAAAGCCAAACAAAGAACAGTCTCCAGCAGCCCACTTGAATTTCCGTGGGCAACGGCCTGACTGACTAAATTTAGTGCGAATTAACTCCGAAACGGCACAAAGTATTGAATTTTTTCCTGAACAATTTTTTCTCAGCACAGCCTACCCTGCAACACACTTAGAAGCTTTTAAAATTGTTTCTGACCGCCCTGTACAGCTTTATATCTTTAACAACGTCTTTCGCGTCCATTACGTACTATATATTGCACAAATGTTTAGACACTTCCCTAGTTTCAAGAAGAGTTCACTGAAACTTGTTTGTTCTGTCCATTTTCCTTGAGGAAGTCTCTTTCATCTTCTATATTTTCTTTAATTATTCGTGCATTTACGTATACGCCGATTTACGTAAACGCCGATTTATTTTAAGGCCTATCGGCGGCACGAGTTTAATGTCACTGTAGTTTTATCTTCAACAGCAACACAAAGGAAATTGGTCGTAAACTCTTCCTTAAAATTCTGTTTATGCCATCAACAAGTGTTCTAAATGCCCCCGTCTAATGCAATGCACGTTTGCAGTCACTGGTGCAAGGACTTTTCCACAGAATGGAGGGACTCCTTCGTTGGTATAGCATATACTGCAATGATGCAGTGTTTTCAATCCACTTAGGTCGACGGACCTTCTGCACAGAAATCAGCCTTCAGTTTGCCCCAGAGAAATAAATCGAACCAGGCAACGTGATAATGCCTTTACATCCTCTCCAATGACCAGGAAAGAGTTGTGTAAGCGCTTTCCTAGCCACAAGCGAGTAGTGAGCCACGCACCCATCGCGCTGGTACCACACATATCTATGTACAAGGGTTGGAACTTTAATGGTGGCAGCTATTTATTTACAGCTCGTATAAAATAGATACGTGTTTCAAAGTTTTACTGACCTTCAAAGTAGCCACCTGCATTGTGTACAACCCGTTGCTAGCGATGTGGAAGCCGTAGATTACTCTTAGCAGTGCCAGTTGTGTTGACAGTTCGAGCGGCGCGGTCTATTGCCCGACGAATTTGTATCAGTTCTGAAGCGATTGCCGTGAAGTGTTTCCTTCAGCTTCGAAATCGGGTTGAACTCACGAGGGCTTAAGTCAGGGGAACGCAGTAGGTGGTATAGCACTTAGCAGCCCCATCAGTCAAACAGATCAGTAACAGCTTGCACTGTACGTGCTTGAGAATTGTCCTGCAACATGATGGTCAGGTCGTGCAGAAAGTGTCATCACTTCTGTCTCTAAGCTGGTCGTAGGTTGTGTTCCAAAAATGAACAGCATAAAGAGAGAAGTGACGACACTTTCTACAGGACCTAACCATTATTTTGATGATCAATGCTCAAGCACGTACAGTTCAAGCTGTTATTGATTTGTTTGACCGGGAAGTTGCACAGGTCACACCAACATTCAAGAAAGGTAGTAGGAGTAACCCACTAAATTGCAGGCCCATACCGTTAACGTCGACATGCAGCAGGTCTTTGGAACATATATTGTGTTCGAACATTATGCATTACCTCGAAGAAAACGGTCTATTGACACACAGTCAACATGCGTTTAGAAAACATCGTTCCTGTGAAACACAACTAGCTCTTTATTCATATGAAGTGTTGAGTGCTATTGACAAGGGATATCAGATCGATTCCGTATTCCTGGATTTCCGGAAGGCTTTTAACACGGTACCAAACAAGCGGCTCGTAGTGAAATTACGTGCTTATCGAATATCGTCTCAGTTATGTGACTGGATTTGTGATTTCCTGTCAGAGAGGTACAGTTCGTAGTAATTGACGGAAAGTCATAGAGTAAAACAGAAGTGATTTCTGGCGTTTCCCAAGGTAGTGTTATAGGCCCTTTGCTGTTCCTTATCTATATAAACGATCTGGGAGACTATCTGAGCAGCCGTCTTCGGTTGTTTGCAGATGACGCTGTCATTTATCGACTAATAAAGTCATCAGAAGATCAAAACAAATCGATTTAGAAAAGATATCTGAATGGTGCTAAAAGTGGTAGTTGACCCTAAATAACGAAAAGTATGAGTTCATCCTCATGAGTGCTAAAAGGAACTCGTTAAACTTCGGTTACACGATAAATCAGTCTAATCTAAAAGCCATAAATTCAACTAAATAACTAGGTATTACGAACAACTTAAATTGGAAGGAACACATAGAAAATGTTGTGGGAAAGGCTAATCAAATACTGCGTTTTATTGGCAGGACGCTTAGAAAATGTAACAGACCTACTAAGGAGACTGCCTAAACTACGCTTGTCCGTCCTCTTTTAGAATACTACTGCGCGGTGTGGGATCAGTACCAGATAGGACTGACGGAGTACATCGAAAAAGTTCAAAGAAATTGAGAGAGAGAGTCACAGAAATGATACAGGATTTGGGCTGGAAATCATTAAAAGATAGGCGTTTTTCGTTGCGAAAGAATCTTCTCACGAAATTCCAATCACCAACTTTCTCCTCCGAAGGCGAAAACATTTTGATGACACCGACCTACATAGGGAGGAACGATCGCCACGATAACATAAGGGAAACTAGAGCTCGTACGGAAAGATACAGATGTTCATTCTTTCCGCGCGCTATATGAGATTGGAATAATAGAGAATTGTGAAGGTGGTTCGATGAACCCTCTGCTAGGCACTTAAATGTCATTTGCAGAGTATCCATGTAGATGTAGATGGAGATGATGGGGCTGCTAAGTACTAAACCACCTACTGCACTCCCCTGATTTAAGCCCTCGTGAGTTTAAGCCGGCCGCGGTGGTCTCGCGGTTCTAGGCGCGCAGTCCGGAACCGTGCGACTGCTACGGTCGCAGGTTCGAATCCTGCCTCGGGCATGGATGTGTGTGATGTCCTTAGGTTAGTTAGGTTTAAGTAGTTCTAAGTTCTAGGGGACTGATGACCACAGCAGTTGAGTCCCATAGTGCTCAGAGCCATTTCGTGAGTTCAACTCGATTTCTAAACTGAAGGAAACACTTCACGGCATTCACTTCAGAACTGCTACAAATTAGTACAGCAATTGACCGCGCCGCTCGAACTGTCAACACAAGTGGCACTGCTAAGAGTACCCTAAGACTTCCACATCGCTGGCAACGGGTTATACACAATGTTGGTGACTACTCTGACGGTCAGTAAAACTTTGAAACATGTATTTGTTTTGTATGAGCTGTAAATGAATAGTTGTCACTACTAAAGTTCCAACCTTCGTATTTCTTGTGGTACATCCTACAGGAGAGCTGATGGTACTTCGCTAAGAAACTGCATATATTTTACACATTAAGGTTTCTTCAGTGAAGTAAGGACCAACCATGTAGATAAGATAATAATGCCGCACCAAATGTTCACACTCCAATGCCTCTGATGTTGAGCCTTCCTCAGCCAGTGCGAAGTCTCAGTAGCCCATTAACGCATATTTCTCCCATTCAGTTTCCAGTGGTTTGCAAAGGCAGTTTCATCGGCGAAGGGAATTCCTTGAAAACCGACCTGTTGTCATGAAGTTGCGTAAGAACCAGAACTATGGCAACTAGTGCCTATGAGCTTGCGTTTTCTAGTGACTGTAGCGAATCCACAGCACGGCAATTCTGAACGTGTATCAATTCGCCACTAAGTAATCGTGACTCTTTTAGTTTGTTGTGAACCGCAAGTCCACGTGTGCAGTTTCGTAGCTACAGCCTAGTCTGGCGAGCAAATATGTATAAGTTTTTTTTGTAATTATTGAAGTATTACTTACTCATAATGTTCCAACTAATGATATAATTACTAGCCAACTCTATGTCCAAGAAATCCGACTCACCGTCGTATATCAATACTTTCATAGGGAGGAAAGAGTCTGTGCACTCTAGAGACATTGTAAGATTCCCAAAGTCAGGAGCAGGAGGCATATTAGGAAAAATTCGTAT
Source organism: Schistocerca piceifrons (assembly GCF_021461385.2). Classification (NCBI taxonomy): domain Eukaryota; kingdom Metazoa; phylum Arthropoda; class Insecta; order Orthoptera; family Acrididae; genus Schistocerca; species Schistocerca piceifrons. The sequence goes on along the minus strand of NC_060140.1, from coordinate 586,575,426 downwards.
AAAATTCTAAATGCAGAAACATTTACATATTCCTCCGCAACAAAGAAAATATTTTTTAAGCTCTAATTTATAACTATGGAAATTGACTGTTCGAGTTTGATTCTTTCTAAATGCTTGTGGAAGTACATAACAGAAATCTGTATGGTATTATATGTTGCATAAAACTGTAGTTTCAGTGTTAGTGATGGCAGGGAGTACCCGACACTGCAGCAAAAATATGCGGTGCATTACTTTCTGGGCAACCCTCGTACTTAAATAGCCCTGGCTGACGTTTGGAAACTATGTTACACACATCTGATTCCATTGCTTAGTTGGATGGCTGGATATTATCATCGTAAGCAAATTACATTTCAGACTCAGTTGTGAGTCTATACGGGGTGTATCAAAAAGGATGGCGCAAACTTACACGGTTGGAAGTATACGATAATAGAAGCCCAAATGTCAAGTAAACATGGACTCTAAAACGCATAACTTAAGAGCTATGAAATATTCTTGATTTTCAATATTATGACAAAAATCTCTTCTGCTGCAAGCTCTTTGCTTTCCGTATTTTGGGAAGTGGTAGTACGGACCAAAACAAGAAGAAAATGTCCAGTAAACATTTGCTCTAAATTGCATACCTTAAAAGTTATGAGCACTTGTTCATTAGAAAATTTGTGTTCCAAAGTACCGAAGATGAACAGGTGCTCATAGCTGTTAAGGTATGCATTTTAGAGCACATGTTTTCTGGACATTTTTGTCTTGTTTTTGTCCATACTACCACTTCCCAAAATATGGAAAGCAAAGAGCTTGCAGTAGAAGAGATTCGTTTCACAATATTGAAAATTAAGTATATCTCATAGCTCTTAAGGTACGCATTTTAGGGCTCATGTTTACTTGACATTAGTGCTTCCACTATCGTGTACTTTCAGCCGTGTAAGTTTGCTCCATTCTTTTTGATACTGCCTGTATACACATGCCCGTCCCGCTAGCCGCGCGGTCTAACGCGCTGCTTCCTGAGCGTGAAGGCGTTCCGATCCCAGACACGAATCCGCCCGTCGAATTAGCGTCGAGGTCCGGTGTGCCGGCCAGCCTGTGGATGGTTTTTAAGGCGGTTTTCCATCTGCCTCGGCGAATGCGGGCCGGTTGCCCTTATTCCGCCTCAGTTCCACTGTGTCGGCGATTGCTGCGCAAACGCTGTTTCCACGTACGCGTACACCATAATTAATCTACCACGCAAACATTTTGCGGTTACACTCGTCTAGTATGAGACGTTCCGGGGAGAGTCCACTGGGGGCCAAACCGCACAATAACCCTGGGTTCGGTATGGGGCGGCGGTGGATTGGGTGGGCTGCTGTGGTCTGTTGTGGGGTTGTCGACCACTGAGGGCTACTGATACCATTAGGCCTCCGCATATCTAGCGTAGAGATCATTGGGATACAATAGCGGAAATTAGGGCATGCACAGGGACTATTTACAATCACTCGATGTCGACGAGTTGCTGGTCTTATGTGCCACATTTTCTTTGTGAAGTCCTCGTATACTTAAGCCGCGCGGGATTAGCCGAGCGGTCTTAGGCGCTGCAGTCATGTACGAGGGCAGTTCAATAAGTAATGCAACACATTTTTTTTCTCGGCCAATTTTGGTTGAAAAAACCGGAAATTTCTTGTGGAATATTTTCAAACATTCCCGCTTCGTTTCGTATAGTTTCATTGACTTCCGACAGGTGGCAGCGCTGTACGGAGCTGTTAAAATGGCGTCTGTAACGGATGTGCGTTGCAAACAACGGGCAGTGATCGAGTTTCTTTTGGCTGAAAACCAGGGCGCTTGCAGAATGTCTACGGTGATCTGGCAGTGGACAAAAGCACGGTGAGTCGTTGGGCAAAGCGTGTGTTATCATCGCCGCAAGGTCAAGCAAGACTGTCTGATCTCCCGCGTGCGGGCCGGCCGTGCACAGCTGTGACTCCTGCAATGGCGGAGCGTGCGAACACACTCGTTCGAGATGATCGACAGATCACCATCAAACAACTCAGTGCTCAACTTGATATCTCTGTTGGTAGTGCTGTCACAATTTTTCACCAGTTGGGATATTCAAAGGTTTGTTCCCGCTGGGTCCCTCGTTGTCTAACCGAACACCATAAAGAGCAAAGGAGAACCATCTGTGCGGAATTGCATGCTCGTCATGTGGCTGAGGGTGACAATTTCTTGTCAAAGATTGTTACAAGCGATGAAACATGGGTTCATCACTTCGAACCTGAAACAAAACGGCAATCAATGGAGTGGCGCCACACCCACTCCCCTACCAAGAAAAAGTTTAAAGCCATACCCTCAGCCGGTAAAGTCATGGTTACAGTCTTCTGGGACGCTGAAGGGGTTATTCTGTTCGATGTCCTTCCCCATGGTCAAACGATCAACTCTGAAGTGTATTGTGCTACTCTTCAGAAATTGAAGAAACGACTTCAGCGTGTTCGTAGGCACAAAAATCTGAACGAACTTCTCCTTCTTCATGACAACGCAAGACCTCACACAAGTCTTCGCACCCGAGAGGAGCTCACAAAACTTCAGTGGACTGTTCTTCCTCATGCACCCTACAGCCCCGATCGCGCACCGTCGGATTTCCATATGTTTGGCCCAATGAAGGACGCAATCCGTGGGAGGCACTACGCAGATGATGAAGAAGTTATTGATGCAGTACGACGTTGGCTCCGACATCGACCAGTGGAATGGTACCGTGCAGGCATACAGGCCCTCATTTCAATGTGGCGTAAGGCCGTAGCATTGAATGGAGATTACGTTGAAAAATAGTGTTGTGTAGCTAAAAGATTGGGGAATAACCTGGTGTATTTCAATGCTGAATAAAACAACCCCTGTTTCAGAAAAAAAATGTGTTGCATTACTTATTGAACTGCCCTCGTACTGTGCGGCTGGTCCCGGCGGAGGTTCGAGTCCTCCCTCGGGCATGGGTGTCTGTGTTTGTCCTTAGGATAATTTAGGTTAAGTAGTGTGTAAGCTTAGAGACTGATGACCTTTGCAGTTAAGTCCCGTAAGATTCCACACACATTTGAACATTTGTATACTAAAGGTGCAGATCTCCTTGGTCATTAAAAAATCTATACTGGGTGAACAGTGCGATCATAGAGATTAGGGTATATACAGAGGCGTACAGACAATTAGTTTTACTCGGTTATTAGGCATGTCAGTGGAAATCGTTAATATTGCTATGACAAAGTACACACCGTGCAGTGTTTTGTCGAATATGTACTAAGATGTAAGCCCCTGTCTATAGCAGGGTTGTGATACCTGTAGGCTATAACGATTTGCAGAGGGTTGATGATTGGCGGACGTTGGAGCTGAATGTAGATAAATGTAACTATTGAAGAGTTGCAAATCACTAGAAGCAGTACCAATCGTAAAAAAATATCTGAACATGAGCATCCGCAGGGTTGTGAATTTCTTCCCGTACGTTAGTGTGCATTTTTTTCTAGATGTGATAGCCCTCTACATAGCCAGTAACTCGTAGAAGCCTTCACAGCCTTCTAACAAATGGAACAGTGCTGTCACGGAATTTCGAGAGAATTAGCAGGGCTCTGCGACTTGGCTGTGGACATCTAGAGCCAGCCTTACTCGTCAAAGTACAAGATGCAAATGTCTTATATCGAAGACTGGAAGATTCACGAATGGTGGAAATGTGGCGGGGGGGGGGGGGGGGGGGGGTAAAGCGATACTTTGACAAAAGGGAGGTCGAGAGGGTCTCTTTATTGTTTCTTTTATGTGCTGTGAGCAAACATTTCACTCCCTACCACATACATCTCGCGAAGTGGCTACAAAGACAGAACTGCGAGCTAATATGAAGGGTTTTACCGAGTGACATTCAGCAGAAGTTCCATCTTTTTATTTTCCCTCAGTAAATATATTAGAGTGGGATAGGAAAGAAAAAGGCATGATATTACTGCTGTACTGAACATCTGTATATCGATAGTTGAAGTTTTTAATGGCGAAATTGTTAGAGGAGAGCATATGGGAGGAAAAGCCATGTCATCTACGAAGGATCAACCTTCGTATAAGTTGGTTAGTGGCCAACCTCCTATTAAACGGCTTTGCGAAGGCATCGAATAAAAACTAAATGGGCTTTATGAAAAAATCCTTTTACTTTCACATGTGAAATGTATGACTGATATAGCACAACCAGGCTTTCTCTATTTTCAAGCATCATAATATAGTATGTGCTAAATCAGCAACATGTCTTTAAGCACTTTAAATTGGGTTCAAATGATGCAGCGAGAGACAACGTTCCCCCGTGAGTTTTGTATGCCTATCAATGGATGAACATACAGCTTAATACGTACACTAAATTTTCATTGTTAGCTAATATATAAAGTTCTATGAATAAAGTTACAACATTGCCCAAAAATTGGTCGACAGACAGAGATTCTTTATGCCCGCCAGAAAAGAGCAAATGAATGTATCAGCAACAAAGGCCGGTTTATGTTTTTATATTATACGCTGAAGAGCCAAAGAAACTGGTACACCTGCCTAATATCGTATTGAGCCCCCGCCAGCACGCAGAAGTGCCTCAGCAGGACGTGGCACGGACTCGGCAAATGTCTGAAGTAGTGCTGGAGGGAGCTGACACCATGAATCAGATATGCTCAATAATGTTCATGACTGGAGAGTTTGGTGGCCAGCGGAAGCGTTTAGACTCAGAATTGTGTTCCTGGAGCCACTCTGTAGCAATTCTGGTCGTGTGGGGTGTCGCATTGTCCTGCTGGATGGTTCAAATGGCTCTGAGCACTATGGGACTTAACTTCTCAGGTCATCAGTCCCCTAGAACTTAGAACTACTTAAAGCTAACTAACCTAAGGACATCACACACATCCATGCCCGAGGCAGGATTCGAACCTGCGACCGTAGCGGTCGCGCGTTTCCAGGCTGTAGCGCCTAGAACCGCTCGGCCACTGAGACCGGCGTCCTGCTGGAATTGCCCAAGAGCGTCGGTATGCACATTGGTCATGAATGGATGCACGTGATCAGACAGGAGGCTTACGTACGTGTCACCTGTCAGAGTCGTATGTAGTCGTACCATGAGTCCCGTATCACGCCAACTGCACACGCCCCACATCATTGCAGAGCCTCCACCAGCTCGAAAAGTCCCCTACTGACATGCAGGATTCATGGTTTCATTAGATGTCTCCATAGCCGTACACATCCATCTGCTCGTTACAATTTGAAACGAGACTCGTCTGACTAGGCAACATGTTTCCAGTCATCAACAATCCAATGTCGATGTTGACATGCCCAGGCGCGGCGTAAAGCTTTACTGTCGTGCAGTCATCGGCTCCGAGAGCCCACATCGATGATGTTTTGTTGAATGGTTCGCACGCTGACACTCGTTGATAGCCCAGCATTGAAATCTGCAGCAATTTGCGGAGGGGTTGCACTTCTGTCACGCTGAACGATTCTTTTCAGTTGTCGTCGGTGTTCTTGCAGGATCTTGTTCCGGCCTCAGTGATGTCGGAAATTTGGTGTTATACCGGATTCCTGATGTTCATGGTACACTCTTGAAGTGATCGTAAGGGAAAAGGCCCACTTCATCGCTGCCTCGGAGATGCTGTGTCCCATGTCTCGAGCACCGACTATGACACCACGTTCAAACTCACTTAAATCTCTATAACCTGCCATTGTAGCGGCAGTAACCGATCTAACAACTGCGCCACATACTTGTTGTACTGCCGGCCGGAGTGGCCGTGCGGTTCTAGGCGCTGCAGTCTGGAGCCGAGCGACCGCTATGGTCGCAGGTTCGAATCCTGCCTCGGGCATGGATGTGCGTGATGTCCTTAGGTTAGTTAGGTTTAATTAGTTCTAAGTTCTAGGCGTCTGATGACTTCAAAAGTTAAGTCGCATAGCCACTTGAACCATTTTGAACTTGTTGTATTATACAGGGTGGCCCATTGATAGTGACCGGGCCAAGTATCTCACGAAATAAGCATAAAACGAAAAAACTACAAATCGAAACTCGTCTAACTTGAAGGGGGAAACCAGATGGCGCTATGGTTGGCCCGTTACATGCCGCTCCCATAGGCCAAACGGATCTCAACTGCGTTTTTTTTATATAGGAACCCCCATTTTTATTACATATTCGTGCAGTACGTAAAGAAATATGAATGTTTTAGTTCCGGGCCGTTCGCCGGATAGTTACGTTATTTAAGGAAACAGGAAGTGTTCAGCCATATGTGAAACGCCAACCACGACCTGCAACAAATGATGATGCGCATCAGGTGTTTTAGCTGCTGTTGCGGCTAATCCGTACATCAGTAGGAGACAAATTGCTCGAAAATCGGGAATCTCAAAAACGTCGTTGTTGAGAATGCTACATCAACATCGATTGCACCCTTACCATATTTCTATGCACCAGGAATTGCATAGCGACGACTTTGAACGTCGTATACAGTTCTGCCACTGGGCACAAGAGAAATTACGGGACAATGACAGATTTTTTGCACGGATTCTATTTAGCAACGAAACGTCATTCACCAACAGCAGTAACGTAAACCGGCATAATATGCACTATTGGGCAACGGAAAATTCACGGTGGCTGCGACAAGTGGAACATCAGCGATCTTGGCGGGTTAATGAATGGTGCGGCATTATAGGAGGAAGGACAATTGGCCCCCATTTTATCGATGGCAATCTAAATGGTGCAATGTATGCTGATTTCCTACGTAATGTTCTACCGATGTTACTACAAGATGTTTCACTGCATGACAGAATGGCGATGTACTTCCAACGTGATGGATGTCCGGCACATAGCTCGCGTGCAGTTGAAGCGGTATTGAATAGCATATTTCATGACAGGTGGATTGGTCGTCGAAGCACCATACCATGGCCCACACGTTCACCGGATCTGACGTCCCCGGATTTCTTTCTGTGGGGAAAGTTGAAGGATATTTGCTATCGTGATCCACCGACAACACCTGACAATATGCGTCAGCGCATTGTCAATGCATGTGCGAACATTACGGAAGGCGAACTTCTGGCTGTTGAGAGGAATGTCATTACACGTATTGCCAAATGCATTGTGGTTGACGGACATTATTTTGAGCATTTATTGCATTAATGTGGTATTTACAGGTAATCACGCTGTAATAGCATGCGTTCTCAGAAATGATAAGTTCGCAAAAGTACATGTATCACAATGGAACATCCGAAAAAAAATGTTCAAACGTACCTACGTTCTGTATTTTAATTTAAAATACCTACCTGTTACCAACTGTTCGTCTAAAATTGTGAGCCATATGTTTGTGACTATTACAGCGCCATCTGTCACAAAGCGGAAAAACTAAACTAAACTAAAGAATTCATATTTCTTTACGTACTACACGAATATGTAATAAAAAATCAGGGTTCCTTTTTAAAGAAACGCAGTTGATATCCGTTGTCCTATGGCAGCGCCATCTATCTAGCCAACCATAGCGTCATCTGATTTCCCCCTTCAAGCTAGACAAGTTTCGTTCTTTGTAGCTTTTTCGTTGGAAGTTTATTTCGTGAGATATTTGGGCCGGTCACGATCAATGGACCACCCAGTGTAGGCGTTGCCGACAGCGGCGCGTTATTCTGCCTGTTTACATATCTGTGTATTTGAATACGCATGCCTACACCAGTTTCTTTGGAGCTTCAGTGTATATCTGTTAAATGATGATTATGTTATAAACGGCCCTGGACAAATAGCCTGAAGCGGTATGCAACACAACGCTAAATAGACAAAGGTCTCCTAGGTTCTTTTCGATGACTTGTGGAAGAAAATGCTAAACATCAACAAGGCAGAGTTGAGTTGCAATTCAGTATTTTCATTCAGCTGCACACTTACGAAATGTAATGACGTTACTTCGACAATTTTTGTCAGTCCTAAGTTGTAGTAGAGATCTCGTGACTGAAAAGACTGGGCGAATTGTGGAAATTTTTCTGTGAGCTTGGTCTGTCCATGAATGGTTAGTCTGACATCTTAATTAGGAGACTAAAATTTACATCGTTGACTCACAGATAAAATATAGTGAATTAAATTATGGAATTGCTCTGCATCTCCAATACTCTGACCGACAGACAGATGTCCCCTACATGTTCAAATCGCAAATGTTTCTAACTGCTCACGAAAAACGAATTTGTTTGACGACACCTAGTTATGATACAATGTATATCTGACCGCTGCGATAGCGGAACTGAAGCAAAGGAGGAGCTATCCGCCGCGATTGGAATGTAACTGGAATACATTCTATCGGAGCGAGGGAAAACAAATACTGGAACTGTCAGACCGCTATTGAACGTGAATTCCGTAAAACATATGGAGTCATATATCTCTAGAGGCGCATACAAGCTCTGTATCACGTAGAACTGATGTTGTATTCGACGTAAATGGTATACCAACGTACTGTTAAGGTGTATGCGGCGCACTACCGCCGTGCCGTGGGCAGTACAGATTACTTAACAAAGGTATTGTACATGCCTTGGTACGGAGAAAACAATGTGTCAGCATGATGAAGTATTCATAAAGTCTGATCTATAGGACTAGGAAGCACGTTATATTAAAAAATTCTTAGAGTGTGTGCCCGTATTTAAGTAGTGCCGTTGTAATTGGTTGACTGGCGTGCAGTAATGCGGGCGAGCCACGGGAGCAGAGGCGCAGTGTCGTCTTCGCTTATCCCCCTCTGCGCCTTGGGCACGTGGATGGGACGGGAGATGGGTGTGGCGAGAGGGGGGGGGGGGCGAGGGGGGAGCTCAGCCAACGGGCAAGACAAATCGAGCTTTGAAATCGTGATGTTTTGTTTATCCACGTGCGAGGACAAGCTGTTTTCGTCAAGCTCTACTGTGCAGTGCCCCAATCAGTGGCTACGTAACACCATTGGGCACATGGACCAGACCAGGAGGAGTCCAATCAATTTTTTTTTCTTTAGAGTTTATAACTTAACCTAACCTGTAAATAAAGAAGTTGTGGTAGTCCTCTTTCCACGGCCATGATGATATCAAGAAAAGTACTTTGGGGCATGTAGTGCCCTGTATACCTGTATATATGATATATAGCGCTATGTATAATGTAGTGTTGGGAGAGCTGATACTAACGTCACACGGGCTTGAAGTACAGGTGATAAGTTCGTTTTAATTGAAACGTAGGTCTGGTGCGTATTTTGTCGTTAAATAAAAATTGTTGTAGGTTGAATATCTGTGCAGTTTTTTAGATTACCGCGACTTGAGATTGTTTGACCGATATTTAGACATACGTCTTCCTGAAAAAAAAAGGAAAAACTGTTTGTGGAGGAAATTGGTAAAATTGATAAAACCCCGATATTTACGTGCGTCGTCTTAAATATCAGTAAAATTATAAGTATTTGCGGAATACTGGGCGAAAATCGATACAATCTGACTAAAAGCTGTAAATAGCGTCGTATGTTGGTGCTTGTTATCAGACATTTAAAGCTATTTATTTTACTTATGTGTCTTCAGAATCGATAAAATAGCAGCTAAATCCGTATTTAAGTGTGTTCTCTTAAAAAAATCGGTAAAATTAATTATGGATCTGTGCGTATATGCCAGCCGTTATAGTTCACGGTGGTTTACTTGGAAAGGTATGTTGTTACGAGTAGGCAGGGATTAACTGACGAAACCACTTAACGAACGCGGCCTAGCTTAAACAGATTGTGAAGCAAAATGTTTAACCCTCATAGTGAAAAATCTCATACGTATCCTCAAATTACCAACTAGTCAGTCGGACTTACTAAAGGGAGCTGGGGTATCGTGACAGGAAATAGAGATGATAGACGGATGCCAGCAAATTTAATACACGCCTTGCAAATTGCAACATATGTTTTAGAGAAGACTCAAAATGTAAGATTCTACACGACAAAGAAAATAATCGAAACTATTACGAAAAAAGCTCCACGTACCCCAGCAAACAAGATGAGACACAAAGACTTAAACTGAAAGATGGTCTGATCGAATTTTGCAGACAAATCCTTGAGTTCAAGGTTGAGTTCAGCAGGTTAGATGTTTATAAATGATTTGTTCCCGACAGCTGCGCGACGCCACAGAATCAAACTAACTAGTCATCCGTACTGCCAGTACTGTGGAATAGTTGGCACTGCCGTACACCGAACTGTAGGTTGCTCCAGAATTGTAGGTTTATGGTAATGGATAATGTTTAAACCGGCAAGTTTGCTGTCAACCACTGTTAACGAAATAAACACCAAGAAAAAATGCATATGAACGTAAAAACATTTTCCGCATCCAAGACAACACTCACATGGTTCAAACATTGTTTTATAAACTACACCTTCAGCGAGGGAGGAGAGTCTATATGTGACCTGGACAACAGTTGAAGAACGAAAAACAAGAAATACTGAACAACAAATGGAAAAGAGAGAAGTTGTTACCACTGAAACATCTAATTTAAAGTCAATGTAAAAGTTTTGTGATACATGTTGATGAATAAAATAAATAAATAAACAAAAGTGGTTGCCGCGCGGTCTATGGCGTCTTGTCACGGTCCGTGCTGCTCTCCCCGTCGGAGGTTCGGGTCCTCCCTAGGGCATGGGTGAGTGTTGTCCTTAGCGTAAGTTAGATTAAGTAGTGTGTAAACTTAGGGACCGATGACCCAAGCAGTTTAGTCCCTTTACATCTTACCGCAAAAAACTTACAGACACAGAGGCAGGCCCCATTTAGCAGTTAATCTGCGTAGCGGTGAGACGTTGGTAACGTAGCAAGAACGAATAGTGTAGGTGCAAATTTCTTGAATATTACAGAATTTACACTTGTACTACAAAGATGACGGTTGAGCAGGATTCGGACCGTCGCCTCAAACATGTTCACCTTACGCGCACCACTTTACCGTAATAAACTGTAACGGCTGCCATCTACGCACAGACACGTCAGGTACATAATGGACGCGTAAACCTACTCTTGCGATTTTCTTGGAATTGCCAGAGTAGTGCACCTTACTACTCACTCATTATGTTGTTTTAATGGCCTACTAAATGTGTGCAACTTTTGAAGTAAATCCGTGCTCCCAATGCCGTGGTCTCTCCTTGTTAATATTTTGATTGTTTGTATCTCGAAACTGTGAAAGTCTAAATTTTTCAATCTTTGTTCGATTTCTACGTTTATTAGGGAAAATTATAGGAACAAAAAAACGAAATTCCTTTATTTCAGAATCTGGTTATTTTGAGCGGTTTTAAAACTCACATTAAACTAGCGTTGAAAAGAACCGATACAACCGAAAACCGGTTGTTTCGACGATAACGGCCATCCCTGTTTCAGTATGTACCGAAACTGCAGGCACTTACCTGACAATAAACAAAGAAATTAACTATTTAGCTTTATGTTGTGAGCTGATAGTTAAAACCTTACGACTAGCCTTCGTGCAGCAAACCTGGCTGCCTAGCAACTGTGACTACTGGGGACGAGCCAGTTCCCCGAAGCAATACGTGTCGCTAAGGCGACGGCAATAACACAGGGCAAGACGCGGCAGCGGGCAGCAATGGATCGATCTTTAATTTAGATTCAGGTGTGATTAATCACTCGCTCAATGCCGCGAGAGCGATTAACGCCGCGTGTATGATCGGGGCGCTTTGTCATCGCAGAAACACGCTCAGCAGGACATGTCATCCTGAATACACGACTCTGACCTCGGAATGAGCTATTTGCACACGAGTGAAAAGTTACTGCTAGAGCGCATGTGAAAAAGCAGGGGAAGACAGTTGATTAGATGTAGTATAGTGAACGAAGAAGCAATTAATTAACTGCGTAGGGTTGTTTTTTTTATCGTGAGGTAGATTAAATAAAATTACCCTGTGTTGCACTTTCTCATATTGTGGCACGAAACATGGATGTCGCAAAGGCCTAAATCGTGTCTTGTCTCGTCCACACTCAAATATCTTGCACAGCACGTGCTTATTCGTACTCATTTTGCAAAATATTATTTTTGAATTTTTCTTTGTTGTCACATGATAACTTTCATGATTTTGTTACGCATTGTACCTCTATTAACTTCTTGCGTCTGTAGCAGGAGGTAATATGGAGCGAGAACTGGGTCTTGGAAAGGCGGACTAACACTTCCAATTTTTTATTAAAACTAGACATTCATACAAATTAATAAATCGTTAATCAGCATCTTCCTTTCTTGTGTACGCCTTCTGTGGATCGTCATTTTTTTCTGCTTTCCAACTTTCCCTATTTATTGCCAATAAACAAATTGCCTTCAATTAGTTACAAAGACGGAACAGACCTCCAAGAACCTTCTGTGGGTTATACGTCCCAGTGGACATTTAGCAAATAACTTTCAGTTAAATACTTCACGGAAACCCGCAACTGATTAGAACTACATCTTGTTAAAATTTTAATTTACTTGAAATTATTTAACCAAAAAATTGTAAAAGCATATTGATCATTTACATGATTAAAATTTATTTGAAACTGCTTGAGCATCAAAATGCGTACAACCATAATAATTATTTACACAACTCGGTATAACAGTCACAGTTTTCTATTAACCATGAAATAGTAATTAAGAAATTTTTTTTACAAATTTTTGTCCACCCCTCACACACCAGGCAATGAAAGCATCTCACGTACTGTCACAATAAGGTACGCTTTAACAACCCTTAAGGTTACATTAACTTACCAACTCTTGGTAAGGATTAGCAAATTTCTTTCGACTGTAGCTTTGTTAAAAATACCAGACGCCCCAGTAGCTTCAGACCCGTTGCAGAATACAGCGGCAAATGGCGCTGACAACATTCACTGGAGGTCCACGAATGACACATTATATCAGACATTTCATCAAGTAATCACCTTAATCCTTTGTTGTCCATAGGTCACTCAGCGTACCATTGTCGTACCAAATCCGACAGCCTCCGCCTAAGGCACATCTCCATATGCATAGCCTCTCTCAGGGTCCACTGAGTGCCTTTAGGCAGACAATCCGTACTGTGCGTACCCAGGAGGAATCCGCCGTCTCCTCGTGCCAGCTTACACTGACGGCCACTCTGCGCCACCAGCTCCGGTTTCGGGACGGAATGGCGCCGCCGCCAAGCGTGAAAGACGTTTGCCATCACAAATGTGCCACTCCATGGCACACGTCTTAGAATTGTAGGGATCATTCTCAGTTCAAAAATTGGTTATCGGTGGTGTTCTCTTATGTCCGACTCTTTTAGTCAGTGGTCTTGTTTTCGCATATGATACTGGACTTTGTTCTTCAATACATTATAATAATTTTTCCACAACTTCCTACAGTCTTTCCATTCACAAACACGCTGGAAATTCTCGCGAAAAGTCAAGAAAATCTTGACGTACTTGAATTAAACTTGAATATGCCATTTCTGTTTCCATGTTGTCGAAGCAGGCAGGACATGTAACTGCAAAAAAGACTGGCAATAATATTTAACTTCTACACTTCGCGGAATGCGAAAAACAAATAAACTTGATGGCAGAACTGTTAAAACACAGCCTGACAATAACAGTGGAGAACCCAGAAGTGGAGGAGAAAACGAAATGGAACTTCTCCGGTGTACAGGATATATTGTTATTTCAGTGATTACGAAAGTGAGTCAGATTGAGAAGGAACTTGGTAGTTTGACCCCATTCATTACTATGACATTGCGCCCACTCGAGCCTCGATGCTTGCGCTGACTCATTTGGGTAGGGTGTTATGGAGCCGTTGTGCTCTCTCTTGAGGGAAACTGCACTACGATTGTTGTACCTGGTCCCTGATATACTTTATGCACTGGGCGGAGTTGGCGTCACAGCTGGTCCCACTGATGTTGTGTCAGCCCAAGTCTTGGGATCTTGTTGGCCGCAAGAGTGCCTCGACGTGAAGCAGACAGCTCATAGAGTAAACTTGGGATAAGAGGACGAGTATTGTCCTGTTGAGAAATGGCACCACGGTACTGTCACTTGAGAAGTAACACGTTGTAGGGAAGCAGCATACTCACGCCATATAGAATTCATATGCTTTCCATTGTGTGTCAGCCTAGTCTTCTGTAACTAGCTGTGACGTCACGAATGTTGCGCAATACCTTAAAAGTAAAGTAAATAATCTGAAAAGTTAATAGCATGTCAGGAATGATGCTAAAATGATAATGTGTTAAGTTTCAGTTCAGTAACTTTAACAGTTATCGAAATTTGGACGTTTTACGTAAAAATCATCGGCGCAACAGGAAGGATCTAGAAACTTCAAAATTTATATTCGGATTCCTTTTTCATTGCAATTTAATGGAAACAGCATGCTGGATCTCACAAAGTAAAATTTTGGTTGAAATCATGATTTTCTGTTTTTGTGTCCTAAAAGTACGGAAGTAAGATAGTTTAAGGAAGTGATTAGATAAAGCTAAGATGTTTAGATTTAGGTAGAATGGAGATACTCTATACTAAAAAAGATGTGAGAAGTTTCCAAAAGGTAGCTATAAAACTATAGCTGTAGCGTCTTTCCAAAGGGCAAGTTCAGAGCTCATCTATTGCGTGCAGTGAAACTAAAAAATTCTCTCGCCAAAAGTACTTAACCTAGCCACATCAGAATTTTATTATAGATACTTACCTGTGTGCTGATTGCATAATTAAATTGAGAGCTTAATTGGCCTTCAGCGAATGAAGCAATTGGTTATTTAGTAACTCGGAGTGGTTCTCTACTAACCTCAGCGGCTAGCCAGGGAGGCAAATGTCGGCTGCGCCATCTGCGATCCGCACCGCGGCTTTATAAATAAGAGCACTGCGAGCAAGAGTCAGGCCCCAGTTCTCTTCTCGATATGTATCAGCGCGCATTCAGTGTCGGAAGCCGTGTCGCGTTTGTGCAGTTGCAAGGAACAGCCTTGGACGCCGTGTTACGTAACTCGGTATGCACGTAACAATGAGTTCGCTTTGGGGTAAAGTGTTAATTGCGGAACGACTCCTGTGATTTATTCTCAGTTTGCGTATGTCGTACTTCCACGTGTCGCCGGAGGACAGACCTTCTATCATTACTAACGTGGCGTTTGATGAGTATTAACATCAAATTTTGGCGAGCATTCACTTTGAACATTTACATCGATAACGATTATTGAACAGTTTCGTTATCTAGGGATAATAGGATCCGCGAAATAGACTCTGAAGAGCTCTGATAGGACAATAGCTGATAATAGCAGTGCTTGGTTAAACATTTATCTGGAATTTTACGCTTTATCGTTTTCAGAATATAGTGAAAATTGTTATAGCAAACTGCATTTTCTACTAATCCCAGACATCCTAAATCCTCAGAGTAATGAACTTCAATGATCAATAACTTTATTTCTCCATCAGAGTGGGCACAGTGAACTTAAATTACAGGCATCAAGTTTTCGTTAATCACTTTCTGGTTGCCAACATTGTAGCCTGCGTTGAGAACGGCAACATACAATAGAAATAAAATTCTCCTCCCGCCGCCCCACAACGTGAGGATGAAAGAAGTTCGTGACCTACCATTGTGTCGTCAGAGCTCCCTTAATCACCACCAGCAGCGAAAAGTCATACCCGATGGTTCACGACGCGATGACGCCAGGCGTTAACACTATTCTGCCCCTCCAGAACACTGGGAAAATGATACCTCTCCCCAGGGTGCCGCCATACTCTCCGAAGATGGTCATCCTGTCTAGTGCCGAATCATGATTCATAGCTGAACTCAATGCTTCCCGATCACGGCACCACTCCCAAAGCAGCCATTTGTGTTGCGGTGTTAACTGCAGCCTACGCACGGGATGTAATTCCTTAGTCAGGCTGCTGCTAGTGTCCTGCCAATAGTGTCATACGACACAGAATTTCCCAGAGAGTCCATTACTTGCTCTCGGACGGCGAGCACAGATGCGGAAAGGTGACTGTGGCTTGGTGCACAATACGGGGATCCTCCCTTGTAGTGATCAGATGTGGTCGCCTGGAACCTTTACGACAAGTATGCCTGCCCACACGGTCCCATGCAGGGCAACATTGGCCCAGTGTCACATCTAAATGACCCACAAATCCGGATATTGCACGAATCGACCACCCGGCCAAATGGAGACCCACAATGAAACCCCTTTCAATCTGTCAGGTTCTTATAACGCTGTCTCACACGAGTACACGGCGTCTCCCCTTCACAGTGATCACTCAATATCTGACACTATTCACGTCCATTACATACCCTATCAGGCCTGGTAACAACACTAAACACGAATAATACTAACGCACTCTCGTGTCCTTTGTACCTGTCACAGATAATCGTAACTCAAATTACAGTCCTTGGCCATATTATTAGACAAACCAGATTCTTTTGACAATTCATTTATTTCTCGGGTTTGATTTTGTAAAATGCTTCACCTATAATTGTTTAATAGGTTGTATATTGTTAAAGAGCTATTACTGAATGAAATGAGCGCATCTGTTGTGCTGAATTATCCTTGTGAGAGGTGATTGTTGATGGACAGTTGCCACTTACAGTTCTGAGAAAACAACAGCTGACGTGTTTGAAGTATAAGAGCGTTATTAACATCCGCCATTGTTGGTTTAGTGGTATATTTACCTTCTGTAGCCTTTAATGACTGAAGCGCCAAAGGAACTGGTATTCAAATGCAGAGATATGTAAACAGGCAGAATTTGTGTCATCAGCCACAGATACAGAACACTGTACAAACCTGTATTAACAGTGTGCCAAGGCGAACTGAAGCATTAATAGCTGCTAAAGGCGGTGTGACAAAGTATTAAGAAGTTAGGCCTAATTCCGCTTATTGGACATTGTTAAAAACAACAATATAGAAACTGTGTGGCTTATCAGTTATTAATAATCTGTAATGTATAAAAAAATTAAATCACTTAATTTAGACTGATCAAAATAATCTTTTCAGCTTTTTGTACCTCGTAAATTCGTATTGTGTTAAGAGTTCAAGGTGCGTCTAATAATGTGGCCAGGGACTGTATATAACTACTGTCGATGGTCTGTAAGTGTACAAAGTTACAGTGACATCCAACGTTGTCTTCCTTGTGCTGCGCTATTTTTGTCGCGCAGCATATATGATTGACGTTGACCGATCCTAAATGGACCAACACACTTACTGAAGATAACCTACTTCCGAAATAATTAAAATGTTCTAGGGACTAGTTCACTGGATGACACAATTTCAATAAAATCAAATAATAAGCCAGTTGTAGCTATATTATCGATATACAAATTTAAATACTAATTTCATCTATTTGAGTGCAATAAAAGGCAGACGCAATACATTCAGAGGAAATTTATCTTTCACCTTTTGTTGTAATTCCTGCCACAAGAGCGATGAGGATAATTTTACTTCGGTCAAAACCAACACGCGGATACTTATTGCAAGAAACTACTTCAGAGTGATTTTCCCTTGTATTCCGTCCAAACAGCATGTAAACACTCCACGGCAAATCGATTTCGGACACTTCGTGGGCTATTCAAGTACGTAACTCACTGTTAGCTACTGAAGGCGGCTGAAGCCTAGTTTGGAAATGGTTTAAGTTGATTAAGCTCCAAAAGGGACTGCAATAAATTACACCATGGCCGTACCGAAAGCGGGGCCGAGATAATTCCGCTCCAAGGGTGCAGAACAGGGGTGGCGCGAAAACTGAAAAAAAAGAAAACTAGAAAGACAGACGGTTTAAGAATTAAGCGGGAGAGGTGCGTGATTCTTTCCACAACCTCGTGTTCCATCCTCTGCCTCCGATAGGATGCCCTTGACTGAAAACAAACCAATTGTTGCCGACTGAGGACTGGAGCGAGGCCCGACAATGGAGGAAATAAGAAAATAAGTGGATTTTATGCGTAATTTACTTGTCCTTTCATTCAATGAACGAGTGAAGAAAAAAATTAAAGAATAACAGTTTAGACGAGGAAAGGGGGGGAGGGGGTGCCGTGGCAGCTCAGTTTTGCCAGAGGCGCAGGAATACCTCGGTACGGCTCTGATTTGTATGAAGACAATAAAAATAAAGAATGGGGGACACCAAAACAAAGGAATAAAGAACACAAAAACTGACTATTTAGCACGCCTTTTCGTTCACAGAAAACATCTACCTCAAGAATATCATCTGGATAAATACTATCACCGCCTTGTAAGTTTCTCTAAGACATCTCTGGACATTATGCAAGTGCTAAAATCTTCGATTAAAATTCAGTTTCCCGATCTTTAAGTTTTAAGTAGCGACATATAATCCAGATGAATTTGGCGTCATCTATTTCTGGAGGGACGTTCCAGTACATGAGTAGCATCCTTACGGACACAACAAAAAATCCTGAAAAGTAATACCTTGCGCAAAAACTGCAGCTGATTCGCAAGCAAGGAAATGTACGCATAATTGGACGAAACAGCACGTGTAATATATATATATATATATATATATATATATATATATATATATATATATATATATATATATTGTCTTTAAATATGTCTGCTTGTGTCTGTATATATGTGGATGGATATGTGTGTGTGTGCGAGTGTATACCCGTCCTTTTTTCCCCCTAAGGTAAGTCTTTCCGCTCCCGGGATTGGAATGACTCCTTACCTTCTCCCTTAAAACCCACTTCCTTTCGTCTTTCCCTCTCCTTCCCTCTTTCCTGATGAGGCAACAGTTTGTTGAGAAACCTTGAATTTTGTGTGTATGTATGTGTGTGTCTGTTTGTGTTTCTATCGACCTGCCAGCGCTTTCGTATGGTAAGTCACATCATCTATTTTACACGTGCTGTTTCGTCCAATTATGCGTACATTTTATGTGTGTGTGTGTGTGATGATAAACCACTAAGCGATAGAAGATACGACGACTGTATGCGTAGAAATAGGAGTTAACTATCACTGAAGAAGAAATCACTGATTTGCACAAAGGCGAGCCGTCCGAATGACACTGTGCTCGGTAAAACTTAAGGGCGAGCTAGACAAAGTGACATAACATATTAACTACTCGGTGGAGATGAATGGAACTGCGGGAACATGTTGCCAAAGGTCTCCCAGTCGTGCACAGAAGGTCGGACGTCACGTGGCGTGAGGTCATCGTGACTGCAGCGCCAAAAGGCGCTGGCCCTACAACACAAGGTTGATGAAGGAACGGTAGGAGCAGTTGGACGGTGCACTGTGGAAGTGTTCTGCATTAAAACAGACGAGTGACTTCAGAATGGGATGAATCATTGGGAAGATGGAAGAAGGGCGAAGTGTGGCGATTGTAGCCATGAGTTTGCTACTGCTCACAGCATCGCTTCATCTGCATGGCGCGTGTACTGGACTACAGGCACTGCCATGCCAAGAAGAGGAGGTGTTCATCGACGGAAAACCACAGCAGCAGACGACGCCACGTTGTGCAAAGGCAGGAAAGGTCCCACGTCAAACAGAGGATACAATCGCAACCATATTTAACACGGCGGCAAGGTACACAATCCCACGCTCCGCAGTCGCACGGCGACTGCATAGGGGTGGTCTCTTTGCCCGACGACAAATACGTTGTGTTCCGTTCATACCCGCACATCAGATGCGCGGTTTTGATGGTTTCAAAAGCATAGGGAATGGACCAACGAGAAATGGGGTCGCGTGCTCTTCTCGGATGAGAGCAGATTCAATCTCAGTAGTGATTCTAGATGGATGCTGCATGGGCATACTAACCTCCACATATCTGAGCACGTTACGCTCGCCGAACAGTGTTACTGTCACTCTGTACTCCGTCCCCATGTGCGGCTTTTCAGGGGTGTATTTCGCCCTGACTTCATTTTCAGGGTTCCGTGGCTTAGTGTGTGCAAACGGAACCTTTATAGAATCGCTTTGTTGTCCGTCTGTATGTCTGTCTTTCTGTCTGTATGTCAAGAAGACTTTTTCTCAAAAACAGGTAGACGAGTCAAGTTCAAATTTATGCCACATATTAAAGTCTATGGTCCTTTGGCCTTGTAAAAATTTTAAGCTTCTGAGTTGGTTCAGTCAAAAGATACGGCCATTCATGTCACATATTTTGATACTCGAAAACTCAGTGATTAAAACATGTAGGGTACTGCAATTTCGTCATATGATGACATGATGCAGACCGTGGCTGTTATTTGAAGACAAATGTTGATGGTGTTGGGACAGCAACCAGCCACAAATTTACTTTCAGTTCCTTCATACAAAGGGTACCGTTACCGGTTTCGGATCGTTGTGATTCATCATCAGACGGTTCACACGCTTTCCTTATGACATGTGGTGTGCTTTTTGCAGATTAATTGTCCTAAAATATAAATAATACATAATTATAAGCACGCCATGGTTGCGTTACAAATTTTAGATGCATGAGACTTACGTGAAACGTCGGTTTCGAGTGTCTGTTTTCATAAGATTCGTCCAACAGATGTGAATACATTCCCACTGCATTCTTATTGTTGCACAAGTAAATTTTTCTCACTGAACGCTTTAGATTAGTCACTGAGAAGATTTCTACCACGCACCACATGTTTTGATACATACAAAGAGCTTAAAAACATATTAGTATCAAAGATGCTATGATATATCGTAACATTTGAAGATGTCCTATGTTTGCAAAGGATCATATATTCACTTACGCAACTGAAATGCCTTTTACACTAGTACAGAGCCATTGATTTTTTGAGTTCATACTATTACATTAATCATAAAGTTGTTTTTTTAGTATTGTATCGGTAAAATAGTACATTATTTAATTACATTTAGCATCATGAGAATTTTAGTAACATAAAAATTTGCTACTTGATCTGCAGATAGGCATACTAATATTATTTGCTTTGGAGGTTGGAAAATAATTTTTGGAAATTTTTCAGAAAAGGGGTGTTAGCTAATTCTGTTTGTTCATTAAGCATATAGTCTGGGGTGCTGTTTTTGTGTGTGTGTGTATTTCTATTTCTTCCAATATATTCATAGTGACTCCTTTTTCTGCTAGATGTAAAAATTTTAAGTTGTTCTCAATGTTTCCCACTGAATGATTTTCTTCAGCAATATGGACTGCAAATGTAGGGTACTCCCCGTTGACCTGGAAGCATTAAATTTGGCAAAAAGCAAAGTTTCATGGAATAAGTAAAGTAAAAATCCCAAAATTGTTATTATATAAAACGAAAAAAAAATTTTTTTTTCATTTTTCTTCCGTCTGTCTGTTTGTTTGTCCGTCTGTTACAACCGCTTTTTCTCTTGAGCAGATTGGCGTATCATGTTCAAATTTATGTCACATGCTAAGGTCTAGGGTGTTTTGACGGTATAAAAATGTTAAGCTTCTAAGTCAGTTCAAAAACAAAGATATGACAATTTATGTCACATATTTTGAAATTCGCAAACCCATTCATCAAAACCAGTGGGGTACTTCTCGTTGACTAACAATCATAACATTTGCAAAGACGCACAGTTTCACACTAAAATAATCCGAAAATTGTTAATTTGTAATTATATCGCACGAAAGGAATATTTTTATCATTTTTTAGCCATCTTTCTATCTGTTCTCTGTTAAGACCCCTTTGACCCAGGAACAGGTTTGCGTATCAAGTTCAGATTTCTGTCACGTACTACAATCTATGATACCTTGGCAGTGAAAGCACTTAAGCTTATAAGTCAATTCAGCCGTTAATGTCATATATTTTGAAACTCGCAAACCTGCTTGTCAGAACCTATAGTGTTGGTTTGGAATAATTAAATTCGGCAAGAAGCAAGGTTTCACGTACAGGTCATGGAAAACGATCCAAAACTTGTTAATTTGTCATTATATAACACGAATAAATACCTTTAGTTATTTTTTATCCGTTTGTCTGTCTGTCTGCTGTTAAGACCCCTTTTACTCGTGAATAGCTTGGCGCATCAAATCAAATGTATGTTACTTATTAAGGTCTCTAGTCACTTGGCGGTGTAAAAAATGTAAGATTTTAAGTCAGTGCAATAATTTATTTCACATATTTTGAAATTGACAAACCCACTCATCAAAACCTATAGGTAGGTCTGGAATAAAGAAATTCTGCAAGAAGCAAGGTTAGACAGTACAAGTAAAAAAGAAAAAAGACTTAAAAACTGTTAAATAGTAATTACTTCATATAAAAAATATTTTTCGGCCATCAGAACATACTTTGCATTCATCAGCGATCAAAAGCGTAACAGACGAACATGCAAACATGAAATGTATTTTTTTGTCAGTAAATAAAAAATATGTTATTAACTCCCGAAGTCCCCTGCTCGCTTCTGTTTGAATGTTCGGGTTGGTCTGAGGAATTGCTGTAGAGATTTTGATAAGGCCTTGGAATTCCTGGGACCGATAAAATTAATTCTGCGCAGATCCATCAGTGATCAAGACCTGCTAGCACTTGGCCAATTTTTAAGGAAAATAACGCGCGGCAGCTTCGAACAGCACAGGTTGAGGAGCTCTTGGAACAGGAGGACATTCGCATCATGTGCTGACCTCAACGTTGCCCCGACTTAAATCCATCGAACGCGTGTAGGATGCGTTGGGGAGACGTCTGAAAGAACAGACACCACGCATTCATATAATTGATACGCCTCTCTGGGCAATGTATCCACCTTCTTCATTGTGGATGCACCAATACGTCCTACCTCCTATGGAAATCTTAGAGTAGCAAACGTGGAGTAAGCAGACCGGGACTGCGGATAGGTGGCGCTTGATGGGAGTGTGGATCGGCCATGCGGCGCGATACCGCTGTGTCCCGGATGGCGCAGTCGTTAACTTACCTACCTAGTAAGCAGGAACTCCCGGGTTCGAATCCCGGTCCAGTACACATTTTCGCTCGTCGTCGCTGATTCCACGTAATGTCCCGATGCAGCTGACAGCAATTCGTCGACATCGAGTGCTTGTCTGTAAATGGTCCATGTACATGCCCTAATCTCCTCTATTGTATTCCAATGATCACTACGCTAGATATGTGGAGGCATAATGGTATCAGTAGCCCTCAGTGGTCCACAACTCCACAACAGGCCACAGCAGCCCACCCAACCCACCGCCGCCTCACACCGAACCCAGGGTTATTGTGCGATTCAGCCCCCAGTGGACTCCCCCAGAAACGTCTCATACCAGACGAGTGAGTGTAACCCCAGATGTTTGCGTAGTAGAGTAATTATGGTGTACACGCACGTGGAGACAGTGTTTGCGCAGTAATCGCCGATACAGTGTGAGTGAGGCGGAATAAGGGGAACCAGCCCACATTCGTCGAGGCTGATGGAAAACCGTCTTAAAAACCATCCACACACTGGCCGTCACGCCGGATCTCGACACTACTCCGCCGGGCGGATTCGTGCCGGGGACTGACACGCCTTCCCGCTCGGGAAGCAGCGCGTTAGACCGCGCGGCTAGCCGGGCGGGCTTACATATAGTACTGAGAGGTGCACAAATACTCTTTCCAGCCTGCCTGCCTGCCTGCCCCTATCAGCACCGCAACGATTAAATGGCTCTGAGCACTATGGGACTTAACATCTATGGTCATCAGTGTTGTGGACTGGCAAGACAGCCAATCCACAGTGACGGGTAACCAAAAGGCACGCGCTTAAACTCACGCAGGCTGGCATGAGGTCTGAAACAGGATACGTAATGAATGCTATAAAGAAAAGTACGTAGCTGCTGGAATACTTAACTTTAATCCACAATTGGTGAACATTGGTCTTGTTACTGTACATGCTTCTTAGATTCATAGCAAAGGATAAATGGCGCCTTGCTAGGTCGTAGCAATTGACTTAGCTGAAGGCTATGCTAACTATCGTCTCGGCAAATGAGAGCGTAATTCTCATTGAACCTTTCCTAGCAACGTCGACTGTACAACTGGGGCGAGTGCTAGTAAGTCTCTCTAGACCTGCCGTGTGGCGGCGCTCGGTCTGCAATCACTGATAGTGGCGACACGCGGGTCCGACGTATACTAGCGGACCGCGGCCGATTTAAAGGCTACCACCTAGCAAGTGTGGTGTCTGGCGGTGACACCACAATCAGTCCCCTAGAACTTAGAAGTACGTAAACCTAACTAACCTAAGGACATCACACAACACCCAGTCATCACGAGGCAGAGAAAATCTCTGACCCCGCCGGGAATCGAACCCGGGAACCCGGGCGCGGAAAGCGAGAACGCTACGGGCGCAGGAAGCGAGAACGCTACCGCACGACCACGAGCTGCGGACCCGCAACCATTAAAGCGACTCAACCTGCCGCGACGGAGTCACAAGAGTGCACGTGTAATGAAGCGAAATGGTTAAAGCACGCCAACCTGGGTTTCAACAGGCATGGCAAGCTTCACGGGACGCATACAGCCTGCTGCTCCTGACAACAGGTTGCACTGTCTCTCCAGCACGACTAGAATATCCAAGTATATGTTTGTGTAGATAGCTTCATTGCACCTCAACTATCTTAACGGTAGGAGAAGCAAAATGAACAAACCATATTTAAAGGAGACTGTAGAGAAATTACGAGTTGGGTAATATATACGAGTCACGAAAAACAGCTCAAATCCAGCATGGGAAAAGTTTTCGTGTGTTTTGAGGCAGCTTCAAATAAATCGGTAGGTATCTCGCAACGTAAATTGAGTAGAAAGTTAGTAAATCCTCATTCGGGTACCTCGAATATATTACGACACGTACGTAAATTTGACCAGCACTTTCCTCATTTCATAGTCTCTTTTTCTTTTTTTTAAAAAAAAAAAAAAAAAGGGCAAAGATTTAGTGACTGAGAAGTGCGTGTAAATGTGTGCTAAGGACCTGAGGTTCGTGCTAAGGACTTGAGGCCGTTTAGTAGTATACAGGCTTCCTAAATTAAGAGCAGCCATTGACGGAAATAAGCCAAATATATGGCTCAGTCTGGTTTGCTGGTGTGCAACGTAGTGTGAAGAGTGCTTACATGAAGAAAAGCTTCTTCTTTCAGACATGTACTTTTAGATTAACATAATATGAAAATCACACTTCGTATTTGCTAAAATTCATTTTGGGAATTTAGAATTAACTATTTTGGCCAATTGCAATGAATTGAGCGAACGCGCAGTACATGTGCGGAAAAAGTAATTAAAATTGTCATAACTACCATCATAGTTGGCTCAAACACATTAATGTTACTGAATGTAGACTTCCAAGATGTTACTTTAGTTGGAATTGCAGTGCAACAGACATCTTCAGATTCTTACGTGCAAGGTATCTCAATTTTCAGAGATGGTTCTGCTTTTAACAGATGGTTCGAACTGAGAGTAGCCAGTGTTAGTCGAAAGAGGGTGAAGTTACAGAGAAAACAGTTCATATCGAAGTAACTAAATGAGACCGAAATACGCTGAAGAGGGAGATAAGGACAATTTTCTGGGTTTCAATGACTCAGAATCAATATAAATAGTGTATTGTCCCTCGTCTTTTGATACTCGGGTGTAAAACGTCCGAACCTTACTCATAGCACCACAGTGAAAGCGTACAGAATAAACTGCTACGTAGCGTAGCACCACGGGAAGACGGACAGGCAAGCAAGATCCCTTTAGTCTGCTTGGGTTGGGCGTACCTTGGCTTGGATGGGAGCACAGCAGCTCACCCGTTCGGCTGATAACGTGCGGCAGCTTGCCTGCCTGGCTAACAGACAAGCACGGGGAGGTTGAAAGCGAAATGTGTACAGCTCTGGATGTACTGCAGCACTTCCATACGCGCCAACGACTATCCAGCAGCTGCCAACTACGCTATTGGAGGAATGGAACGATCTACCACAAGAACATATTACAAACCACGCTGCAGTGCATGCATTGCCACCGTGGCGATCACACATCCTATTAAGAACCATGTCCCACCGTTTTTAAAATCCAGGGGATCATCAGAAATGGCGGTGACCTCAGTGTAATTATTGTCTTTGAATCAAAATGTCATTTCTTTTCGTCTCATTATGTATTTCTTCCAGTTACTTACTGTACTATAGTGTACCATTTATTTTTATGTATGGTCCAAGTTCCATCGAGCAAGGAGATTTGGCAGTAAAACAGCATGCGAAAGTTATTCTCGCCCTGATGTTTTGAGCACTAGTGTGTGTGTTCACCCAAGGATGTACACACATCAAAAAAAGTTTTGCATCACCCCGGTTCCCAGAACTCCTGAAGATAGACTTTGACTGTGGATATTGTATCACAGACACAGTCCCCTTGACTGTTAAGAGATGTCACTAAACCCGCCCAAAGATGAAAACAACCATGCATGACCAGCGTCTATTAGACGGAGGGGTCCGACAGCCTACCAGTTCCAGTCATTCCACCAGGAAGGATGCACATGGTTCGTGTTGTCTGTAGTTCAACCACGCCTAGACGGTCAATACCGCACTTCGATCGCGTCCGCATTGTTACTTTGTGCCAGGAAGGGCTCTCATCAAAGGAAGTGTCCAGGCGTCCCGGAGTGAACCAAAGCCTTGTTGTTCAGACATGAAAGAGATTCAGAGAAACCGGAACTGTCGATAAAATGCCTCGCTCAGGCTGCCCAAGGGCTACTACTGCAGTGGATGACCGCGCCCTATGGATTATGGCTCGGAGGAACCCTGACAGCAACGCCACCATGTTGAATAATGCTTTTCGCGCAGCCACAGGACGTCGTGTTGCGACTTAAACTGTGCACAATACGCTGTATGATGCGCAGCTTCACTCCAGACGTCCATGGCGAGGTCCATCTTTGCAACCACGACACCATGCAGCGCGGTACAGATGGCCCCAACAACCAGGATTGACATCACGCTCTCTTCACCGATGAGTGTCGCATATGCCTTCAACCAGACAATCGTCGGAGACGTGTTTGGAGGCAACCCGGCCAGGCTGAACGCCTTAGACACACTGTCCAGCGAGTGCAGCAAGGTGGAGGTTCCCTGCTGTTTTGGAGTGGCATTATGTGAGGTCGACTTAGCCAACTGGTGTTCATGGAAGGCACCGTAACAGCTGTCCGATACGTGAATGCCATCCTTCGACCGAGAACGCAACCACATCGGCAGCGTATCGGCGAGGCACTCGTCTTCACGGACGACAATTCGCGCCCCCATCGTGCACATCTGAATGACTTCCTTCAGGATAACGACATCGCTCGGCTAGAGTGGCCAGCATGTTTTCCAGCTTGAGCCCTATCGAACATGTCTGGGATTGACTGAAAAGGGCTTTTTATGGTCGACGTGACCTGCCAACCACTATGAGGGATCTACGCCGAATCGCCGTTGAGGAGTTGGACAATCTGGACCAACAGTGCCTTGATGTACTTACGGATAGTATGCCACGACGAACACAGGCAAGCATCAATGCAAGAGGACGTGCTACTGGGTATTAGAGGTACCGGTGTGTACAGCAATCTGGACCACCACCTCTGAAGGTCTCATTGTATGGTGGTACAACATGCAATGTGTGGTTTTCATGAGCAATAAAAAGGGCGGAAATGATGTTTATGTTGATCTCTATTCCAATTTTCTATACCGTTTGCGGAACTCTCGGAACCGAGGTGATGCAAAACTTTTTTTGGTGTGTGTAAATAGGCTGGAGTATTCGGGTCGTTGCTCTGGGACCGCGATTTTGGGGGTGCTTACTGACCGAAAGAAAAGAAACGAAAGAAAAGTTAAAATAGAAAGAACAAATTCCTCATTAGTTATGTGATCTAACCATCTAATCTTCACCATTCTTCTGTAGCACCTCATTTCGAAAGCTTCTACTCTCTTCTTGTCTAAACTATTTATTGTCCACGTTTCACTTCCATATATGGCTACACTCCATACAAATACTTTCAGAAACGACTTCCTGACACTTAAATCAATACTCGATGTTAACAAATTTCTCTTCTTAAGAAACGCTTTCCTTGCCATTGCCAGTCTAAATTTTATATCCTCTCTACTTCGACCATCATCAGTTATTTTGCTCCCCAAATACCAAAACTCCTTTACTACTTTAAGTGTCTCATTTCCTAATCTAATTCCCTCAGCATCACCCGACTTAATTCGACTACATTCCATTATCCTCGTTTTGCTTTTGTTCGTGTTCATCTTATATCCTTCTTTGAAGACACTGTCCATTCCGTTCAACTGCTCTTCCAGGTCTTTTGCTGCCTCTGACAGAATTGCAATGACATCGGCGAACCTCAAAGTTTTTATTTCTTCTCCATGGACTTTAATACCTATAACTGATCTTCCCCGAGGTCGGCTTCTACCAGTTTTTCCATTCGTCTGTAAATAATTCGTGTTAATATCTTGCAGCCGTGGCTTATTAAACTGATAGTTCAGCAATTTTCACATCTGTCAACACCTGCTTACTTTGAGATTGGAATTATTATATTCTTCTTGAAGTCTGAGGGTATTTCGTCTGTCTTATACATCTTGCTCACTAGATGGTAGAGTTTTGTTAGGCCTGGCACTCCCAAGGCTGTCATTAGTTCTAATGGTATGTTGTCTACTCCCGGGGCCTTGTTTAAACTTAGGTCTATCAGTGCTCTGTGAAACTCTTCACGCCGTATCGTACCTCCCATTTCATCTTCATCTACATTCTCTTCCATTTCTATAATATTGCCCTCAAGAACATCGCCCTTTATAGACCCCCTATATACTCCTTCCACTTTTCTGCTTTTCCTTCTTTGCTTAATTCTGGGTTTCCATCTGAGCTCTTGATATTCATGCAAGTGGTTCTCTTTTCTCCAAAGGTCTCTTTAATTTTCCTGTACGCAGTATCTATCTTACCCCTAGTGATATGCGCCTCTACATCCTTACATTTGTCCTCTAACCATCCCTGCTTAGCCATTTTGCACTTCCTGTCGATCTCATTTTTGAGACGTTTGTATTCCTTTTTGCCTACTTCATTTACTGCATTTTTGTATTTTCTCCTTTCATCAATTAAATTCAATATCTCTTCTGTTACCCAAGGATTTCTATTAGCCCTCGTCTTTTTACTTACTTGATCCCCCGCTGCCTGCTACTGCTAAGAAGTAACAATTTCAAATCGCATTTCACTCCGTTTAGAAGACACCTATTATGTAAAAGGTAAGTAAGTTTTATGACAAGGATGCACCTTAATGTTTGAAATTCTTCTATGATCATCAGAAATTATTATAAAAGTATAATATTTCCAGTTATATGTGCACGGAAAGCATGTGGTTCAAGAGACCATGGTGACTCACAATGCTTAGATGAGCGAACACAGAGATAACTCCGTATGGAAACTTTTAGAAGAATATACAGGGTGACTAAAACAAAAGTTCACAAACGCATGGCACATCGGGCATACAACAAGATTCAGTAATCACATAGGAACCGGGGTCACAAAGACCACGAGAGGGCGCTACAGTCAAGTGTGGGATGGCATCATCGGAGACTGTTTCATTGGGCCGTACATTCTCCCGGACCGACTTGATGGTCGCATGTATCTCGTATTCTTGCGAGAGGTTCCGCTGGGCGTACTGAATGATGTCCCGAGGCCCATTCGTCGCCGCAGTCGATTTCAGAACGACGGAGCCACTGCGCATTTCAGCAGACAAGTGAGGACACATCGGCAGGCAACCTTTCCCGGCCGGTGGATTGGTCACGGTGGCCCAGTCGCATACCCACCACTATCACTCGATCTGTATCCAACTGATATTTTTCTGCGGTGGTACCTGAAGGGCACAGTGTACAAACAACTGCTACAGCGCCGGAGAACCTAGTGGGCAGGATTGTTGCGGCAGCAAGATACCTTCGAGATACGAAAGGTATGTTTTAGACGGTGCGCCGTTCAATGCAGCGTCGATGTCTACATTTACATCTACATGGCTACTCTGCAAATCACACTTACGTGCCTAGCAGAGAGTTCATAGCACCACCTTCACAATAATTCTCTATTATTTCATTCTCGAACAGAGCGCGGAAAAACTGAACACCTATATCTCATCGTGCGAGCTCTGATTTCCATTATTTTACCGTAGATGATTGTTTCTCCCTGTGTAGGTCGGCCTCAACAAAATATTTTCGCATTCGGAGAAGAAAGTTTGTGGTTGAAATTTCGTGAAAAGAGCCCTCCGCAACAATAAACGCCTTTATTTTAATGATGTCCACCCCAAATCCTGTATGAAGTCTGTGACACTCTCTCATTTATTTCCCGATAACACAAAACGTGCTCCACTTCTTTGATATTTCTCGATGTATTGCGATAATCATATCTGGTAAGGATCCCACACCGCGCAGTAGCACTCCAAAAGAGGATGGACAAGCGCAGTTTAGGCAGGATTTTCTGTGTGTTCTTCCCAATTAAAGTTGTTCGTAATTGTAATTCCTAGCTATTTGGTTGCATTTACGGCCTTTATATTTAATTGATTTATCGTATAACAAAAGTTTAAAGGATTCCTTTAAGCGCCCAACTGAATGACCTCTCACTTTTCATTATTTATTATGCTTCTCATCATACAGATATCTTATCTACATTGTTTTGCAATTTGTTTTGATCGTCTGATGACTTTTACTAGACGATAAGACGGCTGCTCAGATTGTCTCTTAAATCGTTTATGTATATAAAGAACAACAGAGAGCCTATAACACCATCTTGCGGAACGCAAGAATTCATTTCTCTTTCGCCCGATGACTTTCCGTCCATTACTACGTACTGTGACCCCTCTGATAGAAAACCACAGATCTAGTCGCATAATTGAGAAGATATTATATAAGCACCCAATCCCGCTTGTGATGAACGGTGTCGAAAGCCTTCTGGAAATCTAGAAATACGGAATTAATTTGAAATCCTTTGTCGATGACACTCAACATTTCTTGTGAATAAAGCGCGAGTTGTGTTCCACAAGACCGATGTTTTCTAATACACCGTTCTCTTCGAGGTAATTCATAATGTTCGAACACAATATATGTATCAAAATCCTGCTGCTTATCGACGTTAATGATACGAGCCTGTAATCTGGATTGCTTCTGTTCTCTTTATTGGATACTGGTGTGATTTGTGTAGCTTTCCAGTAGATGCGGATCTTTTGTCGAACGAGCGGTTGTATATGATAGTTAAGTATGGAGCTAAAGCATCAGCATTCTCTGAAAGGAACCTAACGGGTATACAATCTTGACCGGAAGCCTTGCTTTTACTAAGTGATTTAAGTTGCTTCACTTCTCCGGTGGGGTCTACATTTAAGTTGCTCATGTTGGCAGCTGTTCTTGATTCGAATTCTGAAATATTTACTTCGTCCTTTTTGGAGATGGAATTTCGAAACGCTGTGTTTGATAACACTGGTTTAGCAGCAGTGTCATCGATAGTATTTCCATTGCTGTCGCACAGGAAAGGCATTGATTGTGTTTTGCTGCTAGCATAGTTTACATTCGAGCAGAATCTCTTTGGATTTTCTACTAGGTTCCGAGACAAAGTTTCGTTGTGGAAACGATTACAAACATCTCACGTTGAAGTCCGCGCTAAATTTCGAGTTTCTGTAAAAGATTGCCAATTTTGGAGGGTTTGCGTTCGTTTAAATTTGTCATGCTTTTTTCGTTGTTTCTGCAACAGTGTTCTAACTTTTTTGTGTACCATGGGGGATCAGCTCTGTTGTTTATTAAATTATTTGGTATAAATCTCTCAATTGCTGTCGATACTCTTTCCTTGAGTTCAAGCCACGTCTGGTCTACATTTACACTGTTACTTTGGAAGGAGTGGAGATTTTCTCTCAGGAAAGCGCCAATTTTTATCTTCTTTTCAGAATGAATTTTCTGTCTGCACTGATATGAAACATCTTGGTAGATTAAAACTATGTGCCAGACTGAGACCCCTGAGTTCGAACCTCGGTCCAGCAAACAGTTCAACCAACCAGGAAGGTTTTACCTTCTTCTTTTACCTTCTTCCAGTGCTGACAAACACAGCACACTTGGAAAGAACATTATGACATTTTCGAAGCTCCGTTGATGTGGCAAATAATTAATTTTGGGGTGTCATTATGATGTTTGGCACTCTTTGATATCAGATAAGTTTCTGATGTGGGTGTAACATTCTTTACTCTCATCAAAAGTGTACTTTAAGCTTAATGCTAATGTGCGTTTTTCAATTTGGCATGCTTCTCGTATTACATCAACTGGATGTAACTCTTGTCAGAACAAGTAAAACGATCATCTGACGAGTTATTATTTTCACAATCTGCAAGTGACATCACCATCGTGACGAAAATGCATGTGTGCTTACAAGCTGAGCTTTGCAAATGGATAGTCAGTTTTGCTTAGGGTTATAACAAACCAAGACTCACAGTAACTTGTTGAGATACCGAAATTTGCGATACCACCTTATTTTCAGTAATGCTTTTCTTCCGACTTTTGGCTACAAGGTATGAGATATATGTTTTCACATAAATATGCAATACATCTTTCGATACTCGTCCATGTTTCTGTATGATAATGTTGTGCTATGAAAATTAGTTATCCTACAAATTTCACTTTAGAATGATGTACATTCACAATTACAGTATTTATCTATTCAAAATGCAATCCAGCTTTTATTTTTTCTTCTTGATATTATTCATATCAAATGCCATTTATATACGATTATTTTACAAATTTAATTTTTGTGACGAAAACCAATATTACAAAAAAAGAATTATTTTTATATTCCAGTGCCATAGTTAACGTCTTCAGAAACAATTTACCTTTACGTAAAACCTAAATATAAACAAACCATGTTACATTGCATATTTTGAAAATTACTGAATTTACTTTCACTACTATATAAATATCAATTGTTTCCATTACATTTCTACGAATTTTGCATTTATAAGAAATATAGTCTCATTCAAATTCATCTCTATTAGTAGAAGCAGAAATTACATCATTTGTTAAATTGACTAATAGAAGCTTATAGATATTTCTAGAAGGAATAGTGTTTTATATGTACCATGAAATTCGCGCCAAAGGCGTCACTTCAGTTCCTCACTGCAATTCACAGACTTCTCATGCGCTCTTAGTCTGCTGATATACTGTGCACACAGGATCTGTTTGATTATTATGAGAAAGTGCACATGGAAATGCTTCTGACTTGGGCTAAAACTGGTACTTTGTAATGTCACATGAGGCGTTTGTGAACAATTTAGTGATAAGTAAACGTATGCTTCAGTCTTAACGTGCTAAAGAACCTGAAAGACTCATACATTCACCAGGATTTTTAAAGGATGCAAACGTCTACACCCTGATGCCATACGCAAGATAGCCTTTTCTCACTACAAAATCCGGATGACTCATACTTTTATCAGGATTTTTAAAGGTTGCAAACCCCTAGACGCTGATGCCATATACTAGATAGGTAACAGCATAACCTTTCTGCTAACAATAATGAAATCTGCGTTGCAAAAATAGTTTTATGCGCTAAAAATGACTGAATGAAATATTAGTAGCATAGCTAACGGGGAGGTTACAGCCTTCGTTCGAACTTTGAATGTACTCAAGCGCTGCTTTACGTAATTTTTTGGATGAACTCGTTGCAAAACTTTTTAGGGTGTTCAGATACTTTTGACCTATGAAACACTACACGTTTCGTAACTTTTGGATAAATGCGTGCGTGCGCGCGCGCGTGCGTGCGTGTGTGTGTGTGTGTGTGTGTGAGTGTGTGTGTCTGTACCTGCGAGCACGCAGAAGGAAGTAAATCTCCCCACGCGTAATTACTGGATTACTTTGTAAGAGAGATCTCATGTACATGGAGTCATTTTTTTAAATTTATTTTATCATGTATTGAATCGACATTCTGAACGGACTGCTTCAGTTTAATGCTACACTACTGGCCATTAAAATTGCTACACCAAGAAGAAATGAGATGATAAACGGGTATTCATTGGACAAATATATTTTACTGGAACTGTCAAGTGATTACATTTTCACGCAATTTGGGTGCATAAATCCTGAGAAATCAGTACGGACAACAACCACCTCTGGCCATAATAACGGCCTTGATACGCCTGGGCATTGAGTCAAACGGAGCTTGGATGGCGTGTACAGGTACAGCTGCCCATGCAGCTTCAACACGATGCCACAGTTCATCAAGAGTGGTGACTGGCGTATTGTGACGAGCCAGTTGCTCGGTCACCATCGACCAGACGTTTTCAGTTGGTGAGAGATCTGGAGAATGTGCTGGCCAGGGCAGCAGTCGAACATTTTCTGTATCCAGAAAGGCCCGTACAGGACCTGCAACATGCGGTCGTGCATTATCCTGCTGAAATGTAGGGTTTCGCAGGGATCGAATGAAGGGTAGAGCCACGGGTCGTAACACATCTGAAATGCAACGTCCACAGTTCAAAGTGTTGTCAATGCGAATAAGAGGTGACCGAGACGTGTAACCAATGGCACCCCATACCATCACGCCGGGTGATACTCCAGTATGGCGATGACGAATACACGCTTCCAATGTGCGTTCACCGCGATGTCGTCAAACACGGATGCGACCATCATGATGCTGTAAACAGAACCCGGATTCATCCGAAATAATGACTTTTGCCGTTCGTGCACCCAGGTTCATCGTTGAGTACACCATCGCAGGCGCTCCTGTCTGTGATGCAGCGTCAAGGGTAACCGCAGCCATGGTCTCCGAGCTGATAGTCCATGCTGCTGCAAACGTCGTCGAACTATTCGTGCAGATGGTTGTTGTCTTGCAAACGTCCCCATCTGTTGACTCAGGGATCGAGACGTGGCTGCACGATCCGTTACAGCCATGCGGATAAGATGCCTGTCATCTCGACTGCTAGCAATACGAGGCCGTTGGGATCCAGCACGGCGTTCCGTATTACCCTCCTGAACCCACCGATTCCATATTCTGCTAACAGTCATTGGATCTCGGCCAACGCGAGCAGCAATGTCGCGATACGATAAATCGCAATCGCGATAGGCTACAATCCGACCTTTATCAAAGTCGGAAACGTTATGGTACGCATTTCTCCTCCTTACGCGAGGCATCACTACAACGTTTCACCAGGCAACGCCGGTCAACTGCTGTTTGTGTATGAGAAATCGGTTGGAAACTTTCCTCATGTCAGCACGTTGTAGGTGTCGCCACCGGCGCCAACCTTGTGTGAATGCTCTGAAAAGCTAATCATTTGCATATCACAGCATCTTCTTTCTGTCGGTTAAATTTCACGTCTGTAGCACGTCATCTTTGTGGTGTAGCACTTATAATGGCCAGTAGTGTACATTGAGATTAGCTGGGAAGAGAGAGGGGGAGGGGGGATGGGGAAAGACGGCACAGAATGTTTTTCTTTAATATTCCCAGTAGCACAACTGGGCTAATTCCACTGTGTTGTATTTCGATTAGTAGTTTCAGTTTAATAGTGCACTGTGACTGGCTGGAAAAATGAGGGGAAGGGGCCGAGATGGGGCATGACTGCTTAATGCATTCAAGGTGAAGGTCAAAGGTCATTGCTCTGTCCGTGCATGCAGGCACGCCCCTACCCCTGTGCATAAGCAACCCGACATGCAAAGGTCAAAGTGTGCCATAATCCTCATAACCAATACTAGATTTATTACACAAATATCTTTGACTTTCATGGAAATAATGCATACCGTGAAACTTGGCACATGTTCAAGTAAAGTTGCGTAAGATAGTGATTGGCTGGAGAGGGGTAAGGTAGGGTCATAGGGTGACGGAGGGAGGGGGGAT
Source organism: Schistocerca piceifrons (assembly GCF_021461385.2). Taxonomy (NCBI): domain Eukaryota; kingdom Metazoa; phylum Arthropoda; class Insecta; order Orthoptera; family Acrididae; genus Schistocerca; species Schistocerca piceifrons. The sequence goes on along the minus strand of NC_060140.1, from coordinate 586,539,911 downwards.
GCTGCTTGGGGCTTCATGATGTCATAAAAGGGGGCGTGGCTCGTGTCGTCATGGAAATTTCAATGAGCAGGGTTCGTGATGTAAACAAAGTGGGTCACAACATACAATGTAAACGTAGTGCGCCATACTATTATAGGTGCCACACATTTCTTAAGAAAGTGCCTAAAAAATTCCAGGACCCATCTTTCAGCGCAGAAAACACAAAAGTTCAGCCACTTCCGTAACTCTAGAGAAGAGACCATACAGATGAAATTAGGCTCACCTAGTGGCGTAGAAGTAGTTATTCTCTCCAACCTCCATTCGTGAATGGAAAAGCAATAAACTTTAACGGATGCCCCGTGTCATGCTGTACACTGATTCACAGAGTGATGGTAAAGCTGTAATTATATCAATTTATGTTGAAAATAAAGGCGAAATACTGGGTTACCTGAAATAACTGACCGTTTTGCCCATACAAGAACGAGGAAAAACTCGTTTCAGTTATCATTGTTTTATGGACTGTAGACCAAGGCATCTTTCTGCGCCTGCAGTTTCGTCTTCCAATGTTAGAGACATCATCATAGACTGTAAAGAATCAGAAAGCTCTTTCAGATTTGGAAAAGCTCAGCTACTACTACTGCTGCTGCTGCTGCTGCTGCTACTACTAGCTGTTTAGGCTCGCGAAGTCGCACCGTCGTCTGTTATGGAGCTTGTCATGGGGAATAATAGGCGCTGTTCGCTTTATTTAGCACTGAGGTCCATAATGCGCTTAATTTCCGTCCTTCAAAAATTCGAAAACAACTTCAACAGAAAATCACCCTTTAGCAGAAAAGCATTTTCCAAAGGCACAAGAGAAACTTTAACAAAAAAGAAAGACTGAAATGCGGCAAAAGTGGTAGGTCTTAGTTCTGAATAAAGCAGACAGCGTCATCTCTTACAAACGACAAGCTCCGTAACACGTCGGCGCGAGTTCTTAGGCACTGATCTGATGACATCCACACCGACCATTGCACGAATGTGAAGAAGAAGTTCGCCTTCTTTATAGTCTCTGATGATGTCTCCAGCATTAGAAAACGAAGCGGTGGGCACAGAAACATGCTTCGGACATTGACCTAATGTCAATAAAACAAAAACCGTCTAGGACGCAACTATTTGCCATGTTAGCCTGCGTTGTATGATGTGTTACGTAATACAAGAATTTTTTATGATTAGCGCATACATTTCATCAGCCCTTTACATTTTCACATGGATTTTTAATATTGTGGACTTCTTTGAAATTATCTAATCTTTCTTGTTTTGTCTTGCTGTAGAGTATTAGATATGATTCAACTGTTGTGACATTATTCAGTACTTAATTAAATAATTTTTATTTATTTTTATTCTGAACGTAAAAAGATTGTCTTACTGACTAAATAAAGATTTAAGAAACAGTTTAGTTTTGTGTATAATTAAAGTGAACCTTAAGTTGCGAGCAGTGTTTGTTACCTGGAATAAAATAGGAGGGAATAACTGTTTGATAATGGATACGACATGGAAAAATGGTTAAAATTATATTTCATTTCACCGAATCATTCAAAATAGAACTCATTTTAAGTTCCTTGTTTCATTTTCTCATTCACGTGGAAGGAGATCGGCAGGTAAATGAGGTAATGTTGAGTTTGTATGTGAGGAGAAATTGGGCCAGGTGGTGGAGGGGGGGGGGAGGGGAGAGGGGGACACTGTGGAGGCTGGCAGTGAGAAACGATGTGTGGGCAACATTTGATTGCGATGGGAATTGTGTGGGGTGGGTTAGCCACGCAGGAGGGTGAAGTGACCTCACTTTATGTGCTTGCGTCGGGGCCGCCAATGACTGTACTTCGTAAGGAATACTAATATCAATATGACATAATAAACCGTAACCTTTAAGTATCGTTGGTTCTATGGAACTTTTAGAAACTGTTGGGGGCCTTCTTCGGCAAGTGCATTGTCTTGCTGTCACGTTGAACAGTGTCCAAGCGATACCGGTCACTCTCCAGAATTCAAGGAGAGAGCCGTTGTTGGGATTTCCAGTTGAATCGCAACCAAAAATTATTTGACAGGTTGTTAATGTGATGAAATATCAGTCTGGCAGTTTTCCGTAGAATGATAGGCTGTAGTATTTGAACAGTTATAAAGGCTACTGTGGACAATTATAGCATGATAGATTAATTTGAATAAGCAACATAGCATGGCAAACTTCAGTGTTGGAAGTGTTAACTACAGTTTAAATATTAATACGACAATGATTGAGTTTAGGCATTGTTGGTAAGAGTGCTACTTACAAATTTACTAAACGAAGTAAAAATGGTATGTAGTGTTATCCTTTGAAAGCAACATTTTTCCACTTAAACAAGGATAACTTTAAAATTCGTGAAGTAAAGAGATGTGTTTCCGTTGTAAGCAACAGTCAGATTCTGCATCGAGAGGTTACGACTTACGCCACTGCGTTGACCGACAATCATTCTGTAACTGCCTCTTCAACCAGGAACTCCAACTGCAACTTCATTCTGTATACAGAGGTACCGATAATTACCTCCTAGGCTTCATAAGACAACTGCACGAAAATTACACGCAGTACAGAAAAATGGCACTTACCAGTGGATAGAGTTTCTTTCCAAGTTTCAATTCATCATACAAGTAGTGGCATAGTTACACAAGAGCACTGGTTCCCAACTTCGGAGTAATTACCCTCTCAGAAGAATAACGAAATTTTCTGAGCGGTAAAAACAAAAGGGTTCGATTTTGTTTGGGTCATGAAACTAAATTATTCCGTATGATAAATTACGCAAGTTACCAATAATTACATTTTTTCAAATACTAATATTACTGTGTGACATAATTTAGTTGAGGTTACAAATGTATGATCATCACCTTCCTCTTATAGTTCATCCACTACAAACATACTTTGCACCATACATCCACGACAATAAAATTGAGACATATACATGGCACCTGCTTAAATATGCCATGAAAATAACCTCTCCAGAACGAAGGTAGTTCCAGTAATGGATCAGAAATCGCTTCTTTATTCACTTCACAATAGATAAACGAACTGATTGGCAGTGCAAGACAATAGTAACCATGTAATGGCTTCTATACCGTTGTGAGACCTACACTATATTGTTATTACTGTTATTATTATTATTATTGTTATTATTATTATATTATTATTATTATTTAGTGGCACTGTTCAGACACAAAGCATAGACATCGTGATGTCTTCAAATTTCTGCCAGTTTCGAAGTAAGGAGTCTAGCAATGAAGTGATTTGCGGACAGTAAGTAAAGGGTGTCCCAGATGTTTTTCATTGATTACAAATCTTCATAAGGTAAAAATATTAAATACAGACAAGTACTTTTTTCTTGAATGCAAGTGACATATTCAAGTTTTTGTGTACATACATATTTACTGTCAATTTCTTTGTTAAAGGGTCCACTGACGCAACAACCGCGGAATCGGACACTATTTGCAAACAAAATGTACTCAAACCAGGAGAAAGCCAAATGTGTCCTCCAGTATCAGGAGAAACAGACAACAAAAACAGTCCAGATTCAGAATATTCCGGACCTAATTTTCCATCAGGTTGGTGCGCCACGAGTTATTCCTTTGGGACTATGTCAAGGACGTCACAACATTATAGGATCCATCCCTCACGAAATGGTGACCAAACATGGGTGGAACTGGAATATCGCCTGGATATCCTTCGGGCAACGAAAGGAGAACACGTCGAAATTTGTTAACTGTATGGAGTGGTGCAGGAGAAGTATGTTTTACAACAAGTGTCTAGCCTAAATGTGAATAGTTAGGTTTTTATCCTGAGGAGATGTAGGTGGTATTTGCGATGCACTGAGAATTGCTTCATCAACGTATAAAAAGACAGTTATCAGATATATGCAGTACCAAATATGTCACTGACTCATTAGTTAGTTTTTTAATAAAAGACATACAAAAACTATACATCATTTACTTCTCGTCCTTTTAAAAATAAGTGTTTGAAAAAAATGGATTTTCATTCTAAGAACAGTTACGCGCTAATGTTGGTGATGGTGGAGGAGGACTGCGGGTAGGGTTGCAAGAGGGGGGGGGGGGGGGGATGCGAACTAGCAGATATATAATTGAACTCAGGGGTAATGGTCTCCGAAAGATTTGGAACCACTGCACTATGGGGAAGGCGTCCAAGAAGATGCAGCTGAACACACGGTCCGTATTGTCGCGTTGAATTAGTTTTCACTTATATACAGGCAACCCAATGAAAAGATTCCCAAAGTGAGCTGCTGTCATTACTTTGACAGGCAGTCCGTGTCAACCATTTCAGTGTACTGCACGCAAGTATTGGGGTTTGCCACATCATAAACATTGCCCATATCGAGCATTTGTAATGTAAGCTTTAAACTCGGAGTGATGCTCTAACCAATGATATGTAAGCAATCTGTCACAATTTGAGAAGAGTAGCAATTTCAACTGATACGAAACTAGAAGGCAAAAATTACCTCACTACTGATTCCTAAAGCTGCCAGTGGCTCTGAAAAGGAGTTCATTAAGCAATACATCAGTTTCAAAAATATTTGATCATTTGCCAAATAACATAATACATAGGTACGACAGGTATCAAAGCAAATTTTAAGCTTAATCTAAAGTCATTTCTTATGGACAACAGTTTCTGGTCCATAGAAGACCACATAGTTAAACACAGGTATCACGTTTAGTATAACACAAAAATCTGTTTACTTCGTAATTAAACACGTATTTCATTTGTAACATGAGCACTGACAAGGACTAAATAATTCATTTTTATTAAATTTAAGCGATATTATTATTTCGTAAATGCCAGCATGCAGCCATAAGCACAAAAAAATTGTGTATACATAGCGCGTAAACTGATTCGTTTCATATCATTTCGATACAAAACGATCTATGGAACATGTAACTAAGTGACTGAGTGAAAATAAGTGTTAGATTGTAGATCGTTGGAAGTGTTCTTAGGACGAATAACTTATTTCCGAAAAAAATAACTTGATTGTGAACTTCATCACTCAACATCGTCCCCGTATAGGATCCTCGTCGGCACCAGAGTGGTGCAGAGTCCCTCAGCGAATTGCAAAGGCAAACTACTACTAGCAGTAGTATTGGTAGTCACAGGAGTATTATGCGGACACCTATACTTGGAAGAGATATTTTGATATGGGTCATCTAAGAAATTGTACCGGTAGAGATCGGGAAAGAACTACCACGTTTATGGCTACGCCAACCTCGGCAAATTAACGTGCTGTAGCAATTAGCGAATGCTTCGTGCACATTGCCTTTTATTGCGCATTGCTCTTTGTTTTCTTATTTTGAAATGAGTGAAGAGACTAATCAAGGTACAAAAAATGGCTCTGAGCACTCTGGGACTTAACTTCTGAGGTCATCAGTCCCCTAGAACTTAGAACTACTTAAACCTAACTAACCTAAGGACATCACACACATCCATGCCCGAGGCAGGATTCGAACCTGCGACCGTAGAAGTCGCTCGGTTCCAGACTGAAGCGCCTAGAACCGCTCGGCCACTCCGGCCGGCTAATCAAGGTACATTTCGGAGTTCGAATACGACCTTCATAACACTAGAAAGAATTGGCAATCCGTATGACTGTAACGTCAGTTCTGCTTTCACAAAAGCCCAGAATACGGACGCAGGCTGCCAGCACTGCAGTAAGGAGGCGGGGTTGTCTCCTCCGCACACTCTTCTCCCTTGACCAAACAAAGCCCTCGTTTTTTTACGTTCGCGTCCAACTGCCAGCATACAGTGAGCAAGCTATCGTGATGGTTGTGGTGGTAGTGGTGGTGATGGTGGTGGTAGTGGTAGTAGTAGTAGAAGTTGTTGTTGTTGTATTCATCATAAAATCACTTTTGTCCAATTTCAACTTGTCATAATCTTATAGTTGCAGAACAAACAAAGAAGTATAATTTCTATTTAGAAGCATTTATATACTTACACGTCTAGTTTCGTAAGGATGGGACGTGTATTCGGCCATGGCCTTGTAGTAGAAACCATCCTGGCACTGCCTGAAGTAATTTAAGGAAACAACAGAACCCTGAATCAGGATGACCAGATGAAGATTACAGCCTCCATTCGTTCGAATACAACGACAGTCTGTTTAGAAAATCGCAGTACATTGAGAGTGTTGCTCATTAAGATACTTCGGAATTAGTTGGACAAAGAGACGTGAGTCAGTAAATATAAACTGCGAACTGTAGTCTCTAAATACTTCACGTTTGGTAGTTTTCAATCTGTCTTTCGTTGTATACGAAATATTTCTTGCAGTACAAAATTCTGGTAAACCAGGAAGTTGGATATTTCCTCTAACTGTGAGTAATGTTCGTTCTTCCAGGGCCAAACCTGCTTTATGTTGAATTTTACACGGATGTGAGGAGGAAAGTAGTTATCGACTGCACTCACAAGAGCTGTACACTTGTTACACTCGACGTAACTTTCCTCCGCGTTGATGAGACTGACAGGGACGACAGAGAAACCCAAACCGGTAAAGTCTGAATCACAGTCCGCAGACGAAAGCTGTAAGCAAAAGTAGTTGCTCTTAAGCAACCAGTAGTAAAGTATGATCATCAACGTGCGCGTAGTCCTAATATCAGAGAAAGGAGCCCTTGTGACACGTGTTACGAAGAACTGGTGCAAATGTGCATCGAAAAGTTTGTACTTCATAATGTGGCACAGGCTATGAAATTAGCGAACAGGAGGAGACGTGAGGTTGGATCTCGTACATACGCAGAACTGACTACTACGTATGGGCGCGTCAGTCAATATTTATGTGCTTTCTATACGGTTCCTTCGCATATCACTTTCGTTTGAAAAAATGACGCAGGTTTCCCAGTTCCGCTTCACATGTATGTTATGAACACAGCTTCAGTTAAAAATATGTAGAAGTCCAGAGGTCACACCTTCCACATATAGATGGCGTACATAGTTAGCTGCTCTTTGGAGGAAGTAACGTAGCGACAGTAATTACATCTGGCTACTGATGCAAGTGCCTGTTCGACAGCGAAAGAGCATTCGATCTTTTTAGAATGCAGCTGCACAAATATAAGATTCAAGTTGGCTGGATTAACAACAGCTAGTTCCGGTTTGGCGAAAAGTCAGCCTAGTTTTCAAGACAAACATTTAAAAGAATGCCGCACCGGTTCCTCGGCTCCGCCTCAAAATTGCAACACACAAATACTCAAAACACGAAGGACAGCATGTATACTTGTACTGCTAGTGAGGTAAAGAACGTGTCTTCCTTTTGATTAAATCACGCTTAGCAGTCACCAGTTGGCGGAAACCAGCGATAGTATTGTCAGAAAGTAATAAAACGCCATACTACATGTCTTGAAAAGTAACGGTTGCAGTGCGACTCAGTTACTTAGCCACCGCTTGTTCGCCCTTCGCAATTCCGTAACCGTTATACATCGACAATATATATGTGGCTACATCGTGTGTCATCGGGCACCCAAGTGAAGATCATTCGTCGCTGTACAGAATAGCAGGAAAAATTTCATAGTAATTAAGGCACAATATACAGCATGAATATGGGTCAGTTCAGCCAGCGTTGCTTAAATTCTGAAGGGCTTTTTTATAAAACTGTCGGTTTTTCAATCAAGGGGCAGATAAGTATTCCACACAATACAAACAGACTAAGTAATGATACGTTCCTTTCTCTGAAAATTATTTTCCAATACACATACCTGACTGTTGGTTAGGCAACTTTATTGTGATTGCTAAGGTAATCTTTCTTATGGATTATTAGTAACATAATAAGGAACAATGATACTTGGCACATACGCAATAGTGGAAGCTTTCATTATAAATTATAATACACACATAAATATCCAATAAAATGAAATTTACAGTCAGTTCCCCAGAAAGTACACGCCATAATTTTAAATGTAACGTACGCAGCGTCATCTCTGGTAGTGGCCTCGAATCTGTAATCAATAAGCTTTTGCACAGTTCATAGATAAGCAGTGTGAGAACTGAATGTTTTGTTTTGTTAGTTGCAGTTTAAAATGCGTGCAAAATATATGAAGCTACACGAGACAGTATTCCTCGTGAATCATACAAAGGGACCAAAGCTTTCGTATGGACCTGCTGCTAAAATTCTTAGCAAGTCAAGACATTCTTTGCGAAGTGGGTCAAACGATATTTAGAGACTGGAAACGTGGATCATTTATCGAACAGAATGCTATAGGGCCAAGCTATAATCGGTAATAGCAGTAATAAAATTAACTATTAGGTAATTGTGCAATTATTAATAATATGTATTTTTATGTAAACATGTATTTATAATAGTATCTTTTATTTTATACAGATAACGGCGTACACTTTCTTGTGGAATTGACTGTAGATTTAGTATGTCTGTCTTTGGATCAATCACCCATAAAGTCATCAGTCTATAATTTACACATTTACTTACATCTAGGGAACAAAATTTTATCAGTATGTGTATTATACTCCAAGAGTTCACTGAAATTAAATTACTTGAAGTCTAATACACAAAACACTGTAGTCCGACACAGCCAGTGTTTTCAGAACCGTGAGTAGTGGCAGCTGTGGCTCATGAATTGCGTCATTCGTAGTCAAGGAGCAGCACAGCTGTTGTATATGGAGCACTACTGATAAAAATAATCTGGTTACTTGGTGGCTTTCTTTTCCATCAAACTTCGGGCTGCTCTGAAGCCGCTCGCCACGACTTCCGTTCCTGTGCCAGCCTCTTCATCTTAGAGAACGCACCCAACGATCTATGTTACATCCTGAATATGTTTTCAGTTCTAAGCAAATGATGTAGATGAAGATGAAATGGGAGATATGATACTGCGTGAAGAGTTTGACAGAGCACTGAAAGACCTGAGTCGAGACAAGGCCCTGGGGGAAGAAAACATTCCTTTAGAACTACTGACAACCTTGGGAGAACCAGTCCTGACAAATCTCTACCATCTGGTTGGCTCTCAGCACTAGGGGACTTTACTGCTGTGGTCATCAGTCCCGTAGAACTTAGAACAACCTAAACCTAACTAACCCAAGGACATCACACACATCCCTGCCCGAGGCAGGATTCGAACCTGCGACCGTAGCGGTCGCGCGGTTCCAGACTGTAGCGCTTAGAACCGCTTGGCCACTCCGGCCGGCCTCTACCATCTGGTGAGCAAGATATATGAGACAGGCGAAATACCCTCAGACTTCAAGAAGAATATAATAACTCCAATCCCAAACAAAGCAGGTGTTGACAGATGCGAAAATTACCGAACTATCAGTTTAATAAGTCACGGCTGCAAAATACTTACGCAAATTCTTTACAGACGAATGGAAAAACTAGTAGAAGCCGACCTCGGGGAAGATCAGTTTGGATTCCGTAGAAATATTGGAACACGTGAGGCAATGCTGACCCTACGACTTATCTTAGAAGCTAGATTAAGGAAAGACAAACATACGTTTCTAGTATTTGTAGACTTAGAGAAAGCTTTTGACAATGGTGACTGGAATACTCTCTTTCAAATTCTGAAGGTGGCAGGGGTAAAATACAGAGAGCGAAAGGTTATTTACAATTTGTACAGAAACCAGATGACAGTTATAAGAGTCGAGGGGCATGAAAGGGAAGCAGTGGTTGGGAAGGGAGTGAGACAGGGTTGTAGCCTCTCCCCGATGTTACTCAATCTGTATATTGAGCAAGCAGTGAAGGAAACAAAAGAAAAATTTGGAGTAGGTATTAAAATCTATGGAGAAGAAATAAAAACTTTGAGTTTCACCGATGACATTGTAATTCTGTCAGAGACAGCAAAGGACTCGGAAGAGCAGTTGAACGGAATGGATAGTGTCTTGAAAGGAGTATATAAGATGAACATCAACAAAAGCAAAACGAGGATAATGGAATGTAGTCGAATTAAGTCGGGTGATGCTAAGGGAATTAGATTAGGAAATGAGACAATTAAAGTAGTAAAGGATTTTTGCTGTTTGGGGAGCAGAATAACTGATGATGGTCGAAGTAGAGAGGATATAAAATGTAGACTGGCAATGGCAAGGTAAGCTTTTCTAAAGAAGAGAAATTTGTTAACATCGACTATAGATTTAAGTGTCAGGAAGTCGTTTCTGAAAGTATTTGTGTGGAGTGTAGCCATGTATGGAAGTGAAACATGGACGATAAATGGTTTGGACAGGAAGAGAATAGAAGCTTTCGAAATGTGGTGCTACAGAAGGATGCTGGAGATTAGATGGGTAGATCACATAACTAATTAGGAGGTATTGAATAGGATTTGAGAGAAGAGAAGTTTGTAGCACAATTTGACTAGAAGAAGGGATCGTTTGGTAGGACATATTCTGAGGCATCACTGGATCACCAATTTAGTATTGGAGGGCAGCGTGGAGGGTAAAACTCGTGGAGGCAGACCAACAGAGATGAATACACTAAGCAGATTCATAAGGATGTAGGTTGCAGTAGGTACTGAGAGATGAAGAAGCTTGCACAGGACAGAGTAGCATGGAGAGCTGTATCAAACCAGTCTCAGGACTAAAGACCACAACAACAACAACAACAACAACAACAACAACAACAATGTTCTCAATGGAAAAGACTGGCTAAGCAAGGGATACAGACATCACCTCCAGGTCTGTCATCACTTGATGTACGAGGGCTATTTGGAAAGTAAGGACCGATCGCTCACGAAATGGAAAACACTGTGAAAATCCGATGAAGCTTTGCACAGGTGTGTTGGGCATGTCTCTAGTATGCCCGTCGATAACGTCACTCTTTTCAGTTGTGAGCGCACAGTGAGCAGGTAAAGACGCCTAGATAAATAGTGTCCCTCGCCAAGTATGAGGGACTGGTGAGAGATTTCGCCAGATCTCATGCAGCCCATGTAACTTAACGGTCATGCGTTTCTCTCTTCATGACAATATTCTCCGCCGCACTCTGCAGGGACAGTGAGGACGCTCCTGCAGCGTTTTCGATGGGAAGTGTTGGGTCACACACAATACAGCCCGTAATTGGCTCTCCCTGAGTTTCATCTCTGCTCTCACGAACCGCTGACTATGAAGACAACATTTTGGCACAGACAATGAGCTGTAAACCAGAGTAAAGAATTGGCGGAAAGCACAGGCGGCTGCCTTCTATGACGAGGGTAATGGAAAGTTGGCACACCGCTACGACAAATGTCTAAGTCGGAGCGGCGATTAAGTAGAGAAGCAGCCGGAAGGTGCAGCGATCTGGTGCAAATAAAACAGTTTCGATTTTCATGGTGGCCTCCATTTCCCGACCGATCGGAATAGCCCTCGTAATATTCCTGGTCTACTCCTCACAGCCCCCAAAACATCCAGTTGCGTCACCTACTTGGAGCAACGAACATACACGTCGCGACGCACTAACAGCTGACTGCTCGGAGATCCGATCGCATAAAGTAATCAGAGCGCCCACAATTATTGCTGTCAAAATTTATGAACTTACTCGAAAGCTCACGGCTCTCTACGACAATCTCCTATACGAACAAACTGTGTAACGGAACTCCTGCTTCTTGGTTGACAACTGACATACGTCAATGCGTGAACAACAGGTTCAAAAAAATGGCTCTGAGCACTATGGGACTTAACTTCTGAGGTCATCAATCCCCTAGAACTTAGAACTACTTAAACCTAACTAACCTATGGACATCACACACATCCATGCCCGAGGCAGGATTCGAACTTGCGACCGTAGCGGTCGCGCGGTTCCAGACTGTAACGCCTAGAACCGCTCGGCCACTCTGGCCGGCTGAACAACAGGAATTCTAGTTGTGACACTGCAGACCTCCATAGAACCGCCATATGACGAGATGCGTACTTGGGCGGCCGCGCAAGGCTGCAAACAGTACGAATTAGTAAGCAATCAATTAGATGACGGGTCCAGGAACCTTTAAAGTTGGGGTCGCGAGCGATATCGATCGACATTCGTCTTGTTCTGCGCACCTACGTCACGCAGTTTCCTACAGCCAATGAGTGTTTATTAGCGTTAAGATCGCTCTATTGTAAAGTCGTGGCCAATGCGAGCATTAAACGTGAACGTACTGAGTTACTCAGTGAATTTTTATTCCAGCCAATGAGTGTTTATTAGCGTTAAGAGCGCTCTGCTGTAAAGTTGTAGCCAATACGAGCATTAAATGTGATCGTAGTGAGTTACTTAGTGAATTTTTTATTCCATATGTTGCAAGTTGTCATCGCTCATGGTGTGGTACGCGAAAAATACTGCATCAGCAGGAGTCGCTTGGATCCAGCAACAATGCAAAGCCCATCTGTTCCTCGAGAGTGCAAACAGCCAACGTTCGTGAATCGGAATATATACTTTGTTCAACCGCGATGATTGGTCAGCAGCCGTAGACAAGTACAATGGTGTTGTTAAGCTACCTTTGCATTAGATACCTTATTACGATGTTACAGTAAATAAAAGTGTAAGATATCCTAATGTCTTAACAGCCATCAGCATTTTGCTAAACCATACTTTAGCTACGTAATTTTTATTTAAAAATTCATGTACAATCCTAGTCTGATTATCGCGCTATTAATAAGCAGTATGAAAATGGTTGGCGCTGCTTCCCGCTCCGTAGTGAAATGCACGCTTAGAGCACCGTTAAAAAGTGACGAGAAACAGTTGTTCTTCATGTTTTTCCCAGATTTACAGAAAGAATCAGCTTTGAGGCTTTCTAAGTACGTGTATTTACTAAAGTTAGAGGGGGCTTTGAAAACCGGATGTAAAGCTGAATCGGTAGCATTATAGAATGATAATTCGGTACAATTCATCGATCGATGGTACAAATTTCATTTTGGTCTTCCTTTTGTTTCGTTCGGTTTGCAATACCAAAATCTTTTAAATGTAAACTTCATCAAACATATGCGGATTAGCACATACATAATCATCATTTTAATGAAAAATGCACTTCGTCTGTTTCTAATAAAATACTGCACGCAAAATTACCGTACCACTGCAATATGAACCCAACACAAATGATCTTGAGCCAAGTTAAGGGACCTGTTGCGGGAAAAACAAGGCATTTAAGCTGACAGACATACCGGAATTTATGCACGAAGCTTTTGTCACACGTCACTGCCGAATGCTGGCGGGACGGCACGTCGGAAAAGAAGAGAGGAAAATGAGGCGCTTCGATGGCTTCGTGTTACAGACGACAGTTCCAGTGCTGAAATGTATTCCTCGGATTTGGATGTGGAAGGAGTGCAGAGATTACCAGACGACTGATTGTAAATAACAAGTGCAGTGCCATCAGGATATAACTATACCCTGAAATCCCTGCAGTACGCTTCAGCGTCACACGTATTGTGTGCAGACAAATTACCCTGTGTTTAAGTTAGGAATTTTCATCAGTTTTGTTTTTAATTATAATATTATATTAGCTACGAACGAGAGCATGTTATGCTTACCGTCTGGTCCCCTAACAAGCGTGCGGTATTGCCGTTGGGCCGAGTATTACTTCGTACTCGTTAAAAACTGAATGACATTCTAACCTATCTTGTTTCTCTGCCCGTCTCTTTTTACGTCGTAACTGCAACTGCCCATATCAGTGCAGGCTAGTTGGCCCTGCTGGCTGGCCTGTGCTGTCCAAGTTAAACGCGCCGGTAAAACTGTTTTACATATTATCGCTCAGTGGGTGTGCGCCCAACGCACGGCATAAAATTTACCCTTATTATCATACTTGATTGTACTCGACCCAATTTGGCTTCGGCCCCGTGTGAAACGAAACCCAATGAGATTTCAGCAAACGCGGAAGAATACATGGTATAATGTCTACATCAGGTTTTTTCTTACGATCAACAACCCACCGGTGTGTCCATTATTTCCCTGTCAGTTTTATTTCGATTTCCTTGAAAATAAGTATCGAAATTTCCAAAAGAAAAGAAACTTCGTGAGAATGAGTCCTAACATAGGAATCAGAAATCAGAAAGAGATTTCGGCTGCTGCGAGTGTATCACGTGGCGACACCGTAGAAGAGGATCTCCGAGTCGGCGAAGGAAAAGACCGTTTGCTAATTCACTCAAAATGGTGGTAACCGTTAGAAACTACTTATGTTTTAAATGGTCGTTCTTCTTCCTTGTGGAGGCGTAGATACACAGTGAAAACCGACCTTTCCGAAGGCTGAAACTGAAACAGAATACGAAAATTCTGCCTTTAAAAAGAGTTCGTCTGCTCCAATGCCTCAGCAGGGAAGTTTTGATCCCTGCCATCCAACTTTTGAATATGGGTCATTTTTCTGAAGCCAGAATCTTACAGGTGTAAGCAACAAAAGGTGTGGCCGATGCCACGTCCTGGCGCATTCAGTTTGAGCTTCAAGACGGACCAACAGCGACAGCTTCGTTACCGTCGGGTTCTGATACAGGCGTTTACAACCTTCCAGTTAGTGGCGACTTAGCTGTTCATCACCTTGAACAGAACGCAGCAATGTCGATCGCGTACACTCGTCGGTTTGTTAACTCGGCGAACGTAGGTATCTTGGGCTTGGGATATGATCGCGGACCGAAAGCGCCAGTCATGAGGTGAAATTCTCCCACAGGTACTAAATGGTTCAATTGGCTCTAAGCACTATGGGACTTAACATCTGAGGTTATCAGTCCCCTAGACTTAGAACTACTTAAACCTAATTAACCTAAGGACATCACAAACATCCATGCCCGAGGCAGGATTCGAACCTGCGACCGTAGCAGCAACGCAGTTCCGGACTGAAGCGCCTAGAACCGCTCTTCCACAGCGTCCGGCTCCACAGTTACTACAGTATCCGGTATGGGTCATGTGCAGGCGGGCTGTGAGCTGTGACGTCACCGTCAACCCTCTCGCCACGCCACACTGCCTCGATGATTATAGGCATACGATGTATTGAACTCATATGCAGTTATGAATGTAATCGAGATTTTCTATGTTTTGGTGTAATTATTATTAAGCTTTCTATTAGTTAGACTGTCTATTTCTGTGGTTGGTGAAATGCTAGTGTAAAGGTGCATCCACACTACTCATCAGACTCGTGTGCTTGTGAGATTCGCGAGCCATACGAGTAACGTGGACGGAAGCCGGTTCCGACGACTCTGCGCGAGATCAGTCTGCAAGCCGCCCGAGCCCCTGGCTTGTCTGGCTCCGCAAATGGTTCAAATGGCTCTGAGCACTATGGGACTTAACATCTGAGGTCATCAGTCCCCTAGAACTTAGAACTACTTAAACCTAACTAACCTAAGGACATCACACACGTCCATGACCGAGGCAGGATTCGAACCTGCGACTGTGGCAGCAGCGCGGTTCCGGACTGAAGCGCCTAGAACCGCTCGGTCACAAAGGCCAGCCTCTGGCTCCGCCTTTTGTCGGTACATCAAAGGGATGGTGGCGAGCTGAGCGAATGGTGTGGACGGCGACATGCCTAGATCAGTCGGCTTGCTGCACTCGTCTAGTTCCGTCTTGTTTTTTTTTTCTGTGTTGCGGACGTCGGTTTTTCTTTTAAAATGTAGTGGACCGGCGATTTTACTATTGCATTCATAAATATCTATGAATAATACCCTGTGTTGTGGGGTATCACAGACTCCCATTATAAAATATTTTTTTTAAAAAAGTGAAGCCAGTAAGAGCTGCAAAGACAGGAGGCCAATTATTGAACTAGATGAATTAAACGTAAATTAGTTACAAACTACGCTGTGCACACTCTTTATCCAGCATGTAAACGTCACTAAAAATATTTGGATTTAGATTATGACATGTGAAAGTCGCGAGCTCTATCTTCTTATCTCGCGTTTTCTACTGAAGATCTTGTGCTTGTATTCTTGTCAACTTTACTATGACAGAGATCGCCTAAACTTTATTATTTTTTTAATTGGTCCTGTGTGCAACAAATAACTTACTTGGTCTTTCTGCTGCCACTGCTTGATCTGCAGCATTCCATTATTTAACAAAAACATAAAGAAACCTATTATTCATGCTGAGTGAAATGCAAGTTCTGTATGGCGGCTCCTGCTGTTTCTGCGGCTGCTGCTGCTTACTACAAATACATAAAGTTCAAGAGAAAGGGTTAGGTCAAATCTAAACTCGATAAATGATAACCCAAACAAGTATTTCCTTTTTTAAAAAACTATATTCTGAAAGCATTCTTTCTCATTCAATTAACAAAACGCTACAACCTCTTTGAACAATCGCTTCGTATGTAAATCTGCCTCCAGTGGCATTAAAGCAGTATTACAAATTAATCAAACTCTTGAGACAGACTGAAATACTTCTCCATTAAATACATAGTGAAACAATTCCCTGACAATTACAAAAGAAATCAATGACAAAATCAATACTTAATCTATTCGCCTAACAATGGTTTCCCTTAAGAATTCAACTCCTATCATTATCAAAATTACCGTCTGCTGCTACGCACATACACAAACCCTGTTCTTTAAATTAATAAGCGCGCTGCAAACTATAAAAAATATCAACTAAATACCAGATCCTGTGTCGCTGCTGCCGGACACGGCAGTACGGCAGCTCGGCTACGGCCCCTCGCCCAACACACGTGCGCACCACAGCAGGCGGGCTCCTACACTGGCTTCCAAACTGTCACTAATTAATCCGTGTGCTGCGAAGCGCGACAACAATATCTTAGATTCCAGAGCTTGTGTATGCGCGCTGTAGCCAACCTTTAAATCCTAAGAGAGTATTGCCAACTCTCCATGTTCCATATGTCTGCCATCATTGGCGATGACGAGGCGCAGACGAATAACGAAAATCTGCATGACCCGCTGCAGTGTTGGAACATCGACGCTGTCGATGACCTCCTGAATGACTGTTTTCAGGCCTTGTCTTTAACATAGCCCAACAAGTAGGAGTCGTATGTGCTCAGATCCGGAGCATATGGTGGCCAATCGAGGCCCATGCCAGTGGCCACTGGGTACCCGAGAGCCCGAATGCGGTCCCAAAAGTACTCCTCCAGGACATCAAATACTCTCCTGCTTCGATGGGGTCGACCTCCGTCTTACATTAACCACATATTGTCGAAATCTCGGTCACTTTGGATGATGGAGATGAAATCATCTTCCAAAACTTTCACGTACCGTTCGGCAGTCAGCATGCCATCAAGGAATATCGCACCGATTATTCCGTGACTGGATATTGCAGACCACACAGTCACCCATTGAGGGTGAAGAGACTTCTCGACCGCGAAATGTGGATTCTCTGTTCCGGCGTATCGACAAGCGCCGGAACGAAGACGAAGATCTCAAGAGCAAAGAAGGTGGTGAAACGACGTCAGCAAATAGCCCGCTGTCAAGGACAGCACCAGGACAGGAGTGCCCTCTAGCCGAAGAGAATACAAGCGCCGCTCCTGCCAGCCTGGCCGGACAGTACCAGACCGGGACACGCAGACCAGGGCAGTACTAGGACAGCACTACGATAACAGTGACGTGTGATCCATATCAATTGCTTACATGGACCTTGTATACAGCAAAGGACTTTGATTGTTTGCATGTCGCCCAACGCTTACGACACCTTAGTAAATTTAAAGTTAAGTGTTGTCAATCTTCTTATTTGTAATAAAAACTATTAATGTAATTTGCTTTAATGCTGAATAGCATTCCGAGAATGCAGCACCCTTTAGGCACTCTATACTAGACGAGTGGGCAGGACCTCACATTCTCAGTCCCCCAAATGCGCCAATTTTGCTTATTGACGAACCCATCCAAATGAAATTGGGCTTGGTCGCTGAACCAAACCATACTAATTTCCATCATGTCCCACAGTCAACTGTGCAGTTTCAACGTCCTAACGCAAACCATTCAGAACTTATAACGATTTTATTTCATATAGTTCAATAATTGTCACCCTGTACTTCAGAAAAAACGTTTGATATCACTTGCTTGGAGACTTTAAATAAAAATGAGGCTGCTGTATGAATCGCCAGTTGCTAGGTATCTACGGGTAAGTGCCGACGCTCTGTAACAGATATAGCTTTCCCAAATTTGCTGCCAGCCTTTGTTATCTCCTGTCCAACAAAATGTATCAAATATTCAAAATCATTTTATCAAATATTCAAAATCAGACGGGGACATACCGCAAAATGTCTTGAAATGTATGTTTTCGGCATATAAGTTACCCATCAGATCACTCCCACTATATCAATGGCTCCGAGCACAAGGGGACTTAACATCTGAGGTCATCAGTCCCCCAGAACTTAGAACTACTTAAACCTAAGTAACCTAAGGACATCATACACGTTCATGTCCGAGGCAGGATTCGAACCTGCGACCGTAGCAGTCGCGCGGCTCCGGACTGAAGCGCCTAGAACCGCTCGTCCACCGCGGCCGGCCCCACTATATCTTTTTATGCTTCTGAAAACTGCGATCATTTACCATCTGCGTTTTCTTGCGTCTTTGTTGCATCTTCTATCTTGTTACTGAGGTAACAGGCACATCATCTCAAAGAAGCTGTCACTTGCTATAGCCACTTTGCCAATTTTTAAATTAGGAAACTGGCACTGATGACGACTGCGAGTGCAGAGCGAATCCTGCATTCTTTTCCCTAATGTCTTTTATGTCTCTTTACATACTTTGCAATTGTTGGCATAAACACGCATTTTCGCATTCATAGCAGTGTTTGTTTTCACAGTTAACGTTTTGTCTAGTAGTAATTTTTTCATTAGTTGGTAATATCTTCATCTGAAAAATATCTTCTACTTCTTTACCGTAGCTTCGTTTTTGTGCCGGAATATTTCCGTCATTATTGTGCTTATTACTATTCCCTAAATCAGCATCGGAGGATGGTAGATTTAGAGTTGGGACATCATCAATCTTCAACTTTAGATTCGAACAAATATTCAACTGTTCACTTTTCAAATCCCTTTCATAACGCAAATGATTAAAATGTATGGAGCAGACACAAGCGTTTTCAACTGAAAACGAATCTGCACCTTCACAAACATTTATGCGTTTTACTTTCGTCTGGTCGTTTTTGGCAAATTCATGAAACTTACTAACTAATTTGTTTGGCGGTCGCGCTGCAAGCCATTATTTCTCACTTTAAAATTTTCTCTAAAAATCCCTCAATAAACTGATAATTACGGCGTAACTCTGTACTCAATCGCTCGTAAACGCAGTTACCAGACAATACGTTAAGGGAATTGCGCGCCGCTGATCGTTGGTCGGGTTCATTCTGACATCATCGGCGCGAGCATACACCCCATATACCTACCATGTATTCTAATATCCGTGGATTCACAGCAATCACCCCTATTGCCACCTTGATATGTTCTCTTGGCTCAGTATTCTCTCTCCGGCTTGATCATAGTTCTGCGTACGGTACCAAGCTGCGGCTCAGTACATGTAGTCCATATCCTTTATCATTGCATAGCATTAACGTATGCTGTCCTCTGTTATATACTGTATTTTGCGTAATTCTAATTTCGGACTACATAAATATTTTAATTAACATTATTTATTTCTTATTAGAATTGCAATATCCTCCCAACCTTCCCTATAATTCAACAAATCTAGGACCCCCTGGAAGTAATAACGCTGTGACTGCCTTACACGCTCAAGTGCTGGATAGGAAATAACTTTAGAGCGCCCGCAAACGGGATCACGCTCTTTTCATTTTCACCGCCTGGGATTGAAAGGGCTATGGAAGACAGCGTGTGGGGTATCCCACACACTGACAGACATTTCAAAGCAATTCCGAAATAGATTGGTTCAAATGACTCTGAGCACTGTAGGACTTAACTTCTGAGGTCATCAGTCCCCTAGAACTTAGAACTACTTAAACCTAATTAACCTAAGGACATCACACACACCCATGCCCGAGGCAGGATTCGAACCTGCGACCGTAGCGGTCGCGCGGTTCCAGACTGCAGCGCCTAGAACCGCTCGGCCACCTCGGCCGGCTACGGAATAAAAAAAAGTCAAGCAATTCACTCACAATGCCAAAATCACGCATGTTCATTTGTGTGCAGCGATACAACACTCGCGATTCTGTGGAAGAATCTTGGTTGCTTGGGTGTCGGAAAGACGAACTCAGAAACATATTTCTAGATCTCAGCTGACAAAGTAAAGAAATTTTTTTCAGCCCAGCTAGAAAGAACTATCGCCTGCAAGAATATGCAGACTACGTAACTAAGCCCAACATTTTCCACGTAAAGTGCGTTACAATAAACACAATAAGATAAGCAAAATTAAAAATTTCATCTAATATATAGGCAATGACGGTATCAGCAGAACCATAATCAAGAATGTTACAGATAGCTTAGTGCACGTCTTAACATACATGGTAAATTATTCTCTCATGAATGGAATACATACCACTCAACGTAAAACTAGCAATACCCGATCCGTTCCTAACTACGAAAACCTGTAATCTCCTTTTGATTACCGGCAAATCAGCATCTTACGTTCTGTATACAAAGCCCTGGAATAAATTCTTCACGATCAAATTACTGAACATTTATGCAAATTCAACTTATGTGACAAATATTAGACCTGTTTTCACAAACACCATAGTACAAATACTTCATTCATTAAGACAACAGATGACCTGAAATATGCTGTGTGCAACTGTGAGGCCACACAGAAAAGCTGATAGCTACATTTTTCAGATAGTGCGCTGAAGTGGTCTGAAACCAACTTGAAAAACAGACAGCAATATGTTGTCAGTGGGAAGAGGAAGTTGTTCTGGAAGCAGGTTCTCTTAGGAGCGCCACAGGGATCAGTTCTGGGCCCAAAATTGTGTTTCATGTATGTCAAAGATATCTCGTCGCTTCTGCCCTCTTGTAAACATCATTTCTCTGCTGACAAGCTCCAGCTTTATATATGCTAGCCCTGAAGGTAGCAGTACTACCAAGGCCTAGTGAATGACGGTCTGTGTTTGACAGCCAGATGGGCGAAAAGCAAAGTATTTATACTAAATGCGCAGAAATCTAAGCTCTTTTTATATCCCCCACAAACATTAATTAGTTCTGAATTCCGCGAACAACTGCGTCCTATTCTTCTCGGTGGTACTCCGATACCATATCACAAAACAGTAAAGAACTTGGGCGTAACTTTCGATGAACATCTCAGCTTGTCAGAAAGTACTGTCGCCACATTTAGGAAGACTTCCGTTTGCCTTACGTCCTTAAAGAGTTTCAGAACATATTTCGATAGGATGTGAACCGTAAACTTCTGCAACTTATTTTACCGAACCTACATTATTGCGATGAAATGCAGCATGGTACGAATAATGAGGGTTCAGACGTAATATCATGATATGAAGGAATGCTGTGGCGTGGTGATCCACATACGACCCCCAAAAACACGTGGATGATGACGCTCCCGACCTGCTATTAGCACCTGGCGTTACAATAGCGTCTGGTAAGTCTCCTGTAACGCACTATTGCATTATCATCTGAGTCGCCAAAAAACAGCCTATAGGCCTGAAGGATCCAACCTAGTGCGTGAGTGAATGGCCGTTGTGGTTGACTGAATACGATTTTGAAATAATCCACATTTAGTACCAGCACCAGTGGTGGGCCAGGGTGGGCCCGGACGCTCCCAAAATTTTCTTGGCCCACCTAAATAAGACGGACAAATAGGAGAATCAAGGTTCAAAGTCAAACTTTACTTCATATAAATAAAATAACTTCTATCATAATAAAGACATGGCAAACCACTGTTAACCATTTTGTATTTTCCCATATTAAAGCCATAAAATAAAATAAACAAATACATCCAAAGTGGATTTCATTACGACGCTCTTATTTCGTATTTCACAGTTTTTCGCTTTCTTCTCGGCGGTATGAATTCTGTTGTTTTCCAGATGAACATAAAATGAAAAGTCTCAGAATAAGCATGTTTTGAGACATAATTTGCTTTTGTTGTGTGGCATGTCGGGAGTGGGATGCCATTCGTACTGGTATGTTACCTTTCAATATTTTGCTGTTACCGATTTTTTATTACATATTCGTGTAGTACGTAAAGAAATATGAATGTTTTAGTTGGACCACTTTTTTCGCTTTGTGATAGATGGCGCTGTAATAGTCACAAACGTATAAGTACGTGATATCACGTAAAATTCCGCCAGTGCGGATGGTATTTGCTTCGTGATACATTACCCGTGTTAAAACGGGCCGTTTACCAGTTGTGGAAAAGGTCGATATCGTGTTGATGTATGGCTATTGTGATCAAAATGCCCAACGGACGTGTGCTGTGTATGCTGCTCGGTATCCTGGATGACATCATCCAAGTGTCCGGACCGTTCGCCGGATACTTAACGTTATTTATAGAAACAGGAAGTGTTCAGCCACATGTGAAACATCAACCACGACCTGCAACAAATGATGATGCCCAAGTAGGTGTTTTAGCTGCTGTCGCGGCTAATCCGCGCATCAGTAGCAGACAAATTGCGCGAGAATCGGGATCTCAAAAACGTCGGTGTTGAGAATACTACATCAACATCGATTGCACCCGTACCATATTTCTATGCACCAGGAATCGCATGGCGACGATTTTGAACGTCGTGTACAGTCCCGCCACTGGGCACAAGAGAAATTACGGGACGATGACAGATTTTCGGCACGCGTTCTATTTAGCGACGAAGCGTCATTCAACAACAGCGGTAACGTAAGCCGGCATAATATGCACTATTGGGCAACGTAAAATCCACGATGGCTGCGACAAGTGGAACATCAGCGACCTTGGCGGGTTAATGTATGGTGCAGCATTATGGGAGGAAGGATACTTGGCCCCCATTTTATGGATGGAAATCTAAATGGTGCTATATATGGCTGATTTCCTACGTAATGTTCTACCGATGTTACTACAAGATGTTTCACTACATGACAGAATGGCGATGTACTTCCAACATGATGGATGTCTGGCACATAGCTCGCGTGCAGTTGAAGCGGTATTGAATAGCATATTTCATGACAGGTGGATTGGTCGTCAAAGCACCATACCATGGCTCGCACATTCGCCGAATCTGAGCACCCGGTTTTATTTCTGTGGGGAAAGTTGAAGGATATTCGCTATTGTAATCCACCGACAACGCCTGACAACATGCGTCAGCGCATTGTCAATGCATGTGCGAACATTACGGAAAGCGAACTTCTCGCTGTCGAGAGGAATGTCGTTACACGTATTGCCAAATGCGTTGTGGTTGACGGACATCATTTTGAGGATTTATTGCATTAATGTGGTATTTACAGGTAATCAAATGTTCAAATGTGTGTGAAATCTTATGGGACTTAACGTCTAAGGTCATCAGGCCCTAAGCTTACACACTACTTAACCTAAATTATCCTAAGGACAAACACACACACCCATGCCCGAGGGAGGACTCGAACCTCCGCCGGGATCAGCCGCACAGTCCATGACTGCAGCGCCTTAAAGACCGCTCGGCTAATCGTGCGCGGCTACAGGTAATCACGCTGTAACAGCATGCGTTCTCAGAAATGATAAGTTCACAAAGGTACATGTAGCACATTGGAACAACCGAAATAAAATGTTCAAACGTACCTACGTTCTGTATTTTAATTTAAAAAACCTACCTGTTACCAACTGTTCGTCTAAAATTGTGAGCCATATGTTTGTGACTATTACAGCGCCATCTATCACAAAACGAAAAAAGTGGTCCAACTAAAACATTCATATATCTTTACGTACTACACGAATATATAATAAAAAATAGGGGTTCCTATTTAAAAAAACGCAGTTGATATCTGTTTGACCTATGACAGTGCCATCTAGCGGGCCAACCATAGCGCCATCTGGTTTCTCCCTTCAAACTAGACAAGTTTCGTTCTTTGTAGTTTTCCGTCTGATGCTTATTTCGTGAGATATTTGGCCGGGTCACAATCAATGGACCACCCTGTAGTGTACTGGAAAATATAGGTTATGTATATAGATTTGCTTTACGAAACATCCTGGCAGGTTAAAACTGTGTGCTGGACCGAGACTCGAAATCGGGACCTTTGTCTTTCGCGGGCAAGTGCTGTACCAACTGAGTTACCCAAGCAGGACTCACGACCCGTCCTCCCAGCTTTACTTCCGCCAGTACCTCGTCTCCTACCTTCCAGGCAAAGATCCCGAGTTCCAGTCTCGGTCCGGTACACTTTTGTAATCCGCCAGGAAGTTTCATATGCGCACACTCTGCTGCAGAGTGAAAATTTCATTCAGGTGTATTTTTATTTCTAATACAAGAACGGAAATGTTTTTCAATATTTTGCTGTTACTATGGAATGCGTGTGTTGGAAAACATGGTACATGTATATACAAAGATTGAATTTTCCGATACAGGTATGGAAATGTTTTCAGCATTTTACTGTTAGTAATTTTTTATTTTATTGTCTCTTAAGTTACTATTAATATTATTATTGTTATTATTATTACTCTGTCCAGTTACCTTAATGTGACCACCTGTCAAAAGCCTGAATAACCACCTTTTGCAGCGCAAGACGTGCAGGAAGAAAGTCAGTGAGGTTCTGGAAGGGACAACACACAGGGATATGGAACCATGCCGACTCCAGTGCTATCACCAACTCCAAAAGGTTTCTCCGTTGAGGATCCATGGCACAAACAGCCCAGTCGAGGTTGTTGCACAGATTCTCGATTGCGTTTAAATACGGATAGTCCTGTGGACAGAGGAGTACGGTAAACTCACGCTGGTGCTCTTCGAACCACGTACGTACACTGCGAGTTGTGACACGTTGCACTGTCATGCTCGTAGATGCCACCGTGCTGACAAGCACCCCCTTCAGATTTAGTGGTAAGACACCAGTGGATAGCCAATCAAAAACTATACACAGATCAAGCATGAATAAAGGAAGAAGGGGGTATACTGAACTATGAAAAAAGAAGAAAACACGAAACAGTGAACTGTTCAAGATGTGCAACAACGAGCGAGTGTGACTACCTGCGACGTCGAGGTTATATGGTCACGATGTCCAAATCTCCCTCGAACCCAATTTCTTTTTTCACAAAATTATGAACGGTCCATCAGATCATTGACGTGTCTGTTCGCTGTATTCAGATTTGAGTGTATGTCGTGGTGTAACGTCCATTCGCAACACCAAGGTGTAAGGAAGGGGCATATAGATATCTGTACCTCTTGCTTGTTCTACACAAGAACCACATGTTATGACTCTTGCGTTCAGTTTTGGAAGTTTTGACTCTTGAATTGATTTGCTATAACATAGTTCACACTCGATTATTTGTTGTTTTCATTTGTGTGAGAGGTCTATGCGACACCTCACCTGCTCTCACTATTAATCACATGAACTTACGACAGTAATATACAAGGCGTATCAAAAATAATCGTCCGATTAAAAAAAAATCATAGCTATTGTGTTGTTTGAGATGTGTCCGTGAAAAACGTACCGTTGGTAAGTGCAAACTCTCCAGTTTCACATGGTTCCCGCTAGATAACAGCAGTGTGCCCTCACTTCAGTTCGAGTAAAAATGATGCCGGGACATCAGAAATCGTTTTGTGTTGTACATTTTGCGCTTTGCGGGTCAGTAATAACAGTTCAGCGTGGCTTCCGTACTAGATCTGCTGTGGATCCTTCTACGACACAGAGAATTATGCGATGGCATGAACAATTCCAGGAACTGATGACCTTAGCAGCTAAGTCCCATAAGATTTCACACACATTTGAACATTTGAACATGAACAATTCCGAGAAACAGGTTGTTTGAGTAAAGGCAAATCGCCGGCCCGTCCCAAGTATGTGCGAAATGTACCTGACATGTGCGTATGCAATCAAAGCCATCCGTAAAAAGCTCATCCTCAACCCCTAAGCTGATTTCAATCAAATTTGGGAGGCATATTAGTTACAATCTGAAAAGAAATACTGTAGGTCTAAGAACCACCAATCTCCTACTTTTTGTATATAAAAATTTTAATACATACATACACAAATAAGCACTGAATGCAAATACAGTCGACATTTTAAAAGAAGTAGGTGCTAGATTCGCAAACGAAATATTTTTGTACTGTGTTCAACAGCTAAATGTGCAAACTGCGTCTTGAGTTTACTTTATATGAAACTTTTCTGTATATTCGCTGAAGTTTATAAGCATTAAGTACAAGATTCACCACAATTGTTTTTGCACTGTATCAAATGGTTCAAATGGCTCTAAGCACTATGAGACTTAACATCTGAGGTCGTCACTCCCCTAGATTTAGAACTACTTAAACCTAACTAACATAAGGACATCACACACATCCATGCCCGAGGCAGGATTCGAACC
This sequence comes from Schistocerca piceifrons, assembly GCF_021461385.2. NCBI lineage: Eukaryota > Metazoa > Arthropoda > Insecta > Orthoptera > Acrididae > Schistocerca > Schistocerca piceifrons. Next base: position 586,513,687 of record NC_060140.1, on the reverse strand, counting down.
TGCGACCGTAGCAGCAGCGCGGTTCCGGACTGAAGCGCCTAGAACCGCTCGCCCACAGCGACCGGCTGCACTGTATCCAATAGTTTTATGTTCAAACAGTACTTTAAGTAACGAATTACTTTCCTTGTAGTAAACTGTTATATTTTCATCATCGAACCACAGGATAAATTAATCACTTGTATAGAGATGGCAATACATGCAGCTTATGAAACAGCCTTTTAGAATCACACTAATGCAGTAACCCATAATGGGCTGGTTAGTTTTCAAACCTTGAAAATATTCTTGTTGTAAGTTATTTTAGTCTTGCATATAAATATAGGATATTGTTATTTGTAATGGTAGACACAAGCGCTATTAAATTTCACGCAATACCCTGCTACTGTTCACAAAATAGTCTTCTTCTGGATGGTTGTGAAACAGAAATTTTCTTTTTCTGTCTTCTCGTATTTTTTTAACCTTTTCTGTAACTAAAAAGGCTAGTGCCATGTTAGTATGGCAACTGGGGAGAGTATAACAATGTGGAGAGAGAAGGGAGGACAACGAGATGGCCAGAAAGCAACGGAAAGGAGATAGGCACCGACAGGAGGAGGAGGAGATGAAGGGGGAAGGAGCACAGGTGGACAGTGAGAGGAGGAGCAGACTGGCAGAGAGAGGGGGAGGAGGAGATTGATATAGAGAGGGGCAGGTGGAGATGGTCAGAGAGTGGGGTGGAGGAGGTGGACACAGAGATGGCGTGGGGGAAATGAAGAGAGACAGAGAGGGTGGGGGTGGAGGTGATGGGCATGGACAGAGGAGTTGGATAGACAGAGAGGGAGGAAAGATGGATAAAGAGGAAGAGAATGAGTAGAAAGAGGTTGGAGGATGAGGTGGATAGAGAGAGGGGGGAAGGAGGTGATGTACAAAGAGAGGCAGCAGGAGGAGATGCACAGAGGGGCTGGAGAGAGAAGGAGGAGGTGCACAGAGAGAGGAGGAGAAGGATATGGACTAATAGAAGATTGGAATAAATAAATGCCTGGGCAATGCTGGGTTTCTCATCTAGTAGGAAATAAAAGAAAAAGGCTATAATTAAGTGTTGATGACACAGTTCTTTCCAAAAATTACGTTCTTATTACAATTTTACTTCACACTTCCTTGTTTTGAGGGCAGCAGACTCATTGATAACGTCATTGACGTCAAATTTACCAGATGTATTGCATTTTTTCGTCAAGACAGCTGGATTTAACAGTCTACTTCAACTATACTCTATCTTAAACAATTTTTTGCTGTCTTTAACTTGCTCACACTGCTCTGAAATTGTCATAAATATCCTCAAAGCTATTTCGATGTTGGGATAAGTACCTTGTAACCCATACTTCGAGAAGAAAACAATCAAAATATCCAAATGGCAATCTGTGGCAGTGCTCATCATCAGCTCTTTCTACTGGAATTTGAAAGCAGCTATTTCATTAACTAGCTCTGCTGTGTAGATATTCTGTTATATTCGGCACCAAAATCCGCTGCATATTTCTCAAAATAACATACACATCTCCCATTTAACGCTTTCCTGACAGGAAATTAAAGTTAGATGGTATGGTGTGTTACATATGAGACCTGTTTCCCGTTTCAGTTACTATTTATCAAATAGCATCCCACTTAGTAAATGAATCGACTTCATTTGCTTCCGGTACTATGGACGTGGAAGAATTATGGGCAAATTTTAAACACATTGTAAATAAAGCATTGGACAAGTATGTGCCGAAAAAGTGGGTTACGGACGGAAAAGACCCACCGTGGTTTAACAGCGCAATTCGGAGAATGCTCAGGAAGCAAAGGCAGCTGCACTCGCGGTACAAGAAAGATCGGGAGAATGAGGACAGGCAAAAGTTAGTAGAGATCCGTGCTGATGTAAAAAGAGCGATGCGCGAAGCATATAACCACTACCACCGTCATACCTTAGCAAAAGATCTTGCTCAAAACCCAGGGAAATTCTGGTCTTACGTAAAATCGATAAGCGGGTCGAAGGCTTCCATCCAGTCACTCACTGATCAGTCTGGCCTGGCAACGGAAGACAGCAAAACGAAAGCTGAAATTTTAAATTTAGCATTTGAGAAATCTTTCACGCAGGAGGATCGTACAAACATACCGCCGTTGGAGTCTCGTACAGATTCCCGTACGGAGGACTGTGATAGACATCCCTGGGGTTGTGAAGCAGCTGAATGGGTTGAAAATAAATAAATCGCCAGGTCCTGATGCGATTCCAATTCGGTTTTACAGAGAGTACTCTAGTGCACTGGCTTCCTACTTAGCTTGCATTTATCGCGAAACTCTTGCCCAACGTAAAGTCCCGAGTGACTGGAAAAATGCGCAGGTGACGCCTGTACATAAGAAGGGTAGAAGAACGGATCCTCAAAATTACAGACCAATATCCTTAACATCGGTTTGTTGTAGGATTCTCGAACATATTCTCAGTTCGAATATAATGAATTTCCTTGAGACAGAGAAGTTGCTGTCCATGCATCAGCACGGCCTTAGAAAGCATCGCTCCTACGAAACGCAACTTGCCCTTTTTTCACATGATCTCTTGCGAACCATGGATGAAGGATATCAGACGGATGCCACATTCCTTGACTTCCGGAAAGCGTTTGACTCGGTGCTCCACTGCAGACTCCTAACTAAGGTACGAGCATATGGGATTGGTTGCCAAATATGTTAGTGGCTCGAAGACTACTTAAGTAATAGAACCCAGTACGTTGTCCTCGATGGTGAGTGTTCATCGGAGGTGAGGGTATCATCTGGAGTGCCTCAGGGAAGTGTGGTATATCCGCTGTTGTTTTCTATCTACATAAATGATCTTTTGGAAAGGGTGGATAGCAATGTGCGGCTGTTTGCTGATGATGCTGTGGTGTACGGGAAAGTGTCGTCGTTGAGTGACTGTAGGAGGATACAAGATGACTTGGACAGGATTTGTGATTGGTGTAAAGAATGGCAGCTAACTCTAAATATAGATAAATGTAAATTAATGCAGATGAATAGGAAAAAGAATCCCGTAATGTTTGAATACTCCATTAGTAGTGTAGCGCTTGACACAGTTACGTCGATTAAATATTTAGTCGTAACATTGCAGAGCGATATGAAGTGGGGCAAGCATGTAATGGCAGTTGTGGGGAAGGCTGATAGTCGTCTTCGGTTCATTGGTAGAATTTTGGGAAGATGTGGTTCATCTGTAAAGGAGACCGCTTATAAAACACTAATACGACCTATTCTTGAGTACTGCTCGAGCGTTTGGGATCCCTGTCAGGTCGGATTGAGGGAGGACATAGAAGCAATTCAGAGGCGGGCTGCTAGATTTGTTACTGCTGGGTTTGATCATCACGCGAGTGTTACAGAAATGCTTCAGGAACTCGGGTGGGAGTCTCTAGAGGAAAGGAGGCGTTCTTTTCGTGAATCGCTACTGAGGAAATTTAGAGAACCAGCATTTGAGGCTGACTGCAGTACTGTTTTACTGCCGCCAACTTACATTTTGAGGAAAGACCGCAAAAATAAGATAAGAGAGATTAGGGCTCGTACAGAGGCTTATAGGCAGTCATTTTTCCCTCGTTCTGTTTGGGAGTGGAGCAGGGAGAGAAGATGATAGTTGTGGTACGAGGTACCCTCCGCCACGCACCGTATGGTGGATTGCGGAGTATGTATGTAGATGTAGATGTAGAAATATTCTGAAGCAGTCTAACTTATGCAGTTTCGGTCCAGTCCTCAGTCGGCAGAAATCGACAAAAATAGGAAGGCTTTCGTTGAACAGCATATTATTTGCTTCAAAACGCGGTGGCCAACCTAGCAACCTTTGAGAGTTAACAATACCGTAGCGAAATAGTAGCAAAAACTCCATTGCTGAACATGAGCTAGCTGCGTACAAGGTGCGCTGAATATTAGGCTAGGTGGTTAGCGCTCTGTGCTGCTGTTGCCTGACGCGTGACGTCACTAAGGAACAGCATCAGCCCTGGCAATCACGCTATAACATCTGGACCGCGCATTTATGAGACTTATTTATAGTGTGTTTTAGTTTCTCTGAAATAATGAAATATGCATTGCTACAACGCTATTGCTAGAATGTTACTGCTACATTCTGTAATCTGACCAGCTTTCAAACATGCAGTGCTGATTTTCTAAAATTTCAAGCATCTGGCAGATTGAAACATGCAAAAAACAAAATTGTACTCTGTTTTTGGTTTTGGTTTTTTTTTTTTCAATTTTCTTTCAAAGTAAATGGTCGCAATGAGCATGTAATTTTCTAAGTTGGCTCTGGAAAAAAGTTTTAACGAGTAAACAAGATGAATACACGGTCGTCCATTGATCGTGACCAGGACAAATATCTCACGAAATAAGCTTCAAACGAAAAAACTACAAAGAACGAAACTTGTCTAGCTTGAAGGGGGAAATCACATCGCGCTATGGTTGGCCCGCTAGATGGCGCTGTCATAGGTCAAACGGATATCAACTGCGTTTTTTTTTAAATAGGAACCCCCATTTTTATTACATATTCGTGTAGTAGGTAAAGAAATATGAACGTTTTAGTTGGACCACTTTTTTCTCTTTTTGATAGATCAATGGACCACCCTGTATAACGCTCACCCATCGAACGTGCTTTGACCTGATTTGGTTTGATTGGGTGAAAATATTTTGCCCAGTATTCCATTAGTTTCACGACAGACAAGTGAACTTTTATTAAGGCCCCTACAGACGCATCAATTTATCGGCCGACCGACCGACGACTTCCGTAGCAGCCTACACACGTCCCGATCGACTTACTCAGCATTTACAGTGCAGTGCTGTTGTAGTGACTTGTGTATCTGAAGTTCATTGAATTTATGTTGTACGAGATCCCGTTTGGCTTCGCTCAGAAACAAACACGGGGGTTTGGCTTGGCTGTTTCAGAGGCAACAATGCCAGAAAAAGCAGTGAGCTAACTATGGGTAAAGAAGTGTCTAGTACAAGGAATGAAATTCGCCTACTTTCTGTTACTTTAGCAGCTGGAAGCCGACGATTTTCGTCATTATCGAAGAATGGATGATCCATGCATTTCAGAGCTGCTTAACATCAACAACCCGCTCTTAACGAAAAAGAATACAGTCATGAGTGAGGCTGTTAGCTACATTACGATTTCTAGCCACTCTGAGATGTTAAGAGGACGTTAAACTCAGTGTAGTTCTGTCTTCACAATTATTAGCTAAAATGATTCCTGAAACCGACAACGTCATTTGTAGTTGACGGAGGAAACACATAATAATAAAGCAAAATAAAGAAAACAAACGACGTTCATGTAAACGTTATTAATTTATTTATGTATGTAGCAAAAAAAAAAAGGTTCAAATGGCTCTAAGAAGTATGGGACTTAACACTGAGGTCATCAGCCCCCTAGACTTAGAACTACTTAAACCTAAAGACATCCTACACATCCATGCCCGAGGCAGGATTCGAACCTGCGACCGTAGCAGCAGCGCGGTTACGGACTGAAGCGCCTAGAAACGCTCGGCCACAGTGGCCGGCTGTAGCATAAAAGATGACCTGTAAGTTTAAGAAACTCATTTCTGATTCGAAGAAGGACTGCACATTGTGGTGGCGCACATCATCCAATTAATACAACAGGTGCATAAAAAATGAAGCACTTAGCAACTGTTAGAACTGTAAAGAAATAGCGCACACTTTGCTCTTCATACCAGGGCACTTGAATATAGGAGGGACTTTTTTAATACTTATAACGATAACGCAAGTATATTTTATGAATTAACGTTCACCGTATGTCAATATTTCGGTTTTTAGATTTCATTTCCGGTGAGTATCAGAAATAAAACCTAAAAACAAAAATACAGTGGGTCAACGGACTTTTCTTCTCTCTAAGCGCCACTCGAAACTATGAGTTCTTAAAAACTTGAAAAATTGCTTCATTTCTCGCATCTATACTGCTATACACCTCGTACGACGTGTACCACAAGCATCCGCATCCTTAAAATTTCTCCACAAATTAAAATTTCGTCCGCCTGGCACCTTGTCATGCATATTGGAACAGCATTTAATCCTGCACGCAGTGACAAAAGGACGAACTTTCGTCAGGCAATTGACACAGCACGGTACAAATTGTTAGGAGCCGCGGAGGGGGAGGGGAAGCGGCTGTCTGATGGCCCTACCCGCCCGACATCCCGACAAGGAAAGTCCGTCGGTCGGTCAAAACGTTAGCACAGACGCACAATTTGACAGCCAGTCGGTTGGTGCGTGTATAGGCCCTTGGTTTCTTCATAATCCAGACGTTGATGACAAGTGACGTCGAAGATCTTTACTATGTGCCCATAATTCCGTGCACATGTTATTAGATAAGCATTTCTTCCCTGTAACGCCGCTACGGAATTCTGGTTTTATCTAAATCATTACAGAAAACTTCAACTGTGTTCATCTTTGGCTACCTAGTATAAAAGGGAACGCAAATCAGCTAAGTGACAAAATCCGTTAAATTCCCACGTTTGCTTACTTACGCATGTAAGCCGCCGCACGGCATTTCCTTTGTCTTCGAGTAAAATCACGCACATCAAAAAAATTCATTTAGACAACTTACGTACAGAAACTTGACGTAAAATTTAAACAAGCTTTCATTCCGTTTTTTATAAAATGTCGTGCTGGCTTCTTGTTATATTGTGTAGTATTAAGTCGTCAAATTAACGCTACGGTACTACTGAATTCGGTTAGTAACCATTCGCTTAGTAGCTACCATCTGGTGAGCAAGATGTATGCGACAAGCGAAATACCCTCAGACTTCAAGAAGAATATGATAATTCCAATCCCAAAGAAAGCAGGTGTTGACAGATATGAAAATTACCGTACTATCAGTTTAATAAGTCACAGCTGCAAAATACTAACGCGAATTCTTTACAGACGAATAGAAAAACTGATAGAAGCCGACCTCGGGGAAGATCAGTTTGGATTCCATAGAAATATTGGAACACGTGAGGCAATACTGACCCTACAACTTATCTTAGAAGAAAGAATAAGGAAAGGCAAACCTACTTTTCTAGCATTTGTTGACATTCTGAAGGTGGCAGGGGTAAAATACAGAGAGCAGAAGGCTATTTACAATTTGTACAGAAAGCAGATGACAGTTATAAGAGTCGAGGGGTATTAAAGAGAAGCAGTGGTTGGGAAGGGAGTAACATGTTATTCAATCTGTATATTGAACAAGCAGTAAAGGAAACAAAAGAAAGGTTCGGAGTAGGTATCAAAATCCATGGAGAAGAAATAAAAACTTTGAGGTTCGCCGATGACGTAATTCTGTCACAGACAGCAAAGGACTTGGAAGAGCAGTTGAACTGAATGGACAGTGTCTTGAAAGGAGGGTATAAGATGAACATCAACAAAAGCAAAACGAGGATAATGGAATGTAGTCGAATTGAGTCGTGTGATGCTGAGGGAATTAGATTAGGAAATGAGACACTTAAAGTAGTAAAGGATTTTTGCTATTTGGAGAGCAAAATAACTGATGATGTTAGAGAGGATATAAAATGTAGATTGGCAATGGCAAGGAAAGCGTTTCTGAAGAAGAAAAATTTGTTAACATCGAGTATAGATTTAAATGTCAGGAAGTCGTTTCTGAAAGTATTTGTATGGAGTGTAGCCATGTATGGAAGTCAAACGTGGACGATAAATAGTTTAGACAAGAAGAGAATAGAAGCTTTCGAAATGTGGTGCTACAGAAGAGTGCTGAAGATTAGGTGGGTAGATCACATAACTAATGAGGAGGTATTGTATAGAATTGGGGAGAAGAGGAACTTGTGGCACAACTTGACTAAAAGAAGGGATCGGTTGGTAGGACAAGTTCTGAGATGTCGAGGGATCACCAGTTTAGTATTGGAGAGCAGCGTGGAGGGTAAAAATCGAAGAGGGAGACCAAGAGATGAATACACTAAACAGATTCAGAAGGATGTAGGCTCCAGTAGGTACTGGGAGATGAAGAAGCTTGCACAGGATAGAGTAGCATGGAGAGCTGCATCAAACCAGTCTCAGGACTGAAGACCACAACAACAACAACCATAACCCGGAAAAACGCTTAGGAGAAACAATAAAACTTGTACCAAGTTTTTCGTTGTCATAATAGTTATCTCTTTTTGGCTATAAATTACTTAAATTGCAAAAGACCACTGATAATCAATTGTGCATATCAAACTCATAACTTAAATGACAATCAACGTGCTTAGTAGAAAGTTATTTGTTTACTATTCTGTAAAATACTGCACCCAGCATAAGTTACATGTTCACTGTTCTGCAAAATACTGATCGCAAACTTTTACTTGACCCCTGAGCAGAGAATGCTGGGAGCGGCAGCCTTCATTCTGTTCTTAAGGCACTGGCTGTTGGAACAAGCTCCGCCTCTTCGTACCACGTCAGCCATCTTACAGCTACAGCTTATAAAGGAAACGAATGTCTGATGGGTTAACTCTTTGGAGCACGGTGGTATACATAGTATACCACCTTTTGAAAATTTTCTTGGCTCTTTGCACAGTGGTTTAACTGCACGACCACCACTCTAATATGCTCACCTAGTTCTCTACTTATCAGACAGATGGCACTCACTGCCTATAAGGAATCAGTTCCCGCCAAGAATTGCATAGATTACAACTGTGAAAGCTGCGTGCTGAGTTGTGCATGGTTTTTGCGTGTGAATAGTGGTTTATAACGAATTTCTTGTTGCGCCTGTGTTTTTTCCATATCTTGGACGTCACAGCTACGGTATGAACCCATGTATACATTCATATGCACAATCTTCCGTTATTTATATACAATTTATTTTGGTGGTATATTATTTGTACCACCGTGCATGTAGCAGTATTCTATTGCATTTCGTTTCCTAGTATAAAATTCGAAATCCTCCGCTACAAAGTTTAGTTTTTAATTGTGTTGTGACTTATTTTAGCTCTTTCTCCATTTTGTTTTGCTTACGTATTCTTTACTTGGATTCAGGCTGTTGTTTGAAAATGAAAATGTCAAGAAGAGGCTTACGAGATGAAGAAATCGAACGATTATTGTGTGAAATTCCATCAGACGAGGATTCCACTGTTGACACCACAGATGACGAATCTGATTATGAAGCAAGCATTGTTGCGGAGGCTATTGTGTCGTCTGAAGGCGAAGTTTCAGAGAGCGAGGAAGAAAGTGAGTCCACTCCGCCAAAACGCGCTGCTGACACAGCGCCAACTTGGGGACAACAATTCAATGCTACCTCAGGAATGCAGTTCGACAGTGAATCAGGACCAAGTGCTTTTATTAGGGACATTGATGATCCAGAACCTATCGATATATTCGAAAAAATATTTCCAAAAGAGCTAGTTCAGCTAATCGTTTTCCAAACAAATTTATATGCGACGCAATCTGGCAAGTCTTTCACTCCAACAACTGACAATGAAATACGAACTTTCCTGGGAATCAACATTTTGATGGGTATAAAGCGTATGCCAGCATACAGAGACTACTGGTCTAGTGCCCCAGAACTTCATGATCGTTATATTGCATCTCTGATGGCAGTAAATCGGTTTGGATGGTTACTGAGGAACATTCATCTGAATGATAACACATTGCATCCAGAAAAAGGACACCCAGGTTATGACAAACTGTACAAGCTGCGACCAGTGATCAAGATACTATCTGAATCTTTTTCCAAGTGTTACCAACCCAGCAAACACCTAGCAATTGATGAGTCAATGATCAAATTCAAAGGCCGCAACAGTATGAAACAATACATGAGAGATAAACCCATAAAGCGTGGTTACAAAGTGTGGATGCTGTGTGACAAGACCTCTTACAACTTGAAATTTGATATTTACACCGGAAAAGTAGGTGACACAGTGCAAACAGGCCTTGGGGAGCATGTAGTGCTGAGTTTGTCCTCTGAACTCGTAAATAAAGGCCATTATCTTTATTTCGACAACTATTTCAATAGCTATAACTTGTTGGCTGGTTTACAGCAGAGAAACATATATGCCTGTGGGACAGTTCAACCAACAAGGAAACATTTACCCAAATTAAAAACAGACAAAGAATTAAGCAGAGGTGAATTTGACTGGAGGGTCAGCAACTGTGGCATCCTCTACTTGAAGTGGAAAGATAAGAGAGCTGTTCATCTCCTTTCAAATTTTCACAGTCCTGAAGTTACTACAGTGACTCGCCGTGAAAGAGATGGTTCACGCATAGAGCTACCTTGTCCTCAAGCAGTGATGGATTACAATGCACACATGAACAATGTCGACAAGTTCGACCAACTGAAAAAATCATATGAAATAAGCCGGAGAAGTAAAAAGTGGTGGCACCGAATATTCTTTCACCTGCTTGATGTCAGTATCGTCAACAGCTATATAATTTGGAAGGAACTAGGCGATAGAGAAAAAATGACTGCCAAAGTCTTCAGGATGAGTATCCTGCAAAGCTTAGTAACCCAGAAAACACCATTGAGGCCATCTAGACTTCATGAGAGTCAAGTCCACGTAAAGAAAAACAAGCCATATGTTTCCTCACGCCAGCGTCTCGACAATTCATCCCACCAGCCAGAGCGTACTACCGCCAGACGTTGTGCGAAATGCAGTACAAAAAAGAAGCAAGTGCGCACTTTCTGGATGTGCGCTGAATGCAAAGTGCCTTTGTGCCTTAGCAAAACAAAAAGGTGCTTTCAAGATTTTCACAAAAAGGAATAAGAAACATATTTTATTTGTAAGGTTTGTAATTTGATTTTGTATTGTAAATGACCAATTGCCAGAAATAAAATTATTTTACATTAATTATACTAATTATTACTGCTTAGAGTAGAATTTAAAGGTGAGTTACAAGCACAAACCAAGATATCTCAAAAACTTTAGGTACGGCCCTAAGTGGCATGGTGGTATATTATATATACCACCATCTAAAACCAAAATCAATACAATAAAAAATTTTAATTCATGTTTTCCTTTATTAGCAACCCCACCAGACATAGAAAATGCATGTTTTATTAAAAAATTAATTAAACATAAAATCTGTGCATCAAAGAGTTAATGCGTCGCAGAAAGGACGCGAAATTAAATATCACATTAATAGTCCATTAAATTTCGGCCATGCAGCCGCGCAAATAAAAGTTCCTCAACTGATATTTCGGCCGCGTATCGTCCGGCCATTCTCAGAGTGAGTCACAAGACTGACGACAAGTTTTTTTTTTCTTTTTTGTTGATTTCACACCTGATACAGGTAGGCCAGCAGCGGCATATTACGCCGCTCTTTGGCCACAGATAAAACTAATGATACAAAAGAAGACAATCGCAGAACAGACAGGGTGGATATACAAACGTAGACATACAAAATTAAAACACACGGAGCCGTTCACGGGTGCAGAGTCCAAAATAAAAATGTGCTGACACATGGACACACACACAGGTGACAGATGGTACACGCGAATGTTGGAGCACAAATGAATAAACACTGGAACACTTGAGCAGGAACACGATGGCACACACAAACACTAGGCGATGATCTCCGGCGCGCGAAAGTTCACTATACGTGTGCGAGTCCGGGGACCTGCCAAAGGGGGAAAAGGGGGGGAGGAGGGAGAGTGGAGTGTGTAGATGCCAGTGGCAGAGGAGATGGGAGGGGGAGGAAAGAAGGTAGGAGGGTAGGGGGAGCCGGGGGGAGGAGGGAGGGAGGAAGGGAGAGAGGGTGCCCTCGGGAAAAAACACAGGGTGCGGTAGAAGAGGATTAAAGTTGGTAGAAGGGGTAGATGGAGGGGATGAGGGCATCATCAGGGAGGGGGAGTTGGTGGAAGTCACCTTGGGTGAGGGTATGGAGAGTGGAGAGATGGAGAGCAGGTGGGATGTGGGAATACAGGTGCAGCAGCGGATGGGGGTGGGAGAGGATGGGAGAGACAAGCAAGTGAGGGGGATCAAGTTTGCGGGAGGTGTAGAGGATCCGTATCCATTCAAGGAAAAGAAGGAGGTGTGGGAATGGAATAAGGTCATAGAGGATCCACGTGGGGGAGGGAGACGGATGTGATAGGCGAAGGCGAGGTGGAGCGCATGGCATTCTAGGATTTGAAGGGATTTGTAAAGTGTAGGAGGGGCAGAGATCCAGGCGGGATGAGTATAGCAGAGGATAGGGCGGATAAGGGATTTATAGGTGCGGAGGATGATGGAGGGGTCCAGACCCCATGTGCGGCCAGAAAGGAGCTTGAAGAGACAGAGTCAGGAGCGTGTCTTGGCTTGGATTGTCCGGAGATGCGGGGTCCAGGAGAGGCGAAGGTAAAGGGTGACGCCATAGTGCTTAAGGGTGGGGGTGAGGGCGATAGGATGGCCATAAATGGTGAGATAGAAGTCGAGGAGATGGAAGGAAGGGGTGGTTTTGCCTACAATGATCGACTGGGTCTTGGAAGGATTGATCTGGAGCAACCACTGGTTACACCAAGCGGTGAACCGGTCAAGATTGGATTGGAGAAGGTGTTGGGTGTGTTGCAGGGTGGGAGCGAGGGCAAGGAAGGTGGTGTCATCGGCGTACTGGAGAAGATGGATGGGGGTGAAGGCAGTGGCATGTCCGCCATATACGAAAGGTATAGAAGAGGGGAGAGGACGGAACCTTGGGGCACACCAGTGGAGAGGCAGAAGATGTAGGAATCCATGTTATGGATGGTGACATAGGAAGGACGTTGAGAAAGAAAGGACCCGATCAGATGGACGTAGTTGATACGAAGGGCGAAGGTTTGGAGCATGAAGAGGAGACCGGAATGCCACACACGATTGTAGGCATGTTCAAGGTCGAGGGAGAGGAAGATGACGGAGCAACGGGAGTTGAGCTGTTCAGAGAGGAGATGAGTGAGGTGAAGGAGAAGGTCATCGGTAGAGAAGGACGGTCGAAAGCCACAGTGGGGAACGGGAAGGAGGTGGTGCTGGCGGAGATGCTGGTGGATGCGTCAGGTAAGAATGGATTCCAGGACCTTGCTGAAGACCAAGGTAAGGCTGATGGGACGGTAGGAGGAGACAGTGGACGGCGGTTTGTCGGGTTTGAGGAACATCAGGATACGGGAGGTTTTCCACAGGCCAGGGTAGCAGCCAGTGGACAAGACTACATTATATAGTCTGGCCAGGTTGGAGAGGAAGGAGGCGGGAGCTTCACGAAGGTGGCGATAGGTAACACGATTGTGACCAGGAGTGGTGTTGCATTTCATGCGGAGTTTAGTGATGAGATGCTGAGTAGTGATGGGGGCATTGAGTTCGTTGGGTGTAATGTTGTCCAAGTACTGGAAGCCAGGGGCAAGGGGAGGGACAGAGGTAACAGTTCGATCGTGGACATCTGGAAAGAGGGAATAATCGAACTGGGGATCGTCAGGGAGGGTAAAGATATCAGACAGGTAGGAGGCAAAGTGATTGGCCTTACTAAGGTTGTCAGGGAAGGGTTGGTCATCATGGACGAGAGGGTAGTAGGGGGGTGGTTTAGATCCGGTAAGGCGCCGGAAGGCAGACCAGTACTTGGACGAGTTGAGAGAGAGTGTAACATTAAGACGGGTGCATGTCTGTCGCCAGTCCCGGCGTTTCTTAGCCGCGAGCAAGTTTTGAATGTGTCTTTGTAGTTGCTGGTGGCGTCATAGTGAGTCCAGGTCACGCATGTGAAGGAAGGCACAGTAGAGATGGCGGGATTCACGGAGGAGGAGTATGGCCTGTGGGGGTAAAGTGGGACGGTGTGGGTGGATGGCGACAGTAGGGACGTGGCCTCCACGGCCTCAGACAAGGTTTGCTGGAGAAAGGAGGCGGCACGGGTAACATCATTAGGGTGGTGGTAGGTGAGGGGGTGGCTATCGACCTGGGTAGAGAGGGTATCCTGGTAGGCATCCCAGTCGACACGGAAATAAACATGGACGTAATTCAGGGGAAGGTCGATGCAATGATTGGGACAGGGGTAACGACTGTCTGAAATGGTGAGGAGGACGGGGAGATGGTCACTACCAATAGGGTCAAGGAGGTTGGGTGAGGAGAGGACGACATCCAGAGTGGTATTGGATTCAGGGCAGGCGTGATGGGGAATGGGAAAGAGGTCGCCTTGGAGGGAGGAGAGGAACCGATGTCACTGCCATAACTGGGTGGCGGAACGACAATGGATGTTGAGGTCGGCGGCGATCACATAGGAGAAGAAGGTGCGGTCGATGTGGGAAAGGAAGTCAAAAGGAATAGAGGCGTTAGGTTGGACATAGATGGTGGCGCAGGTAACGGTGAGGCTGGGGAAGAAGAGACTAAGGATCAGGTGTTCAGTGGGGTCGGGAAGAAGGTTGGGTGAGGAGTGGACGACATCCAGAGTGGTATTGGATTCAGGGCAGGTGTGATGGGGAATGGGAAAGAGATCACCTTGGAGGGAGGAGAGGAACCAACGCCACCGCCGTAACTGGGTGGCGGAACGACAATGGATGCTGAGGTCGGCGGCCATCATGTAGGAGAAGAAGGTGCGGTCGATGTGGGAAAGGAAGTCAAAAGGAATAGGGGCGTTAGGTTGGACATAGATGGTGGCACAGGTAACGGTGAGGCTGGGGAACAAGAGAGTAAGGATCAGGTGTGCAGTGGGGTCAGGAAGGAGGTTGGGTGAGGAGACGACGACATCCGGAGTGGTATTGGATTCAGGGCAGGTGTGATGGGGAATGGGAAAGAGGTCGCCTTGGAGGGAGGAGAGGAACCAATGCCACTGCCATAGCTGGGTGGTGGAATGACAATGGATGTTGAGGTCGGCGGCCATCACGTAGGAGAAGAAGGTGCGGTCGATGTGGGAAAGGAAGTCAAAAGGAATAGGGGTGTTAGGGTGGACATAGATGGTGGCGCAGGTAACGGTGAGGCTGGGGAAGAAGACACTAAGGATCAGATGTTCAGTGGGTTCGGGAAGGAGGGGTTGGAGCCGAACAGGGATCTGGCAGTGGTGGCCGATGGCCACTCTGCCACATGCTATCGGGAGGGGATTACTAGAGCGTTGAAGGAGGTAGGGCAAAGTGTGGACGGTATGCTGGGGCTGTAAAAAGGTTTTGTTTAAGAGGAAGGCATCCATACACTGGTTCATGATGGTGTGCATGAGGAGGTTCTTCTTGGTGGGTAGGGAATGGATTTTGTTAAACAAGATACACTGCTGTCGCACCATGACAGGAATTTAGACAAGGGTGTCGAAATGGGAGAAGGTGAAGTGGGCTTGATTGTGGGAATAGGTGGCATAAATGTTATGGTGAAAGACAGATCGGGCAGGAAACCTGATGATGTCCTCATTAGTGGGGGGGGGGGGCGGAGGGATTTACCAGGATGGATGGGGGCGTCCAGAGGGTGGACGGGGATGGTGAGTTCAGGAGTTGGGGGGGGGGCGTCGGGCCTTGCATTTCTGGGAGCAGGAGGGATGCGGGAGGTTGCAGGTGTTGCAGGAGGGAGGGGTCTGGAGGTTGGGACACTGCCCGAGGAAGTGCGCCTTTTTGCAGTGTGGGCAGACAGGGCCCTCGAGGCGCTCTGATGTTGGGTGTGCATTGTAGCACAGGCACCTCTGGCAGCAGATGGATTGATTGAGGAGGGGAATGAGAGGGGTCGACCTTGTACCAGCAATGGAACAGAAGGGCACCCTCCTTCAGGAGAAGGTTGATGGAGGGGGCGTGCTCAGAAAACACCCGTGATCGTCGGACTAAGCCGAGTGATCATGGCGGCGAGGGTCGGTTGGCGACACAAGACTTGGGGTCGGTAGGAGGGGGAAGGGGATGGAGCAGGGGAGAGGGAGGCATTGGGGCAAAAGTGGGTGATGGGGATTTGGGAGAAGATTTTCTGAGTGAAGGGTGGGGCTAGGAGAGGTGATGAGAACAGAGTCCTGACAGGGAGTGACGAGGGCGATGGGAGCTCCAGGATAGTGTTGGCGGAGGAGCAGCATGAGGTTCCTGGCCTCGAGAAGGGAGGGATCAGGACGGGATAGGAGGTATTTTCAGGAGGAGGGGGAGGAGGAGGAGGAGGAAGAGGAGGTAGTGAAGGTGGCAGAAGGGACAGGCAGGGAGACATCCATGGCATCCTGAGGGGGGGGGGGGGGGGGGAGGGGGGGGCTGGGACTTTTTGGGAGCAGAGGAGGCAGGGGTGCCGCTGGGGTAGCAGTGACTGAAGGGTGAGAGGAGGCGTGTGGGACAGGAGCAACTGGGAGATGGCGGGGGGTGGCAGGTCCCAGCGTGTATGCTGGTGCTGGCGACGAAGACAGGGATGGTGACGGTGAATGCAGTGGCAATGGTGAAGACGATGACAATGGTGACGGCGAGAGCTGGACGTGGGCTGTGCCCCGCAGGGCCACCACCGTGGTGGGGGCTGCAGAGACCGAGGGAACAGTGTTGGGAAGGGATCAGAGGAGGAGGCGAGGGAGGAAGGAGCAGGGGACGGGGCTAAGAAGAGTGAAGGAGAAGGGAAGGTGAGAAGCGGGGGGATGGAATGAGAGGGGGGGGCCGATTGGGCATACCACGTAACTGTGGTGGTGGTGGCAGTGGAGGGAGAGGTATATACATTGGCGGTGGTGGTGGTAGTGGTGGTGGGGGTTGTCATGATTACAACAGGAAAAGAAGGAAAAGAACAGGACAGGACTGGACAAAACTAAAGAAGAAAACAAGGAACTAACAAAGACAGATGAAGACGGACAAAACGTTGACTGGGGCCGAAGCCCCACTCCGCTGCTGCTGGCAGGAGGTGACCACAGAGGCTGCTGGGCTGGATCGCTGGCTGGCTAGCTGGAATGCTAGCTGGCTGGAATGCTGGCTGGATCGCTGGAGGCTGGTTGGCTGGCTGGCTGGCTGGTTGGCTGGGTGGGTGGGTGGGTAGCTGGCTGGCTCGAACACTGGCTGGCTGGAACGCTGGCTGGCTGGCTGTATCACTGGCTGGCTGGTCCTGGAACACCTAACACTTCGATAAGTGGCTATGGCATTATCAAAGGGTGGTACTCTTTCGAGGTACCACCAAAGATGGACAACAAGATGCCAAGCGCGGCCTTATATGCTCCACCGTGGCAGTACTGGGCATGCAGGTCTCAGATGCTGGTCGGCGGCAGAGAAATACGTTTACATATGCGCCGCCTGTGGTGAAGGCGTACAGACATTTGATTCGCTTATCGATGTATGATCGGCAGTGGTGACACCATGACAACTTCTCTGCAGTTTAATTATCCCAAGAGCCGGATTCCATGCTTTGTCCAAATTAAAACCATTATCTCTTTTTATTAAATTATTAGCTAATCTAATCTCTGTAGCTTCCTTGAAGACAGATTCCCAAAAAGAAGAGTTGGCTGTTAAAATCTTCACATCACTGTAATTCATGGAATGCCCTGTATCAATACAATGTTCGGCCACAGCTGACTTGTCTGGCTGTAATAAGCGTGTGTATCTTCGATGCTCCACACACCTCTCATGAACGGTGCATTTTGTTTGACCTGTGTACGACTTCTCACAATTTCCACAAGGAATCTGATACACACCAGCTTTACGAAGCTGTAAATCATCCTTCACAGAGCCGAGTAAAGCTGCAATCTTCGTGGGGGGGGGGGGGGGGGGGGGGGGGCGGAAGATCACCTTAACACAGTGTTTCTCACGAATATGGCCTATCTTCGAGGAAAGAATGCCCCCATAGGGCAAAAACACACTAGATCTGAAGTGATTACTGTCTTCTTCCCCATCACATACCTGCATTTTAGGTTTTGCAACGAATGCTCTACGAATTTGTTGTGGAGAAAATCCATTCGATTTAAAAATGCTCTTGAGGTATGTGAGTTCTTCTTGTAAATTGTCTTTATCAGATATACAGTGCACCCGATGCACTAAGGTCTTAAGGACACCTATGGTCTGTGAAGGTTGATAGCAGCTACTGGCATGAAGATATAGATTTGTGTGTGTTGGTTTCCGATATGCGGCCTGTCCTAATGTGCCATCACCTTTATGGCGAACGACAACATCCAAAAAGGGGAGGCAGCCGTCTTTTTCTATTTCCATAGTAAATTTAATGCTAGCATGGATGGAATTCAAATGCTCAAGAAATCGATGTAATTCATCCATCCCACGGGGCCATACCATGAATGTGTCGTCCATGTACCTCCAGAAGACCGTTGGTTTAAAACTTACTAAGTCCAGTGCCTTGACCTCGAAGTCTTCCATGAATAAATTAGCTACCAAAGGGGAGAGGGGACTTCCCATGGTAACATAATCAATTTGCTCATAAAATTCACCATTAAACTGAAAATAAGATGATAAAAGCCCATGTTCAGATAAGGCCATAATGTTCTTATCAAAATGTTGGCCGATAAGAGATAAAGAGTCCTTTAAAGGTACCTTGGTGTATAATGATACCACGTCAAAACTAACAAGCACATCCGTACTATTTAGCCTGACAATGCTAAGTCTCTGAATAAAATCCATAGAATTATGAATGTGGTGACTACATTTTCCTACCAATGGTTTTAATAAGGAAGCTAAATATTTGGCAGAAAAATACGTTGAAGAACCAATAGTGCTCGTTATAGGTCTCATAGACAAGTCCTCTAGATGCTCATCCTTACCCATCTTGCGAACTTTAGGAAGACCGTAAACTCTTGGTGGTACTGCACCTCGTACTTTTAAACTTCTTATGACTTCCTTCGGTAGTGATGAAGCGTTCAGCAAGGCAGCAGTCCTTATTGTCACCTTGTTAGTAGGACCTTTGTTAATCTTCCGGTATGCTCCAGAACTAAGTAGACCACATATCTTTTCCTTGTAGACTTCCTAAGGCAAAAGGACAGTAGCATTACCTTTATCAGCACTCAGAACGACTGTATCAGTAACCTCACACAGCTTTCGTATCGCACATCTTTCTTCCTTGGAAACATTGCTTCTTTGTGGATGATGCTTCGTAGTTGCTTGACAGGTTTCTCGTCTGATTTCTTCTGCAGAATCCTCTGATAGTGGTTGGACAGCTTCTTCAATGGCACTGATGAAAAATGATATCAGCAAAGTCTTTCGAGTAGGGGCAAAATTTAGCCCTTTACTTAAGTGGCCACAAAAAGACAGATTACCAAGTACAGCCGATTGGACCATCCTTCTCAGGTGGACTCTGTTATGCGACACTCTGTCATAAATTTGATGGGTAAGGATATGGACAAAGCTACATTGTCTGTCTTAAGTAAAGGGCTTGAGCAATATTCTAGGATGGGTAGCATGAGTGATTTGTAGGCAATTTTCTTTGTAGATTGGCTGCATTTCCCTATTCTACCAATAAACTGAAGTCTGCTACCTGCTTTACCCACGACTGAGCATATGTGATCATTCCGCTTCATATCCCCACTAAAGGTTACACCCAAGTATTTGTATGAGTTTACAGATTACAATTGTGATTTAATGATATTTTACTTGTAGGATGCAATATTTTTGTTGTTGTTGTTGTTTATGTTTTGTGAAGTGCACAATTTTACAGTTTTTGAACAGTTAAAGCAAGTTGCCAAACATTGCACCATTTTCAAATCTTATCATGGTCAGACTGAGTAACTGTACAGCTTTGTAAAGAATGTACTTCATTGCAGATTAATGCATCATCTGCAAAAAGGCTGAGGTTACTACTAATATTGTCTGCAAGTTCATTCACATACATCTCAAAGAGCAAGGGACCCAACAAACTTACTTGGGATACAATCAAAAGTTACTTCCGCATCTGTCAATGACTCTCCATTCAAGACAACATGCTGCATTCTCCTTACCAAGGAATCTTGAGTCCAGTCACACATTTCGTCTTATACCCCTTATGATCATACTTTTATAATAAGCATAGTTGTGGTACTGATTCAAATGCTTTTCAGAAATCAAGAAATACTGCATTACCTGACTGCCTTGATCCATGGCTTTCAGGATGTCATATGGGAAAAGTGTGAGTTGGATTTCACACGATCTTTGTTTTCAAAATCCATGCATGGAGGAGGCCATACTGTTTGAGATACCACATATGTTTGAGCTCAGAAAATGTTCTAAGAATCTACAACAAATCAACATCAAGGGTATAGGATGGTATTTTTGTGGATCACTTATACTACTCTTCTTGTACACAGATATTACCTGTGCTTTCTTCCAGCTACTGGGCTCATTTTTTGTGAAAGAGATCTATGACTGATTATAACTACCAGACAGGCTAATTTGATTGTGAGTTGGGTATAGAATCTGAGACACATTCCATAGGGCCCCTGGGCTTTGCTCAATTTTAATGATTTCAGCTGTTTCTCTAGGCCACTGACACTAATATCTCTTTCACTCATCCATTCAGCAGTACGAGTATTAAACTGGGGCAATATTCCTGGATTTCCCTTTGTAAAGGAACATTTGGAAACAAAGTTAACCATTTCTGGTTTTGCTTTGCTACTCCCCTGCCTTGTCCATGAGTGACTAGACACTTAACTTTGGTGCCGGTAACAACCTTTCCATACAACCAGATTTTCTTTCGGTTTTTTGGAAGATCTTTTGATGATATTCTGTTACAATACTCATTAGGGGAATCATAGCAAAGGATTTGAAAGGACACCAGTTGCACTCAGTGTGTATGCCTGGTGGCCTCATTCAACTTGTTGAAGAGCCTATTCCAGCAGCTGTTGAGGGAATGTGGTGCAACCAACTGCAGATTGTGGTGCACATTGGAACAAATGATGCCTGTTGTCTGGGCTCTGAGATGAGACTTGAGTCATTCCAGCAGCTGGTAGAGAAGGTTAAGAAGACCAGCCTTGTCCATAGAGTGTCACTGAAGCTCACAATTTGCAGCATTGTCCCTGAAACTGGTCATGGCCCTTTGGTTCGGAGTCAAGTGGCAGGACTCAATCAAAGACTTCGAAGTTTCTGTGACAAGCTAGGTTGTGACTTCTGGACCTGCACCACAGGGTTCAGAACTGTAGGGTCCCCCCAAATGGGTCAGTCATGCACTACATGTCAGAGGCTGCTACTCAGGTGAGCTAACTGTGTGTGGGGGGCACACAAGTGCTTTTTTAGGTTAGACGACTCTCCATCCAATCAAGATAATAACAGCTGTAGGAAACCCAGAAGTATCAGTGTAAGACCGAAATAAATGCCTTCCAAAGGTGAGAGTATTAAAACCCTAATGGTTAACTGCTGAACCATTCACAACAAAGTAACACGAGTTTGAAGCACATCTGAAAAGCAGTGAAGATAACTCAATACCAATGGAGGTAATATATTTGTGCCACTAGACATGCAACTCAGCTCCACCAAGATAGAAATTGAAGCTGCATGTGAGATTGTTTGGGCAAGACTCAGTATCAGGGCTGGGCATAAAATGATAATTTGGCACTTCTATTGCCCATGAGTCTCATCTCCAGATATAACCAAAACTTTAGTAAGTGTATATCAAAATGACAGGCAAATGAGAAATGGAGGTGTAAAACAAAGCTTAAGGTTATAGACAGTGAGGTGCCAAATGGAACGTGTTTAGCTGTCAAGAGAGCAAAGCTTGCCTTCAATGAGAACCATAGCAGTATATTGTCAAATGATCTTTCACGAAACCCAAAGAAATCTGGTCATACGTGAAGGCTGTTAGTGGCACCAAATTTAGTGTCCAGTCCCTAATGAATCAGACAGGAACTGAAATTGAGATTAGCAAAGCAAAAGATGAAATGGTTAACTCTGTTTTCAGATGTTCATTTACAAAGGAAACCCCAGAAGAATTGCCCTGATTTAATCTTTTTTCCACTCAAAGGATGAGTGAAATAAGTATTAGGGTCAGTGGCGTTGAGAAACAGTTGAACTCATTATAATTGAACAAAGCCCTTGGGCCCAATAGAAAGCTTGTCAGATTCTATACTCAATTTGCATCTGAGTTAGCCCCTCTTGTAACTATAATCTATCTCAGATCCCTCAAACAAAAAAACATGCCCAGTTCCTGGAGAAAGGCACAGGTTACACCTCTCTGCAAGGAAAGTAGTAGAAGTGATCCACAAAATTACCATCAAATATCCTTGGCATCGATGTGGTGTAGAGTCTTATAACATATTCAGAGCTCAAACATACTGAGGTATCTTGAACAAAATGACCTCCTCCACATTAACCAGCTCAGATTCTAACAGCATTGATCTTGTGAAATCCAGCTCGCACTTTTCTCTCACGACATACTGAAATGATTGGATCAAGGCAGTTGAGTAGATGCAGTATTTCTCGGTTTCCAAAAAGCATTGGACTCAGCAACACACCTATGCTTATTGTCAAAAGCATTATCATAGGGGGTATCCAGTGAAATTTGTGACTGGAGTGAGAACTTTTTGATAGCAAGGATGCAGCATGTTACTTAAAATCCGTCTTGATTGCAATTTTTTTTTTTTTTTTTTATTATTCATATGACCGGTTTCGGTTCATTCAGAACCATCTTCAGATCTGATATTTCAGTTACAGGAGTAACCCGTCCAAATCCAGCAACTTTCACATGCTATGTCACATGATGCAGCATGTTTTCTTGAATGAAAGTCATCATCAGATGTAGAACTAGCTTCAGGTGTGCCTCAGGAAGTGTGTTGGGATCCTTGCTGTCCAAGTTGTATATTAATGACTTTACAGACTGTATTAACAGTAACCACAGACATTTTGCAGTAGATGCAGTTATCTATAATGAAGTACTGTCTGAGATGGTGAAAGAACTCCAATGGAAGATTCCTAGAGATAGATGGGAACTATCCCGAGAAAGTCTACTAACAAAGTTTCAAGAACCGGCTTTAAATGATGACTCTGGGAATTTACTACAATGCCCTACATGTCACCCCCATAGAGATCGAGATAAAACTAATTACAGCACTCACAGAAGCATCTAAACAATCATTCTTCCTGCACTCCATACATGAATGGAGTGGGAAAAAGCCATAATAACTGTAACAGCACGTTGTACTCTCTGCAATGTTCTTCACATTGGTTTGCAGAGTATAAGTGTAGTTTTAGATCTGTAAATATACATTTATAAGCACTCTTCCTCCACAGTGAAAGCTTTTCTAAAATCACTATGCTTCTCCTATAGATCTCATGCTTGCTAAAACGTTCTTTGCTTTCTTCTGTAACACATGGTGTGCTGTCAGTGGCACTACTAATACATGTCAAATTACATGATGGAAATGGATCACTCTTAAGCACTCATTTCCATGCTAAATTTAGCTGCTCCAAATGCAAGTCTCTAATGTAACCAGTTTCTTTGAAATGACTACAGCACATTCTAGCATTTGCAATGTTCACAGCATTTTTTCTATGGCATCTTGACAGCCAGATCTTTTGCAGACTTTCATTGTGAAGGAAAGCATCAAGCACTACTTCATTCCTTTAATATCATGATCATGAGAATTACAGCCAACAACAGCACAATCTGGCATTGCTTTCATGCACTCAAAACACTTTCGCTTGCAAATCACTCACTACACATAATTAGCTAAGCAAAAACAATACCACTCATGAAATTACACAGCCTTCAACATGAGAATACGAGTGCAAATTGTTACCCTCTGTGACGTCATGCACACAATGCCAGAAACCCATTTTCTTCTGCACAACACACTGGTGCGTAGGCAGCAGCTTATGAACTAAGCACACTGTTGACACTTAACCCAGGTGATGTGTGTTCATTAGTAGTCATTTCTTTATGTACTACTTTGACAAAATGACACTATGACAACAGGATGCATTTTCAGTCTCGTATCACAGGAAAGGCTTTGTCTTGCAGGCACAAAATAGTAACATGTGGGACAGGAGAAGTCACATGCCTCTCCCTTTAATTCTTAAGTTGTCTTTCTCAACTTTTTAACTGCCGAGTTTTATTTTGTGTTTTAAATTAATGTTGTTTTTTGTTTTTCATTTTGCTATTTCACACACATGTAGTTTGTTAACTGAAAATAATAAGTGACTATTACAGTACAAAATCATTACAATAGTCTTACAAAGAAAAGCTTAAAACGAACATTTTTTACACCAGTCACATGAAGTGAACAAAATTTCTTCATGTAATACACATGATGCACAACACAATATAAAACAAAAATCAGCAATATTTCAGATTGTGGTGGGTGATCCTCTAAATACTCTGATTTGTACCAGGCATATTTTGATGCATTGGTAAACCTTGCTGAAGAAAACTGATTGTATATTAGTGACTGCAGCTTGATTATATTGCTTCTCAAGTCGAGATTGGCATCACAGTCATTCACAAGAACTAGATCTGAAAATCTTCTTATAAGGTTCTTCCAACACTGAAGCCTAATACACCCCAATGGCTGTACCTGTCTTGTTGAGTCTTTTGGGATCATCAGATGAACAAGTTCCTTGTCCTTCTTGTTTCTCGGCCACAGTTTGTCGGTGGCCACTCATGCGGACAGACAACTTGTTGGTTGTCATGCCCACATAGAATGCAGCACACCGTTTGCAGCTTAACTTGCAGATAACACAACTGTTTACACAGGTAGCCCTGCCTTTGATGGGATAGGTGATGTTTGTGAATGGACTGGAGTAGACGGTGCTGGGAGGATGTATAGGACAGGTCTTGCATCTAGATACATAACAGGAGTATGAGCCATCAGGTAAGGGACTGGGAGCAGGGCTTGTGTAGGGATGGACGAGTATATTGTGTAGGTTTGGCGGGCAGCAGAATACCACTGTGTGACGGGTGGAAAGGATAGTGGGCAGGACATTTCTCATTTCAGGGCACGATGAGAGGTAGTTGAAACCCTGGTGGAGAATGTAATTCAGTTGCTCCTGTTCTGGGTGGTACTGAGTTACGAACGGAATGCTCCTCTGTGGCCAAACAGTGGGACTTCGTGAGATGGTGGGAGACTGAATAGCTAAGGAACGGAAGGATTATTTTTGTACAAGACTGGGAGGATAATTATAGTTTGTGAAGGCTTCAGTGAGACCCTCGGTATATTTCGAGAGGGACTGCTCATCACTGCAGGTGTGATGACCATGGGTGGCTAGGCTGTATGGAAGGAACTTTTTGGTATGGAACGGGTGGCAGCTGTCAGCGTGGAGGTGTTGCTGGTTGTTAGTATGTTTTATATGGGTGGAGGTACTGCCATTTTTGAGGTGGAGGCCAACATCTAGGAAGGTGGCTTGTTGGACTGAGTAGGACCAGAAGCAAATGGGGGAGAAGTTGTTGAGGTTTCATTTCTTATTTTCTCTCTTCTTGTTGCTTCACAACTTCATCTCCAAAACTTCATTATCATTGTCTTAATTTCTTCTCATTAACCGAGGACACTTCCCACAGTTCACCACCATACAGAGCAATGCTCTCTATTATAGTTTCATATATCCTTCCTTTTCAAATTTTTTTGTGTCATTTTATTCCAAATAATGGAGTGTAATTGCTTAATTGCCACCTTTCTATTTCCTACTCTGTGCTTGATTTCCTCACTGCTTCCACCTTTATCTAAAATGATTATCCCTAAATATTTATATGAATGGCTACACTTTGCCATAGATCTGTCATCCATAACAAGATCCTTTCCTATGCCTCCAACAATCAAGTTTCAGCATTTGTAAAGTTAATTTTCATGTGTATTTGTAAAGTTAATTTTCATGCCCCATAGCTGATATTCTTCTTTAAGCTTTCTTAACCCTTTAGTGACCAAATTATTTCCAGAAGTTGTAGACTTTTTATGAACACTTTATTGGGCTAAGAAACCATTCATAAAATCATAGTTTAAATCTTGAAAGTGAGAGTTTAGCCGACGAGTATAAAAAAATTAGCAGGAACTATTCTTCCCACCGAACTCTGGAGTAACTTCACTTGCTAATTTAAAAAAAGTATTTCCTTTATTTTTTAGTACAAAAACATGTTAGACATTACATTTATATTTGTATTAGTTCATACTGTCCTTTGAGTTCACTAAGGTGATGTACTATGGAACTTAGAGAAGCATGTTGCTACACACAAAGTTACACGACAGTTGCTACACATTATTTTTGTTCTCGTTTCTTTGTTCTTGGTGTTACATTGGCGGCATCTTCTGTTTGTTGTACCTTTTGTAGGGAAATGAGTTCCAAATTTCTCCAGACAAACTTCATCTGGTACTCCAGACACACCTCTTTTTGGTGTTTGAAAATGAACAGGCCTTCCTCTTCTCTTATGACTTGAGAAGCCAGAGATAAGCTGCCTTGCCAAGTGCAATCTAAATGTTAGCTGGTCTGCTTCTGTCTTCTGCAGCTTCCACATAACGTAGGAATTGACAACTGCCAAATCCACAAGAAAGAAAAACAGTTTGTGCCACCACTTCCATGAACGACAGCCTACAGCATACTGTTCATGCAGCTGATCAAATCTATCCACTTCTCCCATTATTTTATTATACTTTGCCACAGCCAATGGGCAGAATACTTCACTTCTGCTTCCACTAACTTACCTTGTAATATTTATGTAATTTTCAGTCAAATCCCGCATATATACGTGAATACTATCTCCCTCATAAATATAAAAGTAGATAAATACAACACAAGTCACTTCACATGCAAAAGGAAAGCACACTATCCAAAAAACGCTGTAGTGGTCGAAACAGTGGCTCGTTTTCATGCGAGAACTGAGCTTCTGCATTGATTGACTCACAAGGTAGAAATACAACAGCTTTCGCCTAACCTTTGACAATCTACACATAGTTATCACACTCTAACAGAGATGGTAGCACAAGTTAGAAGTGGGAACACGGATTACCACTGAAGTTACAGCGAAAACAAATAAGTGAGAACTATAGTTCCCACTGGTCACTAAAGGGTTAACACATAAGCCACATCCTCTTCTTTCTTGGCAAAGATGGCCTGATCATCAGTGAAATTTAGGGAGAACAGGATGTCATCACCTACTCTAATTCCCATGTTTTTGCACATCCTTTTTCAGTTTTTCAGTACTTATTTCAAAAATATTTTAAAGAGGGTAGGCACTGAACAGCATCAGTGTCTCATCCTTTGCTAACCTTAAGTTTCTGTGATAGTTACTTCCCAACTTTAGCATGACAAGTATTAGCTGAATATAGCTTTCTAAAAGCTTGTAGATAACATTTATGAATGTTGTTTTTGTTTTACATTGCTTCCCATATCCTAGCAAGTGGTACACTATCATAGACCTTCTGCAGATCTAGAAAAACCATGTGTGTCTCCAAGTTATGTGCCAGTCTCTTGTCAGTCACCTGTCTAATGCTGCAGATGTTATTGATATAAGACCATCCTGCCTGAAAGCCATTCCTTTCTTCTACTTCCTCAATTTCTCTCTCAATTCTAGTTTTAAGTATATTACCATATAGTCTCAATATATAAATGAGAACTGTGATGCCTCAATAATTTATGCAGTAATCTTTTCTTCCATTTTTAAATATATCTGTGATGAACTCTTCTTTAAACCTGACAGAGATTTCCTCACCACTAAGACAGTGGTAAAATAGCTTTGCTAGCTGTTCGAATAACACATTTGGCCCAGCCTTCAACAACTCTATATATACAGCTCCAGGTCCCAATACTTTTCCATTTTTGAATTGCTGTACTTCTGCTGTTGTCATCTCCTAGATATCCATGTCACATTCATTGCCTGCAAAGCACCATGTATCCTGAAATTCAAATCAATCTTCTTTAAACAGTTCTTCATAGTATGTCTTCCATCTATCTAGGCTTATCAACTGTAAGTTTATACTACTTCTCTCATTTGTTCTTTGCTGTTTTATTACCTTCCATGCTTCTTTGGATTTTGAAATCCTTACGCAGTTGCTAATTTCTTCACATTTAAAGTCCCAATATAATTTTTTACTCTAATTACTGCTTTCTTTGCCTCTCCCCTCAGTCTTACATACTTACTTCTATCACTAGCCTTATTGCTCATAACCCACCTGTGAAAAATAGTGCACACCCAAGCAGAAAATGGTCAGATCCACATTCTCCTCCCTATAACATAATCAATTACAGATTGTAACTTCCTTGTAGGCTGTGTCCAGTTATATTTATGGGCCTCTTTGTGTTGGATAAAGCCACTCTATAGCTTAAGACTGCACTGTTCACACATTTCTAACAGTATCTCTCCTTCACCATTCACAATATCCTGCCCAAATTTGGCTACAACCTTACTTGCTGCTTACCCACTCACCCATTAAAATCTCCTAAAAGATATAGTTTGTTCCAATTGCTAATTACATCTAGGTGGTTTGACAAATCATTAAATAAATTATTCTTCTCAGTGCCAGTAGTATTATTTGTGGGTGCGTACTTAGCAATGATCACTACATCATATCCTTTTAGCTTCATATCCGCAAGCATCAGACTTTTGTTAACATAGTTCCATTTCTTAATGCAGCGTTTCCACTTTTTATGTACTGCAACAGGTATCCCCTTCTTTTCCAACACTCTTAGTCCACTCCACTGTAAATATGAACATTAACATCTCTTTCCTCTACTCTTTTAACTTTCTTTTTTGTTTCAGCTAGTGCTATTATGCCTACAGTGTTCTAGTTGATTTCTTTGAATACTTCTGTTTTCTTAGTTGTGATGCTCTGGACATTCCATGTACCAAAATTGATATATCATTTTTGTTTGCTGGGTCAATTCTGTCTAATTCTGATCTGGTTTCAAGGCTTTATTCTTGGATTTTTTACAGGTTGAAGTTTTCTGAGTGAAGAGGAGCAGGCCCAACACCTCCAGCCCCAAACCTGGAGGAAAACATAATTTTAAACAAGGCTTTCTTCCTTTGTGCCAATTGTCATTCCAGACTTAGGGGCTTGGTCTACACTGTGTTTCAATCAGCACATTGTGTATAGCCTATTTTCCAAAAATGTTAATTCAGAAACCAGCTTTATTGCGCAAGGACGTGCTGTGAAACCTTCTTTAATTTATGTTGTAACAAAAGTTTACATTTTTAAATTTTAATTAATGGTAGTAGAGTATTTTTCAAAACTTCAAATTATCATAAAAGTTGATTATACAGTTTTCGAGAAAATTGATTATGTTTCTGCTTTTATATGAACACATTTTTTTTATATATCAAGATTTTGAAGAGATTCCCTCTAAATTTAATACACCAAATAAGCTTTTGAGGTTTGTTTTGCCTTTTCTTTTCATTATTTATATAAATGATTTACCTGCAGTTGTATCATGTGATGCAGTGCTATATGCTGATGACACAACACGCATCACATGTGATACCAGTCTTGAAAATGTGTAACACAGCATGGCAATGGCAATGGAGGGGTGCACTACTTGGTTAGAAGCAAATGTACTGCACAAGAATGATAGTAAAACTGAAGCTATTGTATTCAGTCTGAATGCTCCCAATCATGATAACAAAACAGTAAAATTATTAGGATTTCATATAGATCAAAAGCTCAGCTGGGATACCCACACAGGGAAGATATGTGGCAAATTGGCACGTGCCATACATCTGCAGTACAAGCTGAGGAGCAGGGTCAGTAAAGAACTTCTGTTACATACACTGATATGCCTGCTAAACTTGCTGGACAGGACAGATAATTAGGATTGTGGAAAGGGCCAAATAAGGTTGGGGTCAGTTTCACCTTCTGATTGTAATTTATTGTAATTTAATGACACTTTTACAACCAAAGTGGCACAAAGCCGGACCTTTACCGAATGCAACTCTTTCATGGCTGAAGGCCTACAAACAAGAAATCTTAACAAATCAACAAGATAAAAATCCAATTAAGATAGCAATAAAATAATTCTAAAAAACATCACAGCTAGGTGCAATACCAAAGGCTGAAGTCCACCATCAAGTTTCAAAATTTTAGAATATATTACCATAATCTTTTAAAAGCAGAAGGCCACAATGTTTAAAAACAAGAAATCTTAGAAATCAACAAGATAAAAATCCAATTAAGATAGCAATAAAATAATTAAAAAAACATCACAGCAAAGTAGATAGAACAAGGTGCAATACCAAAAGCTGAAGGCCACCATTAAGTTTCAAAATTTTAAAATATATTACCATAATCTTTTAAAGGCAAAAGGCTATAATGTTTAAGCTTGAAAGATAAATTAAAGAATTAATTTTGCAAATTTTTTTTAAAAAAGAAAAAATAACCATAAGCCTTAAATTTTAAGAAGCTGAAAACAGATAATTAAACACTGGTGGCACTCAGAAGCCTCCAGGGAGGTCGGTCTGCCCTCGTTCACTTAGGCGAGACAGGTGGTGAGCCCAACTACACTTGATCCATCGGAAACCAGCCAGGGGACAGCCACGGACTGACCAACACCACGACTTGCTTCCCGTCAATCAATACATGAGAACTCAAACAGAAAAGGTTACAAACATGATAATCCACAGTGGAGTATGTATTAGCTGTCAAAATTACACACCAAAATTACACAAAATTACATGGACAGCGACAACAGGTGAGGAAAGTACACTGCCTGAAATTATGTTAGTGGCCAGGGCAGGTAACAGGAACACTAACAGCCACAAGGCAGAAAATTCCACTGGTGCACTCAAATTGTAGTCAACCAAAAGGTTAATTGCACTGCATGGCGGCTAAATTTCAGCAGTAGAAACACTCAGTGTTGCTCACAGGAAAACGTCCCCAACAGAAAACCACCGAAACGAACACCACAACATGAATGGACATGGCTTGGGTAGTTGAAACCACTACTCAACCTTGATGTCCTGGGTTGGTCAATCACAAGGCTCGTAGTGGTCAGACAGCTCCACACACGCTCTGACACTGCGCAGGGGCTGCCAGTGGACCCAGCCGACTGCACCGTGAAGAGATAACTTCCCTTGTCCACAACAAGCGACCAACTGCGGCAGTATGCCAACAACATCTAAAATCATCGTCAGTGGAAATAACACCAACTACAGAGCATGGTTTCAATCCACGGACCTCTGGGTTATGGGCCCAGCGTGCTTCCACAGCTGACTGCACCATGCAGAGATAACTTCCCTCATCCGCAACAACCGACTGGCTCTGGCAGTATGCCGACAAAATCTAAACTCATCATCAGTGGAAATAACACCAACTACACACACAACCTGACAAACACTGCACAAAGGCCTGAACGATACCCAACAGTAACTAAGCACACACAAAGACAAATCGGGAGTAGATGCACACATGCACAGCCGACTCATGAATGATCGGCGAGCCAAAACGCGTCATCCAGTAGGATGACCGACCGACAATCCACCAAGACCATGACCCAGCTCAAGTGATGCATGGCGGCAATGGTCGGTTGAGCCATGTTGACGCAGACCTCACTGTGCTCCGACCCGACTGCACTAGTGCTGCATTGCAACTCCCCAACTGGCAGGTCCAGACTGCACTCCAGATGCATTCCAACTGGCTTTCAGCCTGAACTTGTGACCCAAACTCAACTGGCTTCTGACAGACAACAACTGGGAAGTAATGGCAGTCAAGCAAGAATACTACAAGAGTGGATATATCGATACACGCTGCTAACACCACTCACGGTCAGGCAAAGCAACAACTCAGTGACAGTAGTAATTTAAATTAACATCATAAGATGGAAGTACATTAAAAATAGGGCATAAAATAGATGATGGCGGGAACACGAGCTATGCATGGCTCATACATATTTTGCATTCTTCCATTCGCACCTGAGTTATTAAATACTATTATGGGGCAATTCTGTAGGCTCAAAGTTAGTGTTTAAATGGCAAAAGAAAGCCTTGAGGTGCATAGCAGAACTTGGCCCATATGAATCATGTTGAGATTATTTTAAGAAACTAAATATAATGACAGTGCCTGGCCTGTATATTTACAACTGCCATGTCTTCATTAAAGAGAATCTGAGTAAATTTGACTTAAGGAGAACAGTTCATGACCATAACATAAGATGTGGTCACATAATTAATATGCCATATGGTGGGCTTGCAAAGACACATAACAGCTACAAATATCTTGGTCCTGGCTGTCATTCCACCGGGCTACACGCAGCAACAGATGGGGCAACAGTGTCCCAGTCCACAGCGGGACGTTGGTTCGACCCTCTGAGGCTGACGCGGGGTCTGCAGCCAGCCAGCGGTGGGCCACTATTCGGCTCGCTACCACGGGCAGTTGTCTCGGCTCCCGACACACACCGGAGACTTCCGTGGAGAGGGGCCGCAGATTCAGATGCCAGAACATGGGCGGTCATTGCCACCACATTCCCAGCTAGGCCAGCCAAGGAAGAAGCAGCATCGGGGCCAGCCTACGGCTCCCGGTGGAGCGCGGGGAGACAACGAGGGCAGTGGTCACTGAGTCTGACGTAATCGGAACTCTATAGCTGGCGTACGAGGCTGGCACGACACAGCGATGCGTTTCACAGGCCACTGGGGTGATACCTCAGCAATGTGGGGCCTATGATGCAGGCTGAGGTGAACAGAGCAGTAAATCATTTGAAAAGTCCTTGCTGAGTTTTAATACGGTACCTCCTGACGCCCACCCACAACATTTGGTGTCAATACGCCGCATTTGGCGTCTGATACCACAACATTTGGTGTCAGAATAGTGGATGTCGTCTGTCCAGTACGATGTTCGAGCCCACTGTCTGCAGTACAGTCACAAGATGTGGTGAGTGCTGACAAAATTGTTCTTTATGAGTGTTGGGCATTTTCTTTCTTTTTTGTTTTTTCAATTATGGCTCCTGGCGTGGGCATAGTATATTTTGTTGTCAGAGTAAGTGTTAGTATGTTTAAGGAGTAACATTGTTTTGTGGGTTTAATTACTTTTGGTGTTAATTTGAGTATGATGTTACTGAGTATGATGGTACTGAGGTGTAAGGAATCAGATTATTTTTGTTGTTGAATCTTTGGGACTGACGGGGAATGAAAGCAACACAATGGCAGAGTCAAGGACGCGAGGTGTGTTGGAACCAGAAGCGGTGTGGATTTTGATGGAAAAAGTAGCACAATTGATAGCGGACAATACGCAGTTGAGAAAAGAATTAACATCTAGAAGTGAGTGGGAAACTGCATCTGATCATTTGTTGTTACTTAGGGTGCAGGAGATTGGTCCAGCCACCACAAGTTTGATTATTCCGTTTTGTGGTAAGACATCTGAGGATGTACGTTCATTTGTGGAGGACTTGGAAATTTCAGTTGTGATGAACGGTTGGTCTCATGAACAGTTGTTACATGTAGCTAAGATTAGATTAACGGGTGAAGCGAAAACATATGTAAGGTGTTCGGAGGCCTTAAGGAAGGCAGGATAGTTCAAGCAGTTAAAGGAAGGGCTTTTACAAAGGTACAAGAAACAGTATAGCACTCGGTACTTTAGAGAGGTTAAGTACAATGACAAAGAGGCAAGGGGAGACTGTGGAGAAATTTGCAGACAGGATAAGGGAAATTAATGAGTATACTTACGAGTTGGGTCAGAGCGATGAAGCGAATAGTGTTCTGTTGCAGGAGGCCGAGCAAAGGGCACTTGATGTATTTTTGAGAGGGTTACCAGTGCATATGTCATGGAAAGTGCGAGAAGGGACTCTGAAAGATTTCTGTTTGGCAATTCAATGTGAGGAAATAGATGTGGCAACAGGGGTATGCGAGAGGCATACAGTATTTGCAGCGGGTATAAAATGTTGTAAGTGTGGTCGTACAGGACACGTGCAGAGGCAGTGTACCTAGTCACCGAGGAATAGAGGAAGGGGTGGAAATCAGCAGCGTGGAGGATGGAGAAGTGGAGATACGGGAGGTGGACAATCGTTAAACGACAGAGGGGGGCCCAAGACCCACCTAAAGGAGCTCTCGTTTAATTTCAATGCTACGAATATGTATGCAGAGGAGGAATGTTCAGTGGTAGGATGCGTAGGACCTAAAAGTTTAAGATTTTGTTGGACACAGGGGCACAAGTGTCAGCGGCTACTAAGAATATAATACGATGAAGGAAGTTAGACCCACCACATTATAGGTTGCGTGGAGTGGGGGATAAGGAAGTCACGCCTTTGGGGTCGGTGACAGTTGACTTTTGCATAGAGAAAGTCCGATTTAATGCATGCATGGAGGTGGTACCAGGGGTTAGCGAGGACTACGACATGATCCTAGGAGTAGATTTCATGCATCAACACCCGCCGGTGTGGCCGAGCGGTTCTAGGCTCTTCAGCGGGAAATGGGCAACTGCTGTGGTCGCAGGTTCGAATCCTGCCTCGGGGATGGGTGTGCGTGATGTCCTTAGGTTAGTTAGGTTTAAGTAGTTCTAAGTTCTAGGGGACTGATGACCTCAGATGTTAAGTCCCATAGTGCTCAGAGCCATTTGAACCATCTGAACCATTTTGCATCAACATCATGACAAAATTGGCCTTGGACAACGAGCTGTGGAACTTGGTGGAATGTTATTTCCGCTAGGGGAAACTGATGTCAATGCAGAGCTGTCGCAAGGGGTGTTCAACGTAATGAACAAACCAATTGAACCACATACATTAGCATTAAGGCTTAATTTGCATGAGTGTGTGTCTAGTGGCACCAGGAAATGGCTTTGGGTAAGTGTGGAGTCGAATCTACCTGTGGGGACAGTATGTGTTATTGAACCATTGAAGGATAATGAAGATTTTTGGGCTCACTGGGTTGTTTTGTGAAACATAGTGTAGTACGCGTACAGGAGGGGAACGGCAGGTGAGTAGTTCCCGTGAACGTGGATAATTTTAGCGCTGTAGATGCGAATTTGAGGAAAGGAGTTTTAGTAGCAAATCTGTATGTGCCAGATGACGAAGACTGATGTTCGAGAGGCAGGCGAAGTAATCAACGCCTAACTGCCTATAGAACTGCATTGTGTGACAAAATTAAGCATTCTAAAGGAGAAGAAAGAGAGCATGTGGAAGAATTATTATGGGAATATATGGATTTGTTTTTCCCACAAGGGCCATTACCAGCAACTCCATCAGTTCAACATAGGATACCAACAGGGAATGAAGCACCTGTTTACCATAAACCATACAGAATACTGAGGTATTTGCAGGTGATTGTGGAGGATTTCATTGATCAGCAGCTTGCAGACAGTATTATAGAGATTGTGAAGGATTTCATCAATCAGCAGCGTGCGGACGGTATTATAGAGCATAGTAATAGTTGCTGGGGAGCAGGCATTGTCGTTGTGCCTAAAAAATCTACGAATGGAACTAAGAAATACAGGTTCTGTTGTGACTACCGATACCTCAATAATAAGGCAGTAATGGATGCATACCCCATTCCAAACATATCGAAGACTTTGGATCACTTAGGACAGTGCCAGTACTTTTCTACAATGGATTTGACAAGTGGTTATCATCAGTTAGAGGTGGCTCCAGAGGATCATCCAAAAACTACTTTCTCTACACCTGGAGGCCATTACCAGTACATTAGAATGCCATTCTTTTGAAACACGCTCCGGCAACATTTCAGCGGTTGTTGGCCAGTGTCTTGAGGGGTTTGAAACCAATGTAGTGTCTTGTCTATTTGGAAGACATTATAGTGTTTTCAAGTAGTATGGAGCAACATAGACAGCGGTTAAGGGAAGTCTTTATGAGGCTAAGAGCAGCTCGTTTGACACTGAGCCTGGAGAAGTGTCATTTCGCATTAGAAGAAGTAAAATATTTGGGTCATATTATCAGTAAGGACTGAGTGCGAACAGATCTGAGGTTGGTACAGGCTGTAAGGGATTTTCGGGAACAGTAAACAGTTAAGGAAATGCAGTCTTTCATCGGAATTTGCAATTTCTATCGAAAGTTCGTGAAGGGTTTGGCAGATTTAGCACAGCCGTTGACGCGATTGTTAAGGAAGGGCGTGAAATTGAGTGGACAGAAGAGTGTCAGAAAGCGTTTTACAAACTAGCATGCGGTGCATTGAATCAAGCATTAGGGTGTGTTCTTGATGGGAAAGAACATCCTGTAGCCTGTGTGTCTAGGCAGTTGAATGCAGCAGAGAAGAATTACTCAACAACAGAGAGGGAGATGCTTAGCATAATCTATGGAATCACATATTTTAAATGTTATTTATATGGGAGAAGATTTCGGGTAGTGACAGATCATGCTGCATTGAAGTGATTGTTGGGGTTGAAAGATCCATCCACTAGACTCGCTAGATGGACTGTGAGGCTTAGTGAATTCGACTACGAGGTGGTGCACAAGCCTGGGAAGAAGAATGGTAATGCAGATGCACTAAGTAGGAAGGTGGCAAAAGTAGAAGTCATAGGTTATGACATAGCAGTATGGCAAAAATTACAGAACACAGACAACAATTGTAAATTGTATCGGACTGAGCCACAGTTTAATGTGTACGATGGTCTTCTGTGCAGGGAAACGAAGTTAGGGCCAAGGGTAGTAGTGCCAGCGAAACTGAGGGACGTGGTTTTAAAGGAAGCACATGATCAGGTGTTATCTGGTCATGGAGGGTGTAGAGCGATGAATAGGAGAGTGGCGGAGAGGTACTGGTGGAGAGGTAGGAAAGGAGATGTGGATCAGTATGTCAAGAATTGTATACCATGTGCGCAGAGAGCAGATTTGAGTCGGAAACAGATACAGCTACAACTATTACTGGAAGCAACATGTCCATTCTCTTTCCTGGGGACTGATGTCTTAGGACCTTTTAGGTGAACCCCATCGGGGAACAGATTCATTCTCACAATAATAGAGCAGTTTTCAAGGTAAGTGGAGATGGTGGCTATGCCAAATCAACAGGCAGCAATGGTCATGCAAGCATTAGTAAACAACTGGATTTTGAAGTTTGGTGTACCAGAGACAATAATTACTGACCAAAGGACCAACTTCATATCAGATTTAATGAAGGAATTGTGTAAATTGTTGAACATAAAAAAGTTGAGGACGAGCATGTTGCATCCACAGGCCAATGGAAGGACACAAAGGGTACATAGAACAATCGGGAAGATGCTGAGTTTTTATGTGGATTCTCATCACCATCAGTGGGACGAGTATTTGAAGTATATTGTACGCGTGTACAATGCAAAAGTCCATACAAATACCAGTGTGTCTCCATATGAGGTAGTGTGCAGGCGAAAAAAGCCATCACCGTTTGATTTAGTGAAGCTACAGAAAGGAAGGACTGGTGAATCTGTACGTCAGTTCGCGAGAACAATTCTGGATGTTTGGAAACAGGTACAAAAGGCGAAAACAAAGGCATTGGAAAGGCTGGAAGACGCAGTAAGGAAGAAAGGAAGTTTACCGCAGTATAGAGTGGGGCAATGGGTGATGCTGTCCAGCCACAATACACAAAAATGGAAAACGAAGAAGTTCCTCATGAGGTATCAAGGGTCATACCAAGTTGTTAAAACTACATCTACCATTAATTTTAAGCTTCAGTTGCCAACTAGAACAACGATAGTACACGTTGGGTGGTTATGGCCATTTAAGGGTTGCCCGGATGTGATTCCAGGTGTGTCACAGGAAGGAAAGAGGAAGAAAGAGAGAGTGAAGAGAGGTGCTAAGCACAGAGAAAACTAGGAAGATAGAATACAGCATGAAGTACCATATGCTTTGCGATCTAGAAAGTAGTAGAGTATTTGTAGAGAAATAAATGCGTCAGAGTAAATTTTCCGGCAAAGCAGTAATAAATGTGTGTTGAACAATGTCAGAGGCGTACAATTTCCTGTTTAAATTTTTAGTTATCGACAGTGCTGGGTCAGGAAAGTCGTGTTTATTTCACCAGTTCATATAATGTAAATTTAAGGATGAAAGTAGTCACACAATCAGTGTTGGGTTTGGATCAGATTTAGTGAATGTTGGAATAAAACCTGTGGAGCCACAAATATGGGACACGTGCATGGTGCAGTTATTTTTAGCTAGGGGGAAAGGAACAGACTGTCCAAGGGACATCGTGCAATCAAAATTGAACTTGCAACGAGTTGGGATGCATTGGATCTTCTCCACCTACGAGAATTTGGTAGTGATAGTAAGTTGTTTTGAGCAAGGAGTGTTTGCGGAAGCAAAACGTGTAGAGCTTGAGGGGAGCGGAATTTTAATCAATGGAACTAAGTGTATCATAATAGGACCAACCTTCCACCTGCCAGCATCAATTTCAGGAGTCACACAATTGAATGTTACACAGCCACAGCTGTACTGCCCAGAAACTACTTTAGAGTTTTTGCCAAGGCAGAACCTGACCTTGCTAAATCAAACTCTGGAGCCAGGTCTGTTGAGATCGCTAAACCAGTTCATTTTAGAGCAGGAGAGGTGCATATCAGCCAAACAGCTTGTTCAACATGTCGCTCAGTATAGGGAAAGGCAACGGCAAATAACAATCATTTTGAGCATCTCTGTGCCAAGTGTCATTGCAGCCTTAACTTTGTTATGTGTTGTTTTCTTTCTGATCGGGCAGAGAGCTGCTTCCAAGAGGGAACCAAGGGTAGTCCAAATCCCAGTGGATTGGATACTGAGGGTGTGAGATGAGTACGTAAGGGGTTGATCGAGCAGTGGTCGTCTGGTAAGGAATTTTTACGTTTTGTTTCATGTCATGGT
Organism: Schistocerca piceifrons; assembly: GCF_021461385.2. Taxonomy (NCBI): domain Eukaryota; kingdom Metazoa; phylum Arthropoda; class Insecta; order Orthoptera; family Acrididae; genus Schistocerca; species Schistocerca piceifrons. Next base: position 586,475,298 of record NC_060140.1, on the reverse strand, counting down.
TCTAAGAGGGCAGTAGACCACATTTAAGTTTTCTAGTAGTAAGGAAGTATGTCATAAGTGCCAATCCAAACAAGTTTAAGAGTTAGTTAAAGGGTCGACCCAGGACCGAGTCTTTCCGAAGAGGGGAATAATGTAGCGGCACCACCGTTTAGGATAGGGGAAGTTAGTTTTGTGTGATGTTCTGAGCACAAGTTACAGCCAGGTGCAGGCCACATTGCAGTAAGTTACACTGACCAGTGGTTGCGAAGTGGAATGGAGGCCACAGTGCCGTCGAACCACTGAAAAGAGTACATGCAGCAGTATGCATGTCACAAGCTACAGGCAGAAGGGGCCCACTGGTGCAACCCAGGTGTGGGGTGTACGTGATTTGGAGTGACGCGTTAGTGAAACAGAGGCACATGGCCGAGTATAAATAGGTGTTGTTTTCTAATGAGATTCATTCAAGTGTGGCAGCTCTCCTGGATGGCGGAGCATGTCACTCTGCCGGGCTACACGCAGCAACAGATGGGGTAACAGTGTCCCAGTCCACAGCGAGTCATTGGTTCGACCCTCTGAGGCCGACGTGGGGTCCGCAACTAGCTAGTGGCGGCCACTATTAAGCTCGCTACTGCGGGCAGTCGTCTCGACTCCTGACAGACACTGGAGATTTCCATGGTGAGGGGCTGCAGATTCGGATGCCGGGTCATGGGCGGTCGTTGCCACCATGTTCCCAGCTACACCAGCCGAGGAAGAAGCAGCAGTGGGGCTGGCCTATGGCTCCCGGCAGAGCAGCGTGAAGACAACAACGACAGTGATCGCTGAGTCGGCTGCTGACGCAGCCATCCTGATGTAATTGGAACTATACAATTGGCGAACAAGGCTGGCATGACACAGCGTTGCATTGCACAGGTCGCTGGGGTGCTACCTCAGCAATGTGGGGCCTGTGATGCAGACCGTGTTGAATGGAGCAGTAAATCATTTGGAAAGCTCTTGCCGAGTTTTAATATGGAACTTCCCTGGCACCCACCCACTACATTTGGTGTCAATAAGCTGCATTTGCCGTCTGATAACACAAGAGTGGAATAAAACATTTGTATTTGTGTTTAAAATATAAATTAGGTGCAAATGAAAAAATATGTATTCCATTACTTTGATCTCTCTATATACCTATCAAGTTTCACCAAATCATTTATTTACAACTGGAAATGTTCCATTGTTAGTGGTGTTTCATGTTCTGGAGCACTATGGTTGCAACTTTAGTATTATTGCAGTGTTTTTAAAATGAATAAAGTAGATTGTTTGCTAAAAATGCCCTTTCATTTATAAAGTGAGAGAAGCTAGAAATCAAGCAGTTAGGCAGGCGTCAATCAACTACTATATTACACACACAAAAAAAGTTGAGTTCACTTCTGCACATACTCTGTAAGTAGCAACACTATTTTGTGGATTAGGTCTACACTTATAATTGTATCATTATCATATTTACTATTTTTTAGTGTGTGTTAAGCAGTATGACATAAATGAAAGTTGTATAACAAACAGTTCCATTATAAATTTTACTGGTTTGTTACATGGATGCCACCAATGAAAACGAACACCATTGAGATAGGTTGCCATACTGACAGCATATGTCATCTTCTCCTAGTGCTCAGTCCAGGCACAACACAGAGCCAGACCTTGGTGGACAGTTGGCAACAGCACAACCCTGGATGAGCAAATACCAGATGAAGAAAATCAGGAAACTAAAGAGCAATGCCACGATCTGCTTCTGCTCAGCAGCTATGCAATGATAAGTGCCTTTAAAATACACCCTTTAAATAGTTGTGTACTTGTTCAATGATTGATAAGATGAAATTCAAAGCCCGGGCCATGAAGAATGGAATACAATGACTAGACAAAGCCTTTGAGAAACATCATTCAAAGATTCAGAGCAGAACAGTATCGAACCAACCCTGACAGAATACCAATTCTTACCATCCTCCTTCAGCTGTCTTCAGATGCAACTCTGGCAGACAATAGAAGTGGTACCACAGGTCTTGTATTGACAGAAGTGAAGTTGGGAAGATGCATGGGAAGATGCAGGAAGGGTGGGGTGAGGGAGGGGGGGGGGGGGTAAATTTTTAAAACAGTTTTGAGAAAGCCAGTGCTTTGCAACAAATAAACACAGTCACAGGATATAATTGGGAAACAGAGTGCATACCACACAACTGGCATGCCTGGAGAAGGCTGTAGTTAACAATACATGGCACCTTCCTGCTTTTGTCACTAAGTCAGTGTGTCACATCCAGGAGACAACAGTCACAGCAGACCAAGACTCAGACATTGTCAGGATCCAACTGGACAAGTCTGACATCCAGCTGATCACTGTGTGACTACTGCTATACAATAGTATCACGAATGACTTCTTAAAAAGGGCTGAGCTAAAGAATCATTCTTTAATGCCAGCCATGCCACATGACACCAGCAGTTTTAATGCCAGGGGCAATTTCTCAAGGGCTATGAAAGATTCATATGGATTATCACACCCTCTGGAATTAGTGCTAACACTGGAGGGAACTTCCTTACCTCTTTTCTACCATGTGGCTGACGTATATGTAGGAAGAACGTGGCTACTAGTATGGATACAAATACCACTGACACGTAAACACTACCAGTTTGAGGGCTACGTAATCCATTATTACCCAGTAATAAGTACATAGGAATGCGGGTAAGCTACTACAAACAGCATAGTGAACGCATTATTGTGGCCAAGATAGATACGAAGCCCACGCCTACTACAGTAGTACAAGTTTATATGCCAACTAGCTCTGCAGATGACGAAGAAATTGAAGAAATGTATGATGAAATAAAAGAAATTATTCAGATTGTGAAGGGAGACGAAAATTTAATAGTCATGGGTGACTGGAATTCGAGTGTAGGAAAAGGGAGAGAAGGAAACATAGTAGGTGAATATGGATTGGGAGACAGAAATGAAAGAGGAAGCCGCCTGGTCGAATTTTGCACAGAGCACAACATAATCATAACTAACACTTGGTTTAAGAATCATGAAAGAAGGTTGTATACATGGAAGAACCCTGGAGATACTAAAAGGTTTCAGATAGATTATATAATGGTAAGACAGAGATTTAGGAACCAGGTTTTAAATTGTAAGACATTTCCAGGGGCAGATGTGGACTCTGACCACAATCTATTGGTTATGACCTGTAGATTAAAACTGAAGAAACTGCAAAAAGGTGGGAATTTAAGGAGATGGGACCTGGATAAACTAAAAGAACCAGAGGTTGTACAGAGATTCAGGGAGAGCATAAGGGAGCAATTGACAGGAATGGGGGAAATAAATACAGTAGAAGAAGAATGGGTAGCTTTGAGGGATGAAGTAGTGAAGGCAGCAGACGATCAAGTAGGTAAAAAGACGAGGGCTAGTAGAAATCCTTGGGTAACAGAAGAAATATTGAATTTAATTGATGAAAGGAGAAAATATAAAAATGCAGTAAGTGAAACAGGCAAAAAGGAATACAAACGTCTCAAAAATGAGATCGACAGGAAGTGCAAAATGGCTAAGCAGGGATGGCTAGAGGACAAATGTAAGGATGTAGAGGCCTATCTCACTAGGGGTAAGATAGATACCGCCTACAGGAAAATTAAAGAGACCTTTGGAGATAAGAGAACAACTTGTATGAATATCAAGAGCTCAGATGGAAACCCAGTTCTAAGCAAAGAAGGGAAAGCAGAAAGGTGGAAGGAGTATATAGAGGGTCTATACAAGGGCGATGTACTTGAGGACAATATTATGGAAATGGAAGAGGATGTAGATGAAGATGAAATGGGAGATATGATACTGCGTGAAGAGTTTGACAGAGCACTGAAAGACCTGAGTCGAAACAAGGCCCCCGGAGTAGACAATATTCCATTGGAACTACTGACAGCCGTGGGAGAGCCAGTCCTGACAAAACTCTACCATCTGGTGAGCAAGATGTATGAAACAGGCGAAATACCCTCAGACTTCAAGAAGAATATTATAATTCCAATCCCAAAGAAAGCAGGTGTTGACAGATGTGAAAATTACCGAACTATCAGCTTAATAAGTCACAGCTGCAAAATACTAACACGAATTCTTTACAGACGAATGGAAAAACTAGTAGAAGCCAACCTCGGGGAAGATCAGTTTGGATTCCGTAGAAACACAGGAACACGTGAGGCAATACTGACCTTACGACTTATCTTAGAAGAAAGATTAAGGAAAGGCAAACCTACGTTTCTAGCATTTGTAGACTTAGAGAAAGCTTTTGACAATGTTGACTGGAATACTCTCTTTCACATTCTAAAGGTGGCAGGGGTAAAATACAGAGAGCGAAAGGCTATTTACAATTTGTACAGAAACCAGATGGCAGTTATAAGAGTCAAGGGACATGAAAGGGAAGGGAGTAAGACAGGGTTGTAGCCTCTCCCCGATGTTGTTCAATCTGTATATTGAGCAAGCAGTAAAGGAAACAAAAGAAAAATTCGGAGTAGGTATTAAAATTCATGGAGAAGAAATAAAAACTTTGAGGTTCGCCGATGACATTGTAATTCTGTCAGAGACAGCAAAGGACTTGCAAGAGCAGTTGAATGGAATGGACAGTGTCTTGAAAGGAGGATACAAGATGAACATCAACAAAAGCAAAACAAGGATAATGGAATGTAGTCTAATTAAGTCGGGTGATGCTGAGGGAATTAGATTAGGAAATGAGGCACTTAAAGTAGTAAAGGAGTTTTGCTATTTGGGGAGCAAAATAACTGATGATGGTCGAAGTAGAGAGGATATAAAATGTAGGCTGGCAATGGCAAGGAAAGCGTTTCTGAAGAAGAGAAATTTGTTAACATCCAGTATTGATTTAAGTGTCAGGAAGTCATTTCTGAAAGTATTCGTATGGAGTGTAGCCATGTATGGAAGTGAAACATGGACGATAAATAGTTTGGACAAGAAGAGAATAGAAGCATTCGAAATGTGGTGCTACAGAAGAATGCTGAAGATTAGATGGGTAGATCACATAACTAATGAGGAAGTATTGAATAGGATTGGGGAGAAGAGAAGTTTGTGGCACAACTTGACCAGAAGAAGGGATCGGTTGGTAGGACATGTTCTGAGGCATCAAGGGATCACCAATTTAGTATTGGAGGGCAGCGTGGAGGGTAAAAATCGTAGAGGGAGACCAAGAGATGAATACACTAAGCAGATTCAGAAGGATGTAGGTTGCAGTAGGTACTGGGAGATGAAAAAGCTTGCACAGGATAGAGTAGCATGGAGAGCTGCATCAAACCAGTCTCAGGACTGAAGACCACAACAACAACAACAACAAGTACATCTGTTGTTGCAGGATGTTCTACTATTTACCCTGTATAGAAAGTCCCACTTGCTAATTACCACCTTGGAACTGCTAAGGCACTGAGCTAAGCATATTGATGTACGCCCATAAAATTGATCCATACCACTTCATGATTGTGCAAGCTCAGGCTGTTTCACACAGAAGACTTTACACTTGACTGTCCTCATGAAGTACTGACTAATCAAGCCAACTATTGTCAAATTATTGGACCTCATTGGATTTCTTCAGTGGTGACAGAAATGATCACCACTTGCACATGTTATGTCCAGGGCACCTAAATGCAACACATTGCCTAGAACTATGTGGTCAGGGTTTAATGATCAACAGTGCCTATTGTAACATATCTGGCCCCTCTTTTTGGTTACCTACAACCAGCTCAAGTACCAAAATGCTGAACATTACCCATTATTGCTTTACCTACACAGTCTTCCTTCCAAGAGCACTGAAAATCTAACATAACGTAAATGCAACCTCAGACCCATCACTTACAGTTTCTCTGGATTGACTCGTAGGAGACCAGAGTAATAATACTTCAGTGAAGTTGCAAGACGGCAGGCCATCTGGCCTCTTCTTACACTTATTAAACGCCATCAGACCAGCCTATTTTGCATTTCTAAAATCTGCATTTGCATGCATACAAATTAATGTCATTTTGCTATCGTATTACACTGTTATACAAAGTAGGTAAATGAATGGTACATACCAGCATGTACATGATCGGGAGTAGTATGAATGCATGCATATTATAATTATTTTCATTTCATGCTGGAGATGAGTGGGAACTTTTGGGCTATGAGGACGCCAACTGCTCACAATAGCAGCAAGTAGTCAGTAGGTGTGGAAAACAACCAGTCACTGGTGAGTCCCAACCTGTGGCTGGCAGCTTTCTCCTTCGATATCAGGTCTCAAGGGCCAAAGCAACAGACACTTTCTATTGTTACAATAGCTGAGACAGTTTTCTTACAAAAGCCTCATTTTTTGAGCAGAAATGCCTGCTTGGCATAATGACTGCGCTATTGTTTGGGACATTTTGGAAAATGAGTGTTGACCTCCACAGGATAGCTGATAGAATGGTGCCACATATAGCATCCCAATTATCATATTCCTTTGGCATTTGGCGAAAGAAAGCTCCCCATGAAAATTGCTGGCAGAAGCTGTGATAGGTTGGTCAACTGTTACATCAGCACACATTTGCAATCACCATTAGGAATTGGTGGAAAGGAATGGTATTTGTGCCTATTTTGATGGAGTATGGAAGTGGGAACACAGACAAATTTGCTTAGACCTATAATTGGCAAAAGCATTGTTTATCAGTGATGACTGGTACTGCTGGGGCAGCAGAGCATTCACTCACTGGCACAGGGTGGAAGATAATTGAGGTACATGGCCGCCACAGGAGCCAGTCATATACTATACCATCCTTGCTGCAGAGTAGTTTCATTTGCGGTTTTACTTGTCTGCTCACCAGGACAAATGCTTAGTATTTCTCACTTGCGCTTTGATTGGTCTCCAAGACAGAGCCCATCTCCATGCAGCGGAGCCAACCACGAGTAGCAGCCATCATCAGCACACCACCTTGTGCCGTACTGTCGGTAATATATGCAGCTCTGGCCTGTAGGATTTCAGTTACTTTGTCAGCCTCCCAAAATGTGAGCTACGGTTTCTCAGAGGTGGCATCCATAGAACCAATTTGCCTCCTTAGATGATGTCATGGTACTGCAGCCAATTACCTGTTTGTTTATCAATATTATATATTTCAGTTGTTCTCTTTGCTCCCCCTTGTTTTAGTAGAAAAGCACACTAGATTCCAATCAGTGTCATTTTTATTAGATTTTTGCCAACAATTCTACCAGCTGAGGATTATTTACATGTTTGGTTTACATTAATATACATTGTTGTTCCTTGTACAAATTCATGATTATTTTTGTGTTCCATTTAAAGAAAGTAAATGTAACTGTACTTTTTTTAGGATGGCATTTATCTGTTAAACAGTCACTCACTAGAACCCTATCGCAACATCATTTCTGGAGGACAACTTGATCAGTTAATTTAATAAATAAATTATATGAAAGGCTAGCCACCCCACATAGGATTTATATCAGGGTCATTATAAGATTATATTACACACCTTCTGTAGATTCAATATAACCACTTGGGCATGATTTGCATAACATGGTGATTGTGCCCCCTAACTTGCATTTCAGCTACGATTCCCACAACAGGAAACACAAGGCTAGTTTTCAAAGCAGCTATTGAGACATTTAAGACATTATTGCACATACTATAAGAATTGACTCCTTGCATTAGAAATGCCCTCATCAATCACCTTCACAAATGGATAATTATTCAGATTCCACCTCACTGCCCTTCTGCCCAGAAGCATATGCTACCAGCACACACAAAGAGCTCCTGCCACTGATTAAAACTCCACAAACCCTGGAGAGAATAGTGGGTTCCAAATGTGACTGTCTGTTTCTAGCATCTTTATAGCTAACTGTCCTTGGAGCAATCACACTAAATTTGGGACCAAATCTTTCTAAAGAAGGAAGTATGCCACAACATAGACAAAATACTGCAACACAGATGAACATCATGGCATGGTGACCACCTTATCACCCATGAAGGCATGTGGCTGATGACACCTGACAAGCTAAGTAACTCCCAATGTTATATCAGTGTGTGGCAAGACTTGTGTAACTAGAAACATGAATGGCCAGTTTGTGCTTCTGCTGCATTTAATTTTGAACTGCTGCCCAGGTACTGTAGTAGGTTGTGTCACATCTATTATTACCATGTTTTAACTGGCTACTCATATTTTCTGCTCAACAAAATAAGGATACTATGCAGCTATGTTATGTTAATATGTTGGTAAATTACAACTACATTTCTTGTGGTAATATGTTGGTGCGTTAGTACATGATAACTAGGTTACAAGTGCACTATAAACTAGCTACAACAGTTAAACTATCTAGTCTCAGTTATATACATTAATGACATTAGAAAAATTCTTTGCCAGTTGTTTTCTAGTATAATTATACCATATTTCTGTCTTTCAGTGGCCATGCCACCTGCACAAAAGGGCTTGAAAAAGTATACAGTTGTCACTACACCTCTCACACAGTTACAGCCCCTAACTGAGTGACAGAGTCTCTGTTCACTCAAGCCAGTGCAGGTTGTACTGTTTCAATGAACTGTGAGGAGATCTGTTTGGAATACGTACATCTGGCACAGAGCCAAGAATCTCTTTGTAGCATTCCACTTCATTGGCAGTTCACTCGAGCTAAATTGCCAGCTAAACTGGTCTCCAGGCTTCATGACCTGTGGGACAGTGAAGATTTCAGCAACAGAGCTCAGCTGACCTGCGTATCTGGTCATACAGCATCCGGCAGGCAGTTTCCAACATGCTTACAGAGGGGTTCAAGATTAAATGCAACCAAGGCTTCCATGGAATCCTGTGAAGTGGCAAACCTTTGCCAAGTTACCACTGGTTATGCTCACTACAGCCACTCCTGTCTGCAAGGATACTGCTTTTACAGCAGTTGGCTACCACCACTGCAGTACATTGTTGGTACATTGTCTCCTAGAGGATTAGGAGACCTTCTGGCATGGCCATCTCCACTATACTGGGTATGAAGACATCATGGGTTAACCGATAGAGGTACTCAAAGTAGTCTCTGCCACACACCATCAGGTGGCTTGCGGAGTATGGATGTGGATGTAGATGGGTCGACACCAGACACACCAATCCGACACAGATACGCACCTGTGTCCGCTCCAGCACAATGTGTCAATAAAGAGCTTTACTGTAGTCTGCAATCTGCTGTAGCCCTCACCTTTAATGGACTCCTGGCATCCACTCCCTCTCATCAAATTCAAAATGCCTGCATTGGATAATGCCTACATCATCCTGACCTACCAACACACGACTGTCCCATTCCACTGGACTGTAGAAGTGGCCCATTACAGAACTAGCTATGAATGCTTGTGTAGACTGCATCTGCAACATTCACCTATTTGACAATGTCAGTGCTTTATATGCCCCTTTAACTTGGTTGTGGCTAGACAGGTTGTGTGTATGTAGGAATATCAACAACATTGGGAAAGGATAGATTGCTACTCACCTTACAGATGCATATTGTGTTGCAGACAGGCTCGGATCTGTCTGAACTACTGGAGATAGCAATCATGTTTGTGTGAGGTGTGCTTGCTCACATGAATTTGTGTGTTTCCTTTTCTGAAGGAGGCGTTGAACAAAAGCTAACTGCGTGACAGTCTTTTCATTGTGCCTGTCTGCAACTCAGCAAATCATCTTTACAGTGAGTAGCAATCTATCCCTCACTAATGTTGTTCATATCCAACATTTACTTCATCTACTCCTTAATGACTATGCACCCTAGTTCTTCACAACAGAGATTAGGGACCTGTGATCTCATAATAATTGGAACACAAGGTCTTACTTATGTACTTAAGTGCCAGTCAAATGAAAATTAGACAAATGGAAAAAAGTAAGTAAACTGGTTATTACTTCAAAAGTAATTGTAATAACTGTTCATACATTTATCCTGCTGTGAGACAAGATGGCCAGTGCGCTCATCGAAAAATGTTTGCAATTGCCTACAAAACCCAGAACCATGATTGTACGCAGGTACGCACCTCTTCATCTGAAAAAAATCAACAACCAAACGTCTTTCTTCAGGGCTCCAAAAGTATGGAATTCACATGGGGAGAGATTGAGACTCCCAGCAACAATTCAGCAGCATATTGGCAACTTGTTGGCACAAAGTTTGTTGCAATCTGCTTATCTTCTTCTTAACAGTGCAGTGTCTGTGCTGTGGTCACTTACACTCCAAATACTTGTGACATAAGAAATCCAACTACACAATGTAACTACATCATTGTTACCAAAAAAACTGCCAATTGGCAGACTCAGATCAATTCCTGTGCTACTATATTAATTTCTTCATGTCACTAGCCTTGCATTGACATCTAAGTCATAATTGATCATTGTACTGTAGCAATCTAAATGAACTCAAACTAGTTCCAAGACCTGGCAGCTGGACTAGTACACTACTGTTTATCCTCTGTTTGGCTCTTTAAAATATTCCTGGGTAAATCCGTACATGAAGAATACAACACAATTACTTTGTTTGTTAGGCGGAACTAATGAAGTAATAATACAGAATATCGTGAAACATATAGCATTGCCCTTACCAGAAATAATGTTATCAAAATGCTACAGCTTGTACTGTCACTAAGTGACATTCAGCAAAAAATATGTAAATAAGAAGCAGACCTAGATATGGGGAAAATTCTGAGTGGCCTCCTTGCACATCTTTTCATTAGTGGGAAAAACTATAGAGTAATGATTGTAATACTGAAATAATGTACAGGTGTAGATCATACACCGCTTATTTTTAAAAGTTCCAAGGATATGTGTAACTCATTAAATTTCAAATTTAACAATATACACACCAACATTAATTTTTCAATGGAATATCAAAATAAACTTATTAACTGCCTGGGTATGATAATATCTGTAATTAGCTGCATACCTACCTTTAAAGTTTTGCTAAAAAATGGCACCTACCATAGACACGGCCATTGCCATCCACTCTATACATAAAACTCTCGTAAATAATTTGCTTCCAAGGTCTTTGCCCTCACACATTTTACACTGAGCATTGCTCTTATAAGCTTAACCAAGGAATGAACACAGCCAGTCAGATAGGATAAATAATGGTTAAACTCAAACAAAGTTAAATGTTGTCTACATCTGGGTTAAGCCAAACTCAGATTACAATAAAGATGCTTTCACCACTGGGAGGTCATGGTGGTGATGAGCCCCCCCCCCCCCCCCCTCCCCCATCAACACTTTATTAAACAATGGAAAATCCATAAAGTAATAACATAAACATGAAAGAGGATCAATAGCTACTCAACATATAGATGATGTTGAGCAGCAGACAGGCACACTTAACCCGTTCAACATGGAGGAGTGCTGGCATGGTCCCCTAATTCCTAGCCAGCAGTGGAGGATATACCAGTGTACCCGAGTGCTTGCTGAGCCTAAGGGGGATTTTAACCTATGTTGCAAGCTTGCATAGTAGGACTTTATGTTTGACTTTTCATCGAAAATACATAGTTCAAATGAAACGTGTAAATTTCTGAATTAAAAATTACTATTGAGACAGTTTTTTATAATACTTAAAAAAAGGTTGTTATGCTTAATGCTGGCATATCTGTGTAGGTACAGCAATAATAGGAAGTTTCCTGCCTTTTCTTATTATCTAGACAAACTCGGCATCGCTTTCTAATTTTTCTATTTGTCCCTTCAGCCTTCCAAAATTCTATGGGGAAGTGATCAGAGGGTCCTTTGATCCCAGTTCTTTTTAAATGTCAAATCACAGTTATCATCTGTGTAACAAAGAGAAGTAGGGATTTTATTACTGAATTACAAGAGTCATAAAGGCTTTTTTTGCCTATATTTGTTATATGTTGTGTACGCATTATATAGGCATAGCTGGAGAAAATGTATTCTATGTGTTTTTGTCCATTTAAGACACTTCCTTTGATTCAAGTAATATGCCATCATTTGACCATAATGTAAGACCTTGCCCAGTGATCCATTGTACTTCAAAACCACCTCAGGTTTCTGAATAACAATGCCCAAACAAGTCATGGTATCAACCATTTTCCCAAAAAAAGCTGAGCTGATCATCAACACTTCTCTTTTGTCTTTCTATCTGAGTATACAAATTCCCTCTTCATTATGAACATCCACTACTTCCCCCTTCTTTTGTTTTGGAGTAACTACTTCTAATGGGTTACCTCCAAAGTTTTTCCTTCGAGCTCCTCTGACATAATTGTTCCTCTGAGGAAATTCTTGGGCCTACATGTCCACAGTGAAAGTACCCTGATACCAAGTAAGCCTAATCATAAAAATGGTGCAGATTTAAGAAAGACTAAACCACTAACAATTTTCTATCAGTACATTGGCCTAAGAGGACTTAAAAATTCACTAGACCAGCTACTAATAAACATAAATGATATTGAAAGAGAAAAGCAACCAGATATACTATGCTTCACTGAACATCATGTCACTTGTAGTATTCAGATGTTGTGCTTAGACAGATTCAATTTAGCATCTCAATATTGCAGATCCAACATGGATAGGGGCGGAACAGTGATTTATGTTAGAAATAACGTACTATTTAGAACTCTTCATGTAAGCAAATTTTGTATTGAGCAGCACTTTGAAGTGTGTGGTATAGAACTGGCAACAAATAGTGTATCAGTAGTCATATTATCAATTTATAGAGCACCTGCAGGGAATCTTGGAATCTTTCTCAAACAGATTGAAGCAATGTTATCAAAATTGTACAGAAAAAACATTTCAGTCATAATACTAGGCGACTTTAACGTAAATTTCCTGAATGAAAGTTATGACAGAATGGAGCTGGAGCAACTAATGAGCTGTTACAATCTCATGCAAGTAGTTGAATTTCCCACTAGGGTAACTGACCACTCCAGTACTCTAATTGATAATGTGTTTGTTGATAAGCCTAGGCACAGTAGCTTGACAGTCAGTCAAGTCCTAAATGGGCTGTCAGACCACGATGCTATACTTCTGACATTAACTTTATCAGTTAATAATCGCTCAAGGAACATGTCAAATGAGGCTGCAAATAAAGCTTTTGCAGATTTGACAAACTGGTTTGAAACCAATGGCCTTACAGTCAACCTAAAAAAGACAAATTACATTCATTTCTCTTCTAACACAAATGTTACTAATGAAATGAACCTAAAAATGGGTGAGCACGAGATTTTGAAGGTTGAGTCCTCCAAATTCTTGGGTCTGCATATAGATAGCAAAATGAAGTGGCACCACCATATTCAAGATCTGTGCAAAAGGCTAAGCTCAGCAACGTTTGCCTTAAGGATAATTTCAGACACTAGGGAAATGAGCAAAATAAAAACTGCATATTTTGGATATTTTCACCAACTTATGGCCTATGGTATAATATTTTGGGGAAATCAACCAATAGCAAAAAAAAAAAAAAAAAAAATGCACAGAAGCGAGCAATAACAATTATGTGTGGAGTACATCTTAGGCACTCGTGCAGGGATCTGTTTAGAGCTCTACAAATCCTTACAACACCTGCCCAATATATTTTTTCCCTGAGCCGGCCGGAGTGGCCGTGCGGTTCTAGGCGCTGCAGTCTGGAGCCGAGCGACAGCTACGGTCGCAGGTTCGAATCCTGCCTCGGCCATGGATGTGTGTGATGTCCTTAGGTTAGTTAGGTTTAATTAGTTCTAAGTTCTAGGCAACTGATGACCTCAGAAGTTAATTCGCATAGTACTCAGAGCCGTTTTTCCCCCCGATGTGCTTTGTTTAAAAAAAAAAAAAAAAAAAAAAAAAACTTATTCAAAATCAATAGCTCATACCACAGTTATAACACTCAAAGGAAACTGGATATCCATTATGAGCTAAAAACGAAAAGCATGGTCCAGAAGGGGGTTTTACACAGTGGCACCAAGGTTTTTAATGCCCTCCCACCGCACATTAAAGAACTGGTTGGAAACATGCCAAAGTTTAAAGAAAATCTGAAACAGTTCCTTTTAGATGAATCTTGTTACAGTATTGATGAATTTCTTAGCAAAAATGTGTAGAATCTCTTGTTTGTGCTTAAACCTTACTGTGTGACCTCTACAATTGATTAATCATACTCTGTAAGTACAGTGTAACTTAATACAATACCCAAATTTATGTATGTCTGTATATGATGCCTGTATAACTTAAGAACAATACCCAAATTTATGTATGACTGTATATTCTTTCAGATGTCCTGTATCTTAACTAATATGTAAGGGTATATGCTAAACTTCACAGTTTCTTTAATCTAATGATAAGATCAATGTATCTGTGCACAAAACAATAATCTGTAAAAACCTTGACTCGTTCTATATCCATGGATATGTTCCCATATGGATCTACGGGACACGAAATAAATAAATAAATTGGATGAGGTTGACACTATTATAGAAATTATCTATAAACAATGAATATCCAACCCCCAACTTTCCATTCATTAATTTGTAGATAGCTGAACTAGCTTGTACTCTTCCACCAACTTGATCAGAGGCACCTGTATATACAAAAACCCTCAGGACTAACCCAGATGACTCATTCAACATATAAAGTTTAACTCCATAAAGGTGAGCCTTGTTCTTCATATGCTGTCGGAACATGAGTGTACCTATCCACAGAAACATGGATTCATGTATTGTCAAGTTTTTGGTCAGTATTATGAGTCTATCCATTGTCCTATGAAAAATGCCTAACAAGGGTTGAATTTTGTACAGGCTCTCACCAAATATAGGTTCATTGGGTTCTGGATTGTTTGCAAAACGCAAAGCTCGCAGGATCCCAAAAAATCTATCCCTGCTCATAGCTTGACAAAACCACAGTAGGGTTTTGGTCAGGAGTCTGTACAGGCCAGTCCATTACAGGGATGTTATTGTCGCGGAACCACTCCACCACAGACTGTGTGTTATGAACAGGTGCTCAATCATGCTGAAAGATGCAATCACCATCCCTGAATTGCCCTTCAACAGTGGGAAGCAAGAAGGTGCTTAAAACATCAATGGAGGCCTGTGCTGTGATAGTGGCATGCAAAACAAAAATGGGTGCAAGCCCCCTCCATGAAAAACGTGACCACACCATAACACCACCGCCTCCAAATTTTACTGTTGGCACTACACACGCTGGTACATGATGTTCTCCAGGCATTCGCCATACCCACACCCTGCCATCGGATCGCCACATTGTGTACTGTGATTCGTCACTCCACACTACGTTTTTCCACTGATCAATCGTTCAATGTTTATGCTCCTTACACCAAGCAAGGCGTCGTTTGGCATTTACTGCCATGATGTGTGGCTTATGAGCAGCAGCTCGACTATGAAATCCAAGTTTTCTCACCTCCCGCCTAACTGTCATTGTACTTGCAGAGGATCCTGATGCAGTTTGGAATTCCTGTGAGATGGTCTGGATAGGTGTCTGACTATTACGTATTATGAACCCCTTCAGGTGTCGGTGATCTCTGTCAGGCAACAGAAGAGGTCAGACTGTACGCTTTTGTCCTGTACGTGTCCCTTCACATTTCCACTTCACTATCACATAGGAAACAGTGGACCTATGTATGTTTACGAGTGTGGAAACCTCATATATAGACATATGACACAAGTGATACCCAATTACCTGACCACGTTCAAAGTCCATGAGTTACATGGAAGTCCTTGAGTTTGGCCCCATTCTGCTCTCTCAAAATTGCTATAGGCCACTGCACAATATCTACAAAGGGGAAAGACAATCCAATGGAGTAGCTAGAGATCTATGTTTGTAAAACAAATGTAAAAGATGGAATGAGATGAATATTTCAAATTCTGTAGCACTTACCTCTTCATTAATTTGAAACACAGTGTAATGTACACCTATGAACATGAAGCCACTTGCAAAACATTGTGCCAAATATTTATTTGGAATATAGCATACATTTATGTTAGCGTAATGTGCATCTGTGTGCTTTCTCTAAAGCTAGAATAAGGAACTTCATACAATGCATGTTCTGAAAGTAAGTAATGTTTCATTCTACTGCCATCAAAATGCTAGTGTCACTGTTCCACACATTCATGCTCATCTCTCTGATTCACTGTTTTTCCACTGACACCATTACAGCCGGATTGTGTTGTGTTACATTTGCAAGTGATCATTCAAAATGTTGAACACACTCTCGGGGCCAAACAACTGCGAAAAGCGTTCAGTAATATTGTATTTTATTGCAAAGAATGTTAAGCCAGCTGATGTTCATCATTATCTTGCAGAGATTTATGGTGAAAGTGTAATATCTGATGGAATGGTGAAAGTGGATGAGGCAATTCAATCATGGACAAACCAATGCTTATGACGAAGCATGGAGAGGACAGCCTTCTGCGGTTAATGATGACCTGTTTGAGAAAGTGAATGAGAATATTCATGAAAACAGATTGTTCACAATAATTGTGCTTTGTGACAGGCTTCCACTGATTTCAAAAACTTTTTGCATGAGACTGTCACAAATCACTTGAATTTTCACAAATTGTGTTCATAAAATGCTTACAGATGACCACAAAATGAAGTGACTTGGCAGTGCTGTGATGTTAGTTACCTAATATAGTGATGAGGGAGATGAACTGTGACCAATGAGGAACCTTCGGTTTCTCATGTCACTCCAGAATCAAAACAAGTCGACGAAGTGGGGGAACTCACGATCCCCCAAAAAAACAATAATTCAAAACAACGATGTCAGCACAAAAAATAATGTGCACTGTTTTCTGGGATAGACAGGGCATTCTGCTTGTTGAGTTCCTTCCCAGTGGTGAAACCTTCAATGTGGTACAATACTGTGAAACACTGAGAAAGCTTTGGCATGTGGTTCAAAATAAAGTGCATGGAATGATCAGTCAAGGCACTGTGTTGCTTCATAACAATGCATGTCCCCATTCTGCTGGTGTTGACTGAAAACCTTATTCAACAATTCGGTTAGGAGCAGTTCGATCACCCACTGTACTGCTCAATCTTGCACCTTCTGATCACCACCCGCTCTTGAACTTCAAATGCTCTTCAACTTTAAATGCAATTTTGCAAGGAGGCATTTAGACAGCGAGGACGACACAAAAAACGATGCTCAGCAGTGGCTGTTGTCCCTGGTGGCATCTTTCTATGAAGGGCAGAGAAAAGTTGGTTTTGCATTAAGACAGATATCTGAACAATGGTGGCAAATATGTGGAAAAATAGTTTAAGAAAATCTCTTCCTTGTAAAAGTAAATTTTGATTTGAAAAACTGTTTTTATGTTGTTTTTTTTCCAGAACAGTACTTACATTGAAGACATGCCTTGTACAATGAACATTACAGTTCATGTATCTTAGAGCTGAAACATCAACAATGTTGATGAAACAGTCTGTGGGTATAATCCAGTTTAAACAGAAGTTATGCTGTTACAAGTAAACACAGTAACAGATTACAACAGTAAGAAATAGACTGCTTTGATAAGTTACCTTACTTGATATGATATATTATGTGGTTTATGAAAGTGTTCTGTGGTATACTGAGGCATAATAAGGCACCTGATGATGAGTGAAAGTTCAAAACTCATCACACACTAATATTTGATGGTTAAAATATTGTTATTGAGTTGCATAAAGCAACAATGAAATGACTGTTATAAATTTAATTTCTGAAGTATAAAAAACAAATTCATTCACACAAGCACACCACATACACACAACTGCTCTCTCTGACCACTGAGGCCAACTGTGTACTGCAGCAGTGCCTGATGGGATAAATAATCTGTCAGTGGTGGGGGCAAGAATGAGAACGGGATGAGGAGGGGGATGGATAGCAGGGTAGGGATGGGGGAAGGTGTAGTGCTGCTTGTGGGAGGAATTGCGGTCTAGTGATGTCAGGGTAGCGCTGCTAGGTGGAGTCAAAAGTTTCAGAGGTGGGCAGGGTGAGGAGAGAAGTTGAGCAGGGAAAAAGACTGCAGGTGCATTGGTGGAATAGAAGGCATGTTCAGCAACTGTGTGTTCCAACTCTCTCTTGGCTACACCAAGTTGGTGGATATTCATGTAGGCAGACAGCTTGATTGTTGTCATGTTCACGTAGAAAGTAGCACTGCAGTTGCAGTTTAGTTTGTAGATCATGACTGCTTCAACTGCTTTCACAGGTGGCCCCGTATTTGATGGGACAGGAGATACCTGTGACCGAACTGCGCTAGGTGGGGATTGGGTTATGTATGGGACAGATTTTGCATCTAGGTCTATTGCAGGGATATGAGCAATGAGGCAAGGGGCTGGGAGCAGGGGGATGCACAAGGACATTATGTAATTCAGCAAGTGGCGGAATACCACTGTGGGAACAATAGCGCATAGGATATTCCTCACATGTGGGCACAATGAGGGGCAGTCAAAAACCTGGTGGAGAATACAATTCAGTTGCTCCAGTCCTGGATGGTACAAAGTCACGAGGGGAGTGCTTTTTTGTGGCAGGACGCTGGGCATGTGGGAGGTAGTAGGTGACTGGAGGGATAAAGCACTTTATTACTATGTGCAGCAGTATTTGTTCCAGAGTGCAGCAAGTGCAGTGAGAATTTTCAACGTTCTCCCTTTAAAGAGCATAGCTTTATAATGTGCTGGTAATTGAGGTTGCCAAGGAAGGCAATCAGACATCTATAAAATGGTAACACATTAAGAAGTTTCTTTACAATACCACACTCAATAGCTGAGATGTACACAACTTTGAATTACTGCGAATTCTTCTGTGGTCCTGAATTATATACAATGAGAGTAATATTCCTGATAGAATCAATAGTCTTAAATGCTGATCCAGTCAGGTAAGTTACTGAATAGTAATAAAATTTAGTAGTGCCCCACTACTACTGCAGACTACTCTAAAATCTTGAATTATTCTCACGAACATTTTTAGGTACACCAACATTTAAGTCTGTGCAGCCATTTAAAGTGTGATAGAAGATCGAAAAATATCTAAAATTACTCATTTAGTTCTCATGGCTCTTTGTCAATAATATGGCTCATTGACATAAACATTCTTATATCTAGGTGGTATTGCACTTTAAATTTGAACACTGCTTGTTTCCGTTTCTTTCATCTGTTATTTTCTTTTCATTTTTTGTATAGAACTTTTAGATTGCCACAAACCCTCACTGCTAATAAAGTATTTCTTCAGCTACCATTACAAATTATAGAATAACACTGATGATTATAATCGTGAATTAAATGGGAAAGATAAAAAATAATTATGTCTTCTGAAAAATATATCCCATGTGAATTCAAAGTTTCATTTCTTTTCCATTTTATCACAATTACAATAAACACAAAGCTATAATTTTGGATAGTGTCACTAATTTAATATGAGTATTGTCTTCCCCAATAGGTAAGAAATATAGATGCACTAACCACTTCCATTACACTACACTTACGTAGTTTGTCACTGCAGTCTTCCATACTAGTGTTGATAAAAGTCTGAAGCTCTGAGTGTGCCTGCTTAAAAAGATGCACCAGCCAATCAGTCACACGCAGTGACGTCATATGAATTTGGCATCCTCTGGTGGCATGTATGTGTTGCACCAATCACTGGAGGCAGCAAGTGATGAAAGAGCAATCTTGCCGGTGGCACCTTGGCAGGAGGTGTAAATGTGCCATCTCCTGTGAGGCATGCAGTGCACAAGGTGCGGCCGGCAGAGATGCCATCAGTACCACACTTTCATTCCGGCATGCCTTGTTCTGATTCTGTTCAGGCAGCTCCTTGATTTTCAAGGAAAATGCATTCCTGGAAGTGGTTTCATTGGATCTGTGTAGGCCTTGTAGTTGTGGTTCTGAAAAAATGCCCATTCTGATCTTCATTGTTCTTTCAGGTCATAAGGCGGATGGAATGTGGTTCCAGATAAGTTTCTAGATTTAAGGCCTTTTCAAGGTAAGGAGCTCAATGTATTATTTATTGGTGGACCTTTGGAGTCACATATGACCAATCTTGTTCCACTCCTGAGTCATTACTTAAGAACAACACTGTGACAGTCATATATGGCAACACTGTAATTGGTACTCATGGTTTTCTTCCATCAATCAAATGACAAGATCTCTCACCCCACTGTTGTGTGCTGTTTTGTGGTCCTCTAACAAATTTTCTTCGATTTGAGATTTCTGTTGCACATTAAGTACATGCCATTATATCCCGTATGTCCTATGATACGCAACGTTACTGTCTCCTTCAACACAGGGCATTCATCTATAACTCCGTAACATGGTTATCACTATGGACCAGATTTTTTATGTTTTTATGGAAAGGACCTTTATTTTCTTGTAATAGCCCTTTTTTAAAGTTTAAACAAACAATTTTAGCCTTTTTGGAGTCTCTTAATAAAAAATATAATGAACAAAAATATTAAGATAAGAAATTTATTATAATTTTGACAGTTATTCTAGTTCTCTGTGGAAAATAAACAGTTAACTATTCTTTATATCAGCATTCAAAAAACGCGTAAACAATTGATATATTTATGTGTGTTACAATTATTTCTCTTTTTATACAGTAATGAAAAGTCTTTAACTCAAATTTTTTTCATGTGTCACTCATAAAAACAACACTTGAGATGTGTGCCAATGTATGACCACAATCCGTGGCCCAACTCTACAAATAACAAGACATTTTATACAATTACATTTTGGTAGAGAATTACACAGCTAATCACATTTCTAACTTTTGTGAAATGAAACTTTTTCTGCTGGCTCTCAGAACATTTTTGTGGGCCAAGAAAGATCTCTCTACAGCAAAAGAGGTCAATGGTGCCTATTTGATTGAGGCAATTGGTTTTGGAACTCAATACAATCCACTTTCGAACTACTTCTCCTGAATAATTGGTGGACACTTTCTTCGTATCTTCACACTCAGGAGAATATTCCTTAATTTAGTGGTGCATGTTGTAGCTACTGAACCATGTACTTCCTCCAGATACATCAGCATCCTGCAGATCGTATCTACAGCACCTTTCAGTACTAGAGATGCAGAGTCTAGCCTTGAACTGCAACAGGTAGATGTTGGAAGTGAGCTCTTAAAAATGTCAAGCGTGCAACATTTTTGTTATTCTTAAAGGCCATCTTAGCTATTTTTCATGAAATCTGATTCACTAGAGTTGATTGTGTCTATTACCATTTTGACTTTTTGGTAGTGTTCGCACATAACATAAAGCTGCCTAGAGCCAAGTACACCAGCCAGTATGTATGGGTTCCGAAGGGAGGGGAATGTTTGGAGCTATTTCCTTAAAGAACTGAATGCAGGAAGGAGCTTTCCTAATAGAGGAAATGATACTATTAACCCCAGGAAGATTATTTCTGATTTCCTTTGATACATGTCGTTGGTCGAGGGCAAGGCAGGTGCAGTGGATCATACTGGGCCATAATTCCTATAGTGTTGCTCCTGCTTTTAACATATAAGCAGCACAGTCTGTCATCAACAGCAAAAAATTCTCATCCCTATCTTCTTCTGGCCATAGGATGAGGTCATCACTGACTGTGATTTATCTTCTCCAATTCTTTACACAGGAGTAAGTGGGATTTCCTGATGTCGCAGAACCTAACTTCCTCACCATGACATTACCTATAAATTTTCCACAACCGTGGCCTCTGATACCCTCCAAGAAGTCCTTATAAGTAGAGTTCTTTAGCACATCCCACAGTACATTACCTACACTAAGGCCTCACACAAGTCTACATTAGAGCTGTCCACTATAAGGCTTGTCATAGAGGAAATTGATGGTTGAATCTGTCACTTGCACTTTTTCCTAGTGATGCTCTTAATCTGAGATGTGGAATCTTTGTCTTGAAGGAAAAGTGACTTTTTATCATGACTTACATGAAATTAAAACAAACAAACAAACACTTAAAAGATGACAGTAACTGCAAAATAAGAATGTGATCGTGATAAATGACAGCTTCAGTTGAATCACATATGCATGTCAGTAAACAAATTTTAAATTTTGATTTGAAAATCTGAAATCAGAAGACTAAAAAGAAGATTGGTAAATAAAATGAATGATAAAAATAAGATGTATTTACATACTTGTTTTTAATAGGCTTGGCACAAAAATTACTCGGTCAACAGTTGTGAAATTTTAGTCTTCCTCAATCCCGTTACAAAAGACGAGTTCTTTACGAGTTCTGATTAGGCATGACAAAATTACACTTAAATCTCACTACTCTTTGCGAGTCAACTCACAACAACTTTACTTCATACCTACAACAATAAACAGACTTAAGTGTCACCAATTTGTTCTCCTAATATACCTCTCCATTATTGGAAAGCATTTAAGTAAGGGCTGGCTAGGATTGTCCCAATGTAGCAGTTTATGGACATATTCTCAGAGTGACAATGCAGCAACAGCGCATCGTACACAGTGTTGGTTTCAGTGTGGGTTATATTTCATGTACCTTCCAAACAACGGAAATAACTGGGATCACGTGTATGCTACAGCAGAGTGCTGACACATTATCAGGTTACAAAGACAAGTGCCATTGCATCACACACATTCTTGATTTCAGTGCTGTATATAAACTTATTCATTACGATTTTTCTTAAAATGTGCAAATTCACTTTATAGATTTTCCTTGGAGTTAATTTGGAAATCTATTTAAAACACTTTTTCTACAAAAGTCCTCTTTAGCCTGTGCTTCTTCTGTTTAAGCCCTATTTAGCCCCTTTTAGGCCTTTAAGAATGATTTAGCCCATTTTAGATTTAAATCCACACCTTGGTCTTTGATATCAGGGGTGACACAGTAACAGGCTACAGCTCAATGACTACAAATCACTTCCTCAATCTTTCAAACCTAATACATTGTTTCAATGCTGCAGAACACAGGCATGTGCATTAGCCATCTCTTCTAATGATTTGAATTTCTGAAACTGCTTCACATTTTCCTTCATTTTCATTGATTTAATTAAGTCTTAATGATACTGTGACAAACTTGCATATCTTTAATTAGCTATTATTTCACAACCTTTCTGAAATCCCAGTCCCCACACTTCAAATTTTATGGAGCACCAACAGAATTACCTTGTTAAGTTCTTACTGAGGTAGCAGCTTCAATGACAGTAATTTGCGTTATTTTAATTTGTGGATGGGTAAGTTTACGAAGTTTCAGACAATTCAGATTAAATAGTAGTATTCTAATCACAAGCTGATAAGCCATAAGTACCAATTTCCTGCTTTTTTTTACAACTGACGGGGAGGAAGAAATCAAAGAAACACATTGTTGTGTCTACAATATTTTGAAGGAAAGTTGCTACTCACCATATAGCAGAAATGCTGAGTCAACAACAGACACAGACACAGACACACACACACACACACACACACACACACACACACACACACACACACACACACACACACACACGACTGCAGTCTCAGGCAACTGAAACAACAGTAGGCCGTGTGGTTTCAGTTGCCCAAGACTGCAGTCGTGTGTCAGAGTTGGGTTTGCGTGAGCACATGGGTTGGGTTGGGTTGTTTGGGGGAAGAGACCAAACAGCGAGGTCATCGGTCTCATCGGATTAGGGAAGGATGGGGAAGGAAGTCGGTCGTGCCCTTTCGAAGGAACCATCCCAGCATTTGCATGGAGCGATTTAGGGAAATCACGGAAAACCTAAATCAGGATGGCCGGTTGCTGTGTGTGTGTGTGTGTGTGTGTGTGTGTGTGTGTGTGTGTGTGTGTTGTTGACAAAGGCCTTAACAGCCGAAAGCTATAATTGTGAGAGTCTTTTTGTCGTGCCTATCTGTGACTTAGCATCTCCACTATATGGTGAGTAGCAAGTTTCCCTCTCATAATATTGTTACATTCCATCCTGGATTTTAAATTGTTGTGTCTACAATTATTTATTGAAAACATATAAAAGGAGAAAGAATAAATTTGGGAGAAACAATTTATCTAATGGTTTACATGCCCTCCTACCACAGTTGAAGCCAACTGTGAGAAACTGCACATTTTCATTGCACAGCATTTTCTTTCTCACAGTTGGCTTCAACAGAAAACTTGTACATTGTTAATTTTAAAAATGTACAGCCTATGGCATCTTTATATATATTAGAGTACCATGTAGAAATCTGAAGTAAATCAATCAAGATCTTTTCAGGAGCTTTGATAACAATGTTCCAACTATACATATTACATGTATATTGAAATATATGTAATATATTTAAAGACTATAGACCCTGCACCAGTCCAAATGTTCATTACAGTATTATGTGAAAATTTGAAATAAATCAATCAAGAATTTTTTGAGAGTTTTGGTAACAATGTTTCCCCTTTATACATTACCTGTTTATTTATATTTTGTATATATTAAAAATATGTAGCCTGTATCCATCTGCATGTTTATTAGAGAATTGTATGAAAGTTTAAAGTAAACAAGCCAAGTACTTTTTGAGATTTTTGGTAACAAAGCCTGTATTATGGACACACAACACCGTGATTCCAATACAACATTAATTTTATTTTTTCTCCAAGGCACGTACATCATGGAATATAAAACATTAATTCAAGGATAATCAATAGTTACAGAGTGTCTATAACTACAAATATCAATCCGCAACACCCTCCCCACCTTGGTCAACTTCTAGAGGAATGACCAGTTGAACGGGGCGTGAAATTATGGATCCTTCTGAAGTTCGTAAGGTTACAGTTCGTATTTTTCCCATCTCTTCCTTCATGAAGATATTCTATCCGCGCCTTCCTCCACATGTGTCGTGGACGAACATCCTCTCGTAGAAGAACGACATCACCCAGCTGGAGTCTTCCTGAACCTGGCCTTGGTTGATGAGTTTCATGGAAGTTTTTGAGCAGGATCAGATATTCTTTCTTCCACCTGTTCCAGAAGTGTTCTACCATCTTCTGCAGCCATTGAAATTCCTTGGACAAGTCCTTTCTAACTGGTGATTCTGGACCAGAAGGTAGTGTTGTGAGTCGATCACCTACAAGGAAATGTGCAGGCCTCAGTGGCTCAGATTCCTCTCCCCCTTGCGTAATTGGTCTAGAGTTTAGTGCTGCTTCTATGCTGACCAGGATCGTATTGAGGCCTTCTTTGTCCAACTGTGACTGTCCTAAAACTTTTCTCAGGCAGCGTTTGACAGATCCCACCATCCGTTCCCAGAATCCTCCCCACCAAGGCGCGTGTGGGGTGATGAATTTCCAAGTGATGGCTTGCTGGGCAAGGTACTTGTGCGTCTTGCTTGCCATGAGAGCCTACCAGAACTCCTTCAGCTCTAAGTGTGTGGCATGGAAGGTAGTAGCATTATCAGTGCAAATTGTGTTGGGCACTCCTCGTCTTCTGACAAACCTTTGTAGAGCTTGAAGAAATCTGTCAGTTGACATATTTGAGCTTAGTTCCAGGTGTATGGCTCGTGTTGTTGCGCATGTGAATAGAGCAATATACGCTTTCTTCGTAATACGTCCTTGTCTGACATATGATGGACCAGCAAAGGCAATACCTGTTACTGTAAATGGTTTCAGTGGTGAAACTCGTTCAGCTGGTAATGGGGCCTCAGTTTGTTGAACAACGTGAGCTTTCACCATCTTACAAGGTAGGCAACGGTGTAGAACATGTTTAATTGCCTGTTGGGCTCTAAGGATCCAGAATTCTGTTCTCAGTTCAGATAACACTATGTTTACTCCAAGGTGATGCAAACGAATGTGAGTCTGCTGGATCAGTAAACGTGTGAAATGATCAAGAAGAATCAGGTGGCATTGATCTATGGTTAATTCTGCAAACTGCAGCCGTCCACCGAGACGAATAAGACCATTATCCAAGAATGGGTTGTAGCGAGCTATCTGAGAATTAAGTGGTAGAGGCGTTTTGTTGTATAGTTCATGCAGTTCAAGCGCAAAATGTTGCTGTTGAACAACTTGAATCCAGTAAGTGCGTGCTTTGCCCAAATCTGATGCTGTTAGTTCTCCAGATGTTCTGTTTTCTTTCAATAAGGGCCGTTTAAAGCGAAATACCCATCCTGTAACTCTTAAGAGCTTGAAGTAGCTACTGTACCGTGTAGCTGTTAAAATAGGAATCGTTGTTTGTATCATGGAGACTTGGTCTGTTAATTTCTTCTTTTCTGGCAAGGAGTGTTCTCCCGTCTGTAAAATTCGAGGCCACTGTATTCTTTTCTTTGATAACCAAGCAGGTCCATGAAACCATACAGAAGCATGGTGAAGTTTATCTGCTGTGGTACCTCTGGAGGTTAGATCAGCTGGATTTTCGTCACCAGGGCAGTGCCTCCACTGTGACGGATTCGTTAGTTGTTGTATTTCCGTAACACGGTTTGACACAAAGGTTTTCCATCGATTAGGGTCATGTTGTATCCATCCTAAGGCTACAGTTGAGTCAGTCCACAATGTTGCACAACTTGCATTATAGCTCGTGGCCTTACAGAAATAATGAAGTGGTCTTGATCCAAGAAGTGTCGCTAGAAGTTCCAGCCGTGGAAGAGTTATTTTTTTGATGGGAGCTAGTCGGTTTTTACTGCAAACTAAATGGACTGATACCATATTTGTTGTGGTGCACCGTACATAAAAGACTGCTCCGTAGGCCTTTTCTGATGCGTCGCAAAAGACATGGATTTCTGGCTCAGTGTTTTCAGATACACCAACCCATCGGGGAATTTTTATGTGTGAACATGATGGCAATGTTGATACCCACATTCGCCAGCATTTGCTAAGATCAAGGGGTAAAAGCTCATCCCATTAAATTCCTCTTGAACAAATTTCTTGAAAAATTATTTTTGCAGTGAGGGACACCGGCGACAACAAACCCAGTGGGTTATAGAATCTAGCAGTGTTTCGTAGTACTTGCCGCTTAGTGGCAGGACGATTTATAACATTGTCGGTAACATTGTTGTGAACAACACTGAGCGTATCAGTCTGTGTGTTCCAGTGGACTCCCAGTACCTCCATATCTGTAGTGTTTATGATACCTTCTGATTGCCATATTCCAATCAGTTGGCTTGAATTTGTGGCCCACTTTGCCATTGGTAGACTGATCTGTCGCATGACTGATGTAAGCTCATAATATAAGTTAATTACAGCATTGTCATCTTTAGCACCTGCTACAAAATCATCCATGTACATATTATCTTCAACAAGTAAAGCAGCTTACAGAAAATTCGTTTTGTGCATTACAGCAAGTTCTTTCAGCGTGGCTGCAAGAAGAAAGGGACTGCAGGTAAGTCCGAAAGGTAGCTGAGTGAAGCGGTATGTAATCCTTTAGTCAGTTGTAATATAGTTTCCTTGTTGATCTATGATTACTTTGTACCAAAAAAAACCTGTGAGATCTCTATCTTTCCTGTGAACAACTAACTGTAGAAATGCTTGTTTGATATCGGCAATTAAGGCTACTCGATGTAGACGATATCTCAGTGATATTGAAAGAATGTTGGGAAGTAAATTAGGACCTATTTCTAAAGAGTCATTCAATGAACATGCATTCTGGTTGTGCGACGAACCATCAAATACAATCCTCCATTTGATGACACCTAACTTTTCTTCCTTTACTGCATGATGTGGCAGATAAAATGTGACACGCAATTTCTGTCCAAAAGGGGCGACTTCCACATGTTTCTTCTTGATGTGTTCTATCACTTGCGCCTCGTAAATTTGTTTCAGTTTCTTGTCCTTCGTAAATTTTTTCTCCAGTGAAGCAAATCTCTTCTCTGCTTGCTGAAGATAACATAACGTTGGGTTTTCTGGCGAAAGACATGACTCTTCTTTTGTCTTCGATGCAATAGGATTTTGAGAAATCTTGCAATAACGCCAATTCCTTCTGAATCAGAGTAGTTGTTTCATCTTCTGTGATTCCCATTGTTTCTAAATTCCAGAAACATCGTAAAATATCGTCTGTTGTTGTTGCTGTCTCTAAACTGATGTAGTTTGCAGTCACAAGGTTAGCCGTGGTGCTTGATTTGCTTCCACTAAGAATCCAACCTAGAATGGAAGGTACCAGAACAACTGATGACGTTAGTCGAATCGGAGGGGAATCTTTAAAGATTTTCCAACAGTAATCTGCTCCGATAAGAATCTCGATGGGAAGATCTTCTGTACCATCTCTTAGGTCCGCAAACTGAAGTCCCCGTGTGGGTACAAGTTTTTTTAAATCGGAAGACACAGTTGGGTGCGCGGAAAATGAGTATGTGCTTTCAAACGCAGTCTTAGACGTCTTGTAATTAGTCCGTGTACCCTGTAGTGTGAATTCTACGACTCTACGATGTGTTGAAGTTGCAGATGGCATTTCAAAGCCGTTAACAGATAGATCACGATGTTCTATAGTTATTAAATCTAGCTCATCAATCAGGAACTTGGAAATGAAGCTTGACTGACTACCGCTATCCAGAACGCAGCGAGTAAGTTTGCTTAATCCTGCGGGTCCACTGACCCAAACTCGAGCTTTCTGAAGATAAGTAAAAACTGCTGAACTTACATCGATTCTTCCTACAGATGTAGAGCTAATTCGCTGAGAAGATGATGAAAAAGAGGCAGCAATGTCAGTACAGATAGCTTTGTGATGACTTTTCTTGCACTTAAAACACGAGACCTTGCCCTTCTTACTGCAGTTTCTAGCATTATGACCTCGGTTTAGACATATAAAACAGCGATTATCTTGCTTTAGTTTATCGATACGTTGTTACTATGTTGCAGTCTTGGGCCCAATGAGAGAGAGCTTCACAAAATATGCAATATGGTTGTATCGGTACTTCTCGTTAGGCTTACATGGATTTTTCGCTTGCTTTTAATTTATGTGAAGCGCTGCTGCAGTGGGTGTGAAGCTAGGAGATGACTGATATTCTGTACGAATCTTTTGTGCAGTGAGAGCACCATGAACTACTACTTCCAAAAAGTTAAGTAGTTTCAGTACATCTCCTTCCGCTACTTCGGTTCTTCTAGCATGAATGACCCATTTCTGGCACATTTCAGCGGGAAATGCACACAGAATTTTCGGAGTGAGAATTTTACCGTATGCCACGACGTCTTCTCCTAAGGCACGCAGTGCTTGAATACGACGGTTACATTCCAGCAATGTACTGTTCTGCGTGTCAGGTGTCGCTGACTGTACAGGCTTTAGCGCATCCAAATAATCGAGGTGCGCCTGTATAATGCGATTGCTATCTCCGTATCTACTCAATAAAATTTTCTTTGTTTCTTCATACGTGTTAGCCGTTATAGGAATTCCATCTA
Source organism: Schistocerca piceifrons (assembly GCF_021461385.2). Lineage (NCBI taxonomy): Eukaryota > Metazoa > Arthropoda > Insecta > Orthoptera > Acrididae > Schistocerca > Schistocerca piceifrons. The sequence goes on along the minus strand of NC_060140.1, from coordinate 586,446,126 downwards.
CTAGCAACTTCGGTTCGTCTGATAGATACCCTCGTAGGAAAACATGTTTGTTTACTGTAGAAAGGGATGGGTCTTTATTAATGGTCGATTCAAATTGTTCGCAGAAGCGGGACCACATTTTGACATCTCCACAAACTGACTCAAGCTTAATTGCTGGTAGCTTGACAGAGTGGAATACAGTTGGTTGTGTGAGTACTGGTGGTGACGAGATATTCATCTGCGACGTTGAGGCTGAAAGCTTGTAATCAATTGCTTTTGTAGCCTTCTGTATAGCGCATTTGACTTTGTCTGTATATTCCTCACAGCTCAGCACGTCTGCATTGTATTCATCGTCAGAGAGAAAACTATGAATAACGTCATCTAATGAAACGAGCTTCTCTAGAGTTTCTTGAAGACATTCCCTGTAATGTTGAAAGTCATCAAACGAGCTTTCTGTGGTAAGAGCATCAACAGCCGAACAAAACCGCGTAGCATTAGTCCTCTCCCTAGTTCGCTTGCTTTTGAAGTTTCTTAACTGCATCTCTGATTTGTCCTGCATTATGTCTTACTAAAGACGGCTGTTGTAAGATTGTTTACAAGTGCACTTGTGAATAGCTTAAATGTTTAACACGCAGCGTATGCGCAAACGTAAGTGAACGAAAACCTTTTAATAAAACTAGCTACTCTGAGTGCAAGTTTCAGGCTTGCAATACAAAGCCGCAAAAATTGTTTTGAAGCAACCAGTTCATGCTATCATATTATATTGGAATGGACTTAGCTTGTGCTGCGGTCCGACGTCGTCTCTTGTTTCCTACAGCGTGAAGTAAGCCGTTAATTGTTGAAATCATGCAGGAAATCGCAATTTCTTCCCGGGTTTCGGCACCAAAATATTACGGACACACAACACCGTGATTCCAATACAACATTAATTTTATTTTTTCTCTAAGGCACGTACATCATGGAATATAAAACATTAATTCAAGGATAATAAATATTTCCAGAGTGTTGATAGTTACAAATATCAACCCGCAACAGCCTGTATCTGTTGGAATGTTCAATAGAGTATCATGTAAATAGTTGAAGTAAATCAGTCAAGAACTTCTTGGTATTTTTGCTAACATTTCCCCATTCGTGTAATATATATTTGTTTATATAGCATGTGTAGCCTATGTGCATCTGTAGGTTTATTAGAGTATCATGTAAAAATTTTAAGTAAATTTGTGAAGAACATTTTGAGATGTTTGTTAACAATCTTGAACAACAAACTGTATTTATATAGTAATAGTACAGATTTTCTTTTTATGTACCATAAATATTAAAAAGGAGACATAGCCTATGCCTGTCTGATCATTTGAAGCAAATCAGTCAACAACTTTGAGGTTTATGGTAAGAATGTTAAACACTGATTTGTCTTTATACAGTAGTATAGATTTAACTTTGGTCTCTTATGGACATCAGAAGAGGATTCTCCATTATCTTCAATCTGCAAAATATTTTCTGAGAAGCTGCAAAATGAAATAAGGGATGTTCTAAAGCAACAGTTTAACATACTCCACATTAAATTCCATTTTATTTACAAATTATATCTTGTACAAGATACAATACTTGATTCACACTTCACTAACAGCCCAACTGGCAAAAACTTTACTGCAAGATGAAAATTTTATTCACTCTGTATACAATCTCCTAAGTGGAACTGTGGTCAGATAACGGTTAAAACAACTTGAAAGTATTTACCAGGCTAAAGGACGGAACACAAATAATCAAAAAGACAGTAAAAACATTAGCTAGTGGAACCAAATATTACTGAGCTTGATTAAAGGAAAATAAAAAGATGGAGGAAACTGACTAACAGGTAGATTACAGATTGTCACTTCTCAAAGGGGAACATGGCAGGAGAAGGAGCAAGCATTGAGCATCGGTGAAATGCCAGCTATCAATTCATTAATCTGACACTGCACTTCCTCAAAATTGAACAGATGATTACAAGACTTAAATGCAGCATATGGAATTCACACTAATGTATGCAATAAAATTTATTTTCCCCCACCTGTGATATCTAGAACCATACAGAAACAACAAATGCAGTTTGGTTCAAGATACCTTTGATTTTATATGTACTAATGATTACCTGCCATGAGAAATATCACAACACACTGCTTGAAATTGATACTAAATAAATTCAAATATTACAAACCATTGCAGTCAGTCACAATGGAAATAATGAAATGGAATGCCCATGAGCTATAACAAATATAGCAACATTACAAAATATTAAAAAAAATAGCTTTTTTTTTTAATCTGCACTGCTGGTGCTCTGAAAACTTTTGTTTTACAAAATCATTGAGCAACGACTTAGCTTATGGCAGTCATTTAAAGTATTGATAATGTGTCACTATAATATATGGCAAATTACAGTGTTTCTGAACTACAAGATGCCACATTTATTACTACATCGTTACGAGATGTTATTCTCTGATTAACTCCATACTGCTATCACTTCCATTGTTATTTATCATTTCAGGATCACTTGAGCCTGATCCACAAGCCTCATCACTGACGCCTTCAGTCTTGGATTGCACTCCTGTACCACCTTCCTCTTTTTGAGGCATCTGCCAAGAAGGAATTGCAGTTGATACTAATGGGGTCTGTTTTGGCACAGGAAACTGTGACCTAAAAAAGATCCAGAAACATCTGTACTATAATACATACCCTTTTAATGAGGTAATGGCTCAAAATGATCTAAAGTGGGCAGACCATTAACTGTCACTGTAAGCAAAGATGGAGACAAATAACAGGAGTAGCTCATATAGCAAAAAAATATGGTTCATGTAAGAATAATATTAACATATAAATACAAATTTTAATTATAAAATCAGTTACACCACTAACTTAGTTACTTATTCATCTAGGAATCATCTTAAAATGATATAGGATTTGTCATCATAATACAATGAAAATAAGTAGCTCAAAAATATACAAATACACAGAATATGTAAGTATGCTTTTATAAGGATACGAATAAAGTAAAGCAGTCATCAATCCAAAGATTGTTTTGAACACCACAGTGGTGTACTAGGCATGGTCCTGTTGGAGGTGGTATGCTGATGCCTCCCTCCTACCTTTGAACTGATTTATCCAGCTAGTTATAGGGGGACCCATAGTTTCTGTACCACAGTGCAGCTTGGCATTTTTCACATCAATAAACATTGCCAGAGGTGAAAGAAGTGATAAGTGACTGATAAAAATCTTACAATTAACTGGCGACTGAGCTTGCGATCTTTGGATGTGTGGCACTTTAACACTCAGCCACCAAGCCATAAGGATAGGACTTGACCTAACAATAATTCACGAAAAGCATAAGAGAATTGTACTCCTTTCACAGAAGAGAGGGATCTAAAATATTTCAATGATTAAACAAATTGAGCCTCAAGCTACGTTTTAACCTGAATCTACAATCCGACACATTCAACCTATCAAGTGTCACTAATACTCAACAACAACAACTCAATGTGACAACACCTTCATACATTATTAGAAATTTCTATCAGCAGTATAATCATGGTACATCAACAAAAACTGAACAATGAATTAATAACAAATTCAGAGACAGAAGGCAATGTCCAGATCATCTTCTGGGTACAAATATGAAAACCACTGAAGATCTAAATAAGAAAAGTCATCTGATTAGGATAATCAGAAGTTAATAATTTTCCTATTATTTAAATCTCTTTCCCAATTGTGACATACTAGTGTTAGTTTGGTATGGGCTTTTGTCCTCCTAGCTGGGAGTGCATGAACTCTTCACTCTCAATTCACGATAGGAAAAGAAACTGCCTCGAATTTGACACATGCAATCAGACTCATACCATAATTTTGGAAACTTCTGTGAAATGTTACACTATCAAGAGGCACCAAAGCTTCCACTCTTCCAAACTAATGAATGACGAACTACAGCAGTAATGTCGTGACCAATATTCCTAAATATAGCTATTATGTGACAGCCTTGTAATACAAAGAATCATATAATCATCTTCCTTTATTATAATTTCATCCAAATTTATTATCATAATTATTGAAATAATTATTTTAAGCCTTAGTTACTTAATACCTGTTGTCAATATTATTGGTCATTTACTAAATCATGTCATAATCATGTTTTTAAGAGTTCCTGGTCGTTTCAGCAAAAAGAATTATCTTCACCCAGAAATGTTTCCTCATGTCTGTATCACTGCCATCTTCCTTACATCAAAAATACCTGTCAACCACGGTACCAATTGTCCCAGACTGGTTACGCATCTACTCTTCAGAGTACATAGATTTCGCAGCTCATTAATCATCAAAAACCAATTTTTTATGTAATTACATCATCTTTTCTTTCACTTGAATGCACGTAGAAAGAGTAAATGTTCACAAACTGTGTAATCAATGACAATATATTTCATTTTACAATTACATAATTTTACATAGTTCATTATAATTACACATTGTTACATATTTTACCTTTATGCTGGATAAAATTAATTATTATTTCATTTTTACTCTTCATATTTCCACACATCCTCACAAGACCACTCACTTACAAAAACTGCACATGCAACTGACCATAAATTATTTCTAAAACTCTGATTCTAGTTCAATAAAATATGGCTATCTGTGCTTTGCATTGCATTATGAAAGACATGCTTATGCTTAATTTTCTATGATTTAGAATTCCTTTTCTTAAAAGGAAATCATATATAATAGCCATTACTGAGTGTAGTAAAGGGCTTCATGTGCTGTCAACATTGGCAGTAGACCAAACAAATGACTAGTGGCCGAGAGTTTTTCAACTAGTAGCACTTCTACCAAATTGAACAAGAAAGAACGTGCACCAAGAAAAGTTTGCCAAGTAGTATTTCTTAAGAGCTCATAACTGTCAGTTTTCATGATGACTCCTGTGGCATCCAAAATTATCACTTACATTATTTTGGTTATAATGGGCAATGCTTTCACTACTGATCGTGGGATTGTTCTATAGTGAGTGTGCAATAAGCAGATTGAATGCTGTATGAAATCACAACTTCAGGAACATACACATAGTGATGTGTACACAAAGAACAAAGCAGTGAAATGTCTAAATAGCAACCACTATGGTTTCTTCGAACATTCCGTGGCAGAAACTTCACTTGTCTGAATTTCGCATATTTCCACAAAAGTACTGTGAGCCACAGATTCCTGATGAATCAGCTGCATGGAAAAACTATTTAGAGTTTTGTTACCAGGAGGCCCTAAAAAGCATGTGGCATCATACAAATAACCACTATATATGGATAGCCATCAACAAAGTAATGGATGCACATGGACATTTCAATGGCAGTCTCGTTGTTGACAAACTTGATGGGAAAGAACCCTCAAAGCCATTATTGATTTCCGGTAAAGTGTTGGAAATACAAAAATCATTCAACAGTAACTCATTTTGTGAATTACTGTCTTAAAGTGCTGCAGCCTGAGGGAATTCAAGAAGAAAAAGTTCTTGTTATGTATTTGAGTGCCAGGGCCTACATGCTGAGGGCACCAAATGGCCTACACAGGTTCTATCCACATTTAACTCACTTCATCTATCTGGCCTACCTACTGTAACATATTGTCAAAAGTGCACAGCAGATACCCGGATATAAATAAAATAATTTCATACTTCAAGAAGTCTTTCTCAAAGCCTCAGGTCATGTGTCACTGTATACAAAACTGCTGCCTTATCCTGTTTTTATAATTAACATTTTCAAGCCATGAAAACTGTGATTAATTAATTTCTGAGACAATCTTCACTTTTAGTATGGGAGGGACAAAATTCTTTCTTTGAACCTAAAGCCGAAAATGCTCAATCTACATCCAAAGCAACTTTGGCTTCCTTGCCAACAGCATTAAAGAATTAGAGTCCAGCATTGCTTTTGTAGAAATTGTAGAGAATTTCAACTGGAAACTGACTGTCATTAAAGCTGATAATGAGGAGAGGGTAGTATATCAGTATTATACTGTTTTGGCAAAATATCCAGACTACTCAACTGTTGCTAAGATATACAATATCCCCTGTGTCAGAAAAGACATCTCTCCAGGAATATTTCATCTCCAAAAATTTGCACCATCAACATTCTGTGATGTGGAGTGATCATCTTACTCCTACAGAAACTTTCTTGCTGATCAGCAACATTCTATGAACTGCAGAGAATTTGGAAAAGTACCTGGTTGTTCATTGCACTTAAGAAGATAAGATAAGATAAGGTATCTCAGTCATTCCTGTGAAGATGGGCACTATATTGAACAGATGTAATCAAAAATACTTTTATTTTATTAGCACAATATTGACTTTCAAAATAAAGAACTAACTACTGTAAAATGTACCTTTTCTTAACAATATTACAAGAAGGAAAGCTGCCACACACACACACACACACACACACACACACACACACACACACACACACAAACGCGCGCACGTGCGACAGAAGTATCAGGCAACTGAAACCACACAGAGAGCAGTAACTTTCCTTCTCATAATATTGTTACATTCCATCCTGGATTTCCCATTGTTTGAGCTGTACCTTTTCTTAATATACTTATCATGTTCCTGGTATGTTAAAGTGTGTATTAAGATAATATGGTAGGCTATGGCGTATGCCAGAATTTCATTTCAGTTGGAATTATTGTTTTACGTAACATATTAAATAAAATATTTTCGTCATACTACATAAAAAAAAACGATCAAGGTTATATAGTAAGCAGCATTCCAATCCCTGCACCACTGTCAGGTGGGAAGGGGGGAGTGGGGGGGGGGGGGAGGGGGCATTACATACATGAATTTATTTCAGGTTCAAGAATAACTCCAATTAAGGCTACTGACCTGGGTTACCAGTTTCCAAAAAGTCAGCAATTAGTACCATATTGTCTAAAAAGCATAACAGCCTACTTCTGGCCCATCTCTCTTGTGATACAACTGGAGCTTTCTCTGGACGTTAAAGCAGTCTGCTGATCACACACACTTTTACTTGGCCTCTGAGCAGAGATGCTGGAAGCAGAAGCTCATGATCGACTCGCATCACACTAACTTCTGAGACAAGCCTTGCCTCCTCCTCCCAGAGCAGCCAGCTCACAGCTTATAAAATAAACGAATGCATAAGCATTGTAGATGTGACAATAGTTCATGGTGAGTCACCCGAAGGATCAGGTACCAGGTAGTCTCTTTGTTCATTTTGGTAAATAATATTAACGAACACTGCACAAAACACTGCACATAAATCAACACTATATCCGTAATGGCTACTTACTGTTATGGCACACAATACTTTTATGTAGCTAATGTTGGCAGTGTCCGCTAACATTCCAGAGCGGCTCGTAATCAGCTGACTGCCACAGATCACAGACAGGCCAAGTAAAAGTGTGCAGTCAGTCATTCCCAGCACCATTCTCTAAGCAATTATTCAAGGACTCAACTGAAGAGAAATGGAGAAAGCACACAACCTTGTCTTATCTTTGTTTCAGTCTCAAAACCATCAGAGCTCTGCCTTGCAAATTTTACTCTGGAGTGTACATCAGTCAGAGGTGTAGAATGGATATGAGTATTTTGTTGTCTAGTCCTGATCCCTCATGATTTTACTGAAAGGTTGTCGGTTCATGGAGTTTTACAACTTCCTAATGTCTACATTTATGACTACTATTTTGGGGTTTCTGATTTTTGGAGTAAAGTAGTACTGTTTTATTGTTCAGGGTTTGCTCGGTACGGGCAATCTGCGCTGAAACCTCCTTAGTGTTCTCCAAGTTTTTTATGACTCTGTAACACAGTCTTCTTCTTTTACGATATAACCTAATTTCACAATACATTTTGTTATTAACACTTTACCATCATGGGCATGTAAACCTTTTCCTTACACTTTCATTTCCACACCACTGAGAATAGTCTACACACAAAAAATGCTGTCACTGGGAGTTGTGCAGCAACTTTCAACCTTTTGGAGAACAATGCCCATGAGATTTACAACAAAGTAAGTGACAGTGTGGTGCCAAAATCCACAATTACATAGAAAACGAAAAATATGTAAATTCATCAGTTTCCTCACAAAACAAATCAATAAACAAGGTTGGTTGGTTGGTTTAAAGGCAGGAGAAGGGACCAAACTATGAGGTCATCAGTCCCTTGTTCCTAAGGAAACAATGCCACAAGGGTGAGAATAAAACAGACGAAACATATAACACAAAATGGAAACAAAGGAAAAGCCACAATAACAAAGGGAAGGCAATGAACACTAAAAGGAACAAAAGGACAAGAAAACAGAGAGAAGCTAGAAACAGAAAGGAGTAAAACATGAAAACATATTACAGTGGCTGGCCAACCACGAGAATAAAAAGAGAAAGCCAGCCACTCTGCAACACATTAAAACCTCCATCCTAAAAGCACTAGGGTGGAGGACACGGAGGGACAAAGGACATGCACTAAAACCAACATAGGAGTATAAAACCCACTCTCACAAATAAAATTTAAAACTAAAGCTGCCGTGGAGGCATTGTCGCCCAACACCGAAGGCAGCGTACTGGGAAAGTTACAAATCTGCCGCCGAGCAGCTAAAAGTGGGCAGTCCAGCAAGAGGTGAACGACTGTCATTTGGGAGCCACAGTGACACTGAGGTGGGTCCTCTTGATGGAGTAGGTAACCATGCGTTAGCCACATATGGCCAATGCAGAGCCGGCAGAGGACAACTGATTCCCTGCGAGAGGCATGCATGGAAGACTTCCACACATTCATAGTCTCCTTAATGATAAGCAATTTGTTGTGCGTGCTGTTATGCCATTCCGTCTCCCAAAGCCGGAAAACCCTATGGAGTAAGACAGAATGCAGGTCAGCTTCGGAGATGCCTATCTCCAGAAGCGGTTTACGCATCGCCTGTTTGGCCAGCCAGTCGGCAAATTAGTTTCTGGGGATTCCGACGTGTCCTGTGGTCCACACAAACACCACGGAACAGCAGGACTGTTCCAGGGCATAGATGGACTCCTGAATGAACATGCCATACGTTCCAGCAGCTAACAAAGAACGTTGGTGAGGCTGATGGGCCAATAGCTATCCACATCAAGAGGGTTTTTACCGGGTTTGAGCATTGGAATGATGGTGCTCTCCCACCATTGTGATGGAAAGATGCCATCGCACCAGATCCAGCTGAAGATGACGAGAAGCTGTCGCTTGTAGTCAGATGAGAGATGTTTAATCATCTGACTGTGGATCCGATCAGGCCCAGGAGCTGTGTCGAGGAAATGTGCACGGGCACTGAGGAGCTCCCACTCTGTAAATGGGGCACTATAGGATTCACTGCAGCGTCCAGTGAATGGGAGGACATTCCCTGAGAATTAGATCCAAACAAACGACTCCTCACACCTCCCTGCCTCTCGTCAGTAGCTGCTAGGTGTGAGCTAACATCACAAAGATGTTCAGGCTCACATGCAGTTCCTCTTCATCAAAATTTCTTGGCTCAAACTCGTCGGGGTTGAACCACACATATTGCATTACATGCTCTAAATTAGACACTTGTGCCCCTTTGGTAAAATTGTCTGGCTGATGGCAACTTTGCGAAATTGTATGAAACATACAACATTAATATAACGTGTAACAACAGTAATAATAATATCAGGAGTTAAATTAACAACCATAAAAGATGTAGGCCACACAGTTGCGATTTGGTTAGAATAATGAAACTTCCTGGCACATTAAAACTGTGTGCCGGACCGAGACTCGAACTCGGGACCTTTGCCTTTCGCTTGCAAGTGCTCTACCAACTCAGCTACCCAAGCACGACTCACGCAATATCCTTTCTTTCAGGAGTGCTAGTTCTGCAAGGTTTGCAGGAGAGCTTCTGTAAAGTTTGGAAGGTAGGAGACGAGTTACTGGCGGAAGTAAAGCTGTGAGGACGTGGCGTGAGTCGTGCTTGGGTAGCTCAGTTGGTAGAGCACTTGCCTGCGAAAGGCAAAGGTCCCGAGTCCGAGTCTGGCACACAGTTTTAATCTGCCAGGAAGTTTCATATCAGCGCACACTCCGCTGCAGAGTAAAAATCTCATTCTGGTTAGAATAATGTTTATTCAGAAATCAAACTAATAGCCAACATTGTCATATTTAGAATTACTATTACACTCGAGCACATATCCATTTGTTACAATTTGATCATTCACAATCTCATCGCGAATTACAAGTCCAATACTTCACTTCATTAACTATGTGAAAAGTTAAGAGTGCACACCAGGCGCGCGGCAGCTCACCACCAAGAGACCATGTCCCGCGATACCACACAATGCAAAATTTTCTACGTCATTTCACTTCCTATCTACCTAAAGACTGACCATCTGCTTTCGTATCTCCACCAGCACTGTCCCTCTGCCCGTCCCCAGCCACGTTTCCCGCACGCTGAACATCCTCACTCAAGTGACTAATGCAGTTCCCTTTCCTGAAGCCATCCATCTGATGGACTACAGCTTGTTCTACATTATTTTACATTTTAACATATTTAAATATTCACAGCTTGGCCATTTTCACATTCTAAATAAAGTAACAATAATATCCATTACATAATAAATGTTAAATTCTTTTACATAAAACCGATGCAATTTCCTTCTTAACTCTGAATGTCATGGCCAGTAGTCTTGCACCATTGTGCTTTCTGATAAATAAATAAAGAACAAAGGTAACTATTACGTACTAAACTTTACAACAAATATTCTATTACATAATGATTCAATAAGGTGTCATGCTGTCATTGTTCAATATGTTTTGTGTGAAGGAAATGATGATCTGATGTGTAATTGAAATTACTGATAATTTAAATTTACTATATCTTTTAAACAAATAAAATTACAGAGTTGAGATTTACATCATTTGCCATTTTAATGATGCGCCTCTATACGAAATGTCAATTGTTAAGATTGATCAAAGCGTTCAGATTTTAGCATTCAGGTCTTTGTTACAAAACTTGTTAATTTCACTTTAGCAGTAAATCCTAAACTATTACAGATATTATCAATATTCAAGTTTTATTGGGATCACCATGAAAATTTATGAAGGATGGTAAATTAAAATTACTGTGGCTTCATTCCCTGAAAATTAAATAGTTTTCATAAATGTGTCCCTTTATAGCCAATCTTAGGTCCACCACATTTAACACTGCTACGTCTCCCTGGCCACAAACGGCTTCTACGGGGTTTCCCTATGATGCGGGTTCTCATCTGTCTCACTCTCACACTACAGTGCTTAGGCCTCGTTCAGCACAATGGACGCCTGTGAATTTCCCCATCTCATGGTGAATCTGCGCTCTTTGTAGTACACGGTCCTAGATGACAGGGTTCGTTTCACAATTCCTGAAGGCTGACTCTTTCAGCCATATACTTAAATGAGAGTGAAATGCTCGTTAACTCACATAGGCTAGCGGCAAGAAGTGGTGGCAGCACTGACTACAAGCTGAGTGGAGTGGTAGGAAGAGGAGAAGCAGTAAGAATAAGGGAATAGGGAAATGATGCAGATTCTCAGCTGTGCCCAGCCTCTGACGATGCATTACATCTCTGTAAACAAACCACTTCATCTACTGAGACATAAAACGAGATTTTTCCTGAGCTCCCCTCCCCCCTTTTTTTTTTACATAGCTGGTCTCTCTCAGATGAAGTACAGCATGGAGTACATCAGCCATAGTCTTTCCTCTTTTAAATACATTAAGATTTTTCCATTCCTCTGTTTCAGATCAAGATGGATGAGTACAAGACACTTTAATATACTTCATTTGGAGATCTCACATGCCTTCATTCACAACCATGTTTCAGCAGCAACTTTAAACCCAAAGAAGTCAGTTGTATGCACTGGAATGACATGGAATGGGTTCATAGCTTCAGTTGGCTCAACAATCTTGTGTAAATCTTGCAGAACGAAGGTCTTGCTTACCTTTCTTCTAACTTGTGTCATCTAGTAACGCTATGTCTGAAACATTTTCACTTACATTTGGCACATGGAACAAGTCTAGGGGTGTGCAAGAGAGAACCAACATCACAATAGCACTGGAAAAAAAGGAAGAAGAAGAAGAAGCCACTTACAATGTTTGACATTTCCACTCTTGACATATCCATTAACGTCTCTCGTCATTACCATTTCTATTTTCACAAAGCACGAGTATTATACTAGGATTAAAAATAACCTCTACAAAGACCTCCAGGAGTTAACGTTAGCAGACAAAGGTGTGAGATAAATGGCTACATATGTACCAACAAACTACCTGAGCACATTAAATGTCCTGTAGATAATGTAGTAGCATTTAAGACTGAATTAAAGTACTTTTTATTGGACAACTCCTTCCACTCTGTTGAAGAGTATATTCACATAAACACTTAAATTTACTAATGTTTACCTTAATGTGCAATTAGAATCAGTACTGTAATACAGTAATTTAATGTCCTTTCACAGTTTTGCACATACACTGCATTAAATGTACATATGTATCTTCTTTACATATATCAGAGATCCATGGATGAGGAAGATGATGATGCTAGAATTCTTTGGGTACACATCGTTGAGGTCTTTAGCACCCAGGGATGTATGGAATATGACTAATATAATATAACAAACTCATTAATATTCAAACTACATGATAAAACTGAAGATAGTTCCTTGTGGCAGGGTGCACACTGCCTGTACTACTGGACTGAGTGTCTCCAGATACACTACTGTGGTCTAGCATTCAAAGAGCTATTCAGTACAGTATTCATTAATATGAAGGCCCTGAGAATTACCTCCAATTTCTGAGGATATAGCCAGTCTGACACATTTTACCACTTCCAAAACAGTACCAGATTACCTTGTATCCATCTAGTCTTTAATTTCAGCGATTTCCGTGTCATCTGATGATATTACTTTTTTTTTTCCTTTCAGTGTCTTGTATTTACACTAGATATGCATCATTTTTATTATATTTTGATAGAATATTGTATGTGCTAACAATACAATTATCTCTGACTAGTCAGCATTTGCTACCACACAAATGCACGCAGCAGCAGCAGCAGCACCACCAGAGAGCACTACAGAAAGGTAGGTAGGGTAATAGATATTGTACATTTTACTCTGCAGTATCAGAATACTAGCACCACTATAAGAACCAATGATATTTTTAATGATTAAATATCCAAGAACAAAGTTTCAGATCATATGAAACACATAAGCAGATTTCATTACTTTACCTGGTGCAGATTAGTTAATATTCTAGTAAATCCTTTAGCAACATAACAAATTTGTTATAAGAAAATAGTATGTTATGCGATACATTACCCACTAAGAAGCACACTCTTGAGTGAGGAGAACTCTGCCTTGAGATCTTGGATGTGCCTACTTGTTGTATCTGCATTTTGTACTAGGTTGCTTAAATGTCCAATTTCAATACTAGTTTTCTTCACATCATCCTGCACACTCTTTACTTTCCCTGTCAATGATTTCTCTAAGTCCACAATAGAATCTTCAAGAGATTTCTTCTTTTTCTTCCCAAAGAAAAATGAGTGTAAGAATCTCTGTGAAAGGTAAAAATGTATTAAGGATTACATACAGATTTGGAGTTTTAAAGACTAGTAATTTGTGTACTGGTATTTAATAACACAAACACCATAAAAGATTATTTAACATTCACTGTTAGGCTTTTCATATAGCTGCCGACAAGAGATCATGTATTGGAAGGTTTCAAACAGCATAGCACTATATAATCACTGGTTCAGAGAGGCACTATCCATTAAAACGTACAATCTGAATGCACATTGTCCAACTTTTTAAATATCTTACACAAATTAGAGAATAAAGTTATATTTTGTGAATGTTGAAATTCAATTACAAGACTTTTGAACATTAGTTGGCGAAATATCCATGGGGAGCAACACTGATTTGATATGAGAAGTTTTCATACAAGAATCAGAAATGGCAGTCATTTTTCAGTTAATATCAACCCATGCTCTAGTATTCATAGAGTATGTTAAAGCATACTGCTGTGGCGACATGAACAGCAGGCACCAACATCTACCCACAGAACAAATACCACAGCTGCGGTATCACAGCCTGCATGCTGACAGACCAGAGGCCGCAGCAACTCAACCTGGCAAGCCATCCAGCCAGACCAACAAAGCTGAGTTAGGACACAGACATGTGCACAGCTATGATCAGCATGTGTAGGCCAAACTATTTTGTACTTTAACAGAAATCAACTGGAGCCAGTCACACATGGAGCATCATTCCATGAGGCAATTATTTACGTTTGCACTTAGACTTGAGAAGTCAGTTCCAGCACAGTGAGACCGTAAAAGGACTTCGCCAGGACATCACTCACTATAATGAGGATTTCTCTCCACTCTGCACATCACTTAGGGGCCAGACTTAGTCAATGTAACAGTGCCACACCGGGAGGCCTTGCTATTACTGTGCTTCACTACTTCTCTTCCACTTTGAGCGAGTGTGACTTAATGCTGGTAGTATACACACAATATTAGAGAACTTCTCTGGTTCTCTTGTCAGGACTCCATTTGCAATGGAAAGTCTGCCAAAAACTCTTAAAATTCTGGACTTTAACCTTTGGTTCCTATTTCAGAACTTAACTTGTTCAAGTAATTGGAAAACTTTATGTTGTATTTAAGACTGCAATTTGGTCAAACTTCTGAACTGTAACTTTGCAGAACTCTGAAACCGTTTTTGTTGTTTGCTCACACAAAGAAGACCTAAGTTCGTTTCTTTGGAAGTTACCAACTGTGTTTATCACATCTGCTTTGTATATTAATGTCAGACCTAAAGCGGGGGCAAATAGAACCACTTTCATACAACCCTGCTCCAACCTTACAACAAAACCACTAATCTTTCTCTATAACTACTGATATTTGTTCTTTATCTATACTCTGTAAACCACCATGCAGAGGGTATGTCTCATTGCACCTGTTATTAGGTTTTCTGCCTGTTCCCTTCACCCATGGAACACCGGAAGAACGACTGATGGAGGAGTCTGCTTGTGCAGTAATTATTCTAATCTTTTTCTCACAATCCCTGTGTGAGTGATACGTATGGGGTTGTAGTGTATCCCTAGAGAAATCATTTAAAGCTGGTTCTTGAAACTTTGTTAATAGACTTTCTTGGTATAGTTTACATCTGTCTTCAAGAGTCTGCCATTTCAGTTCCTTCAGAATCTCTATGATACTCTCCCGTGGATTACACCAACATGCGACCTATCGTCTGCGAGCAATACTCTAGAACAGTTGCTCGAGTGATTTGTAAGAAATATCTTTTGTAAACTGATTGCATTTCCCCAGTATTCTACCAACAAATCAAAGTCTACCACCTGCTTTACCCACGACTGAAACTATGTAATCATTCCAATTCATTTCCCTACAAAATCCTACACTCAGATATTTGATTTGGCCAATTCCAACAGTGAACAGTTGATATTGCAGTCATTGGATATTACATTTTTTCATTTAGTGAAGTGCAAAATTTCACATTTCTGAACATTTAGAGCAAGTTGTCAATCTCTGTACCAGGTTGAAATATTATCAAGATCTGACTGAATATTTATGCAGCTTCTCAGATAGTTCTTCATTATAGATAACTGCATCATCTGCAAAAAGCCTGATTTTACTGTAATATTGTAAGCTAGGTCATTAATATACGATACAAACAGCAAGGGACCCAATGCACTTTCCTGCAGCACACCTGGAGCTACTTCTACAGCTGACAATGAATCTCCATCTAAGATTACATGTTGTGTCCTACCTACCAAAAAGTTCTCAATCCAGTCACAAATTTCACTTGCTACCCTATACGATTGTACTTTTGACAATAAGCATAGGTCCAGTACTGAGTTAAATGCTTTTCAGAAACAAAAAAAAAAAAAAAACACCACATCTACACGGTTGTCCTGATCCAAAGCTTTTAGTATGCCTTGTGAGAAAAGTGCGAGTTGGGCTTCACATGATCGATATTATCAAAAACCATGCTGGTTGGCATTGACGAGCTCATTCTGTCCCAGATACTCATTATGTTTGAGCTCAGAATATGTTCTAAGATTCTACAATAAATTGCTGTCAAGGAAATTGGACAGTTGTTTCATGGATCACTTTCACTACACTTCTTGTAGATGGGTGTGACCGGTATCTTTTTCCAAGAACTAGGCATAGTTTTTGTTTGAGGGATTTATGATAGATTATGGTTATAAGAGCAGCTAACTCAGCCTCAAATTCTGCATAGAATCTGACAGTGATCCCACTAAGGCAAGGAGCTTCATTCAATTTTAATGATTTCAGCTGTTTCTCAACACCACAGACACTAATACATATTTCACACACATTTTCGGTGATAGGAGGATTAAATTGGGGCAATTTTCCTGGGTATTCCTTTGTAAAGTAACATCTGAAAACCATTTCAAGCATCTCAGCTTTTGCTTTGATATCCTTGATTTTAATTCCTGTCGACATTCACTAGGGACTGGACAGTAACTCTGATGCTACTAACAGCCTTTACATTCAACCAGAATTTCTTTGGGTTCTGTAAAAGATCATTTGGTAATATTCTGCTACAGAAGTCATTGAAGGCATCACACATTGCTCTCTTGACAGTCAAACGCATTTCATTCAGCATTTCTCTATCTGTAGCCCTCCTCTTTGTTTTAGACCTATTATGCAGTAATTTCTGTTTCTTTAGAAGTTTATTTCAATTTGACTGTATATCATAGAGGTTCCCTCCCATCGTGGACTGTTCTACTGCGTACATATCTATCCTGTGTGGTCAACTATTCTTCTGAACTTGAGCCACAGTTCCTCTACAAGCTCCTGACTTGTGCTGAAGGTTTCAGGTTCCTCATTGACATATGACATAACTGACTTCGTTAATCATTGCTGCCACAAGCACACTATGGTCACTGATACCATTTTCAATGTGTAAACCCTCAGCGAGGTCAGGTCTATTTGTTGCCATTAGACCAAATATATTTCCATCATGAGTAGTTCTAAGTAGTTTTCAGAGAAGGCATTTCGTAAAGTTTCACAGGGTGTTTTATCACATCCACCACTACCAAAATTGTAATTATCCCAATTAACTGTTGGATGATTGAAGTCTCCACACACAATTACAGTATGACTGGGGGATTTACATAGAAGTGAACTGAGATTTTCTCTGAAGTTTTTTGTTACATCAGGAGATGAGTCTGTGGGTGATAGAAGGATCCATCCCTGATATTGAGTCTTGCCCAAGCAATCTTAGATGTAGCTTCAATTCCTATCTCGGTGGGTTCGAGTTTTTTGTCTGCTGCGACAAATACACCACCTCCGTTTCCCATTTGCCTATCCTTTTGATATACCCTTAAATTTTCCCCAAAAATCTGACTGCTATCAATTTCAGCTTTCAACTAGCTCTCTTTACCTAGTATTACATGAGCTTCACTGCTTTTCATGAGTGCTTCAAACTCTGGCACTTTGATGCGAATGCTTTGGCAGTTTACCATTAAAGTTTTAACAGACTCGCCTGTGGGAGGCATTTCTTTAGATCTTACATTGACCCGTCTGGATTTTCTACAGCTATCATTATCTGGACTGGATGGAGAGTCGCCTAATCAAAAAAACTCTGGTGTGCACCCCACACACAGTTAGCTGACTACCAGCATCTGATGTGCAGTGCACACCTAACCTATTTAGGGGGACCCTACAGTTCTAAATCCTATGGCCTAACTCCAAGAAGTCACAGCCTAGCTTGTCACAGAACTTTTGAAGTCCCTGGTTCAGTCCTTCCATTCAACTTAAAACCAAACGGCCACGATCAGTTTTGGTGACAATGTTGCAAATTGTGAGCTTCATTGAGACTCCTCGCACAGGTCTGATCTTCTCAACCAGTTTTGAGAGTCGCTGAAATGACCCAAAAATACCCAGACGACATGCATCACTTGTTCAAATGTGTGCCACAATCTGTAGTTGGCTGCACCCTGTTCCCCAATGGCTGCTGAAATAGCCTCTTCAACATATTGAGCGAGGTCCACAGACATACACACTGAGTGCGCCTGGTGTCCTTTCCTGTCCCTTGCTGCCATTTCCCTAAGGGGACCATCACTCGGCATACATTTGAACTCCCAACAATTAATAGACACCTAACCTTTTGGCATTATTTGTATGACATATACCCTGCTTACAATAAAACTATTCAATGGTACTTCTGATATATTTTCACATGATATTTCCACTGGGAGTGGATCTATCACATATGAATCAATAAGAGAATACTGTAAAGGTGAAGGAATGGTAACTAGTATCAAGTTCCACTAACAGAGTATTATGTTGTTGTGGTCTTCAGTCCCAGTCCTGAGACTGGTTTGATGCAGCTCTCCATGCTACTCCATCCTGTGCAAGATTCTTCATCTCCTACTGCAGCCTACATCCTTCTGAATCTGCTTAGTGTATTCATCTCTTGGTCTCCATCTACAATTTTTACCCTCCGCAATGCCCTCCAATACTAAATCGGTGATCCCTCGATGTCTCAGAACATGTCCTACCAACCAATCCCTTCTTCTAGTCAAGTTGTGCCACAAGCTCCTCTTCTTCCCAATTCTATTCAATACCTCCTCATTAATTATGTGATCTACCCATCTAATCTTCAGCATTCTTCTGTAGCACCACATTTCAAAAGCTTCTATTCTCTTCTTGTCTAAAGTATTTATCATCCATGTTTCACTTCCATACATAATGACACTCCATACAAATACTTTCAGAAATGACTTCCTGACACTTAAATTTATACTCGATGTTAACAAATTTTTCTTCTTCTGAAATGCTTTCCTTGCCATTGCCATTCTACATTTTATATCCTCTCTACTTCGACCATCATCCGTTATTTTGCTCCCCAAATAGCAAAACTCCTTTACTACTTTAAGTGTCTCATTTCCTAATCTAATTCCCTCAGCATCACCCGATTTAATTCGATTACATTCCATTATCCTCGTTTTGCTTTTGTTGATGTTCATCTTATACCCTCCTTTCAAGACATGTCCATTCCGTTCAACTGCTCTTCCAAGTCCTTTGCTGTCTCTGCCAGAATTACAATGCCATCGGCGAACCTCAAAGTTTTTATTTCTTCTCCATG
The DNA here is from genome assembly GCF_021461385.2 of Schistocerca piceifrons. NCBI lineage: Eukaryota > Metazoa > Arthropoda > Insecta > Orthoptera > Acrididae > Schistocerca > Schistocerca piceifrons. The sequence goes on along the minus strand of NC_060140.1, from coordinate 586,427,015 downwards.
GATTTTAATACCTACTCCGAACTTTTCTTTTGTTTCCTTTATTGCTTGCTCAATATACAGATTGAATAACATCAGGGATAGGCTACAACCCTGTCTCACTCCCTTCCCAACCACTGCTTCCCTTTCATGCCCCTCGTCTCTTATAACTGCCATCTGCTTTCTGTACAAATTGTAAATAGTCTTTCGCTCCCTGTATTTTACCCCTGCCACATTCAGAATTTGAAAGAGTATTCCAGTCAGCATTGTCAAAAGCTTTCTCTAAGTCTACAAATGCTAGAAACGTAGGTTTGCCTTTCCTTAATCTTTCTTCCAAGATAAGTCATAAGGTCAGTATTGCCTCACGTGTTCCAGTATTTCTACGGAATCCAAACTGATCTTCCCCGAGGTCGGCTTCTACTAGTTTTTCCATTCGTCTGTAAAGAATTCGGGTTAGTACTTTGCAGCTGTGGCTTATTAAACTGATAGTTCGGTAATTTTCACATCTGTCAACACCTGCTTTCTTTGGGATTGGAATTATTATATTCTTCTTGAAGTCTGAGGGTATTTCGTCTGTTTCATACATCTTGCTCACCAGATGGTAGAGTTTTGTCAGGACTGGCTCTCCCAAGGCCGTCAGTAGTTCCAATGGAATGTTGTCTACTCCGGGGGCCTTGTTTCGACTCAGGTCCTTCAGTGCTCTGTCAAACTCTTCACGCAGTATCATATCTCCCATTTCATCTTCATCTACACCATATTCCAATTCCATAATATTGTCCTCAAGTACACTGCCCTTGTATAACCCTCTATATACTCCTTCCACCTTTCTGCTTTCCCTTCTTTGCTTACAAGGGAACCTCCCCATCGCACCCCCCTCAGATTTAGTTATAGGTTGGACAGTGGATAGGCCTTGATAAACTGAACACAGATCAATTGCGAAAACAGGAAGAAGTTGCGTGGAACTGTGAAAAAATAAGCAAAATATACAAACTGAGTAGTCCATGGGCCACATAGGCAACATCATGGTGAGCGTGAGCTCAGGAGCGCCGTGGTCCCGTGGTAGCGTGAGCAGGTGCAGAACGAGAGGTCCTTGGTTCAAGTCTTCCCTAGAGTGAAAATTTTACTTTATTTATTTTTGCATAGTTATTATCTGTCCGTTCGTTCATTGACGTCTCTGTTCACTGTAATGAGTTTAGTGTCTGTGTTTTGCGACCGCATCGCAAAACCATGCGATTAGTAGACGAAAGGACGTGCCTCTCCAATGGGAACCGAAAACATTTGATCGCAAGGTCATAGGTCAACCGATTCCTCCACAGGAAAACACATCTGATATATTCTATACGACAATGGTGACGGCATGTGCACCACATGACAGGAATATGTTGTCGACCAACCTAACTTGTACACTTGGCGATTCTTCTACCTTGCCCGATTTAGGTTTTCTTGTGGATGTGATAATCACTCCCAAAAAAGTGATGAAAACATAAGAGCTTATCACATAAACTGAAAATAAAAAATAAAAATTTTCACTCAATGGAAGATTTGAACCAAGGACCTTTCGTTCCGCAGCTGCTCACGTTACCACGGGACCACGGCGCTCCTGAGCTCATATTGTGCATGATATTGCCTATGTGGCCCATGGACTACTCAGTTTGTATATTTTGCTTATTTTTTCACAGTTCCACGCAACTTCTTCCTGTTTTCTCAATTGATCTGTGTTCAGTTTTTCAAGGCCTATCCACTGTGCCAACTTATAACTAAATCTGAGGGGGGTGCGATGGGGAGGTTCCCTTGTTAGAACTGGGTTTCCATCAAAGCTCTTGATATTCATGCAAGTGGTTCTCCTTTCTCCAAAGGTCTATTTAATTTTCCTGTAGGCTGTATCTATCTTACCCCTAGTGAGATAAGCCTCTACATCCTTACATTTGTCCTCTAGCCATGCCTGCTTAGCCATTTTGCACTTCCTGTCGATCTCATTTTTGAGACGTTTGTATTCCTTTTTGCCTCCTTCATTTACTGCATTTTTATATTTTCTCCTTTCATCAATTAAATTCAATATTTCTTCTGTTACTGAAGGGTTTCTACTAGCCCTTGTCTTTTTACCTATTTGATCCTCTGCTGCCTTCACTATTTCATCCCTCAAAGTTACCCACTACTCTTCTACTGCATTTCTTTCCCCCATTCCTGTCAATTGTTCCCTTATGCTCTCCCTGAAACTCTGTACAACCCCTGGTTCTTTCAGTTTATCCAGGTCCCATCTCCTTAAATTCCCACCTTTTTGCAGTCTCTTCAGTCTTAATCTACAGTTCATAACCAATAGATTGCGGTCAGAGTCCACATCTGCCCCTGGGAATATCTTAAGATTTAAAACCTGGTTCCTAAATCTCTGTCTTACCATTATATAATCTATCTGATACCTTTTAGTATCTCCAGGGTTCTTCCATGTATACAACCTTCTTTCATGATTCTTGAACCAAGTGTTAGCTATGATTAAGTTATGCTCTGTGCAAAATTCTACCAGGCAGCTTCCTCTTTCATTTCTTAGCCCCAATCCATATTCACCTACTACGTTTCCTAATTTTTAACATTTTTATGCAGCAACAGCAACTGATATTGTTTATATAAGAATAATCAAGTCACACGACGAGGCCCATACAATGGGCTTAAAGTGAATTTGCTACAGCTTGTTTAATAGAAGTGACAAAACCTTATGATGATGCATCAAGTTTTATAAAGTTGACTTAGGACATGGCCTCTTTTCGGTAAACATTTTAATAATATTTTACGTTCTGAAGAAGACGTTATTACTAACGTTGAAACCTAGGTAAACGATAACGTTAACCTGCAACTGTAGGCTGTATTTTCTTATATACTATGTTTCCTTCTCTTCCTTTTCCTACTCTCGAATTCTAGTCACCCATGACTATTAAATTTTCGTCTCCCTTCACTACCTGAATAATTTCTTTTATCTTTTCACACATTTCATCAATTTCTTTGTCATCTGCAGAGCTAGTTGGCATATAAACTTGTACTACTGCAGTAGACGTGGGCTTCGTGTCTATCTTGGCCACAATAATGCATTCACTATGCTGTTTGTAGTAGCTTATCCGTACTCCTATTTTTTTATTCATTATTAAACCCACTCCTGCAATACCCCTATTTGATTTTGTATTTATAACACTGTATTCACCTGACCAAAAGTCTTGTTTCTCCTGCCACCAAACTTCACTAATTCCCACTATATCTAACTTTAACCTATCCATTTCCCTTTTTAAATTTTCTAATCTACCTGCCTGATTAAGGGATCTGACATTCCACACTCCGATCCGTAGAACGCCAGTATTCTTTCTCCTGATAATGACGTCCTCTTGAGTAGTCCCCGCCTGGAGATCCGAATGGGGGACTATTTTACCACGGGAATATTTTACCCAAGAGGACGCCATCATCATTTAATCATACAGTAAAGCTGCATGCCCTCGGGAAAAATTACGGCTGTAGTTTCTCCTTGCTTTCAGCCGTTCGCAGTACCAGAACAGCAAGGCTATTTTGGTTAGTGTTACACGGCCAGATCAGTCAATCATCCAGACTGTTGCCCCTGCAACTACTGAAAAGGCTGCTGCCCCTCTTCAGGAACCACAAGTTTGTCTGGCCTCTCAACAGATACCCCTTCGTTGTGGTTGCACCTACTGTACGGCTATCTGTATTGTTGAGGCACGCAAGCCTCCCCACCAACGGCAAGGTCCATGGTTCATGGGGAGAACAGAGTATTACAGGTGGTAGTAATACCTTCAAAAACCTTCCCCATAATCATTGCGCAAAATGTATTAACATCATTGCCTATATATTTAATGATATGTCTAAAAACAAAGATGATGAGACTTAGGGGGGAAAAAAAGGACAGGTATACACTCACGCGCACGCACACACACACACACACACACACACACACACACACACACACACACACACACACACAATCACACACATATATATCCATCCGCACATACACAGACACAAGCAGACATTTGTAAAAGCAAAGAGTTTGGGCAGAGATGTCAGTCGAGGCGGAAGTAAAGAGGCAAAGATGTTGTTGAAAGACAGGTGAGGTATGAGCGGCGGCAACTTGAAATTAGCGGAGGTTGAAGCCTGGTGGATAACGAGAAGAGAGGATATACTGAAGGGCAAGTTCCCATCTCCGCAGTTCTGACAGGTTGGTGTTAGTGGGAAGTATCCAGATAACCTGGACAGTGTAACACTGTGCCAAGATGTGCTGGCCGTGTACCAAGGCATGTTTAGCCACAGGGTGATCCTCATTACCAACAAACACTGTCTGCCTGTGTCCATTCATGCGAATGGACAGTTTGTTGCTGGTCATTCCCACATAGAAAGCTTCACAGTGTAAATCACGTGGGTGCTTTCACATGTGGCTACACTGTGAAGCTTTCTATGTGGGAATGGCCAGCAACAAACAGTCCATTCGCACGAATGGACACAGGCAGACAGTGTTTGTTGGTAATGAGGATCACCCTGTGGCTAAACATGCCTTGGTACACGGCCAGCACATCTTGGCACAGTGTTACACCGTCCGGGTTATCTGGATACTTCCCACTAACACCAACCTGTCAGAACTGCGGAGATGGGAACTTGCCCTTCAGTATCTTCTCGTTATCCACCAGGCCTCAACCTCCGCTAATTTCACGTTGCTGCCGCTCATACCTCACCTGTCTTTCAACAACATCTTTGCCTCTTTACTTCCGCCTCGACTGACATCTCTGCCCAAACTGTCTGCTTGTGTGTGTGTGTGTGTGTGGGTGTGGGTGTGGGTGTGGGTGTGGGTGTGGGTGTGGGTGTGGGGGTGGGTGTGGGGGTGGGGGTGGGTGTGGGGGTGGGGGTGGGTGTGGGGGTGGGGGTGGGTGTGGGGGTGGGTGTGGGGGTGGGGGTGGGTGGGTGGGTGGGTGGGTGGGTGGGTGGGTGGGCGCGCGCGCGCGAGTGTATACCTGTCCTTTTTTCCCCCTAAGGTAAGTCTTTCCGCTCCCGGGATTGGAATGATTCCTTACCCTCTCCCTTAAAACCCACATCCTTTCGTCTTTCCCTCTCCTTCCCTCTTTCCTGATGTAGCAGCCGTTTGTTGCGAAAGCTTGAATTTTGCGTGTATGTTTGTGTTTGTTTGTGTGTCTATCGACCTGCCAGCGCTTTTGTTTGGTAAATCTCATCATCTTTGTTTTTAGATATATTTTTCCCATTTGGAATGTTTCCTTCTATTATATTTAATGATATGACTAGACATTTCATCACCTTCACAGTGCTTTCTGTTATACGAGGGTCACTCCAAAAGAAATGCACAATTTTTTTTTTTTTTTTAATCCATCTTTTATTCTAAATGTTTGAAAGTTTTACAGTGTGTAGATACATCCTTTAGGAACAATATTTTCATTTCTCTACATAATTTCCATCCCTCTCAACTGCCTTACACCATCTTGGAACCAGCGCCTGTATACCCACATAGTAAAACTCTGGACCAACCTGTTGGAGCCACTGTTTGGCAGCGTGCACAAGGGAGTCCATCTTCAAACCTTGTTCCACAAAGAGAGTCTTTCAGTTTCCCAAACAGAAGATAGTCACATGGAGCCAGGTCAGGGCTGTAAGGTGGGTGTTTCAGTGTTGTCCGTCCGAGTTGTATGATCGCTTCCATGGCTTTTTGACTGATATGTGGCCATGCATTATCGTGCAACAGCAGAACATCCTGCTTTTGCCATTGTGGTCGAACACGACTCAGTCAAGCTTGAAGTTTCTTCAGTGTCATCACATATACATCACAATTTATGATGGTTCCACTTGGCATGATGTCCACAAGCAAGAGTCCTTCGGAATCGAAAAACACCACAGCCCTAACTTTTCCAGCAGAAGGTGTGGTTTTGAATTTTTTTTTTCTTGGATGAATTTGCATGATGCCACTACATTGATTGCCTCTTCGTCTCTGGTGAAAAATGATGGAGCCATGTTTCATCACCTGTCACAATTCTTCCAACAAATTCATCTCCACCATTCTCGTACTGTTCCTAAAGTTCGCTGCATACCATTTTTCTTGTTTCTTTGTGAGCCACTGTCAACATCCTGGGAACCCATCTGGCACAAACCTTTTTTAACGCCAACACTTTCGGTATTCTGCAAACACTTCCTCCCTCTATCCCAGTGCAGCGTGACAATTCATTCACTGTGATGCGTCTGTTAGCAGTCACCAATTCATTAACTCTCTGCACATTGTCTGGAGTGTGTGCAGTATGAGGCATGAGGCCTGCCGCTGCGAGGACAATCCTCAATATTGCTGTGCCCACTTTCATCACGTAACCTGCTTGCCCACCAACTAACTGTACTGAGATTGACAGCAGCATCTCCATACACCTTTTTCAACCTCTTGTGGATGTTTCGCACTGTCTCGTTTTCACAGCACAGGAATTCTATGACAGCACGTTGCTTCTGATGAACGTCAAGTGCAGCAGCCATCTCTAAGACATGCTGTGGCAGCGTCACTCACGGGAACAGGTTGAACTAAGTTTGAAAACAAGCGGGAAGGATGTATCAACACACTGTAGAACTTTTACACATGCAGAATGAAAACTGTATTTTTACAAAAATAGTGTGCATTTCTTTTGGAGTGACCCTCGTATTTTATTTATTTGATCTCATAAATAATCATAGTGGTACAGTAGCCAGAGAAAATTTTTAATGAACCTGCAAAACAGTAAAACGTTGAATGTCAAATCTAATTTATTTTAGAAAAGGAAGCATAAACATATTCCAAATAATTTACCATCAAGAAACACAGCTTCCAAAAATTTTGCATCAGTCATCATAAGGAACACTTACCTTATAGAACAGATATAAAGCATAGAGAGCACCTGCTATTAGTGCTATACTGTTGCCAATATCTCTAAATCTGCTCCAGAATGTTGGTCGAGGAAGAATTATCTGTTGTGGAGGTATTGCTATTGATGTCTGAGTGTCTGGCTGTAAGAGAAGTAATAGCAGGCAACAAGACTTCATTGCATTTTAACAGATTACAGCAGTTTTCACTTTTAAATACTGGAAGACTATGCAGTAGAAGGGACAATGTTAGGTATGAACAGAAAGTGATAAAATAGGAATAAAATTATATACAGGGTATATCTCCGAACAGTCATCAGGTGCATTTTCTCTTGTATTTCAGCAGATATTTGTAACGTTATTTTTGTAATGCCAACGGCCTTGCCACAGTGGTAACATTGGTTCCCGTCAGACCACCAAAGTTAAGCGCTGTTGGGCTGGGATAGCACTTGGATGGGTGACCATCCGGTCTGCCTAGCGCTGTTGGCAAGCGGGGTGCACTCAGCCCTTGTGAGGCAAACTGAGGAGCTACTTGATTGAGAAGTAGAGGCTCTGGTCTCGGAAACTGAGATACAGCTGGGAGAGCGGTGTGCTGACCACATGCCCCTCCATATCCGCATCCAGTGATGCCTGTGGGCTGAGGATGACACGGCAGCCAGTCGGTACCATTGGGCCTTCATGGCCTGTTCGGGAGATATCACTCATCACATCTTTCATGTGATGCTCAATGTTGAAGGAAAGCAATGGTTTCCTCCCCATTGCAAAAAAATATCTACCAAAACACCAAAGAAAATGCACCTGATGACTCTTAGGAGAGAAACCCTGCATACTCTTACAGAAATTGAAACTGAAGTATAGAAAGTATTTTTTTCCCCCGGGAATTACTAATGTAATAAAAACATGCATTACAGTTTACTCTACACAGCTCTAGTCTTGTCTGTAAATTGAAGAACAAGTACAGCTTGTGGTAGGGAGAAGTGGCCCTTCCTGGAAAAACACTACAACTGCTGCTCATTATAACTATGTATCAATTTCCCACCTAGCAGTGGCTGTGTAGATTCTGTGCACGTGCATTTATTGCATTACTTACATCATTTTCTAATTTCTGTATTCTGTTTAGCGTGAACATATTTAATGGGAAGTGAACACATATTGCACACTATGTAACCAATGATTCATATGACATATTATAAGTTTGTGAACTTGTAGGTGTTCCCTGCAACATTACAGAGTGGAGACTCAACAGCTCACTCTTCAGTTTACAGACCAAAGCTCAGCCTCTGGTAAGCATCTCCCTCCCCTCCCCCCCTTCAGCTTGTGGATTGTTTTACTATTTTACTACAATAAAGTCTCATATGGTGAACTGCAATTCATCAGGAAGCAATTTGTAAAATTAGAGGTTAGTGTACCATCAGCAAAATGACAAAGAAATTAGAGGTTCCAGGATGCAGGCTTTGTCTAAATAACAAAGAGGAAACGTTCCTAACAATAATGGAAATTCCTGGATGGAAAAATACATAAAATAATAGAAAGACAACCACTCACCTGTAGATGTAGAAGGCTGTTCATTAAGCACATAACAGGAAACAGTTAAAAATACTTTTTGAGCTCTTGCTCTTTTTTTAGTAAGAGTACATAGATTCGCATAAACAGCCACACAGACACCCAAAAGTACATCGCATCTGAGTGATTGTGTGGTTGTATGTGTGAATGTGTGTACTCTCACTAGAAAAAGGGTAGGATCTCGAAAGCTGTTGTTAAAATTTTTCTGTTAGGTGCATCATGCACAATGCATTAGCCTCTCTGCAGGAAAATGGTTGCCTTTCCCTTATATTAAGTAAAGAGGAGAAATGCTAATCTGAACTGTATTACCATAATAAGTTTCTGAATTGAAGAATGAAGCCATTACTAATTTTGCATTACAAGAGAGGCAAGCTACAAAAGTGAACTGCAGGCAGGCAGTGTTTCTTTCATCACAAAGTTGTTAACAAAGCTTTGAGTAACTCGTCACTCCTTTCCATCATTTTCCCTTTTCTAAGCTTTTTTCCAGAATAAAGAACACACAAATTTAGATACTGTATCATTAACCATTATCTTTGATTTGTTGCTACATGTGAGCAAAATACACTGAAAGCTCAATTAAGAAAGTTATATCTTTTTACGAGGTCAATAATGTATTAATGAAGTATTCAGTGTTCAAATGCTACTTGCTTCTGGATCTGCAACAAATCTGTTTCTTACCAGTTTCAACACCTTTACTCAGAATGCATTACAATCATGGGGGCATCAATGCTTAGTGGGTTCCCACTTTATTTACTCACCAATGGAGTGAAGCTACGCTCAAAGGCAATGCTGATTTCTTCATCTGTCAGTCCTTTAGATTTTAGGAATTTCTGCCTGTATGTTAAAGGGCTCTGTTGTATCTTCTGATTACTCAAAAACCTTGTAGCAATGGAAATCTGAAAATTTCAGGAAAAAGTTACATGAAATTTTACAGGAAGCAGATATGAAATATACTGTCATTTGATAAAAAATGTGGTGCAAGGAATATGATTCTTCTGTAGCCTAAGGTGAAGGGCTGTGAAGGTTGTGGAATGTCAATCAATGAATTACTTTCCCATTTTCATATAAACTTGTAAGCAAGAGATAGTAAACTTCTGAAAAGACTGAAAGGTCTATGTAATGTATCTGCTCTTCATCAGTGACTTATTACAACCCGACACACTTTTCAATTAGAAATCTAGTCGCATTGTTAAAATGTACTTATTCAAGAATTCAGGGACCCCAGAACACCAACAAGGCAATGGTCAATGAACAGTTCACAGTTCATAAGCCACATAATTAATGATAGTAAGAAACTAGTGCATGAAATTTAAACAACGCACAAGATAAGATGATGCATCAGTTACGGATAGTTCTTTTTCCTGCTTTTAGATACCGTATTAAGACTGCTTATTTCAATGACTCAGGCTAATGGTCATCAGTGAAATTTCTGATGAACACAGCAACGGAGGTTTCTAAGATGTACAGAATGGTGTACTAGATCTCATGTGCCTTTGGTGAGAGAGTGGAATTGCTTATACATCACAAGAACTCTTGACACAGCAAGTACGTGCAAGTCACATTGATTAAATATCTAAGTTTAATGTCGCAAAGGGATATGAAATGGAACAAACACATAAGGATGGTAATAGGGAAGGTGAATGGTCAGCTTTGGCTTATTGGGAGAGTTTTAGAAAAGTGTACCTTATCTACAGAGGAGACCACACATACAACATTTGTGTCAGCCATTCTTGACTACTGCTGAAGTGTTTGGAATACCAACACGATCAGATTAAAGGAAGATAGTGAAGCAATTGAGAAATGCTGCTAGATTTGTTACTAGTAGGTTCACTTACCACGTTAGTGTTATGGAGATATTTTATGAACAAAAATGGGAATCCCTGGAGGGCAGACAGCATTCTTGTCACAAAAAAATAAATAAATAAATAAATAAAATAAAAACAAAAATTAAAAATGTTGAGAAAGTTTAGAGAATAGGCATTTGCAGCTGACTGCAGAACAATTCTAGTGCCACCAAAATACATTTTGATTAAGGACTGCGAAGACAAGATAAGAGAAATTAGGACTCATATGGGGGCACACAAACATTTGTTTTTCTCTCACTACATTTGTGTGTGGAATAGGAAAGGAAATGACAAGTAGTGGTACACGGTACCCTCCACCATACATCATACAGTGTCTTTGGACTAGGACATTGATGTGGATGTAGACTTCGGCTAACCTGAAAATGCTCTCCTTGAAAATCTTCCTAGCTTTAGCCTCAGTTATCCGACATTTTACTTTCTGCACACAAGCTGTTCCTCAATCTTCACAGTGCCACTTTCCTGTTTCTCACCATAAATTCACAAGTTTTGTCCCACTGTGGGAATCGCTGTATCAGCAGCTTTGTGGGTGGGCTCCAAGACAGGTGCTGCGCATCAAAGAGAGGTTTTTGTTGAAGCTCCGTAAGATGTATGTATCAGGAAGAGTCTGGCGACGTATTACATCTTCCCACAAAAGTATCACAAAATGACTGCTTTGACATGTGTAAGTTTGAAATTTGGTATGAAGGTGCCTACAACCTTCGTCTGTAATGGTGCAAAACCACACCATTTGTGATACCACCCTCAGGCTCAGCAACACTTTGAACAGCAAGTTGTCAACACACTAAGAAAAGGCCACAGCTCAGAAGTTCATGTGAGCTATAAGGTAGATTAATGATGTTACAATGACATCAGATTTCACCACAATTCTGCCTAATGCCACTGTGGATGTGTCACATGATAAGAAGGTTGTCACGGCCCCTCTTATCCATATTTCACTCCTTCTTCTGATGTGTCTGCTGCGAGGGTCACAATCGTGACGTCCTGTGTTGAAATAATGCAGTTTTCTTATAGAGGGCTGAGGAAAATATTTGAGGTACACTGCTGCTCAAAATTGACACAGAAAGGTCTCAAGGTGGCAAAAAGGGCTTCAATGAAACCACCCATTTCCCTGAGACATTGATTCCCACATATTTCACAGTTGAAAATTACAGTTTCCATTGTGATGAGAAACAGAAAGATGTTTTTCACAACCTTTGACACTGCTGACAGCCTTTGATGTTTCAACCCTTCTCTAAGGGCACTGTGGTGCTGCGTTTCCATTGAACATGATCACACCACTTTAAAGTGCAGTGCAACTGCAACTTTTGCTCTTGTGTACAGGTTGGAACTATTAAGGACTGTCAAAAACCATTCAACAAAATTTGAAAGTTATCAGAAGCAGCATATGAACCCTTTGCTGCTTACGCTTTTTCAGCCCTCCTGTGACGCAATCATGCAGGACTGCAGCTTTAACATGCACATGAATAAAATGGCAAAGGATCATTCCAAGAACTCGCAGTTTCACAACACCCTCAGTGCCACCCATGCCAAATCAGCTTCACAGCTACTCTAGCACCTGAAGGTAGCAAACCTCATGCAAGGGGTGTCAAAGGGGCAGCCATCAAGCTGATTCGTTATCAAAATTTCTGAAGGTACATTCCTAACATTACTCAACAAAGGTGTGTGTGTGTGTGTCACTGAGGGTGGTGCTAAACTGAGGGTGTCTTAGAGGGAACCTTTGCTGTTTTATTCACATGCATTTCAATTTGCACTTCTGCATGATCATGCCATACGAGGGTGGAAAACAGGAGGGTTGAAAAAACACATGTAAGGTGATCCATGTCATTCAAGGAAGGTCATGTATCATGTATGTCAAATATAGAGCTCAGAGCAAAGATGTCTGTGACTGTAATTACTTTGTAAACATCAGCCACATACTGTGGGAAATTATTACTCAACAGGTGCAGAGTCTATCTGCCAGAGAGCATTTGTAATCGCCGTGAAGCAAGAAGGAATGAAGGAGCTCTGGTCCCATGGAAAAATCCTGGCACCAAGGAAGATGAATATGATGTACGTAAGCGACTGTTGTTATACACTACTCACAGAATGTTAACCGGAGGCCTTTGAGACAATAATATTAATTGGTTCCCATGAAACGTGTAATCTCTCGTGAAAGTTTGTGAGAATATACACAGTAAATTAGAATCAATCTACCCTTCATTTACACAGAGAAGCAGTGTTTTATTTTATAGACACTTCACTTATAGAGATCTGCACGGAAGAAGTAGTTTGATGCCGAGGAAGAACATGCCACAGCATAGCTGGACACTGAGGTAAATCACAAGAGTTGAAAGACTGAATATCTGCACCAATCTAATAAGGGAGTGTTAAGGCAGCAGTCATCAGGCACTAATAAACAATCCATGTAAGTACCCTTCAGTGTTTTGGATCACATTACAATTTTGTCAAATTGTTCTGTATGGTCTCTAGTGTTCCAACCTGTACACAAGAGCAAAAACTGCAGTTGCACTGCACTCCAAAGGGGTGCAACCATGTTCAATGGGGATGCAGCCCCACAATGTCCTTAGAGAAGTGCTGAGAAGTCACAGGTTGTCAGCAGTGTCAACAGTTGTCAAAAACACTAAACATTCCCAGCAACAAATGTTGTTCCTGACTGGCAGGGGATGTAAAAGCATATCCCATCCAATCTATGTTTTAGAGATGTCAGTCTTAATGACAGTAGTACTTTAATACTCCTGAACAACTGAGAGGAACTGACACTGAAAGGCCATGTGGGTGAGTGAAACTTTAGGTACTTGAAATAAATCGGACCTGATTTATAATCTGAGTATTAACCAATGTCTGAGGGTGACAATGTGTGGCGAAACACAGGAAGCACATTGTAAGGCAATTACGTGAGAAGTCTCAGCAGAGGGTCTCTAGGTGCATTACAAGTGGTAATCCACCTTAGGGTGAGTGTCAGGTGGTTGATGTTCCCTTGTCCACAAAAAGAATTTGGTAAGTCAGATGATCATGAAAGTGTTTAATAGTGTTCACTTTAATGAGCAGGAGTTTGTACTTCTGAAACTGAAAAGGGAATATCCCCACTTCAGCAAGGAGGCTGTCTCTGGGAATAGTCCACAAGGTGCCAGCGGCCAGTCATCCTTCACGAGGATGGACTGGATCTAACAGTTTCAAAGCTGAAGGAGCTGCCGATCCATAAACTTGGCTAGTATAGTCCATTTGAAATGAGACCAACACTGGTAATTATGGAAGAGATTAGTGTGATCTGCACCCCAATAGGTGTGGGTAAGGACGCAGCGTGTTAATGAATAAGAGGGGGCCACCTTAGCTTTTCATCACAGAAGGGACACAAAAAAATTATGACTGAAACAACACGGCACCCAAGTAGAGTTCAGGATGGACTGTGATAAGACAGCAGAAATCCCTGACTCCCATTTTCGTGGAAGAAAACTGGAAGCCACAGGAAAGCATCCAAGCAAAGGCACTCCAGGTGGCACCTTCAAGCTGGTATTTAGCCAAGGCTACAGAGTGGGAATTACAGCAAATGCAAAAGTCATTTACGTACAGCGCAGGGATGAGCAGTGGTCTAACGGAAATAACTAGCACACTGGTGGTGGCGAGGAAGAGTGTAAAAGCAGCATAGAGCCCTTAGGATGCCCTTCTCTTGCACCTGTGGGGAGATGACTAATTTACCAACAACAGGTGGGATAAAAACTGATGAATAAAAATCTGTAGGAAGCCTCTGTAGGGAGCCTCAAAGGCCCAGTCATGGAGGGTAAGTAAAATGTGGTGAGGCCAAGTGATGTCGCAGGCCTTATATAGGTAACAAACGACAGTAATGAGGTGTTGATGTTTAGAAACAGGCTGAGTATTGCTGTTTCCAACATAATGATACAGTTGGTTGTGGATCGTCATTCACAGAAACAACACTTCTAAAACAAAAGGCCACATGACTTGAGGACCCAGGATAATCGGTGGGCTACTGTCCTTTCAAGCATTTTCCGGAGCACATTTATGAGGCAAATGGCCAGTAGCTGTCAATGTCAATGGACATTGGATTTTTATCTAGCTACCTACGATGATACTCGCCACTGTGAAGGGAAAACAAATTCGAGACAAATATGGTTGAAAACACTGAGTAACATTCAACGTTGGATCATCTGATTATGAATTGAATCCTGGCCTGGGGTCATATTGTAAGACCAGGCATGAGCCTGAAACAGTTCCCAGTCAGCGAAAGATTCATTATATAAATTGTCATGGTGGGAGTAAATGGTAGGGGGGTGTCTTTAACTCACCTTTTACGCATTCAAAAGGCGGTCAGGTATGAAAACAACACTAATGCAAGAAGTTCACCAAGAACCAACATATCAGCACTAATATCACCCTGAAGGATGTGAGCTGTAACAGTTGTTGATCTTTGGTGGCCCAGAGGACTATGGAGCTTGGGAGGCACTTAGGCTACAGAGACATATATTCCCAAGGACGAGACATATAATTCCCAGAATTACTTCTTACTGTGTTTAATTATATAGTGAGCCTTAGTAAAAAGCTGCTTAAAAGTCAGGAAGATTGTCTACGTATGATGTCATGTGAAACAATGCAGGGCCTTTTGATGGGCCTGAAAACTTGTTGCAATGTCTTTGATCCACCATGGCACTTACTCGTGATGGAAGGCCTGTAGAAAGTGGAATAGCAGTGCCATTGTGGCAGGTGATCATGGAAACATCTCACAACCACACTAATACATTCAGACAGAAAGGGGATGAAGGTGACAGCACAACTGCCTGTTGGCTCTTCAAAGAGCCCATCATGATAACTGGTTTGCTGGGCAGTGACAGGTAAGTGACAGGATCAATGGGGAATGGTTACTGTGACAAAGATCATCATGTGTCAGCATGGTAGCAAAGACTGGGGAATGAGATCGTAAGGTTGACAACCAAAAAGATGCCATAGGTGCCACTGAAGTGGGGAGGAGTACCATCACTGAGGAGATACCTCCAGATCAGAAAGAAGCTGGTCAATTGGAAGGCCCCTACCAGGTGAAGTCATACTTCCCCACTGGAAGTGGTGCACACCAAAAGCTCCAAGTAGGAGAAAAAAAACAAAAAGGTGGGCAGATGGGAACAGGGGTGTATTGCCCGAATTAATGTGGACATCTCAAGGTAAGCAAATACCCTGCCTGGAGGTAAATAAACATTACATCTGGTTATCGTTGGGGTTGTTTACTCTCCGATTGCTTTGAATGTGGTATGGAGGGGAAATCCACTGATGACATCTGTGCAAACCAATGTACAGTGTCCTCCAGGTGCTCTCTATGGCCTCTCTGTACTTCTGACAGAATGAACAATAATGTTTAAGAGATGCGGAACAGTCGTAAATGAAATGTCGTTCGCAGAGAGCAACAAAGATGACGAAAAAAGAGGAAATTAGCTGCTGTACTTCCAGCAGCTGACAGTAACAACCACTGCACTTCCACTGGATCATCCTATTGAGAGTGTTCTGGTTAGGCGTCAGAGGCAAGGAGGACAGGCTGTGCCCCAGGATCAATGTCAGTTACTGGTGGGGATGGAAAAAGATTGATGATTAACATTAGTTTGAAATCCTGTGATATGGAAGGATCTGGCACCTCAAAGGTCACCAGAGTAGCCTTCTGCTGGTATTTCTTCTTGTTCTCTTTCACAGCTTTTGGCAGTTAAGATTCTTATGTGGGTTTATCCACTGTGTATGTAAGAATGAAAGCAGAGCAAGTAGCCCTGCAACCCACAGTTCATGGCTCCTTCAGCTGCTGGCTGGTGTCAGACCTCTGATCTGTGACTGTAACTGATCTGTGAGATCCTGACTGAGGACACTAAATTGTCAATGGCTATTGTCACAAAAGGGGTGGTTGTATTACTGGGGCTCGAGATCAACCATGTCCTCTCTGCTAGTTTCCATCTGTGTTGGAACATAGGATCTTCACGGACAGTATATGTAATTTGTTCCAAGTATTTTGTCATTATCTGGGCTACAAACTTCTGGTGTAATGATCTGAAAACTGCTATTTCACTTGACCACCTCTCTCACTGATTCTTCTCCAGTGCCTTAGGTCAGAACATGTGCATTTCACAATTACTGCTACAGGTAATTTAAAAATGAAGAAACTTATTTATTTCATATATTTCTATTCACTAAGGAGTTACAGAATAATTTTTGGGAAGTTCAACTTAGAGATACATTTTCAGAATACAGGACTGTATTATAAGAGTTAAGACCTATGCTGCAGATCAATCAGGAACAACAATTAAAATAGTATAATCACATTCACTGACCTCACTAACCAACAAATTCTCTCTTTCCAGCATAACACAGACTATGGACTATACTAGTTATGTACTCTGGTACAGTGTAGAAATATATTCACCTAAGGACTAAATATAAGGAATTTTTTTACACGCACACACACACACACACACACACACACACACACACACAAGTTTACAGAAGAGCAAAAGGGCTGTTTGTCATGGCTTTGTTAAGAAAAAAAACAAAGCTTTTACCAGAAGTGATTTAGAAAAATCACGGAAAAGTTAAAACATGATGGCCAGGCAGAGCACCTGGCTCAATTATCCCAGAACTGAGGCCAGTTCCTTAACAAATGCAGAACATCACTCATTTTATAGCAAATGTACAACACTCTTACGTTTATATATACTTGGAACAAACTAGTTTGGTGCAGTGGAAAATAGTTTTACACTGTCCATTTCATATCTCAAAAGATATCACTTCTTACATCACACACACTTGCAGATGATTTCAGAACCACAACCACGCTGCCATGCCTCTGTTAGATCATCATATCTTCCCTTCTTCCAACCTGAAAAATTGAATCAGCATCCCTACATGATAAGCAAGATGTTGAGCTTTGGACGATAGAGAGGCTTCTCTATTATGCACTGCACATATGGAGTGTACGATTTTCCTATCCTGGTGAGCACATCAAATTGGTAGATGAACCCACTTGGCAAACTAAGGATACTCACTTTTTAAAAACATTTCCTTGCATGGAAATTACTTCATTATAGGTAACTGCACCACCACAAAAAGACCTGAAGTTACTATTACCCGCAAGGTCATTAATATAGTACACAAACAGCAAATGTCTTAACACACTTCCTTACGGTCCACCTGAAGTTACTCCTACATGATGCTCCATATGATCATACATTTGATAATAAACACTGGTGTTCTGGTGTTTTATCATGACTACAATGTTGCTGTCATCAGCAAAGAGGATTTTGTTCTCCTTGTCTTCTACTGTCAGTTTGTTTGTTTGTTTTGTTTTAGGGCGCAAAAAACAACTGGGGTCAGACGCACCCAAGTCAAAACTATAGAAACAAACACAGACAAGGGAAACAACTATATGTCAGTCCCAATGGACAGAACAGAAGACAGCTAAAAAAGGCATTTGGAAAAAGGGCTAAAAAACCACCATACAAAAATGGAGGTCCAAAACTAAAAATTAAATGACCTTCGCCAAATTGCTTTGGCAGATAAAAAGTAAAACGCGGTCGACAGTCCGCGCATCATTCGCTAAAATGGCTGATAAATCCGTTGGCAAACCTAAGCTGGAAAGTAAATTGGTAAAAAAAGGGCATTCCAGCATGAAGTGGCAGACAGGACTAAAAAGGCAATGCCCAATATGCAGCGGAGTTAAAATAATCTCTCCCAGTGGGAGGGCTGAGAGGAGGTTGTCCAAAGCACCGGGAGAGGTTTAATAAGCTGAAGGTTTTTCCCGTGAAGGCAGGACCATTGGCAATACCAAAGGGAAACCACCTCCTGACAGACGGCAATGCAGCGATCGTTGGAGGAAATATAGGTATTCGTGGGCTGAGGTATGAGGACTGCAGCCTTGGTAGTAAATACATTTCCTGGCAGACCGACGTGACCAGGGACCCACAGAGACATGATATTGGCTCCACCAAGAGTGAGGAAGTGACAGTTTTCCTGGACCCGCTGCACTAAGGGATGAGCAGTGTGCAGCGCACAGATACTTTGGAGGGTGCTGAGCGAGTCTGAGCAGAGGACACAATTGGGAAGGCTGTGTCGCCAGATGGACTCTGTGGCCTGATACAAGGCGAAAAGCTCGGCTGTAAATACTGAGGAGTATGCTGGAAACTGATATCAAAAGACATGGGTGCCAATGATGAAGGCACACCCGACCCCACAGTCAGTCCGAGAGCCATCAGTGTATACAAAGGTACTATCACTAAGTTCCATGTGAAGGTCGTGAAACTGAAGACAATAGACCAAGGCTGGAGTAGTGTCCTTAGGAAGCCCTCCCTTCCTGTTGCTCCCACACCACCTACCTCGGGACCATCTGGGACACCAGTCCCCACTTCTCAGCCAGAGAAGCATAAATCTTCTTCGGCTCCTCTCGCCAGGAAGGGATCTCTTGGGTCACTCCCTTCCCAGGTTTCTGCTAGTGGGAAAGATGACTCCCACCAGTGGCTGAAGTGCCCAAAAGCAGCTGGCCTTAGGGCTTCACGATCCTCCTCAGTTCCAGAGACTGAATCAGTGAAGCTCTTCCAGTGAGAGAAACCCAAGGAGCAGGGAAAAGTTCAAAAAGAGGATTCCTAAGACTAAGGAAATTGCGGTGACACTCACACCACCACTACCTACAAGTTCTGCGACTGGGGATGAGGTGCAGATTCTGGCATCTGCTGTGGACCTAGATCTCACGAGACCCTCAGACACAATGGGTATATACTGCTCAGGCAATAAGTAGGTGGCAGCAGGTGACCCTTAGACATAGTCCAGCTCACTGAATGTTCCATGCCTTCCCAGTCTCACGATGTCATCCTCCAGAGGAGTTGCGGTGGTCTCTTCCACTGCCTGGCTGAGCTACAGCAACTGTTAAGCTTTATACCTGCTTTCTGCATTGCCCTCCAGGAAATCTGCCACTTCAAACCCCTCTTGAAGCTGTGGCAGTCAGAATAAGGACGACACAGGAAATAACTGTCTGCAATGTATATATTCTTCCAGATTGTGCAGTACCCCTGAATGTATTAGCTGCACTGATTGATCAGCTCCCTAAACCTTTCCTACTTTTGGGAGGTTTTAATGTCCATAGCCCCTTGTGGGGTGGCACCGTGCTTACTGGCAGAGGCAGAGATGTCAAGACTTTACTGTCTCAGTTTGGCATCTGCCTCTTAAATACTGGGGCCGCCACACATTTCAGTGTGGCTCCTGGTAGCTACTCGGCCATTGATTAATCCATTTGCAGTCCAGGACTTCCCCCTCTATCCACTGGAGAGCATGTGACAACCTGTGTGGTAGTAACCACTTCCCCATCTTCCTGTCACTGCCCCACCGTCACGCCCACAGACGCTTGCCCAGATGGGCTTCAGCAAGGCAGATTGGGAAACTTTCACCTCTGTGGTCACCGTTGACTCTCCCCCTCATGGTAACATCGATGTGATGGTTGGGCAGGTGACTACAGGAACCGTTAATGCGGCAGAAAACATGATCCCTTGTTCTTTAAGGTGCCCCCAGCGATCGTGTGAGACCCAACTCGCTCTATTTGTTCATGAGACCCAGAAAATATTAGATACAGGCTCTCAGGCAGATGCCATTTTCCTTGACGCCCGGAAGGCATTCGATACAGTTCCACACTGTTGCCTGATAAACAAAGTAAGAGCCTACGGAATATCAGACCAGCTGTGTGGCTGGATTGAAGAGTTTTTAGCAAACAGAACACAGCATGTTCTCAATGGAGAGACGTCTACAGATGTTAAAGTAACCTCTGGCGTGCCGCAGGGGAGTATTATGGGACCATTGCTTTTCACAATATGTATAAATGACCTAGTAGATAGTGTTGGAAGTTCCATGCGGCTTTTCGCGGATGATGCTGTAGTATACAGAGAAGTTGCGGCATTAGAAAATTGCAGCAAAATGCAGGAAGATATGCTGCGGTTAGGCCTTTGGTGCAGGGAGTGGCAACTGACCCTTAACATAGACAAATGTAATGTATTGCGAATACATAGAAAGAAGGATCCTTTATTGTATGATTATATGATAGCGGATCAAACACTGGTAGCAGTTACTTCTGTAAAATATCTGGGAGTATGCGTGCGGAACGATTTGAAGTGGAATGATCATATAAAATTAATTGTTGGTAAGGCGGGTACCAGGTTGGGATTGATTGGGAGAGTCCTTAGAAAATGTCCATCAACAAAGGAGGTGGCTTACAAAACACTCGTTCGACCTATACTTGAGTATTTCTCATCAGTGTGGGATCCGTACCAGGTCGGGTTGCCAGAGGAAATAGAGAAGATCCAAAGAAGAGCGGCAGGTTTCGTCACAGGGTTATTTGGTAACCGTGATAGCCTTACGGAGATGTTTAGCAAACTCAAGTGGCAGACTCTGCAAGAGGGGCGCTCTGCATCGCGGTGTAGCGTGCTGTCAAGGTTTCGAGTGTGTGCGTTTCTGGATGAGGTATTGAATATATTGCTTCCCCCTACTTATACCTCCCGAGGAGATCATGAATGTAAAATTAGAGAGATTCGAGCGCGCACGGAGGCTTTCCGGCAGTCGGTCTTTCCGCGAACCATACGCGACTGGAACAGGAGAGGGAGGTAATGACAGTGGCACGTAAAGCGCCCTCCGTCACACACCGTTGGGTGGCTTGTGGAGTATAAATGTAGATGTAGAAGGTGGGATGGTGGTCACCAGAAGTTGCTGAGGCAATTAAGGAGTATCGCAGCTTCATGCCCACGTTCACCAGCTTATCAAGAGACAGAAACAGGAGTGTTGGCAGAGGTATGTGTTGACTATTGGATGCCATACATCACCTTCCCAAGTCTGGATGAAGATCAGACCTCTTTTTGGGTACGAGACCCCAACAGGTGTCCCTGGCATTAATATCAATGTGTTGTTTGCCGATGCAAACGCGATTTCTGAGCACTTTGCTGAGCACTATACTTGAGCCTCTGCATCGCAGAACTACACCCCAGCCTTTCGCACCCTCAAACGGCGAATGGAAAGGAAAGTCCTCTCATTCGCTACATGCCACAGTGAACCCTATAATGCCCCATTTACAGAGTGGGAGCTCCTCAGTGCCCTTGCACATTGCCCCAACACAGCTCCTGGGCCAGATCGGATCCACAGTCAGATGATTAAACATCTCTCATCTGACTAGAAGCGACATTTCCTCATCATCTTCAACCGGATCTGGTGCAATGGCGTCATTCCATTCCAGTGGTGGGACAGCATCATCATTCCGGTGCTTAAACCCAGCAAAAACCAGCTTTCTGTGGATAGTTGTCAGCCCATCAGCCTCACCAGTTGATGTTCTTTGTAAGCTTCTGGAACATATGGTGTTTCTGCGGTTGGGTTGGGTCCTGGAGTCATGTAGCCTACTGGCTCCATGTCAGGGCGGCTTCCGCCATCGTCGCTCTACCACTGTTAATCTTGTGTCCCTTGAATCTGCCATCCGATCAGCCTTTTCCAGACGCCAACACCTGGTTGCCATCTTTTTTGACTTACGAAAAGCATATGACACCACCTGGCGACATCATATCCTTGCCACATTATATGAGTGGGGTCTCCGAGGCCAGCTCCCAATGTTTATCCAAAATTTCCTGTTGCATCGTACTTTTTCACGTCCAAGTTGGTGTCTCCCATAGTTTGCCCCATATCCAGGAGAATGGGTCCCGCAGGGCTCCGTATTAAGTGTCTCTCTATTTTTAGTGGCCATTAATGGTCTAGCAGCAGCTGTAGAGCTGTCTGTCTCACTGTCTCTGTATGCAGATGACTTCTGCATTTTGTACTGCTCCACCAGTACTGGCATTGCTGCATGGCACCAACAGGGAGCCATCCACAAGGTGCAGTCATGGGCTCTAGCTCACAGATTCCAGTTTTCGGTAGCAAAGTCGTGTGTTATGCACTTCTGCCGGCGTCGTACTGTTCATCAGTAATCAGAACTTTACCTTAATGACGATTCACTCACTGTAGTGGAGACATACCGATTCTTAGTACTGGTTTTTGACACCCGATTGACTTGGCTACCTCACCTCTGTCAGCTTTAGCAGAAGTGCTGGCAGCACCTCAGTGCCCTCCACTGCCTGAGCAACACCAACTGGGGTGCAGATCGCTCTATGTTGCTGCAGCTCTACAGAGCCCTTGTTCAATCCCGCCTTGACTATGGGACTCTGGTTTGTGGTTCGGCGGCACCCTCAGCGTTGCGTTTACTCGACCCAGTGCACCACTGTGGTGTTCGCCTAACGACAGGAGCTTTTAGGACGAGTGCGGTGACAATCGTCCTGGTGGAGGCCGGAGTCCCTCCATTGCAGGTTAGGTATGCACAGTTGCTCTCCATTTACGTTGCTCACTTTCATAGTTCTCCTGCACATCCGAATTACCATCTCCTTTTCCTACCCACGGCAGTTCATCTCACGCACTGGCGGCCCAGGTCAGGGCTTAAAATTGCAGTTCGTGTGCGATCCCTTCTCTCCAAACTGGAGTTCTTGCCTTTACCACCCATACTTGAGGTTCATTTACGAACACCTCCATGGTGTAATCCTAGGCCGCAGCTTTGTCTGGACCTTTCACATGGCCGTAAGCACTCAGTTAACCCTGAGACTCTCCGCTGTCACTTCCTCTCGGTTCTTGACATGTACTGTTGCCAAGGAGTGGTTTACACCGATGGCTGATGGTCACATTGGCTTTGCCTATGTTCGTGGAGGACATATACAACAGCACTCCTTGCCAGATGGCCGCAGTGTTTTCACTGCAGAACAGGCGGCCATATCTCATGCTCTTGAGCACATCCGCTCATGCTCAGGTGAATCGTTTCTCCTGTGTACTGACTCACTGAGCAGCCTACAAAGCTATCGACCAGTGCTGCCCTTGTCATTCTTTGGTAGCGACCATCCAGGAGTCCATCTATGTCCTGGAACGGTCCAGTCGTTCAGTGGTGTTTTTCTGGACCCCAGGTCACATCGGAATCCCAGGCAACGAACTTCCCGGCAGGCTGGCCAAACAGGCTAAGCAGAAATTGCTTATGGAGATCGGCTTCTCTGAAACTGACCTGCGTTTAGTATTATGCCACAAGGTTTTGCGGCTTTGGGAGACGGACTGACATAATCTCAGTATGCACAGCTAGCTGCGTGCCATTAAGGAAACTACAAATGTGTGGAAGACCTCTGTGCGCGCCTCTTGCAGGGTGTCTGTGGTTCTCTGTCAGCTCCGCATTGGCCATACGTGGCTGACACATGTTTACCTCCTCCGTTGTGAGAACCCACCTCGGTGTCGCTGTGGCTCACGAATGACGGTCGTCCATCTCTTGCTGGACTGCCTAGTTTCCACCACTCTGCTACGGACTTTTAACCTTCCCAGCACCCTACCATTGGTGTTTGGCAATAATGCCTGAACAGCCGTTTCTCCCACCATCTCTACATCTTGGGCCTGTTAACCCTCCATTCGCTGACACTACAAAATTCCTGGGACTCATGCTCGATAGGAAACTCTCTTGGTCCTCCCATGTCTCTTACCTGGCAGCCTGCTGTATGCATTCCCTCAATGTATTACGTGTCCTCAATGGTACTTCTTGGGGTGCCAATCGAACCACCCTCCTCCGTTTGTACCAGTTCCTTGTCTGTTCGAAACTCGACTATGGGTGCTTTGTTTATGCATCTGCACACCCATCCCTTTTACGGCGTCTCGACACTATCCATCATCATGGCATCCGTTTGGCCACGGGTGCCTTTTACAGTAGCCCGTTAGAGTGTCTGTATGCTGAAGCTGCTGAACGACCAATGTCCTATAGCTGTGACTTTCCCCTCAGCAGGTATGCATACCATTTGTCTGCCATGCGCAGCCACCCCTCCTATGCCTCCTTCTTTGATGATTCCTCTGATCTTCAGTATGGGGCTCATCCCTCTTCTCTGTTACCTCCTGGAGTCCACTTTCGCCACCTGCTATGGCGGCTTAACTTCACGCTACCTGCAACTTTCCCAGTGGGTGTGAACCCTTCACCACCTTGGCTTCGTGAAGTGGCCCATGTTAACCTTGGCCTTCATTCGCTTCCTAAGGACACTACTCCAGCCTTGGTCTATCGTCTTCAGTTTCACGACCTTCGCATGGAACTTAGTGATAGTACCTTTGTATACACTGATGGCTCTCGGACTGACTGTGGGGTCGGGTGTGCCTTCATCATTGGCACCCATGTCTTTTGATATCGGTTTCCAGCATACTCCTCAGTATTTACAGCCGAGCTTTTCGCCTTGTATCAGGCCACAGAGTCCATCTGGCGACACAGCCTTCCCAATTGTGTCCTCTGCTCAGACTCGCTCAGCACCCTCCAAAGTCTCTGTGCGCTGTACACTGCTCATCCCTTAGTGCAGCGGGTCCAGGAAAACTGTCACTTCCTCACTCTTGGTGGAGCCAATGTCATGTCTCTGTGGGTCCCTGGTCACGTCGGTCTGCCAGGAAATGTATTTACTACCAAGGCTGCAGTCCTCATACCTCAGCCCACGAGTACCTATATTTCCTCCAACGATCTCTGCATTGCCGTCTGTCAGGAGGTGGTTTCCCTTTGGTATTGCCAATGGTCCTGCCTTCACGGGAAAAAGCTTCAGCTTATTAAACCTCTCCCGGTGCTTTGGAAAACCTCCTCTCAGCCCTCCCACTGGGAGAGATTATTTTAACTCCGCTGCATATTGGGCATTGCCTTTTTAGTCCTGTCTGCCACTTCATGCTGGAATGCCCTTTTTTTACCAATTTACATTCCAGCTTAGGTTTGCCAACAGATTTATCAGCCATTTTAGCGAATGATGCGCGGACTGTCGACCGCGTTTTACTTTTTATCTGCCAAAGCAATTTGGCGAAGGTCATTTAATTTTTAGTTTTGGACCTCCATTTTTGTATGGTGGTTTTTTAGCCCTTTTTCCAAATGCCTTTTTTAGCTGTCTTCTGTTCTGTCCATTTGGACTGACATATAGTTGTTTCCCTTGTCTGTGTTTGTTTCTATAGTTTTGACTTGGGCGCGTCTGACCCCAGTTGGAGGGGGGGGGGGGGGGGGGGGGGGGGGAATTGCCCTGTACCATCAAGGGGGCAGGTGTACCCTTCTGGCTCAGAGAGCCGACTGAAATTCGTGGAACTGATGGGGCTACAACTGTTCTTGCAGTGGCGGCATATGAGGAGGTCGTAGCCACAGGATGCAGGTGCTCGTATTTTCTCTTAGCCACAGTGTAGGTCAGTTGGTCCACAGTCATGTATTCCACGATTTTCCTCTTTTTCTGTAAAATTCCGCAGTCTGGCGAGCAAGGTGAATGATGCTCTCCGCAGTTGACACAGATGGGAAGCAGCACGCATGGAGTATTGGAATGTAATGGACATGCACAATCTCGACATGTGACACTGGAAGTACAGCGGGAATATATATGGCCAAACTTCCAGCATTTAAAGCACCGCATCGGAGGGAGGGATATATGGCTTGACATCACAGCAGTAGACCATCACCTTGACCTTCTCGGGTAAGGTGTCACCTTTGAAGAACAAGATGAAGGCACTAGTCTCAACCTGATTATCCCTCAGACCCCAATGGACGCGCCAGACAAAATGAACACCTCGCCGCTCTAAATTGGCACACAGCTCATCGTCAGACTGCAAAAGAAGGTCCCTGTGCAATATAATACCCTGGACTATATTTAAGCTCTTATGTGGTGTGATGGTAACAGAAACATTCCCCAACTTGTTACAAGTGAGTAAAGCCTGTGACTGGGCAGAGGAAGCTGTTTTTATCAAGACTGACCCAGAGCACATTTTGGACAAGCCCTCCAGCTCCCCAAACTTGCCCTCTAAATGCTCTACAGAACACTGGAGTCCCCAGCAGTTCTTGTACATACGAGGTACTGGTGTGAATAAGGTTCGCTGCCATCCTTAGCCTGGCGGTCCTCCCATGGTGTGGCCAGAGAGGGGAATGAACTAGGGTTTTACTTCCTTGCATTGTACTGCGACTTAGAAAGCTTAGTGACTGGTGGTGTTTGATCACCAGCAAGTGATGACATGGAACACTTCATCACACACCATCTGCCCTGATGCCACCCACTCCAACCAAGGGCCATCCCCATGGGCACCACCCAGCTGCAGCAAAGGCCACCTGGCAGGATGGCCATTGCCAGTAGTCCCAATGCCGTAGGATGACACGCATCTTCTACTCCTTGGTAGACGTGGGGAGTTAATGGCGCAGGCATCAGCAGAGCTATCCCTGTGTTGTCAGGCGGCTACAACCAACAGGGTACATGGTGGCCCCACCACAACGAACTGGCTACCGTGCTGGATATCAAGTGCAAACAAGTCCATGGTCATCGTCAGCACAGAAATCAATACTGCATAGTGCCTGGTGGAAAAAGCACCCAGGAAGGTGTCCTCGCCCAAGAGATGGACAATGAGCAGGACGGCAATGCGACAACGACAAAGTGGGCCACAGATCTCAAGGCATGGTGGAAAAATTTTTGAAGACTGGAGGTCAAACCCTACAGGGGACCATCACATAAAGGCCGAAACGTCTGAGACTCCTTTCAGTCGCCTCTTATGATGGGAAGTAATACCTCAGGCCTATTCTTACCCCCGGACCCGCAGGGGGTGCTAGAAGGAAGGTTTTTGTCCTTACCGGGCTTAGGTATGGGAATGATGGTGGCTTCACGCCAGCATCCAGGAAATGTGCCCTCATCCTAGATGCAGTTGTATGTGTTAAGCAGAAAGTGCTTGCCCACAAAAGAGAGATGCTGCAACATCTGAATTTGATAGTGTCTGGCCCTGGGGCAGAGGACCGTGATGAACTGAGAGCATGATCTAGCTACCTCATAGTGAGGATGGCATTGTAGCACTCACGATTCGGAGAAGAGAAGGGTATTGCTCGAGCCTCCTCCACTCATTTCCGATGGATGAAGGCAGGGCGATAGTGGGAAGAGCTCGAAACTTCCGCAAAATGGCGGCCCAAGGTGTTGGAGACAGCAATAGGATCCACAATGACATCGGCACCTACTGTGAGGCTGGAAATGGGGCAGTGGATCTTGGTTCCAGAGAGCTGTCAGAGGTTGGCCCACACAACAGAGGAAGGTGTGGAACTGTTAAACGAACTAGTGAATGAAATACATCTGCCTGTTTTGCTATACCGAAGAACTCGACAACACTTTGCAAGCATCTGTTTATAATGAATGCAGTTTTCCAGCATAGGGTGGCAGTTAAAAATGCAGAGAGCACGTAGCCATGTGCGAACTGCGTCGCAGCATGCCTCAGTCCACCAAGGGACAGGGACACAACATGGTAAAGAGGAAGTGCAAGGAATGGAACGTTCTGCAGCAGCAAGGATAACGTTGGTGAGATAGTCCACCTTGCCAGCATAAATGGGAAAATCTTGCTCTGCGAAGGTCGCCAGAGAGGAGTAAAGCTGCCAGTCAGCCTTAGTAATCTACCATTCAGGCATGCATGTGGATGGGGTAGGAGTCAGCAGATGGAGAGCACATGGGAAATGGTCGCTCGAATAGGCATCAGAAAGAACGGATCATTCAAGACGATGGGCAAGCTGGGCAGTGCAAAAGGATAGGTCCAAATGGGAATAGGTATGTGAGGAGTCAGAAAGGAAAATGGGTGCTCCAGTCTTACGGCAGAAGAGGTTGAGTTGGTTAAGAAGGTCAGCCAAGAGGGCACCTCTCTGGCAGGTCCTGGGAGAACCCCAAAGGGGATGATGTGAATTAAAGTCACTGAGTAGCAAAAACGGGGGAGGTAGCTGCCCAATATGCTGAAGGAAGTCTGCCCTGGCGACATCGAAGGAGGGAGGTACATAAATGGTACAGAGAAAGAAAGTCAGGTGGGGAAGGAAAAGGTGAAGGGCAATGGATTGAAGATGGGTAGTCAGGCAGATGGGTTGTCTATGAAGGTCATCCCATACAAGCAGCATAATGCCCCCATGAGATGGGATGCCGACCTCAGGGGGAGGCCAAAATGAATTGGTAAGTAATGTGACAATTCAAAGCAGTCTTGAGGACGCAATTCTGTTTCCTGAAGGCAGAGTACAAGGGGATGCTGTGATGCTAGAAGCAGCCATAAATCCCCTTTGTGGGTCCGAAGGCCACAAATGTTCCATTGGAGGACAGTCATCAGGAGGAAGAGATGTAGAGGTGTCAACTTGGCGGCCACTGAGGGACAGCTGGTGTAGAGTTGCTACTACAGGGCACAGAAGCAGGAGGATCCTGCTCCATGGGGTCCACAGGAGCATCAGCATGCTTGTGTGCTCGGTCTGTGGAGTCAACGCTAAAAAACAGCTGGTGGTGTGCACCGTCGAGTCAGAGGCCAGCTGGGCTAAGTGACCACGTGGCTACACCATCAAGCAAGATGTTCGAGTTGGTGAAGGAGAAGACCGTTTGTCTTTAGCGGACTTATTCGAGTACTTCTGGTTGGAGGAAAATTTGTGGGTTGTTTGGCTGGAGGGACAGAAGAAATCTTCTCTGAAGTTCTCCTTCTGTCCTTTCCTGCCTGCCAGTTCTGTAGTGGGTAGCTTCCCCCCTTTAGGTGAGAGTTTGACGGTTTGTTGCACAGTGGGAGGGGGGAACAGCAATGCTACCTTGACACTGGGCAACTTCACAACCTCAGAGCCAAATTTGAGGTCATATGTCTGCATGGCCATGTCCTTCATGGAGCGAGGGGTAACAAGAACAGAACTTTAGGTGCCAGACAGGAGAACACTGGGTTTGCGACTAGCTAGTAACTTGCAAGCTATTGGGTAAGGCATTTTTCCCTTTACCCGAATCTCTTGAACAGCCCGCTCATCTAGATATATGGGACGTCTGCTTATTCGCCAACTCACATGCTAGGTACGAAGGGCTGTACAAGCCGCTGTTATAAGCAATTCTTTGTGTGGCAAATGATAATAACTTTAATTATTTTTTTTTAAATTGCAGTGCACCTTAGAAGCTACAATCTTGACAGTGCTTTTCTTTCAGTGTATTCTTCCCACATGAAAAGTTTCAGGGTAGGTTTTAACAGGCTGAGACCATTCCCATTTGAGATGAGGTGTCTTAAAGGTCCACAGTTGCCCATTTTTTCCGCCTCTTCCTCCTCCTCAAGTGGTCACCTTTGAAAATGTCTTCTTAAAAACTGGTTTTAATAATGTGGAGAATTTGGGGACTTTTACACCTACATTGTTTTCTTTACATACTTGTCCCCAGGTTGGTTTGCCAATACCGTTGAAAAGGTATATATATTTTGAGCACAGAAAAGATTCTTTTGTAGTCGTGGGATTTTTTCAAGCCTATCTTCAGATTAATTATTTGGCAGCAATGGTCCATGAGGTCAAGATATTTGATGTACAGTTTGCAATCTTCTTTTACGATATGTGAAAGTACTTGTTTTAAGACTGATGGATTTATGATTCCTCTAGAAGAAGTATTTGCCATTTGTGCTATGCCAAAAGTATTCACATTATTTAGGAAGTTGTTATTCGCTTCATGCCTAAATTGTGTTTATGTTCACACCTCCACATAAGATTTCGTTAGCTTTGGAAACTGAGACTGTCCAGGGCTTCAGTTAATTTGTTAAAGAAAGTTGTCCATATTGCCACTAGGTGTGAGGTATGCACACAAAATAGTTAACTTTTTCTAGATGTCATACTGTTATTTCAACCTCTTGAATTTCAAAATGTTTATCTACACTACTTATGATTAGAAGCTGCATATTCTGAAAATGTATTTTTTGTGATATAAATACGATTTCTCGCCCTTTACAGTAGTTCTATATGGTAGTTCTACAGTAGCAGAATACCCATTCATATGACGATAGCGCTACGTAACCAGTATTCTGAAATGTCCTTTCCTGCCTGCCAGTTCTGTAGTGGGTAGCTTCCCCCCTTTAGGTGAGAGTTTGACGGTTTGTTGCACAGTGGGAGGGGGGAACAGCAATGCTACCTTGACACTGGGCAACTTCACAACCTCAGAGCCAAATTTGAGGTCATATGTCTGCATGGCCATGTCCTTCATGGAGCGAGGGGTAACAAGAACAGAACTTTAGGTGCCAGACAGGAGAACACTGGGTTTGCGACTAGCTAGTAACTTGCAAGCTATTGGGTAAGGCATTTTTCCCTTTACCCGAATCTCTTGAACAGCCCGCTCATCTAGATATATGGGACGTCTGCTTATTCGCCAACTCACATGCTAGGTACGAAGGGCTGTACAAGCCGCTGTTATAAGCAATTCTTTGTGTGGCAAATGATAATAACTTTAATTATTTTTTTTTAAATTGCAGTGCACCTTAGAAGCTACAATCTTGACAGTGCTTTTCTTTCAGTGTATTCTTCCCACATGAAAAGTTTCAGGGTAGGTTTTAACAGGCTGAGACCATTCCCATTTGAGATGAGGTGTCTTAAAGGTCCACAGTTGCCCATTTTTTCCGCCTCTTCCTCCTCCTCAAGTGGTCACCTTTGAAAATGTCTTCTTAAAAACTGGTTTTAATAATGTGGAGAATTTGGGGACTTTTACACCTACATTGTTTTCTTTACATACTTGTCCCCAGGTTGGTTTGCCAATACCGTTGAAAAGGTATATATATTTTGAGCACAGAAAAGATTCTTTTGTAGTCGTGGGATTTTTTCAAGCCTATCTTCAGATTAATTATTTGGCAGCAATGGTCCATGAGGTCAAGATATTTGATGTACAGTTTGCAATCTTCTTTTACGATATGTGAAAGTACTTGTTTTAAGACTGATGGATTTATGATTCCTCTAGAAGAAGTATTTGCCATTTGTGCTATGCCAAAAGTATTCACATTATTTAGGAAGTTGTTATTCGCTTCATGCCTAAATTGTGTTTATGTTCACACCTCCACATAAGATTTCGTTAGCTTTGGAAACTGAGACTGTCCAGGGCTTCAGTTAATTTGTTAAAGAAAGTTGTCCATATTGCCACTAGGTGTGAGGTATGCACACAAAATAGTTAACTTTTTCTAGATGTCATACTGTTATTTCAACCTCTTGAATTTCAAAATGTTTATCTACACTACTTATGATTAGAAGCTGCATATTCTGAAAATGTATTTTTTGTGATATAAATACGATTTCTCGCCCTTTACAGTAGTTCTATATGGTAGTTCTACAGTAGCAGAATACCCATTCATATGACGATAGCGCTACGTAACCAGTATTCTGAAATGTGTACCACTACACTGTTGATAGACTAATTCAATTTCTAGTTGGGTTAAAGCCCACTTGAGGTGTCAGTGGCTCTTCACTGCATGCTGCTGTTGGCAATTTGTTTTCCTTGGCCACAGCCAATATGGGTATTAGAACAGAATCGCCAATGAAAATCGTTGAATCTAGAAATGAAATGATCGTATGGCATTGTTGGCCAGGAGGCCCAATTCAGGGGAGTTCGGCCACAGTATTGCAAGTCCTTTTTAAGTGACGCCACATCAGCGACTTGCGAGTCAAGGCACAATCAATGGAAGGAAAGACAGGCGCTTGAAGAAGGATCCATTAAATACGCCATAGAGAAACAGATCCTGAACTAAAGATTAAATGTCCCTCACCATATTGCTACAATGGATGAAAAGTAAAATGCAGTTGACAGTCCACACATCATTCGCTAAAACAATTGATAATTCAGACAGTAAACAGAAATTGGAATGTAAATGGTTAAGAAAAGGGCAGTCCGTCAGGAAATGGCAAACTGTCAAAGGTTGAGGGAAATGACACAAAATGGGGGAGGGAGCACCACTTAACAAATGCCGATAGCTAAAAAGATAGTCCCCAATATGCAACACAGCTAAAATGATCTCACAGCAAGAGTGCCGAGAGGAGGTCATCCAAGCTGCTGGGAGAGGTTTAATTTCCCGGAGACTGCTCCCATGAAGGGAGGACCACGGTGATGCCAAAGTGACATCACCTGCCGACAGACAGCAACACAGAGATCATCAGAGTGAATGGAAGAACTAGTGGGCCAAAGTATCAGGACTGTAGTAGCCTTGGCAGCAGCAGCAGCAGCCTCGTTTCCCATCAGACCAACGTGACCAGGAACCCACATAAACATCACAGTGGCTCCATCAAGAGTGAGCAAGTGACAACTTTCCTGGATCCGTTGCACTAAGGGATGGACGGTGTACAGCACACAGAGGCTCTGAAGGGCACTGAGGGAGTCAGAGCAGATGACGTAATTGAAAGTCTGTGTCTCCGGATGTACTGCGCAGCCTGTTACAGGGCAAACAGCTCTGCTGTAAATCTGTAAATACTAAACAGTGTTCTGGAAGCCGATACTGAAAAACGATGGTGACAATGACGAAGGTACACCCAGCATCACAATCAGTCCAAGAGATATCAGTGTACACAAAAGTACTATCACAAAATTCCAGCGATAAAGTGAGGCTGGAGTAGTGGCTTTAGGAAGCAAATGAAGGCCAAGGTGAACATAGGCCACCACACAAAGCCAAGGTGATGAAGGGCTCACACCCATCAGTGAAATTAAGATGCTGGACCAAAAGCTGAAAGTGAACTTCAGGAGGTAACAGAAGAGGGATGTGCCCCATACTGACGATCAAAGGAGTCATCGAAGAAGGAGACATAGGATGTGTGGCCAGGCACGGCAGACAAATGGCTTGCGTATCTGCTGGGGAGGAAGTCACAACAGTAGGACAATGGTAGTTCGCCAACTTCTGCATACATATTCTCAACCGGACTAGTGTAAAAGGCACCAGTGGCCAGACGGATGCCAAGATAGTGTAGTGTATTGAGATGGCGTAAAATGGACAGACATGCAGAAGCATAAATGAAACACCCATGTTTGAGTTTCGAATGGACAAGGGTGGTCCAATCCACTCCCCAGGTAGTACCAATGAGGACACATAGGACACTGAGAGACCACAGAGCGGGCAGGCCAGATAAGACACATGGGAGGACCAAGAAAGTTTCCTGTGGAGCATGAGCCCCAGGAATTTCGTAGTTCCGATGAACAGAAGAGCAAAAGGCGGAAGACAAAGACGGTGGAAGAAACCATTTGCATCACCAGAAATTCATACAAATGGTTTTGTAAGTGGAAAAGTGAAAGCCATTGTCAATGCTCCATGAGTAAAGACAAGTGAGACATCGCTGAAGATGCCACTCAATGAGACAAGTCCATGGAGAACTGCAATAGACGGCAAAATCACTAATGAAAAGGGAGCCCGACATGCCCGGTGGGAGACAACCATAATAGGGTTAATGGTTAGAGCAAAAAGGACAACACTCAGGACGGAACCCTGAGGCACACTATTTTCCTCGATAAAGGTGTCTGACAAGGCAGAACCAATATGGCTCTTAAAAACATTGTCTTTTAAAAAGAAATGGGCATGCAGCCTTGGTAGCCCCATGTGTAGAGTGCGGAGGATACCAGCCCTCCAGCAGACATAGTAGGCTTTCTCCAAATCGAAAAACATGGCCACAGTCTGGTATTTCCACAGAAAGCCGTTCGTGACAAGGGCTGACAAGGTGATGAGATGGTCAGCTGCAGAACAGGATGCTCGAAATCCACCCTATGCAGTGGTCAGTAAATTGTGAGACTCTAGCTACCATACCAGCCGGGGATGAATCATTCGTTCCATCACCTTGCAAACACGGATGGTGAGAGTAATACATCAATAACTAGAAGGAAGGTATTTGTCCTTACTGGGCTTAGGTATAGGTATGACAGTAGCTTCACGTCAGCATCTGGGAAACGGGCCCTCTGCCCAGATGTAATTGGACATATCAGGGAGAAAGTGCTTGCCCGCAAGAGAAAGGTTCTTCAACATCTGAATGTGAACATCATCCGACCTTGGGGTACAGGATCTGAACGAAATGAGAGCATAGTAAAGGTAGCATTGTAGCACTCACAATTCTGAGAAGTGTAGGGTATCATGTGAGTCTCCTCCACTCATTTCCAATGGAGGAAGGCAGGGTGATAGTGGGAGAAGTTCAAAATCTCCGCAAAATAGCAGCCAAGGTGTTGGAGATAGCAATAGTGCCACTATGACATCATCTGCTACCGTCAGACCAGAAATTGGGGAATGGACCTTTGTTCCAGAGAGCCGGTGGAGGTTGGCCGACATGGCGGAAGAGAGTGGAACTGTTGAAAGAACTAGGAAATGAAATCCAGCTAGCTCTTTTGCTATCCTAAAGAATGCGATGACAATGTGTATGCAACTGTTTATAATGAATTCAGTTTTCCATTGTAGGATGACTGTTAAAAACGCAGAGAGCATGTCTGCATGTGCGAACTGTGTCACAGCACACCTCTGTCCACCAAGAGACCAGGACATGGCATGGTAAAGGGGAAGTGTGAGGTACGAAACTTTCTGCGGCAGTAAGGATATGTTTGTAATTTGTTCTACTTGGTCCTTGCAACTGGGGAAATGTGGTTTGTC
Organism: Schistocerca piceifrons; assembly: GCF_021461385.2. Lineage (NCBI taxonomy): Eukaryota > Metazoa > Arthropoda > Insecta > Orthoptera > Acrididae > Schistocerca > Schistocerca piceifrons. The sequence continues at coordinate 586,392,339 of NC_060140.1, read as the reverse complement.
GCAGGTTGCCAGGGAGAAGTAAATCCTCCAGTCAGCCTTGGAAAGTAGCCACTTGAGTGTGCATGGAGGTGGGGTAGGCGTCACCACACAGGAAATGGTCACACAAGCATGTGTAAGAGAGAACGGATCACTTATATGATGAGCAAGCTGGGCAGTCAGAAGGAGAGGTCCAAATGGGAATACGTGTACCTGGAATCCGAAAGGAATGTGGGTGCTTCCTGTGCATTGCTAATGCAAAAGAGTCATCCAGGATGAACAGCATGATTCCCCCATGAGACGGAATGCAGTCCTCGGGGGAGAGGGGTGGGGGAACGACATCAAAGCAGATCGGGAAGAATTTCAGGAGCTCAAAACGGTCGTGAGGACACAAATTCATTTCCTGAAGGCAGACAAGAGCAGGCTCTGCAATTCTAAGAGTGGCCATAAGTCCTCTTTGTTGGATTGAAGGCCGCGAACATTCCATTGGAGAAGAGCCATGACGAGGGAAAAAAGGAAAGAAAGAAAGAAAGAAATGGGGGTGTCACCTCAGCAGCTGCCGAGTGCCAGCATTCGAAGACACTCAGCTACAGGGCACAGAGGCTGGAGGATCCTGCTCCAAGAAATCAACAGTGGCATCGGCATTCTTCCTCTGCCGATCTGCGAAGTCCAGGCAACACGGAAGTCAGCCAGGCAAGGGTATCACATGGCAACACCTCTGAAGATGATCTCCAATGTGGCAAAGAAGAAGACCATTTGCCTTTGTTTGACTTTTTTCAGCCTTTGTGGTTGGCAGAGGAAGACTCTGATGTTTGTTGGCTGTAGGGACATAGGAAGTCTTCATGGGAGTATTCCTTCTGTCTTTTCTGGCTTGCTGGTTGTGTAGCAGGGGATGCACACTGTCAGGGGGAAGTTTGGTAGCTATTTGCACAGCTTGCGGAAGAGGACACAGGAATGCTACCGTGACTCTCGGCGATTTTACATCTGCAGTGTCAAATTTGAGGTCACATGTCTGCGTGGCTGAGTCCTTCATGAAGAAAGAAGCAGCAAAACAGTTCTGTAAGTGCCAGATGGTTGAACCCAGGGTTTCCAACTAACCAACAATTTACAAGCAACCGGGTAAAGCACTTTTTCCATCACCTGGATCTCCTGGACAGCCCACTCATCGAGGTACACGGGACAATCTCAGGAGAAGGCAGCATGGTCACCATTGCATTTGATACGGTGGGGGGAAGGAGGCAGACAATTGCCCTCATGAGCATCCCTACCACAGGTTACACATTTGGCCGGTTTTCTGGAGGACATTTGAGTGTAGTTGTAACGATGACACAGGTAACACCGCATTGGGTTCAGAATGTATGGTCTGACTGTGATAACTTCATAACCTGCTGTGAGCTTTGACGGAAGCACCACTCTATCAAAAGTGAGAGAAAGAGCGTGTGTAGACACTAAGGAGGCATCTATCTTTCTCATCACCCAATGGACTGCAATGATACCCTGATCAGAAGGCTATGTTCGGATTTCTGGAGGGTGAAGCTGCAAGCAGTTGTTGTGCTTGAGAATCAGAAGTAGTCTCCAAGAGCAAAGCACCACTGCGTAAACAAGAGCAAGACTTCGTAGGGCCAGCTAGAAAATGAACACCTTTCTGAATGATAAACACATCTACTGTAGTGAAGGACTGACTGACTGACTTCAGTATGTGAAACCGCAAGGATCTGTGGTGCAACTGGGAGGATCTTTGAACCATTAACCTCATACCATTTACATTTCGTAGACGTTGGCTGTGAAGGTGACTGGCTTCATTGTGAGAAAATCCCCCACAATTGCCAGTGCTCCTTCCAACCAGGGGGGGCCCTTCAGAAGGGGACGCACCCACCTTAGGTGACTGTTCACACCTCCCGAACAGCTGACACAGGGACCAATCGGCAATTTGGGAAGGTAGCAGCTCAGGAAACCATCCCTTCCTGGGCCTGGCCTGTAGCACGTGGTACGTGCAAATCCTACCTGTCAACCAGAAGCAGGGGATTATGAGTTTATGAGTCACCTGTTACACATCAGATGCATGGGCAGGCCTACACGAGCGCACAGCAAGGTATAGTGAAAAAGACGCACTTCAAAGGTCGAAGCAGAAGGAGGATAGGAGAAAGGGAATTAGGAAAGAAAAAAAGGAACGAAAAACAGTGGAGAGACTGTTCTGATATTGGCTACTGAAAATGTAGAACACATTTCCAAAAGCATCCCAAGTGTGTTCCCCAAGGGAGGAGAAAAAGGATAGCAAGAGGATAGACATGCACCACAGAAGAAAAACTATGCTGCAAAGGCTGGGACCCCATGGTAGCCACACACAAACCGGCCAAAGAGCAGTGAGCCCCCTGCGGAGGGGTTCATGGGAGATTGTTTTGTATTCCTATGTTATAGTTTAATTCTGAATTGGTGATGCCAACGAATGTGACAGGAGGAAAAATGCCAGTGGTGATGGACTGTTCTTTTGCGTAGCTAATAATCATTTCAAAAAAATTGTGAGTGGTTATTGAAATGTTCCAATTTCTGAGGCTGTGGTTACACAGGAACATGCGAGTACAGTTTCAGTTTTACGGAATATTCTGTTTATATTACATTCTGCAAAATATATTCCACTACATCGCTACATAATTTCATGCACTCCACAGTGTGACAACATTTACGAAGGACTATTTTTTCAGTGGTTGCACCATCTTGTCTAATCATTTGACTCATTTTTTGTCATGTTAACTCCCTGGTCATTCACTGCACCAGCTGCAGCAGGCAACACAAAAGCAGCTGGCACTATATGAGCTTTTAGCTTTATTTACTTTTAATAGACTATATATTTTGATGAAGGACTGACATACCTGTATAGGCCATCATTTCTGAAAGCTTCCTCATTTTGATTGTTCTTTATTTCCTATTTCTGGTGTATATTCCTTCCAGTGCGGTACATTCTATCTTCTATGTATCTGTTGCATAAGTCTAAACTGTGGAGCCTGTTGTCACGATATAGGCCTACCTGCATCGAGCCTAGTTTGTGACAAAATGGGTTTGATCCCATGTGGCCCCACCCCCCTTCCCTTCCATTCCCTATCCTATACAAATGCAGGCCATGTCTAGTGAAACCCGATTTCCCTACACCCCCAACCGGCACTAATGTAATGTGCACTTGATCAGCAGTCATCAGTGCCATTCCCAGCTTCGCATTAACTTAACAGCTAAGGCTAATCATGGTATTGGAAGAGCTCAACAAGGTTGTGCTGCCAGTTAAGAAGATTATATTCTTTTAAATTAGTGTGTTTAAAACTGGATTCTGTTTATCTAAGGCAAGTTGCTGACATCGCATGCGTAGAATTTAACTTACGAGCTCCTCTCGGGGTTTCGTAGATTCATCGTTGAAGTTCGGTAAATTGTTATTGTCTGGCACACGCATGATTGCATAACACTGGACGGGCCTTTAAAATCAACACGTTTCACCGTCACTAGTACGAACGGCGCATTATCAACAATTCAAAACATAAATGTCATCTTTATAGTTTCAGAGATTAAAACGAACGAACACTAATAAAAACCGTGTATCGTGTATCTTCGATATTAATTGGGACCTGATTCTTCACATTCAGCACATTTACTTAGGCTTATAAGTGCGACATATTTTCCTGAGTATGTTGTTTTCAGTTTGTAATGGGAATGAAGTAAAAACAAAGAAAAGAAACATAAAACTCACAACTGTTACTTTAAGACCTAAAATTTTAGAATTTCAATTTATTGTCCAATTCCTGTAAATGCAGCCGCAAAGATACAACAAATTTAGGTATGAAGCAGTGGCTTTACTCAATTGCCATAAAAACAACAGCGGCATAATTCGCTTTCATCTGTCGATAGACACAAATTAATGAATGTTATCTCTGAGTTCAAGGGGCCATGTTGTGGGTGTATGGCTGTTTGGCAGAAGGGGGCTGAATCCCGAAGGCAGAAATGGTGATGGAGTAGTAGAAGAAGAAGGGGGTCGGCCTGCTGTTTTAGAGCTGTGAAGCTGGTAGGTGCTAGTATTACTCATGTGTACTTAAGTTTCGCGTCAGGAAAACTTACCGTGTAGAAACAGCGAACAGTAGAGCTAAGTTACTGAATGGTATTCAGTATGAAGTTCATTGGAGAGAGTTAGGAAATAAATTGATTAATGTGGGGTCACTCGAGACACACAATAGAATATAACCTCAGATTTTATCACTACCAGATAAGCAGTTTGGTGTACGGAAATACATAGTTTCAGACGGAAACGGACAAATCCTCGACCAGGAGGAAAATATTTTGAAACACTGATAGAATGTTACAGCTAAAATCACTGCTTACAGCAGTCAAGATAAGCGTGTGTCACATACAGCCAAGCAGATAAGTTCGAGACGCTTTTGGGATACAGTGCTAACGTATCCAACCCTCACAACCAAACATGGGTCAAGTGGAAACAAGACTTTAATTATTCAGTGACATTAGTCGTATTATTAATGACACATTACACATAATTTCATCTGCTAATTCACAGTTGCCGTAAACCCTATACATGTATTATTAAATAACAATTTTAATTCCTCGTATCATGTAACCTCCTACAGATTTAACTTGTGACAATTTTCTGTCAGTCATCATCTGTATAATACTGCCACGCAGTGTATTTCTTCACTTCTTTTAGATGACGAATTTCGTCATCTTTTGGCCCAAGTGTGTGAACTTTGTCTCTGCCCTAAGCATCTTATCACCCATTCTTATTCAAGAAGTATGCTTAACACATTCACTGTAGACAAGTAATCTATTGATTCCTACTATCTAATATTTTGCATCAAACACTGAATCATTCCTATCAAAATTAATATTAAAGTCTGTAAATGAAGCAGCTTAAATGAACTGATTTGGCAAAGTGTCTTTGTTAATGCAGTAAAAAGCACATAGTGTAAGAAAAAGAATGAGGAAAAGAATTACTGTATGGAAATGAATACACAGAAATTACAGTGTAAATGAATAGAAATTGAATATGGGTTGCCTATATCTTTCAGTAGGTAAGATTGTGCTTCACTGAAGAATGAATGACTAACTACCAGGAAAAAGCTGTGGAGTCTCTGTAACAATCATTATTCTTCCAGATTTCTTCTATGGTGCCTATGGAATGTTGATGCCAGTAATGTACGATTGTGGCTCATTAATACACTTCTCTCCAATCCTCTAGGTGGGTCGACAGAAGCGTCCGATCCCACGCGTCGGCTTTGACCCGTGACGTAAGGGTGCTGTCGTGTGTGACGTCATGGCGGCGCGGAGTTTGGTTTGAGTGTGGCTGTCTCCAGTTCTGTTTTATGTTATTTTATTTACTTTTCTGATCTGTTCATTCTATCTCGTGAGATTTTTTTAAATTTAAAAACCCTTATTACTTATTTTAATTATGTTTCCTCCAATTTCTGTTTTAGTTTATTATATTTATCTTTCTGATCTGTTCGTTCTATCCCGTGAGATTTTTTTTTTTTTTTTAAAGACAAAAAACACTAATCAGCTACTGAAGCATCTTTATCTTCTATGGGTTGCAGGGGTTACGACCCCTGGGGAGGTGGGTGGGTATTCATGCATGGCTGTCTTCACTTACACGTTGTAGTTACGCAAGGCATCTAAATTTGTTTATATTTAGTTTGCCCCCCACCCAAAACACCCCATTTCCTGTGCTTGTCCCGTTAGTGTCATTAGGCTTCTTGTGGAAAGTGTGTGTGTTTGTTTTTGTTTCCGCCATATTTGTGACGTCATGGGTCAAAGCAGACGGGCGGGATCGGACGCTTCCGTATTTCCCTCTAGGTACATATCCCGCACCAGACATATAGCACTTAAAAAGAATATTACAAATTTACAGACACGTGTGAACATTTAAAGCTGAATAAAAAGTAACTCAGTATGCACAAATACACAAGAGAGCCTTGTAATTATTTGCAGAGTCCTAACTGATACTGTGTGGTGGCTGATGGTCTGACAATAACAGTTTGCCTAAGCAATAGCTCAGTTTGATGAGCTATTGTATAAAACACATTTTATCAATAGTTTTCCTTGTTGGAGAGTGTATGCTTAAATTGTACCAGAAGTGTTTTCCTTAATAACAGCTAAGGTGTTAAATGTATCTTTTAAATTTAATAACTGTTACAATTTGACATACTAAAACCTATTTTATTAGACTGAAAAAATACTCGTAATTGAAAAACTTTTCTAATAAATAAAATGATTGTATGGCCGCCTAATGCAGTTGTTTGTTTGATGCCACTACAATGACTTGGGCATTGAAGAAGATTAGATGAAATGATGAAGACATTGTAACTAACCGGTCCCCAAGTGATGAAAATCTCCAACCTAACTGTGAATTGAACCTATGATCTGGACACAGCAACACTAACTGCTAGGCCATGAACGGTGGCTAAAGAATTTCTGGCCAAGAATTGGCTCCAGGAGGCAAAATGCATTGTACCACTGATTCACTAAACACTTCACCTCTTGGTTGTAAATACTGGTCAACAATTGTCACATAATTTTTAAACTTTTTGATTGAATTTTCCTGGGATACCAATATAATTTTTAGTATTTATCAGTAAACTACATATAGAACAAAGTTAGACACTTTGCCATTTCTGCTGTTCTCGTCTGTTCCCTTTTTGCTGGCACATTGGCCCCCATATTGCTCATAGTTTCCTGATTTAATATTGTGAAAGTTTACAGGGTTTCACAGTAGTCATTAACAGAAAAACAACTTGCAACCCTTTGACTTAAAATCACACTTTTTGTAACTTCAGAGAAAGAGGCAATATATTAAATACATAGACCTCCTGAAAGAACATGATTAAGTTTTAAAAAACAAAAAACAATTTGATGAGTTACTTTTGATAAAATTCCTATTAACATAGTAATAGTATTAAAAAATTTCATACATTTAAGGCATTGTCATGGGCTTAGTACATATAAAATATACATCTTTTGCTGCTTTCTATATCCTTCAGGGAGTCGAGCAGTAAGGCTTGTGTAATGGGAAGTGCAAAAAAACTGAACAAATAACAAAATTGTTAAATCTTATTAAAATCATGAAAGGGACTTGGGCAACTTTAAGGAAGTTGTTAATCCAGATGTAGATAGATTGGATTTCTCTTTGCTATATATCTACGGGGTCGACAGAAGCATCCGATCCAACACGTCGGCTTTGACCCGTGACGTAAGGGTGTTGTCGTGTGTGACGTCATGACGGCGCGGAGTTTGGTTTGAGTGTGGCTGTCTCCAGTTCTGTTTTATCTTATTTTATTTACTTTTCTGATCTGTTCATTCTATCTCGTGAGGGTTTTTTTTAAAAAAAACACTTACTATTTATTTTAATTATCTGTTTCCTCGAATTTCTGTTTTAGTTTATTATATTTATCTTTCTGATCTGTTCGTTCTATCCCGTGAGATTTTTTTTTTAAAGACAAAAAACACTAATCAGCTACTGAAGCATCTTTATCTTCTATGGGTTGCAGGGGTTACGACCCCTGGGGAGGTGGGTGGGTATTCATGCATGGCTGTCTTCACTTACACGTTGTAGCTACGCAAGGCATCTAAATTTGTTTATATTTAGTTTGCCCCCCACCCAAAACACCCCATTTCCTGCACTTGTCCCGTTAGTGTCATTAGGCTTCTTGTGGAAAGTGTGTGCGTTTGTTTTTGTTTCCGCAATATTTGTGACGTCATGGGTCAAAGCAGACGGGTGGGATCGGACGCTTCTGTATTTCCTATCTACGTTATGTTGGCTGTGAAAGTGAGGACAGTAAAGATTTAATCTGTGCTTTGTCAAATGAAGCAGTTCATCACATGAGTGAATGCGCCGGATGTCTTGTGTGTGGTATCACTGATTAAATGGCAGTGGATGGGAGCTTCCTGTGATACATTATCCCCGTGCTGATTAAGGTGCTACGTTATGTAGCAAGTTATACTGAAACTGTAAGAAGTTTTCTCTTCATTTCTGATCACAATTTTTGTGGGCTTGGTATTTCCTTCTTCTTTGCCAGCATAGGGATGCATACATGTCATATTAGTGTTTATGATGATGATGATGATGATTTATATTGCTAAAACTGGTCATTAAATTTGTGTGTGTTTCTACAATGTAGAAGTTGGTCTGATTAGTTAAATGTGTAATTTGTTTGTCACATTTAACTGATGGTTTTCTCTGATTTTCTTGAGGTTTTACCTAAAGGTGTTGTATACATAGAAAGTGTTTACAGAAGTGGAGAGTAATTTCATAGCTGAATTTAGATTTATAATGTGGTTTACCCCAGTTTACATTGTTTGTGATTAATTTACTCACTTCTATTTCATTCGCCTTTTTCTATGTCCAAGTCTTCAGGGGTTATGATGGAAATATAATAAGTCAGTAGTTTATGCTATATATGTCCTCCAGATAAACGGTGTAAAATATTAATACATTGTACTCATGATGTGAAACATTTGTTTAATGACATTAGTAGTGGCAATGCTGCTAGCAATAAAATTTCTCAAAATATATTTTAGTGAATGGTGTGTCTCTGTCCTCCAAATGAATTTTCGGATAGTTCCACTATGCGTACACATTTGTAAGTGTCTACATTCCTTCTACAATAACTTAATTTACGCTGTACTTCATTAAAAATGTTTCTTTTTGCAGGTACCTCTGCCCACAAGATGATCGGTGGGCTATTTGTATATAACCATAAAGGTGAAGTACTGATCTCCAGAGTCTATAGAGATGATATTGGACGAAATGCTGTTGATGCTTTCCGCGTCAATGTTATACATGCCAGGCAGCAAGTCAGATCACCAGTAACTAATATAGCAAGAACATCTTTCTTTCACATTAAGGTATTGCTTAAAAAAAGTGCCTGTTCACCGTTTTTTCATTTAGGTATCTAAAATGATATTAAATTATGTGTGTGCTCTAATGATTGAAAAACATAACTTGTTTCCCTGATTGCTGTTAGCTGGCACAAATACAGAGAATAAAATGAATAGTGCAATCTGTTTGTTGACATAGTGAAATGTAAGAGATGCATATTGCAGTGAAAAATGCCACTGTTTCATCATTGGATATTGTGACATGTCAGATTTCAAACCTCCATGAAATGTACAATATGGTATTAGACAATAGGTAATTATAGCTGTGTGAAATAGCTGATGCCATAGCTTCTTAAAGTTAGTGTGTTTCACATGAAGAATTAACTATTAAGACCTCATGCACAATTATTGTTGCTCATTGAACACTGACCGAAAGTGAGAAGAAATTTCTCAGCAGTATATGGGCCATTTATAAAGGATCAAACAGATGTTGCAAGCATTTTTGTTATTGTCCATGAGACCTGTGCCCACCACCTTGTGCCTGAAATTAAATAGTAGTCAAACCAGGGGATGGAAACAGCCCTGAACCAAAGCTACTGAAACTTGAAAATTCCTAGCAGATTGTGTGCCAGGCCAAGACTTGAACTCAAGACCTTTGCATTTCAAAGGCAAATGGTGTACAGACTGAGCTACCCAAGCACAAATAATGACCTGTCCTCACAACTTTACTTCTGCTAGTACCTCATCCCTTGTTTTCCAATCTTCACAGTTTTAATCTTACAGAAAGTTTCATATCAACACACACTCCACTGCAGGCTGAAAATTTAATTCTAGATTAAATTTGTTTCATATACTTCAAAGTTGGGCCAGTGATCTGATCTCTAGAATAATCCCTCTTACATTAGAAATGGAAAAAAAACTGCATTCCAAAAAGAATCATCTTTCTTAAGGGTGTTATACCTTGACCTTTGGCAATCAAAAATTATCAGTGGCACAACTAAGGTATTTGAAGTACCAATAAATGTGCATACTATTCACCACATTTGGCAATCTTGAGTTTCATTCATTCCCAAAGCTAGAAAAATTGTGTGTTGGAGGTTTACTATAAAACAGAAAAAAGACACAGTTTACATTCCTTAAAGAGTAAAACATTAGACAAGAGACAGAGAGGTAGTTCTAAACTGAGCACTAGCAACAAAAGGCATGAGAAGGAATCAAAAAGAGAGAAAGGGAAACTTCATAAAACATGTCATGAACAAAGGGAAAATTTAAGTGAAGTGATGAGACTGACTGAGAAATGGTGAGCAAGTGAAAATGGGAGATAACGCGAGCATTTTCTTTACTGTTTGATATTGGAAAAACAAACCATGCATGTTAATTTTTGGGAAACCACTATGAGGGTGACGGGTGGAAGTGTTTCACAATCTTCTTAAAACAGCATTTCTGCGCAGAGTGCAGGGTAGCTTGTTCCAGATGTGGACAGCAGTAGCATAGTAGTAGTTCACGAATGTTTTTTTGTTATAAATGTAGGGTGCTAGATATGTGAACCCTAGGACAGTTTTTTTAATCTCTGATGCGAGTTACTGGGATGCTTGTGCACTGAGCAGCAGATCAGGTAAACATGGCATGCAATAGTCACGGTTGGTTCTAACTGTTTAGTGTTCTCGGTACTCGTGACATGTTGGATTACATCACAGCAGTGCGGGTTAGAACAACAATTGATTGTGCAAGTTCATGTTTCAGATTATGTGGAAATACATTTCAAAACTGTTGAGGGCATAGTGGCAAGTGGAAGTCTTCTTGCATGTGGCAAATTTTCTGCCCCATTGAGATGCTAGTACAAAGTTAGACCCAAGCTCTTCACTGTATTTTGGTAAGGTATTGGAATATGACTGAGAAGGATAAAAGGCTGCTGTTTGCAGAATTCAGAACTTATTGATTTTTGATGGGATACTAAAATTACTTGGGACTTCGCATTTAGTTTACATCCTAGGTTTTGCACTCCTCTCCCTCTCACCACTGAAGACATATCGTTCATGTTGATGGTAGTATTAATGACTTCAGGTGTAGCACTTGGGTAGGCCTAACAATATTTGTAAGATAGAACAAATAAGATCAACAAAATACGAAAACAGTAGTGGGTGCAGGACTGACTGCTGTGATACTCCTGAGAGGACATGTTTCCAGGACAACTTTTTATTCCCACAGACAACATATTGCTGTCTGTTTTCCAAATGATTTTTAAATAATTTCAGTGTACTATCTAAAAAATTTAAGTCACATTTTCCTGAGCAGTATGTCAAAGCTGATGGCATCAAATGCTTTGCTGAAGTCTAGTATTGTCAATGTAGCTTGTGGTCATCCATGGCATAATGCAGTGTTAATGTTATGATGTTTATGTAAACCAGACTGGTATTTGTCCTAATATTGAACTTGGGTCAGTATTCATTAATTTAGCCATGAACAACAAAGTCCGGTGCTTTGGATACAGTGTAAGATGTTGATTGAATGATAATCACAAGGTGATTATGGGGTTTTGTTCTTAGGGATAGGCTGGAGTACACTTCTTTTCCATGTCTTGAGATATGCTCCTTTCACAAGAGAGGAGTTAAGTGTGTGTTAATACAGGTAGTAAAGTATCTGTGTCATTCTTGATCACAGTTGTGCTGGTTGTCATTTCTTATCGCATTAGAAGAGATTCTCATTTTTGTGTATATTGTAATGCATGTTAGGTGGAAAGTGTCTTAGTTATGTAGTCTGAGGTTTCTTGTGCGCAGTGGTTCTTTGCAGCAAGATGGTTGACTGGTCCTGGGAAAAATTCAATCAGCTGAGACCAGAAAAACAGTTTCTAATTTTACCTTACTGGCATTCCAAGCTACAGATTACCCTTGAAGTAGTTCCCATCCGCTCATACACTCTGGTCCCAGTGCTTATGTCACTGGTCAGACATTTTCTGGAAGTCCTGTTCTTTGAGGGTGTTTATCACCACCAGCGATGCTTCTTGAATCCTCTCTAGAGTGTCGAACTGACGGCCTTTCAACTTTTCAGTTTTGGTAATAGCATGAAGTTGCAAGGTGCCAAATCTGGTGACTACAGTGGGTGGGGTACAACCTTTGTTGTTTTTTGCCAAAAAGGTCCTGGTGAGCAAGGACGTGTGACAGGGCGCGTTGTCGTGATGCAGCAACCAGTTCCCTTGATGCCAAAGTTCGGGACATCATTACCACACGTTTTCATGGAGCTGTCGCAAAAGATCGCAGTAGGGGAATTCACTGTTTGGGTGGGTGGGACGAATTCTTTGTGCACAATTCCCTTGGTATCGAAGAAAACGATGACCGTGCTCTTCACCTGTCTCATTTTTTTTTGGGTCTTGGATAGCCCGGGCCCTTCCACTGGGACGATTGTTGCTTTGTCTCTGGGTCATAACTGCAAATCCAGCCCTCATCACCAGTGACAACCTGCGACTAGAAGGTTGGATCGTCAGATGCTGTCTGACGAAGGTCCGTGCACACTTACATGCTGTGCCTTCTGCTCGCCACACACCAGACACCATGTATTACGGAAGTCACTGGGGACACACGTGTCCTCCCAGCTGAATGCCACTCTGTACTCTGACTCATCAGATATGCAGCTCTCACCACCTAGCGGTGCAAAGATCGACTACTACTACTACTGCTACTTTCCAGTTGGCAGCACCACCTCTGAAAATTTTGGATTCCACCTCGTTGTGCACAGTATTCTTGTTCATCATTGGACAAGTCAGTTGTCATCTGAGGAGAAAGATTTTTTCTTACATGGAATTGTATGTATAGGACCATGTTCATCAAAGAGAGCTACGAGGCTATCAGTAAGCTCTTGAATTTCGTCATCAGTTGTGGAGACTCTAATTATGAGGGGATCAAAAAGTTTCTAGCCTAACAAATAAAGAATGATAGAAATTTCAGAAGACTAATATATTTGTCAATATAATACCTATGTACATTAATAAACTTGTGGGCATACTCAGATAACTTCTGTAAACCATTCAAATAAAAGATCTTAGATTGCAAGTCCAACCAAGCGTTCACAGCATCAGTCACTGCATCATCATCAGTTCGTCATCCTTTGAGGTCTTTTTTTAGGTTTGGGAAAAGAAAAGTCTGGTGGAGCCAAATCTGGAGAATATGGCAGATGACATAACAATTCTAACTCGGTCATGCAGAGTTTACAGTGTTGTGAGGGCTTCATGTGGCAGTGCATTCTCCTGATGCGAAAGAAGTCTGCGCGCCAATTTTCTGCACCTTTTTTTTTCTTTCTCTCTTCTTTCAAATGGTGCAGGAGTGTGCAGGAGTATGATGCATTGATATTTATGCCCTTTCGCAAGTAAACCACCATAATTACCCTTTCTTCATCCCAGAAGACCAATCCCATCACCTTAGCTGCTGATTTTTGCACCTGGAATTTTTTTGGGGTAGGTGATGAAGGATTTTTCCATTGTTGTGACTGTTGTTTTGTCTCAGGATCAAAGTAGTGAATCCACATTTCATCCAGTGTAGCATAACTTGCAAGAAAGCCATCTTCATCTGTTTCAAATTGGTGGATGATTTCTTGACAACACTGCACACGCTCCTGTCTCTGATCTGCATTCAAGTCTTTTGGGACCCACCAAGATGAAACTTTCTGCATTCCAAAATATACACAACAATGTCATAAGCACACCCGTGGGAGATTCCAAATGTGGTTTCAATGTGCTGCAACATTGTTAGACAATCCTGCAAAATCATAGCATAAATTGCAGTCACTGTTTCATCAGTGGCAATGGTGATAGGCCTTCTGCTCCTTGGCGCACCTTCCACACTCATTCTTCCACGTTTGAAGTCGGACACTTTTTTGGAGCACCTTCCACACTCATTCTTCCACGTTTGAAGTCGGACACTCAGTTTTTTACTGTTGCACATGACAAAGCACTGTCCTCAAGTATATTCCACATGTCCTACTCAATTTCCTTGGACATCATTCCTTTCAAATGAGGATATTCAATCACAGCATGGTTCTCAATTCTCTCAATATTCGCAATTTTGCTTACACTAAGGTATACGATGCATCCTAGATGCCAAATTAATGAAGCTGGAGCCGCGAAATTTGACTTTCATACTCACTGACGGTCACTAGAAAAGTAGATGGTGGTGTTTGTGCGATACATTAACTGTAACTATCTCGGGCTAGAATCTTTTCAACTACCTCTCGTGTTTGATGCCAGTGGGCTCCTGGGCATTCAGCAGTTAGCGAAACAATCAATATGTTTAATATTCCTACAAATTTTGTGATGTGGTTTGAGCTTTGCAGGATGTGAGGAGTAGAACAGGTATATTATGTCACATGTAGAGCCCTGGAGCCGAGATTTGACCTGTATCTTGTGCCATTCTGCTTACCTATAGTTTTCTCACTAAGTTTTGAAGAGTCTTCAAGTCTCGTGTCTTAGACCTGAAATCATATATTGAGAACTGTCAGGTGGGGGAGATTCAGAAGATGAGAACTGGACAAAAAATTTGTTTTAAAGGTGGTTCATTCTAATATATTTGCACTGTATTAAAGTTGGTCAGCTCCAGTTGCACAATTCACAATCCAGTGTACACATGTAAATGGAAGTGCATATTCCATATTGTAATTCCATAATGAAGGAAAATTACCATACTACTAAGCAACATCACAGATTTTGGTGGGTCTGTACTTTTAATGTCAATTATTTCATAAGATAATTACTTTCAGGTAACTTTCGAAAAGTTGGCAATGCCTGCTTTTGAGCGAGTGGTAACAATACGGGGTGTTTCAAAAAGATTTTACTACTTTAAAAATTCATATAAATTTATTGATAGAAGAAACAGAGCTAGGTTTAGTGTTATTTTGTAGGGAAACACACAAAGGTTTTATGTCTTAAACTAAAGATGTTGTATGTGGCTTCTGTTGGTTATCCTGCACACATCCCATTGGTAGTAAATTTCTTCCCAAACTTGCTCAGTGGCAGCATAAATTCTTGCTCCAATTTCAGGTAGAGAAGCCGACATAGGTGGTACAAACTTGATAGCCTTGATGAATCCCCATAAAAAAATATGGTGTCTGGTCCAGGGAACGTGGGGGCCATGCAGTTGGGTGCATCATGGCCAATCCATTGACCTGGAAAGCGATAACTGAGAAAATCCTGGATGTCAGCCAGATAGTAGGGTTGTGCACCATCTTGCATGAAGTAAACATTTTGTTCTTGGTCATCCACATCGATCTGTGGTATCAAAACTTGTAACATATCCAGGTACACCATTCCATTGATGGTTCTCGTGGAAAAAAAGGAGCTGTGCACTTTGTTCTTGCTCAGTGCACAAAAAAAGTTCAGTTTATGGCTTTCAAAAACATGTTGCAATGTTTGCTGTAGATTTTCGTTGCCTCAAATCAAACAGTTGTTTGTTAACCTTGCCATGTAAGTGAAATGTCGACTCATCAGAAAAGATGATTTTGTTCAAGAAATATTGATCCTCATGTAATTGATTTAACATATCCGCACAGAAATCCTTGTGAGCAATTTTATCAGTGTCTTTTTATTGCTTGTACGGTCATCAATCTGTACAGTTTCAAATGCAAACGGTTTCTTAACACACGCCAAACAGACGTATCTGGGATTTGCAGTTCGTGAGATGCATGTCGTGCTGATTTCGTAGGTCTGTTGATAAAATTCTCACTCGCTCAACGGCATAGTCAGATGTGCTTGGACGACGTGATGATTTCCCATGTCTTACCAAGCATCCATGAACCATGGACCTTGCCATTGGTGGGGAGGCTTGCGTGCCTCAGCGACACAGATAGCCGCACCGTAGGTGCAGCCACAACGGAGGGGTATCTGTTGAGAGGCCAGACAAACGTGTGGTTCCTGAAGAGGGGCAGCAGCCTTTTCAGTAGTTGCAAGGGCAACAGTCTGGATGATTGACTGATCTGGCCTTGTAACAATAACCAAAACGGCTTTGCTGTGCTGGTACTGCGAACGGCTGAAAGCAAGGGGAAACTACGGGCGTAATTTTTCCCGAGGGCATGCAGCTTTACTGTATGATTAAATGATGACGGTGTCCTCTTGGGTAAAATATTCCGGAGGTAAAATAGTCCCCCATTCGGATCTCCGGGCGGGGACTACTCAAGAGGATGTCGTTATCAGGAGAAAGAAAACTGGCGTTCTACGGATCAGAGCGTGGAATGTCAGATCCCTTAATCGGGCAGGTAGGTTAGAAAATTTAAAAAGGGAAATGGATAGGTTAAAGTTAGATATAGTGGGAATTAGTGAAGTTCGGTGGCAGGAGGAACAAGACTTCTGGACAGGTGACTACAGGGTTATAAACACAAAGTCCAATAGGGGTAATGCAGGAGTAGGTTTAATAATGAATAGGGAAAATAGGAATGCGGGTAAGCTACTACAGACAGCATAGTGAACGCATTATTGTGGCCAAAATAGATACGAAGCCCACACCTACTACAGTAGTACAAGTTTATATGCCAACTAGCTCTGCAGATGACGAAGAAATTGAAGAAATGTATGATGAAATAAAATAAATTATTCAGGTAGTGAAGGGAGACGAAAATTTAATAGTCATGGGTGACTGGAATTAGTGTGTAGGAAAAGGGAGAGAAGGAAACGTAGTAGGTGAATATGGATTGGGGCTAAGAAATGAAAGAGGAACCCGCCTGGTAGAATTTTGCACAGAGCACAACATAATCATAGCTAACACTTGGTTTAAGAATCATGAAAGAAGGTTGTATACATGGAAGAACCCTGGAGATACTAAAAGGTATCAGATAGATTATATAATGGTAAGACAGAGATTTAGGAACCAGGTTTTAAATTGTAAGACGTTTCCAGGGGCAGATGTGGACTCTGACCACAATCTATTGGTTATGACCTGTAGATTAAAACTGAAGAAACTGCAAAAAGGTGGGAATTTAAGGAGATGGGACCTGGATAAACTGAAAGAACCAGAGGTTGTACAGAGTTTCAGGGAGAGCATAAGGGAACAATTGATAGGAATGGGGGAAAGAAATACAGTAGAAGAAGAATGGGTAGCTCTGAGGGATGAAGTAGTGAAGGCAGCAGAGGATCAAGTAGGTAAAAAGACGAGGGCTAGTAGAAATCCTTGGGTAACAGAAGAAATATTGAATTTAATTCATGAAAGGAGAAAATATAAAAATGCAGTAAATGAAGCAGGCAAAAAGGAATACAAACATCTCAAAAATGAGATCGACAGGAAGTGCAAAATGGCTAAGCAGGGATGGCTAGAGGACAAATGTAAGGATGTAGTGGCTTATCTCACTAGGGGTAAGATAGATACGGCCTACAGGAAAATTAAAGAGACCTTTGGCGATAAGAGAACCACATGTATGAACATCAAGAGCTCAGATGGAAACCCAGTTCTAAGCAAAGAAGGGAAAGCAGAAAGGTGGAAGGAGTATATAGAGGGTCTATACAAGGGCGATGCACTTGAGGACAATATTATGGAAATGGAAGAGGATGTAGATGAAGATGAAATGGGAGATACGATACTGCGTGAAGAGTTTGACAGAGCACTGAAGGACCTGAGTCGAAACAAGGCCCCCGGAGTAGACAACATTCCATTGGAACTACTGACGGCCTTGGGAGAGCCAGTCCTGACAAAACTCTACCATCTGGTGAGCAAGATGTATGAAACAGGCGAAATACCCTCAGACTTCAAGAAGAATATAATAATTCCAATCCCAAAGAAAGCAGGTGTTGACAGATGTGAAAATTACCGAACTATCAGTTTAATAAGCCACAGCTGCAAAGTACTAACCCGAATTCTTTACAGACGAATGGAAAAACTAGTAGAAGCCGACCTTGGGGAAGATCAGTTTGGATTCCGTAGAAATACTGGAACACGTGAGGCAATAGTGACCTTACGACTTATCTTAGAAGAAAGATTAAGGAAAGGCAAACCTACGTGTCTAGCATTTGTAGACTTAGAGAAAGCTTTTGACAATGTTGACTGGAATACTCTCTTTCAAATTCTAAAGGTGGCAGGGGTAAAATACAGGGAGCGAAAGGCTATTTACAACTTGTACAGAAACCAGATGGCAGTTATAAGAGTTGAGGGACATGAAAGGGAAGCAGTGGTTGGGAAGGGAGTAAGACAGGGTTGTAGCCTCTCCCCGATGTTATTCACTCTCTATATTGAGCAATCAGTAAAGGAAACAAAAGAAAAATTCGGAGTAGGTATTAAAATCCATGGAGAAGAAATAAAAACTTTGAGGTTCGCCGATGACATTGTAATTCTGGCAGAGACAGCAAAGGACTTGGAAGAGCAGTTGAACGGAATGGATGGTGTCTTGAAGGGAGGATATAAGATGAACATCAACAAAAGCAAAACGAGGATAATGGAATGTAGTCAAGTCGGGTGATGCTGAGGGTATTAGATTAGGAAATGAGACACTTAAAGTAGTAAAGGAGTTTTGCTATTTGGGGAGCAAAATAACTGATGATGGACGAAGTAGAGAGGATATAAAATGTAGACTGGCAATGGCAAGGAAAGCGTTTCTGAAGAAGAGAAATTTGTTAACATCGAGTATAGATTTAAGTGTCAGGAAGTTATTTCTGAAAGTATTTGTATGGAGTGTAGCTATGTATGGAAGTGAAACATGGACGGTAAATAGTTTGGACAAGAAGAGAATAGAATCTTTTGAAATGTGGTGCTACAGAAGAATGCTGAAGATTAGATGGGTAGATCACATAACTAATGAGGAAGTATTGAATAGGATTGGGGAGAAGAGAAGTTTGTGGCACAACTTGACCAGAAGAAGGGATCGGTTGGTAGGACATGTTCTGAGGCATCAAGGGATCACCAATTTAGTATTGGAGGGCAGCGTGGAGGGTAAAAATCATAGGGGAAGACCAAGAGATGAATACACTAAGCAGATTCAGAAGGATGTAGGTAGCAGTGGGTACTGGGAGATGAAGAAGCTTGTACAGGATAGAGTAGCATGGAGAGCTGCATCAAACCAGTCTCAGGACTGAAGACCACAACAACAACAACCAAGCATACTGTTTCTCCAGATATTTATGCCACTCATAAATTGTGGGGCTACTAGGAGTATCTTTAGCATACATGGTGTGGAAATTATGATGAACTGTTGTCGCCGACTTCGAATCTTCAAACCAAAGAGTACTGCTAGCACACTCGGGTCCAGTGAAGGCAGCCATCTTTAATGCAACTGCCGCTAGCGTTCGTTACGGTGCGATTCGGCGCTAACAAACTACACGAGACAAAACTTGATGTATTTTCCTACAATATTACAATCACCTCTCCCGGTACTTTGAATTAATTAATATGTATTTTCAAAGTTGTAAAGTCCTTTTTGAAACACCCTGTATTTTTGCTGTTATATGATGTTTTTGTAACTTCAGGTATCTGTATCTTTTGATTACCAATGTTTTCTGTAAAGCTAATTGAATCATTATACTCGTGAACATAAACAGCTGAGCTACAAATTCGAGATTTTGACTAAAAACCAATTTTAATTATTCCTGTAGATGTGATATATCACATGAACACTTCACTAGACAATGAAAAGGTTAAAAATTTTAGCTGTTCTTGGGAACAGAAAACATAGCAGGTGAATTCAATTCCAACAAGTTATCTCAGTAGCTACTTTGTCTTTTTTGTTGCCATTACATCTCTGAGTGTGATTGCACCGTGTAGTGTAGGGGTTGTAATGGGAGAATACTCAGGTCTGTATTCATGTCTCCCATTATGACGTGTTCGTATTGTCGCTGTAGAGAATATAATTCCGGCTGAATGGAAGTCATTGAGCTGATTTTTGGAGGCTTATAGGCAACTCACATAAAGTTCTTAAAACACTGTAGTCTTACTTCATTGACCATAAATTATGCTTGTCTTACTTTGCCAGGGCTCAATTCTCTCAAAACTTTCGTTTGAGATCAAATAGTATGTGTGTCTTGCTTAGTATCAGTCCTAAGAAACATATGTAGTTGGAGATACAGTTACTGGTGATATGTGTGGTTTTAGCAAAGTTTGACACAGGATTGCATAACAGTGTAGTTGCTGGAGGAAAGACTGAGTTCTTTGTAATGTACTAACAAAGACTGCATGTTACAGTGGGCTATTTACAGCTAACTAACACATGCATCAGGGCAGCCTGCAATAAGCTGTTAGGCAAGTTTGCCTCTACATGTGGCAAAGGAGACTTACCCACACTCCTGTGAAGTTGCATAGCTCAGTGGTGGTTAGAATTTCGTACTCTTGGGGTGCTTCTGAGTTACGGTCGCTGAAGAAGAGATAGCAGATTTAAGAATGTTGTCCATTGTGAGGACGGCATGGTTGAGGTAATGGTGATTGTGAAACAATTAACACTTAGTCTTCAAACATAAAATATAATTAATATGTTGTACAGTTCAGAGGGGAAAGAAAAAAGTGAGGCACTTAGCAGGGATAATGATGCCAGCAGAGAAAAGTAAATATAATAACTAAAAAAACTAGCATAGGTAGCTCCAATTCAATTAAAAATTACTGTAATGAAACAGGTTGTAATTTTTCTGATTAGTGGTTAAGAGATAATTGAAAAGGTGTAAGAAATGTAAACAAGGTAAAGAACACAGTGCTGCTGCTGCTGCTGCTGCTGCTGCTGCTGCTGCTGCTGCTACCACTACAAGTACGTAGAGAACTCAAAGGCAAAAGGAAAAATGGAGATGTTGACGGTAACTAATGTTAAGTAATAACTACAGTGAAGGCTATTGTGGTGAGACAGTAGGAAAAGTGGCCAATACAAAAATAATTACAATGTTACTGCAATTGCAGAGTCTAGTTATAGAGACTAGAGGATATTACACTAGTTTGCTTTTCATGTTTTGGGACAAAGCAGTAGGGATCGAAACAAGAAAACAGTGTCCATTAAAGATGGGCACACGTTAAGAGCTGTGAGTGCTTGTTCAGTAGAACAGATGTTTTCACAGTAGCGAAGATGTAGCAAAGTGGATAGCTCTTAAGGAACACACTTTGGAGGCCATGTTTACTGAGACATTTTGCGTCTAGTATTGTTTATTTTCAAATGTATACCTTTATGCAATTAACTGATACAGCCTGCATTTTCTACAGCACTTTACCATATTTATTGATATTTTAGAGATTTGTGTTCACCCCGTGGCAAAAAATCCATTATGTGGCCATTTCATCTTCCTCTTTCAGAATAAATGTCAGTTTTCCTTCCTTAAAGCAAAAAATTGATCTTTGACATTCTATATCACTTCTGTTCGTTGTTACATTGTCAGAATGCTTCTTCGTTGTGCAAATTAATTCTTTGAAACTGTTAATTTAGTTTACTTAATTATTTAGTATCCATGTAACCACGAGAGGGGAGGGGCTTTTGATGCCTCTTTCTCTGGCTGATAAGTCACCTCTCATGCCACTGTTATCTCCTTCCTGCAGGGGTTCAGGGGATTGTGTGATACTTAACCATGTTATTAAGTCCCATTAATCCATATTCAGTCATTCAGGGAATGATTTGCAGTAACTTGAAGTATTCAGACTATAATTAGGAAAATCGCAGAGATTCAAAACATAACAGTCCAAGTCTGGACTGTGAACACTCACTCACTCACTCATTCACTCACTCACTCACTCCCTCCCTCCCTCCCTCCCTCGTGTATTCACATTCACTTGTGTAATATCTGTAGTGAGCCCATAAAGAAATTTTTGTTTAAATTTCCATTTTATTTTTACAGCGAGCAAATATATGGCTTGCCGCAGTAACAAAGCAGAATGTGAATGCTGCCATGGTGTTCGAATTTCTGTTGAAGATAATAGATGTTATGCAGTCATATTTTGGAAAGATTTCGGAAGAGAATATCAAGAACAACTTTGTGCTCATTTATGAATTACTTGATGGTGAGGACATAAAAACTTGCTTATTTTTTCATACAGTTAACTCTTTGAGGAAATGCAGATATTAAACACACGCAATCATTCGAAAGCATTTTATGGTAGTTTCTCTTGGAATTTTCTTTTGTGAAATTGTACATTTGTATTGCTTTAATAATTACTGAACAATTAATTTTTGTACATACAAATATTTCTTATTGTAAGATAAGTTTTCTCATTATTAATGTCAATAGGCATATATTTATTGTTATATGTTGCAAAATGCATATACGTGAAAAATCATTTGACCAAGGAAATTAATTGATAATTTTGCTACAAACTTTTTTGCAGAAATCTTGGACTTTGGTTATCCTCAGAATTCAGACACAGGTGTTCTGAAAACTTTCATAACACAACAGGGAATAAAATCTCAGACTAAGGAAGAACAAGCACAGATAACATCACAAGTTACTGGACAGATCGGATGGCGTCGAGAGGGTATAAAATACAGAAGGAACGAATTGTTCCTAGATGTCCTTGAATATGTTAATCTTCTGATGTCACCACAAGGTGTGTGTAAAATAGAGTAGCCAAACTGAGAAGATTAAAAAGAAATTATACTTCAGTGGTTTGGACGCAATCTGTTTCTCTTAGAGTTAAAAATGAGTGTCATATCAATTTTCACTTATAAGTTAGTGGGTGTTGAAGATTCATTTTGGAAGCCTTATGCTGTTTTCATATCACTCGTTGAATTGAATGTAGTCAGTGCATGGCTTTTTCTCTCTTGACACTTAAGATATATTCTTCAAGGAAAATACTTTTAGGGGAGGGAACAGAAAGCATTTTCAAATAGTCACATTCTTCAGGGGCTGTAAAGAAGGCTCATTTTATCTTCCAAACTGATGGAAAGATATTGCATAAATCTGATAGGTTTTCCTTTCAAATTTTAGAATTGTTTCCACTATGTGATCATCATCATCTTCATCATCATCTTGGACAGTTTCCAGCCACTGGCTGGGTCTGTCGGGAACACAAGCCTCTCCATCGTGTTCTGTCTTTCCACCATTCCCCCTCTTCCACCTTCGTCCAGTTCTCTCCTCTTCTCATCACACATTCCTTCACTCCCTTCACCCATCTATCTCTTGGTCTTCCTCTGGGCCTCTTCCCCTCCAGTTGCAGATCAAACATCCTCTTTGGAATTCTTCCCTCATCCATTCTCTTCATGTGTCCATACCACTGCAGTCTTGATTTTTCTATCCTGTCCTGTACTGGTTCCTCCTTTAGTCTTTCCCTCACATACAAATTTCGCAATCTGTCTCGTCTTGTTACACCCAACCTGCTCCTCTGGAACTTCATTTCACTAGCCTGTATTCTACTTTTGTCGCTTTTGTGCATTACCCATGTCTCACTTCCGTATGTCAATATGGGGACAAAGTAGGTTCGGTATATAATTCCCTTGGATTTCTGTGGCACCTCCTTGCTCCAAATAAGCCCCCTAATGCATTTGTAGAACTGCCCTGCTTTTCTGCACCTTTCATTTATTTCCATTGCGTTTCCCCCTTACTTTCAATCACGCTTCCCAGGTACTTGAAGTTCTCTACCACTTGTAGTTTTTCCCCTCCACAAGTTATATCCACATTTGGCCTATTCTTCTTCCTTGTTGTGACGATTATTTCACTTTTCTTTGCAGAGAAATGCATTCCATATTGTGCTGCCGTTGCCTCCCATGCATCTAACTGCTCTTGCACCTCCTTCACGCAATTTCCCCATAACATCAGGTCATCGGCAAAAAGCACTGCTTTCATTTTATGATCTCCAATTGCATCTGATACTTGCTGTAGGATTTCATCCATAACAATAATAAACAATAAAGGCGAAAGTGCACTTCCCTGTCGCAGCCCATTTTCCAGCTTGAACCATGCAGTACGTTCCCTCCCCCACTTTCACACAACTCTCACTTCCCTCATACACTATGTGATATTTACATATAATATTAATCACATGTTGTAAAGTAAACTGCTAAGAGGTTTCAGATATTTTACTGCATCTTTCTCATTTTGAGTGCTAAACTTACAAATACTATACATTCCAGCTGCTACTTGATTTGGCAAGCCTCTTAGTTATCATTCATTTAGAATGACAAATTGTGTGCATTGGGTTGAAACAAGAAAAACTACTGTTCAGGGAACACCTATAATTTCTCTTAACTGCTGAGTGAAGTGTGGGTCCCCAAGTTGGCTATTATATACAGGCAAAATCACATGCACGAGGAAAGTAATTAAATAAATGGAGAGTTGAACAGAATGGACATGGTGTTGAGAGGAGGATATAAGATGAACATAAACAAAAGCAAAATGATAATGGAATTTAGTAGAATGAAGTAAACTGATGCTGAGGGAATTAGATTAGGAAATGAAACAATTAAAGTAGTATTAGTTTTGCTATTTGGGCAGCAAAATAACTGATGATGGTCGAAGTAGAGAGGATATAAAATGTAGACTGGCAGTGGCAAGAAGTGTTTCTGAAGCAGAGAAATTTAACATAGAGTATAGATTTGAGTTTCATGAAGTCTTCCCTGAAAGTATTTGTATGGAGTGTAGCCATATATGAAAGTGAAACATGGATGACACAGTTTAAACAAGAAGAAAATAGAAGCCTTTGAAATTTGGCGCTACAGAAGAATGCTGAAGATTGGGTGGCTAGATCATGTAACTAATGAGGAAGTACTGAATATAACTGAGGAGCAAAGAAATTTGTACCACAACCCGACTAGAAGAAGGGATTGGTTGGTAGGACATATTCAGAGACAGCAAGGGATCACCAGTTTAGTACTGGAGGAAAGTATGGGGGGGGGGGGGGGGGGGGGGGGTTAAAAATCATAGAGGCAGACCAAGAGATAAATATGGTAAGCAGATTCAGAAGGACATAGGTTGCAGAAGTTACTCAGAGATGAAGAGGCTTTCACAGGATAGAGTAGCTTGGAGAGCTGCATGAAACTGGTCTTTGGACTGTAGATGACAGCAACAGCAACAACAGATCTGTCATTACTGTTTTTTTTTTTACAACTATTTGCTGTCTTGTATCTTCACTCCGCACTCTCTCTTACCGTTACCCAAGAAGTGACCTCAGAAACCTCATCTCAGCTGCTTCTTTTCTTCGGACCCACCTTACATGACCCTAAATGAGAGCAGGCTTAGCCACCACATTGTGTAGGTCTTTAGCTCTTTCCTTGTAATTCTACAGATTCCTCTTTAAAAATCCTTTTGTGGTGTTATATTTCTGTATATTTCAAACCACGTCTGAATTAGTTTTGGGTATTGATTGCTCTGTCCTTAATATTTAAAACAAGTTTACCTGTTTCATTTTTCACTGTTTCTGCTCCTCTTGTGTGTTTCCCTTCCATTGCTGTTACTTTTGTTTCATTTACAGGTACAACTACATAAGTTTTTAAAATGTTTATGAAGTTTAAATTTTCTTGTAAAGCA